>NC_139221.1:67806973-69006973 GCF_055691185.1 Crinia signifera | reverse complement strand
TCTTTTGACTGTTGACCTTCCCCATGTAAACCTAATGATCCTGTCTACCTAGCCCTGTCGACCTAATGACCATGTCGACCTAACCCATGTCGACATAAAGTCATGTCAAACTTCCTGCATGTTGACCGAAATCATGTCGACCTACCTACATGTCGACCTAGTGGTGCTTGTCGACCTACTTGGTGGTGACCCAATGACCGTATCCCGCATGTGGCACTATACAATATGTTTGTATTATTTAAATGTAATGTGTTCAAAATGTAAACCAAGACACAGTAGTATTTTAATAAGGATTAAGATGAGGTGAAGCAAAAGTAACATACAGTAAGGCGTTTTAATTATAAAAGAGAAACCATTGTAAGGTAGTTTATGTTAATTAGCATTATCCATCAATTTACCTCCAATGAAACTATGCAAAGCAAATATCCTTTGCACAGCATATTGTAGATGAAATCAGAGCTGCGTGGCCTGAAATGCAGTTTGTAAGCATAAGTGCAAGTGTGGAATCATTGGAGTTACTGTCATAATGAGTTAGGATAATGAAGATTACAGGTTTCATCAGTTATTATTGGCTGTTATAAATTAGATTAGAGCATGTCAAAACCTTCTGTTTAAAAGGAATCTTAATGCATTCAAGACTTACTTAATAAGGTGACAAATTGGATAAGGACCTAGAGCTGCTTATAAAATAATGATTAGCAGTTTTTTTTTCTTTTACTGAGAATGCTTAAGAGGATGCTGTTGTACATATTGACATTTACTGGGAACAAATGGATGTGTATACAATATACACAGTATTTATTAGACTCTCTTTTTTTCAAGATTTAAAACATGAGCCTTTTCTGAAGACATTAAATTATGGATCAGCAAAAACACAGTGAATATTCAGTTTTGTTGCTTCTCAGGGGTTAAGGGGGAGATTCAATCGCCGTCGAGCATCTCCCGTGGGGGAGATGCTCGACGGGCCCTATTCAATGCTGTCTTCCCCGACAGCATTGAACAGGGTTTTCTGTCAGAACGAGCCCGACATCTCTAGCTGTCGGGCTCGTTCTGCCGAGAACAGCCGGGAAGTGACGAGCTGCCGGCTGCAGCTCGTCACTTCCCGGCCGCAACTCGCGGCCACGCCCCTTCTCGCCGCTCGGCGGCCGGGACATTGAATCCCGACTGCCGAGCTCCAGTCGAGGTAAGCGAGAACGGGACAGGGGCACGGCTGTCGCGATAGCTCGACAGCCGTGCCTCTGACATTGAATACCCCCCTAAGGCTGCCATACATTAGTCTGACTTGTCTTAATAGCAAGTTGGACCCAATTTACCTTGAGCTCCCCCGGCAGCTCCCCAGAAGGGCTCGAATCGCATTTGACTTTTAATGTGCCATTTTTTTTACATGCAATACATTGCTTGTGATTCATTGCATGTAAGAAGACTCCCGGGGGCCTGATTAAAGGTTCAAGGTGCAGTTCAGGGTTCGGGTGTTTGCATTTTTTATTTAACCATCGTAAAACCCACCAACTAATTGGCTGTGTATAATCGTGACTTGATTATGTTCAAGAGACAACAATTTCAGAAGGTGGAGTTTGATTACGCCACCTTTCTTTCAAAGAAATAAGATTTATAGCTCCCCCCCCAAAAAAAAAACAAAAAAAACTGTTGAACTGTGAGATGGGATGCACCAGTGAAAGCTGATTCATGCTGCATATGGATGAATCTTGTGAGTCTGATTCTGACCCACCGGTCATTGTCACACCTTTTTTTCTAAAAAGAGGGGGGTACCAAATTTCAACTTGCCTCCAGGCAACTGGGATGTACTAACGCCTCTGCTACCTGCTGTAACACAGTATCAGATGCAGCAAGCATATTCAGCACCAACTCTTGTGGACAGCTCCACTGATGATCTCTCTCTTTTATAAATTCTGTAAAACACTGAGCTGAGTGTTCACCATAATAAGTCCCCCACTAGTTACTGTAGATCCCTGAAATGACTACAATGTGAAAAAAGTTGGATCAATATGCTAGGGACTGTGGCATCCCATGGACTAAATAAAACCTTGGTCTGCATTGTTTTTTATGATGCATTACAAGTTGATCTTGTAATATATTGATATATTCCTGTATAATTACCATCGATTAATGTGGTTTATGTATATGGGTACAATTGTGCACAATATGCATATTTTCTTATTCTACTTTAAAACATGAATTTTTCCCCTTACTGTGTATGAAAGATATGATTATGTAATATGACAGGTGGAGCTATAAATGTATATAAACAGAAAACAAGAATGCAGAGCCCCGCGCCACGGATAAATAGACAACTTTAGACCGATAAACCAGACTTATTTTATGAATACTATCCCTTCCCGTCTATTGCTGCTGTTCTGAGGGGGATAGCTCAGTGCCCCAAGTACCAAAAAACAAGAGATAAAAAATAGAACTGCGCAATATATGGGATAAACAGTATTAGCAATTTATTTGCTCTCTATAATTGACAAGACACACATCACATCAAACATACATAAAAAATTTGGGTATTCATATTAAGATTAAAAAGAAAACGAAAATTATGCACAACCGGTTGTAACTATGTATAGCATGCAGAAATTTTGTTAAAAACTGATCATGTTAGTTTGGAAATGCACTTCCTTGAAAGTAATAACAGTCGGATTAGAGTGTTGTTAGCTCAGTTGAAATGGCTGGTTAGTAAGCAGTCTGTTATGGAGTTTGTAGTTAGGTTTGTTTACAGTTGTTGATGTAAAATAAATTGATACTGTCCAGGTAATATGTCTGGCCAGACACTTTATGATGAGGGTATCTTACAGCTGCCACCTGTATTTCCCCGGGCCTCCCAGTTGATGGATGCTGAATCACCTTTGCAGACAACTATATCCTTGGGATAGATGGTCTGGTTCCGTTCGGTATGGTGTCCCTCTGGTGCAGTAATATAAATTCCAACGCATTTCCCCGCCTCCTGTCACGGAATCAGCGGCTTTATCAAGGAAGGATATTGGCAACTTATCAATGCTTATAAACATGTCGGTCCAATAATGGATTTTTTTCACTTAAAAACCATGAGTGCCGCCTACCATACCCACCTGTATATCCAAGGCCGATCAGCCAGAACAGGAAGGCACTGGGTATATAGTATTTGTATTTATCAGTGGAGTGCCGGGCACACAACCATATATATATACTGTATATTGTGAGAAGGATCACAAACACAGGGTCTCAGATGATGACTTGGTAGTTTATTCTCATCAGCAGGTCCGGCATAGCAGGTGACATTCATATACAATTTGTATCACAGGCAGTAGCACACAGGCATAGCAGACTCCTAACAGGCTCGAATGGTCCCTAATCTAATCCACACCCCAGGCCTATTACTTGGGCAGATAGTCCACCATTGAGAGCCAGCAGACAATGCCATGGGAAGCCTTAAATCAGGACATCCCAGATGCTGCTGATTACACCTGGGCTTCTGCTACTGCTAACAAAACCCGGTCTGGATCCTCCACATTACCTTCATGTTGGGTAATGCTGACTCTGCCACAAAAAAAAATAATAATAATTATATATATATATATATATATATATATATATAGGGAGTCACAAGGTGGCACACAACTTGTAAAGCATCAGGTGAGTGGTGCAGGGGCCCAGAACGGATAAATAGAGACACTTGCTTCCCTGTAGTGTAGGAAAGAAACGAGCCAGCACACACCGCAATTTAGAATGAAGAAAGTGTATTAAAGTATATGTTACATGTCACAGCAAGTGGTATACAGCGGCTGACCCAACAGCCGTTTCGACTGGCAGCCAGCCAGTCTTCCTCAGGGGTACCACTACCTCTCTACCCCCAATGGATAGGCTGATGGCAGACCGGTGTAGACCGGTGTAGACCGGTCTGCCATCAGCCTATCCATTGGTGGTAGAGAGGTAGATCAGCCGGTGGCCCGCCATTTTAAGAGCATGGGTCATCCGTTAAGTTCCCTAAAGTACTTCATGATTGACCATGTCCCGGAGTCAATGCGAGGTGGCAATAGAGCCAAACAGCTACTTCTGCTAGAATCAAGATGGATCTTCAGGTTGGGTACCATCCAGCCGGGTGGTCTCAACGAGAAGATCAATCTTAATAGCCTTATATGATTGGCTAGCCGTTACATTATATGATTCATGTAATGTATTTATATATCTCATTCTGCATTATGTTTTGTTTTTCTTCTTGTGTTTTTAATATTACTGCACTGTATTTATTTCTTTTTTTCTTTCTTTTTTTTGCCAGGTCAAATCATCCATGATATCTGGGGTCTGTGGGAACAAGCGGAGCGGCATATCTCGATTGGACATTGGTTACCCCTGTGTGGTGAGTACCAGACACTAATCTGTGATGGTGCCGCTATGCGATGTATCCTACACTGCCCTTTGTCATATGGATGATGGCCTTGCTGTTTACGTTTGTATTTTATTTCTGGCTGTCAGTAGCTTCATATGCAATGTCTATGCCGGCCGTGCCGCTATCCGGGATATTTGGGCTGACACTTCCTGCCCAGTGGAACGCAAACTGAGCATTGCTGAGCAACGTCCAGGGCGCCCTGAGGCGGAAGTGCGTGCTGACAACTTCCGGGAGCGGCAGACGCGGCGGGGACACGCTGTGGAGCGCGGCAGCTGTAGGTAAAGTATAAAGTCTGTTCCTTTCATGTGTGTAATTTGCTGTAGGAGGGTCTGAAGAAGGGGTTTGTCCCCCGAAACGTCACCTGTGATGCCCTACATGTTTGCATTTTAATACAAGTATTTCAAAGCTGACTATCTCCGAGTGCAGTTTTTGTCCCATACCCTGGGATTATTGGACTATATATATATATATATATATATATATATATATATATATATATATATATATATATATATATATATATATATATATTAGTAGAGAGACTTTGTATCCAGAGGACATATAAGGCAGCACTCCTTTATACTTATGGTTAATCCAATTGATATACAATGCATAATCATGCCTAGACTGAAATGCAAAGTGTAGCATAACAAGGTTTATGGATTATGGGGCACACTTATAATCACCCATCCAAGGAACATGGGGGTTTATTCTAGTTCATTCTCTCTGCACAAGTTACAGCTGCCCCACCCGCAGTGCACATGGTTTTGTCCATCTAAGAAGGATTTTGTCAGAAAGAATGGACTAGAATAACCCCCATAGAAACAACAGTCAACGAGCCTGTTTCGGCTTACACAGCCTTCATCCTACTTTATATATATATATATATATATATATATATATATATATATATATATATTTATATATATATTGCTAGTTATGAATAAAAATAATTAATGGAAAGTTGTGATTTTAAATGATGTCAAACCTCGCTGTTTCCTTGACCTACAGAGTATATATATATATATATATATATATATATATATATATATATATATATATATATATATATATATATAAAGATTTACATTATTGCTTACTGCTTATATCTGAATTATGGTTACATCTGTCTTATTAATTATACATGCTTCTAAGTATTGTGTCAATAATTGATTTGTGGTTTCTTCAGTGAATACAGAGGTCATTTCATGTTATAAAGATACATAATATCTTGTGCAGAAAACATACTGTACTGAAAGTTATAATAGAATATAGCTGTCACAGCGCTACAGCATATACAACCAGTGAGACCAAATAGGAATCTACTCATATAGGCAACGCAACCCATCTGGGCTTTTTTCATCAGATACGGTACCGTATGGACTTGAGCTCTTAGTTACCACTTTTTTTAATAGCAAAATTGTTGCACCAATCAATTTTAACAGATCCATTTATCAAATTATTGCCCCTTTAAAAAAATATCCAAGTTCGTCCGGCATCCCGCAGGGCCACCAAACTCAGACATTAGTACACCTGACCCCATGTGGTGGATACCTTGCCCTCTGTCTTATGAATAAAAATATTAATGTCACACTCAGTGAAGAAATGCAATTTATCTATGACGAAAAGTGAAAGCTTTAATATCTATTATTCCAAGTGTGTTTCCACTGTTCCTACTGATACTTATGTCAGGGGTCTTCAACCTATGGCCTGCTGCTTGCCGCCTATATATTTTTAAGTAAGTCCCCTCTGCTGCAGGATGCGGCAGATGTGGAGGATGGAAGTGAAGGGGGGGGGGGGGGGCTTGATGGCTGGCTCTGCGGTGCTGACTATGATGGTCTTTCTGTGCAGTGCTGACTGTGGGGGGAGGCTGGCTGTGTGGTGCTGACTATGGGATGGTTGACTGTGTGGTGCTAACTATGGGGGGGGCTGGCTGTGTGGTACTGCCTATCTTTATAGGGGGGGCTGTGCTGACTGAAGGATGCTGACCGTGCTGTGCTGACTATCTATGGAGTGGAGTGGGAGGGCTGTGCTGAATATCTATGAGGGTGTTGGCTGTGCGGTTCTGACTATCTATGGGTCGTGGGGTGTTATGTGCTGAGTATTGGGGCTGTGCTGGCAATCTATTGGGTGCTGGGGGGTTATGTGCTGAGTATGGGGGCTATCCTTACTACAGTATATATGAGGGGGCTGTGCTGTCTATGGTGGGGCTGTGCTAACTATATATTTTATATGTTTTATGGGGGTCTGTGATGTCTATGGGTCTGTGCTAAATACCGCAGTATACAGATGAAGCCACGCTCATCTCTAGCACTGGGGCCAAGATGACCCATCTCAGTGCGCTAACCGCCGGGACAGACGAGCATCTCAAATGCTTGCACGTCTATTGCCGCAAATTGGGTCCACGAGCATCATGCGCACCCCATTCACGCTGTGGCTTGCCGAGAGCCGACTGAATAAGCATGGCTCCATCTGGTGTCATTGAATAGTGGCCCTCGGGTGTCATTGAATTTTTTAATGTGACCTACACACCTTAAAGGTTGAAGACCCCCTGTTGTGTGTGAAAATCCTTCTTCCCCACTATTTCAGGGAACTGAGATGTGCATGAAACCTTTCTCAAGTACTATGGTTTTACTAATAATGATGATTAGGACATTTCACTTGGATTTGCTGTCATGTGTACGTGCTGCTGTGCTAATCACTGGGCTGAATTCCATCCTGTCTGAGCACCTGGATGCCATCAAGTAAATCATACATTATATGTTATAGGAATATGTCAAAGTCACATCTCGATTCACTCCACTGGTACTGTGTCTACTGCTTCCAAATGAGTTATGTTGATGTGCAGGGCTTAAAGTGGTCCTGGAGAGGTGGTGGAACTCCATTCCCCTAACACCGACCCCCCCTCCCTTTAGGCAGAGCCTAGACCAGTGCCTGGGAATTTGTGCCCTACATACCATAAAGGGATAGTGGTCCCACAACACATTGTAGCACAATCATATACACATTACACTGCTTGTAGTGCCCTTGATTCATATTAAAACACAAAGTAATGCCCCTTATACACATAATGTCAACAGTTGTTCATCTAACTTTACTTCACATACGCCGTGCCAGAAGAAGAAGCCACTGGGACAGGCTTTTCTTTTGGAATTACTGTTCAGGACTGTGGTAGAGGTGGAACTCAGTTCCCCCTACCATTAGAGGTGGTGGAACTCAGTTCCACCCCGTTCCCCCTCACTTTAACCCCTGTTGATGTGAGCATCTTACTTAACCCCGTAAGGACTGAAGACCACCAGTGATACCCATATTGCTAACATGTGTTCGTCTATTTGCCAAATGCTGACAATATTTGTATTTATTTATAATATCTGTTGCAAGGCAAAGTCAGTGGCAGTACCATGAATTATATTTTCACTATCAATAAACATATTTGTTAATCCACTGCTCAATTAATCCAACAGATTGTTAAACACTTCTTTTACTCACGATTTAAAGGACATAAAGCTGGCATAAAAATTGCTTAATAGCCACGGTAAACAACATTTTGCCAATTAAATGTCATTGCAACTGCTGTTCTAATCTTATTTTTAAATGATGTCATGGTGAATAGATACCATCTGTAGAGGTCTATCCATCGCTGGTTTGCAATTGTATTGCTTTTTATGTTTATACATTAACAATGTGTTTTTTATTATATTTCTGGGTCTGTTTTTGTTTTCCCTAATGAGATCCATATTTATATGTGCAATATACTTCTTTACAATTCAGATTTTTTTTTGTGTTTTTTCATTAAATAAAAGAGGATAGTTTATTATGTATTTTATTAAAAACAGTAATTGGTTAGACCAGTGGTTCCCAATCTTTTTTGAATCACGGCACCCTAAGGGTATCAACATTTTTTCACGGCACCCATAAACCGCACAAAAATGTATTAGATTGGGTTTATATGCGATTCCCAGGGTTAGTTATGTGTTGAAGACAGGATTTGCTTCTGTGTGTACATATTTTATTATTGGCAGCCATCAACACTGGTTTTTCACATAAATAATTAACCATAATTAATTTGAATTGGTCCTGGACCACCAGCCCAGGGCACCCCTGCAAGTGTTCCAAGGCACCCCAGGGAGCCACGGCACACAGTTTGGGAACCACTGGGTTAGACATAACCTTGTACTGTATTTTATCAACATTGACAACATATTTAGATTATACACGTACAGTATAAACAAAGTTATACATTACAGAGGGAATTCAGGATGGCTCGGAAGGGCCAAATTCGGGGGGTCTGCACAGGCGCATTTTTGTGTAAGAGCAGACCCCCTGTGCGAACTCCCCGAGGCATTCGCAAAGGTAGAATAGGGAGGGGAGTAGTCAGGGGGCAGCTGGAGGGGAACGTCCAGAGTTTTATGAGCTTTCCCATAAAAATGCTGGCCAATTCTGGGGATGCAGACGGGTCTATGCCTGCCGGGACAGAAGGCTGACTGCACAAGTAGTAGCACCCGCCCACTCAGTTCAGACTGACATTTATTTGCAAAGGGGGGAGAAATCATTAGATGACCATCTAGTGATTCCTCTTCACTTCGGCCGAACGCGAGGGGATGTGTTCGCGTACATCACCTCAGATGTTACCAAGGGATTCTGCAGCAGGGGAGCGGCTGTTCAGCCAGGCAGCAGGCAGCTTCAAGCAGCAAACGACCGCTGCTTAGTGGGCGGTCCTGAATCACCCCCTACATGTATGCAAAATACAATTCATTGTATAATAATGACAAATTAAATAATCCGGTGAAACTTATTCTGATATAAAAAATGTGTTTGCCAGTTTATCTTTCCAATTTTGTGTTAAGTCGCATGCAGTGTGCACTTGTGTGACCCCCAGAGCCTTACCATCTAGAGGTGAGGGGATGTCTGTATAGTTCTACACCCATCCTCAAAACATAGGGCTAAACAAAGCTAGCTGTGACTGACTGGTTGGAAGGGTGGTCCTTATTCAGACCTGATTGCACGGACAGCTGCGGATTAGCAGGTCGGGCAATTATCGATAGACTACGCATAGTATAGCACATAGTACGCATGTGCGAGGCAGTCCTGTGATAGAAGCCTGCTACTTTTCTTGATCGATGGCCTTCGCAAGGTGATTGATAAAAATCCTGCATATAGGAAAGGTAACCAACGTTTTCTGGGAGTGTCAGGGAAAACACAGGCATTTGGAGGGTGGGGGTGTTACATCAGCTCTCGCCCCAATCAGCGTGTTTCTATAGCAGCTGCCGAGTAAGTCCTAGGCTACACACAGAGCGCACACAGGATGGCTTGCGGATGGATTTACAGCTATTCTCACAAGTCATGCTAAACAATTAGCAGGCTTCCAAGGGGAGGGATCTCACTGTGGCATGGTGGCGTATACCTCATAGCTGGCGCTGATTCTGACCTGATGGCTGGGCTGCGAGATTTCAGAGCCCTGTGATCTGGCAAACGCCACCCCAGCACCACACTGTCCGCACGCCCCCCACCCCTGTGCATGGCTGCAAATGCATTAGCAGCAATGCACACAGAGGAAAAATTACTCACCATTGATTGATTTTTCCCCTTCCCGCAGTGCTGAGTAAATCTGGACTATGGGCCTTATTCTGGTTCACTCTCAGAGGCAAATTCCTTCTCAAATGGACAAAACCATGTGCACTGCAGGTGGGGCAGATATAACATGTGCAGAGAGAATTAGATTTGGGTGGGGTTTTTCTTCAACGTGAGATCTATACTGCAGTGTAAAATTAAAGAAGTCGCGGTGAGGGTCCTGGGTGGAGGCCGGACGCCGGCCCCGTCCTGCTGCTGCCTCTGGTTGGAGTCAGGCTCCGGTGCTCTAGACAGCCAAACTTCTGTCCCGCCTGGCCGAGTCTTCTTCGCTGGTGATCTCCTGCTCTGCCACTCCGCTCACACCAGTCCCTTGCTGTATTCTCCGTATCCTGACAATATCCTGCTCTGCAATAGTGGTAAGCTCTGGTAGGTTGCTAGCCGCTGTCATCTTACTGCTGCTCTGCTGTTTGGATGGTGTTTAGGTTTACCTATAGTGCTGACATCCCTGTGGAGGGTTACGTCCTTCAATTCATGGAGTGCCCTTTGCAAAGGATCCTTCATGCTATACTGTATATGCTTCAACTGCAAGTTGACACTGTGCAAGTGCAAACTCCTTCTCCATGCTGTTTGTATGGCCACTGTAGTGTTGGGGGCTGAGTTGGAATTCTACACAACGCCTGAATCTGTGGACCCTACAACATCAGTAACTGACTATGCTCAGGATCCTCTGTTTCCTATGTATGTGCTTAAAGATGAATCTAACTGCTGCCACCCTCCTGGAGGTTTTGCTGTGGTTGCAGCTTTTTTAATCAATAATACACTACCCTTCTTGGTTCTGCCGGAACTGTACATGCTGTTCAATACATGGGCTGCTGACTTCATAACATTCTATTTCAGTGATGCCGAATTTTGGCCAGACTAACTGAGGATACACTATTATGCCTTGCTTTTTTGGATGACATTTTGATTATTCTATAATACATTTTGGTCTCTTATTACCCCTTTCTGCTTTGTAAATGTACCTTTAAATACCCTTTTGGCAAAAGTTTTGGGGTTGTATATGGGTTTGTCTTTATCCTTCTCTCTGTTGGGATCAGAGAAGCAACGGCTAAATATTCTGCCCTTAGGTCTTAAAGTAATTTGATCCTGCTTTGTTTTGCCCGTCAGTCATTCGTTTTTTCTATGTGGGGGTGGGGGGTTAGATAGATACTGTAGTGTAGGAAGTAGAGATGGGGGGATCCAGGTATGCCTAGGTTGGGGTCAGGTTATATAGGGTGGGGGGTTATAGGGAGTTTTGCTTTGGGTCCTTGTGGGAGGTTTTTGCTTTTTTAGTACATTGGGTTATAAGTAGATTTTGTAGGTTGGGGGGGGGGGGGGGGTTCCTTCAAGTATCTTGATGGGCAATAAATCTATTTTATTTTCTTCCTTGTCTTATATTCTGATACTGGTGTGATACATTAATGTCTTTATTTACCCTTTATCATAAAATGATTGGGTGCATCGGCATTGATATATGTATAGATTTGGCACTATAAGCTCTTATCACTGTATGTATACCTGAATAGGACCTTCGGGTTTATGTTTTGTACTAATCATGCGTACAGAGTGTTATGCTAAACTGTACGTCTCTCTACTGTATGCACCCATATCTGATAATACTTATCTATGTTTTTGCCTACCATTCATTTATGTATCACTGCAATCAATATGCCCATTGCTATAGGTATATAAATGTTATAAATGCAGTGGCTGCATTTTCTGGGACAATCCTGGAAAACACTGCATTTCCACCTCCAATGCAGGCAGCCTGTGATAGCTCACTCTGAGAAAGCCACTGAGGATATTAGAGGTGGAGAATCGCATTACACAATCCCTTAAATTTCCACAACGCTGGCCAGAACAACCTGTATCCTGTGGAAGTATTCCAGAAATGGCTGTGTTCTAAAAGGATAGCGACCAGCAGTCAAGTGTTGGGTAATCTAAAGCTACATAGTAGCAAGATTGGACAAAGTAATTATTGTTGCAGCACTGACAAATAACAACTGTGCTTGCACTAATATGAAGTGACTGAAAAGCAGCAGTTGTGAGGGAACTACGCTTAACCTGCACACAGACTTAACAGCTTTCTAACCAATTACTAACTGAGAAATAACAGCTGCAAACTACTAATTCTACTTATGCTTCATATTATGGAAAGCCTCAAACCTATTATAAGTCCCTACAGAGACTATTACTATTATTATTATTATTATTATTATTATTATTATTATTATTATTATTATTATTATTATTATTATGATCAATTTGTAAATGCTGTTGTGTATATAATTTATTTTGATACTGTGTTTGTTTTAAGGGTCTTAATTAATGACCGGCCAGTTTTTATTATTAACAATGTGAAAGAATATGAGTTACAGTACACTTATCATTTTAATGAATAAATAAATTCTATATTCAGTTCCAGTGGTGCTGCTGATACTGTGTTTTTTCTGCTTTCTCTTAGAAGGGTGGGGTGTCCCTTATTTAGCAGCAGCTAACAGAAATTGATTGATACATCTGCACTTTGTCACTTTTTGTTTTGCCTTTGTATCTATATATTTCATACTGGCATAGCCAATTGCAACAGCCTTAAGTTACATCAATTCTACTTTGGGGAATGGATAAGGGTTCAGTTCCATAGAGAGTAGTATCTTATTGGTTGTTAGGAGCTAAATCCGTTCCTTCCTTTCTCTTGTGATACTGCACTTGCATTTTCAGTTTTGTTGCATGTATAGAATTTTACTGTAATGGCACAGTTACTTAAAGAGGAAACAGGCTTATTTCTTTATTTTATTGTTGTATTAATAGTCATAGTGTTTATTTATAGATGTAGTGAAATATATAGAAACATACAATGTAACTCATTTTATGGTACTTATGTAGTAGATGTATGGTACTTATGTACTTATGTAGTAGACGGGCGCCCACTAAGCAATTTGCTTAGTGGGCTATTCTGCTTAGGAAAATCGCATTGCATGGGCCATTTACAGTGTTGCGAGTGCAGCGAGCCACCGAGTCTGAAGCGTGGCGAGCGCAGCGAGCCCCGTGTGGGGATGCGGAATACATGTAAAGTAATGCACGTCCCCTCGCGGGGCTCGGTGGCTCGCTACGCTCGTCACACTATATAAAATCAACTCCATGCTGACGTGGATAGTAGGGGTATGGGGGGGGGTGTGCCTAAAACCTCATTGTATATCATACAATGATATTATTGAATAGCCAATGTCATAGCATCGTACGGGATGCGGTCATTTGGTCTACTGCATTATGGTCGACAGTCATTAGGTCGAATCCATTAGGTCGACATGCTAAAAGGTCGACATGACTCTAGGTCGACATGGGAAAAGGTCGACATGATTCTAGTTCGAAAGGTCATTAGTTCGACAGGTCATTAGTTCGACAAGGTCATTAGTTCGACATTGTCTATGTCGACATTCACAAGGTCGACATGGAGTTTTTCACTGTTTTTTGAGCCAACATGTGCCGACAGGCGGTATTTCATGCCCTACCATCCACTAGGGCGTGGTGGGAGAATAAAATAGTGTGCCGAGCGTAGCGAGGCACCGTGCCCGACGCATCGCGAGCGCAGCGAGCGATGCGAGGGGATGCAGTGCACTTTAAACTGTGTCCATGTCGACTGTGTTGACATTCAGGTAAAAAAACAGTGAAAAACCCCATGTCGACCTTGTGAATGTCGACATAGACAATGTCGAACTAATGACCTTGTCGAACTAATGACCAAATGATCCCAACCCCATCGTACACCCTATAAAATCGCATGTTATTTTGTGGGAGGTGCGATGCGACGCAATCCCCCCCCCCCCCCCTGAGTTTAGAGAGCAGTGAATAAATGACATAGGAAAATCACATCGCATAGCCCGGCCCTTAAAATGGCCCATGCGATGCAATGCGATTTTCCTAAGTAACCTTACGTATGCAAATTGGGCGTCGGTCTACTACATACTGTAAGTACCATTTTTATAAATATTTATGAAGTATAATATACTAGATGCTGTCCCCAGCACTGTTATTTTCTCACTCTCTCTTTCCTCTTGCCTCTCTCTTTCCAACTCTCTATTACTCAATTGATATCTGCCCCATATCTGTCTGCTTCTCTTTCTTCCACAGAAACTTTCCTCCTTTGCCCACTTTTCTGTTCCCCACTTTCTATTTCTCCCACTACCCTGTCTCTATTCTGCCTCTTTCATCTCTCCTCCATCTTACATTTTTCTCCCCTAACTGCCCCTCATTGTGTCTGAATTATTTTTCTCTCTTGTTCCTCCTCCATTGCCCCTGTTTCTAGTTATATAATTGTTGTGCTGACGAGACAATGGCGTTAGGTCTGACATACATGTACTATATGTGCACCAACATTAACACATTGTTTTTCCATCAGCACTTGGGCATCTTATATAAATTTTCCTCAGCATTCTTTTATTTTTCTCATTTACTATTGTACTTTTTGGGGTTACTTGCTTTTTATTTTCTATTTGTATGCTTTGGTATTTCCTTTGTGCCTCTTCTGGACAGTTACCCATTTTTTGGTTGCGGAAGATGCTGTGATGTCATTGTATTATTTTTCAGTAGTGTTTTGGTTTCCTCATAAGGTGATATGTGATGAGAATGGCAAATAAAAAAAAGTGGTAAGATGCAGATGCAGATGCACAATGCTAGTACTCTCTAGGAGTGACATCAATGGCACACATGGGAGGGTCAGGGATCATACTAACTGCCATTGCATTCCAGCATTGTGTAGGCAATTTTACAAGAAGTAGTAGATATTGTTGTATAGTAGATGTCTACTGACCACATAAAACAGAAGTCCTAGCTCTCCATGACCTGTGGCATAGCCTCAGCTGTGGCATGAACTCAGGCATACGCACACAGAAGCCATTTAACAATATAAAAATATAAGCAAGTATTATTTTATTGGAAAAAAAAGGTAAGTAGACTAGTTATTTGAAATCACAGCTTAGCCTAAGTTGGGGGGGGAATTTTCCTCTTTTGCGCAAAACATACACTTTACTATTACTATTATCAGTTATAGCAAACATAATGATTTGTAATTCACTATCATAGATTAGGAAGAGGAAGGAATGGCGGCCTTTCTTTTATATATGTATGGGTTCTTTCTGTATACAGTACTTTTGCAATTGTTAGGGTGGAAAAAATAAAAAAAATTTAAAGTCCTCTTCCCATGCATCTGCTAAATTGTATCTCAATCTGTGTGCATTATAGTTGCCTGACAATTTGATGCACTTTATGCATTCAGAACAGTGTCAGCTGCCACCCCTGGGCTGCAGTGCCAACCATGTAGTATAGGGGGATCGTTAATGCTACATGTTATCATGTATGTAATATAGGTACTTGTTTAGTTTCACGGCGGCCGATATATCAGATGCGATATCGGCCGATCTGATGCGATCTGATGCAATTTTTTTTACCTGTTCATAACCCCACTATCCACTACGCATGGAGTTGATTTTATATAATGTGGCGAGCGCAGTAATCCGCGTAGGCTCGCCACACTTTGGGCTCGGTGGCACGCTGCGCGCGCCACACTATATAAGATCAACTCCATGCGTAGTGGATAGTGGGGTTATGAACAGGTACAAAATCGTATTGTATCGCATTGTATCGCCCGATAAATCGGCTGATATTGCATCCGATATATCGGCTGCGTACCGTAATATATGTGCTGGATCGATTCCCTAGGGATCACCAGCAGTGTAAGCATTGGGCCCACCCGCAGACTCCAGTGAAACTATCCAATGTGAGTACGAAGGTGGGCTTAAGATTGTCTGATGGCTTATGCCAGGTGCTGCATGGTGCTGGATGCAGTGGCGTAACTATGGAGGGTGCAGGGGGTGCAACTGCTATGGGGCCTGGGCCTTTGGGGGGGCCCGAGGGATAAGCAGGCATCCCCTGCACCCATTAGACCTTTATTATCTGGTGCCTCGGCAGCCGCAGTGCCATCCCTATCTTCTCCTAATCCCCACTGCGGCTCCCCGTGCTAAGTTCATCTCCCCCCTCTGCAGCATCTTTGGTGTCGCCTATGAAGGGGGAGGAGCTAGTCTGGCTAAACCAGCCTCTGCTCTCCCCCCTCTCTCTATGTGACGCTGCCGGGGCTCAACGTCACTATCTGGTGACCAGCCCCAGCACGAGAAAGGTGCTCGTGCCGGCACTGCCGGGGCGACAGCGGGGGTGACAGCGGCACCCGGGCTGTCTGCCTGACTGACATCCGCGCCGCTGAGGGGACCCACTGATGTGGACGCGCTGCGCTGCTGAGGAGATCCGGCGCCGATATGGAGGTCCTGTAACAAGACACTTTATACTGTGGAAGGGCAAGGGATCACAGGATGCCTGGTCAGGTGGGGTGGGATGGATGAAGATTTTCCCTCACTCTCTCCTCTCTTTTTTCCTCGGTCTTGCACTCTCTCCCTCCCCAGCCACCTGTCTCACCCCCTCTCTCTCTCACTTTCCCTACCCCTCTTTATCCCCATCAACCCCCCCTTGTCTCCCCCCCTCAATCATCCTCCCCTTGTCTCATTTCTCTCACTCTCTCTCCCCTTGCCCCACTCACTCTCCTCTTTCTTTCTCTCCACTCTTCTTTCCCCATTCACCTTTTTTCTCTCAACCCTCTTACTCCCCCTCCATCAATCTGCCCTTATTCTCTTTCTTCTCCCCAGCTACAGTATCTTTCTTACATTTTACCTCTCTCTCCCCCCTTTCTGTAGCTCTACCTGACACTGTCTCTACCAGACTCTCTCCCTCCTTCCCTCGATGACATTCTCTCACTCCTGCTCATACCTGTCCATTTCTCGCTTGCTCCTCTCCCTCTTTCTCCTCACATTATTTCTCTTTTCCTGACCCTATATGACATCTTTCCCCAGCATCGTTTTTGTCTCTCAGCGGCACGAGGGGGGGGGGGGGATAGCAAAATTTTGCTATGGGGCCCAAAGAGTTCTAGTTACGCCTCTGCTGGATGCTTACAGTGTTGGTGATCCCTGGGGATTGATACAGAATATATATTACATACATGTTAACATGTATGTATTTATGTGCTTAGCAATCCCCCTTCAACGTGTAACCCCAGGGACCACAACCATTGTTGATTCTGAATATGATTTCATACAGATGGCCATTGTCAGTCAAATGTTAACAACCATTGACAGTTAATCAATGATTGCCAATTGTTTGTTATCAATGGTGGATACCAAATGCAATATACAGTATAGCTACTATATGACATGTGACACCGCACCCTACCTCTGATTGACCCACTGCCTGGTAATAGAACAGGGATGACTATCTGAGGATGAAACCATCAATGGTTTAACATCATCAAGGCTTACCATCAATGGTACCATTAATGGTAGCCATAGGTGGTTAACCCATTTATGTCCATCCCTATGATATCATTGCAGGATGCTTTGTCAACATCATATACAAATATGGAAATCGTATATTAGTTTCAAATGTCAACATAAATGTTACCATTTGCTACCATTTTATTAACTTCTGATGTGACCCCTGTGTTTTGGTTTTTGACAAAATTGTTGTCATCTGTTTTTTTTTTATCTGTCACTTTGACTGAGCCCCTACAATATTTTGGAAGGAATATCTCCAATCACTAATGACATAATGGCAAGAAATACCTAGATAGTTACCTCTACTGTCTTTGGCATCACAAATGCTGGAAATGCCTGACAAAGGTCAACATGATTTTTCACATAGTGAAAATCTTTCCCCACTCCAAAAATTTCTCACACAACAAAAAACTTAAATCGTCTTCATTTACATAATGCTAAATATCTCATTGCTGTAATGTTTTAGGAACGCGCCAAGTTCTCACTTACACTTAATGTCATTTAAAATGCTTGTAGTTTTTACTGCTGTTATGACCTGTTCTGTTTTCATCACAATCCACTACATCATAATTAAAATAGAGAGTTCAGTATCATAATAAGAAGTAATGACAAAGAATCAGATGTTGCAATGTCATCAGAAATGTCAACGTAATTTAGCAAGCCCATAAATTCATGTTTGACTCTTGGGGTGAGATTTAATAGGATGAGAGATTCAGAAAGTGAGAGATTTAGTAAGAAATCTCCAGGTTTTTTTAAAGCGGCAATCATTTACACTGCAATACCAGTTTGAAGTATAAATGATTCCTGCTTTAAAAAAAAACTGGAGATTTCTCACCAAATCTCTCACTTTCTGCATCTCTCATCCCATTAAATCTCACCCTTGATATCTACAAAAGCTCCATTATAAATTAAAGCTATTTTGTCCTTTTTATTATTTATTCAGTTTTTGAGGTGGGATCTCCTTTCCATTTTATGTATATTGCTGTCAGTAGTAGTTAAAACTGGTTTTCATAACTTAAGCAAAGACCTACGGTAATTTTCTAAGCTTTAAGTGTATTCTGGTAATGCTGTAATATAACTGTTGTACTAATTGTTTTAATGACAATTAAGATAAATAATCAATTCATGAACTTTCCAGACTAGCACAACTGGTATAAAAAGCAATAGGGGTTGCTGGACCACAGAGTGACCATTCACACTTATTTAATCCCAGGAAATTTGAAATAAATATGAAATGTCTTTAATATGCAACAGTTTATGACATCTACGAAGTTACATTGTCTAATCGTTGTGACTCTTTACAGATGTGTCCTTGTACACTACTGCTGCAGTTGCGCCAAATAGCCCTTCTCAGCGCTCCACGTTACATGCAACACGTATTGAGCCAAGTATCTTTTCACTCGCATGTGAATCTTAGTCACACAAATTTAAACAATTATTGATTAAGTATACCACTCCTGAGGAAGCCGCTGAAAGCTATCTTTAGGCGGAGAAACGCGTTGAGGACAGAGGGGACGCTCCTGGCTACCACTAGACACCACCAACGATCTAATCTCAGATATGACCCTCTGATAGAATTGCACCATCGGTTGGAGAAGCATCGCGATATCTATACAGCCCCAAACACCCCATAACTGCTCCAAAGCTGCAAAGAATTATAAGTATGTGCACAGCAAGTGAAGGACTGAGTATCTTTAATACACTGGCTACAAAGTTACAAAGTCTTAATATGCATGCAACTAAGTACTAACCAGTTCTTAGAGATGGGAATGGACTAACCAATTATATATGTTGTAAGTCTTGTTTGTCTATTGTTGGCCACAATATTGTTATATTTTAAATAAAATTTCTAAATATTCAGCACAGCGCTGCTCCATATTTTTTTTTCTTCTTTTGCTGACTCTATACAAAGTGCTACAATGCAGTGGCTGTGGTTTTTTTCATGCAACGTTCCATGTTGTGTCCTCTGCACAAAGTCGTACATATTTAAATCCAGGGATAGAATGGGGCACTAATAGGGCCATGGAATTACAGAAGCCTTGCATGCTACAGGCTCAAGGGTGCGTGGTCTTGTGGCTCATCCCCTTGATTTTGTATGCTGAGCTGCCTAGCAGAATGCTGGGAGGCAGAGCTGCTCGGCTAGCCCCTGGCTCTCTGTGTGCCATGTGTTTGAGCAGGGCTGCTTGGCCATCAGAAGAGTCAGTTCGGCCCTGTGTAAATCTACTTCTAGTGTGGATAAAATCACAGCCCAACATCTATCGGTCACAGGGCCAGATTTGCCACTAGGCCCGTGACGTACAGGCCTAGGGGCGGCACATATTACGGGCGGCAGGCAGCCAGGCTGCCTGTGAGTCACAGCGGTGAATGACAGTGGCATAACTATTGATTTTTTCTTTATTTAAAATACAAATGCTGCCGAGCAGGTTTGTGGCCTGCTATTTTAGTACTGTACCGGGGAGGGAGCAAAGGAGACCGCCAGTGCGCCACTGTGGGTTTTCTGGGAGGGAGGCTGTCTGGAAGCTGCTCATGCAGTAAAGAGATAGTAGGTGGCAGCGCTGCTTCTGCTGCCGAGACGCTCCAAAGCAGGGGGAGGTCGGAGGAAAGGAGAGGAGCCTCTGTGGCAGCCGCAGAAGCACCATAGCAGGGGGGAGGTCAGAGGAAAGGATGAGGAGCCTCTGTTGCAGCCACTGATGCCATAGCGGGGGGAAGTTGGTAGGAAAGCCAAAGGAGCTGCACCATGGGGGGAGGGGGGTAGGCGGAGAGAACAAGGGCCCGCTGCTGTCAATATCAGAAGCCGCCACTGATTGCTCAGAAAAAGAGTCACAGAAAAAGTCACTGCGCTTTACCACTTGGTGGGGGTCATTTGTGTGCCGCAAGGCGTATTGAGGCTTATCGTATAAGGACACAGCTGCATAAATATTTTACAGTTTTGCAGTGTAGAAAGTTGTTTCTCTAGTAATACATTCCCCACTAGTTTGGCATAGTTAGTAGTTTTTAATGACTTGAGAGAAAAGTGAACAGAGATGCTTATTTTAGCCCATAATGCTTATGCTCCTCATATGACTTTTACTAGGTAAAAATCCAAGCAGATGGATTTTTTTTCCAGGTAACTGGTCCTGTCCTGGCTAGAAAGATGATGGTAGTATACTTTGGCAAACTTAAAACTAGCTAATGGGTAGAACATTTCTTTTTTAGAGATGATATGAGACTGCACTGGGGCCATTCTCTGGCAGTCTTATATAGGGCTCCACATTCTGGCATGTAAAACACACTATATTGGGTTAAACTTAAGGTCGCCGTACACTTAGCTGAAGTATCAGATGCAGTCTGACATGCAATACCCTGGCAACACCTCACCGGGCAGCTAAATCACATGTGTTACATCATATGCGGTCATTTTCTTACGATGAAGTGCATGATCCCATTCACCACCCAGGGATACAATGGGGAAATTTACTAAGAATACGAATATGACTCAGTCGTATGTGTATTCTAAATACGAATGAATTCGACTGGCTACGGCCGTATTTTTAACGAATTACGATTCATAAATAGTGCAGATTTACTAAGCTGCCCTATTTGCGAATTCGTATTTGGCCGATGGCGTAGCCAGACGTATTCTGTATATAAGGCCGCTAAACACAAATACGAGTCTGCAGCCTGCATAGATCAGTCAGATCTGTGCAGGCTGCAGTGTTAAAAAAATGTGAAAAATAAATAAAATAAAATAAATAAAAAAAAAAACTGCGTAGGGTTCCCCCCCCCCCATGGCCATAACTGGTCCCAGGCTCAAAAAGCCGATCCTGGTTTTGAAAAATCGGGAAACAATAGAAATAGGGGTTCCCTGTATTTTTTAAAACAAGCACCAGGCCACAGCTCCGGTTCTGGTTCACAAAATATGGGGGACAAAATGAGTAGGGGTCCCTTGTATTTCAAGAACCAGCACCAGGCCCAACCAGTCAGCAGGGTAATGCCACAATGGGGGGATAATTTTTATACAAGTCCATACAGTTACTTGTGTCTCAGAGGCCAAGTTTGCCGCAGCTCTTGTTGACTCCTGAAATCTCTGGACTGAGGGACGGTAACCTTCACAGTGTTCCAGCTTTTGCCTGTGGATCTATAGTATATGCTTTTAAGATGTCTTCTACATGTGAGTGCATTGTATATTAAAAATTGTGTTGTGTTGTAATGACCTGCACCATTGTGGTTCTTTTCTTTGGATTTCTCCCTTTATATGTTATCTGGGAAAGTTTGAGACGTATTCTGAAATCCCTAAGTGAACATCAATGGGACAAGGAGTAGCTGACCCTTGCCTGTGGGATTTAAAGGATGTTTGTTTTCCACTTAGATATTGTGAGTTTACATCTACTTCATAACTATTCATGGAGTGTTAACCATCTGCACTAAAAGTGTTTCTTTATTTCCTTGGCAATGTTTGCCCTACTGGCTACATAAAGCCAAGGTTTTGTCCACAGAGTTTACACGTGGGAATTGGTGGGACCAATACCAACTGGAACTTTTAAAGGGACAGTACCGTTTTTATTACTTGTTACACATGGTGTAAATTAGGAGCTCTATATTGAGTGTATGCTAATTGTTTGATTTGGTATACAAGTCCCACCGGCCAAAGCATTAACCACCCTGACCGGTCAGCCTGGGCAAGGATCCTGGGGAAGTGGGAACCCCCATATGAAGGGGTCCCCCCCTCCAGAATTTACCTAACCAGGCTGAAGCCTGGGGCTGTCTCCGGTGGCCCTGGGGTGGTGGCCACCGGGCTGATTAAATGTGTAAAAAAATAGAAATAAACTATTGGGTTCTGCTGTGGAACGGGTTGGGATCATTTGGTCTACAGCATGATCGTCAACAGTCATTAGGTTGACACCATTAGATGGATATGGTTCTAGGTCGACAAGGTTCTAGGTCAAAAGGTCATTAGTTCGACAGGTCATTAGTTCGACAGTGACTAGGTCGAGTCAAAAGGTCGACAAGGGGTTTTTCACTGTTTTTTGACCCAAATGTCAACAAAGTGGACATGGACACAGTTTAAAGTGCACCGCATCCCCTCGAATCACTCGCTGCGCTCGCAATGCTTCGGGCATGGTGCCTCGCTAGGCTCAGACACTATTTTATTCTCCCACCACACCCTAGTGGATGGTAGGGCATGAAATACCACCTGCCAGCACATGTCGGCTCAAAAAACAGTGAAAAACCCCATGTCGACCGTTTGACTGTCGCCCTAGACACTGTTGAACTAATGACCTGTCGAACTAATGACATGTCGAACTAATGACCTTTCGACCTTTCCCCATGTCGACCTTTCCCCATGTCGACCTAGACCCATGCCGACCTAGACCCATGTCGACCTAATGACTGTGTCAGTGTCAACCTAATGACTGTCGACCATCATGCTGCAGTGGTCCTCAACCTTGGTCCTCAAGCACCCCCAACAGTGCACATTTCCCAGGTCTCCTGGCAGCTGCACAGGTGCACTCATTATTCACTGACACATTTTAAAAGATCACAGTTGGAGCTAATTACAGTAGTTCACCTGTGATTCTGTTTGGAGACCTGGAAAATGTGCACTGTTGGGGGTCCTTGAGGACCGAGGTTGAGAAAAACTGCTTTAGACCATAGATCATAGTGTTCCAGCCAGTGGCGTAAGTTCTCCCATGTCGCCCGGAGGCAAGAAAACTTGGTGCCCCCCCCCCAATAGATAAATAGCTAGAGACCGAGGTGGAACTATAGAGTTGTTGGCCCAGGTGCAAAACTATGCCCCCCCCCATACTTAACATGAGAACAGTGTGCGCCAAAGGCAGGCTGAAGGGTGTGTGTATGTATGATTACGGTTATAGGCTGCGGGGTGTATGATTAGGGTTATGGGCTGCGGAGGGTATGCATAGTTAGGGTTAGTCTGTGGGGATGTATAGTTAGGTTTAGGCTACAGGGGGGTGTATAATTAAGGATAGGCTAAGGGGGTATGGTTACAGATAGGCTGCGGGTAGAGGGTGTATAGTTAGTCTGCAGGGGTTGGGGGTGTATAGTTAGGCTGCGGGGTGGGGGATGTATAGGTAGGCTGTGGGGTGGGAGGTGTATAGTTAGGCTGCGGGGTGGGGGATGTATAGGTAGGCTGCGGGGTGGGAGGTGTATAGTTAGGCTGCAGGGGTGGGGGGTGTATAGTTAGGCTGCGGGGTGGGAGGTGTATAGTTAGGCTGCAGGGGTGGGGGTGTATAGTTAGGCTGCAGGGGTGGGGGGTGTATAGTTAGGCTACAGGGGTGGGGGGTGTATAGTTGGGCTGCAGGGGTGGGGGTGTATAGTTAGGCCGCAGGGTGGGAGGTGTATAGTTAGGCTGCGGGGTGGGGGATGTATAGTTAGGCTGCAGGGGTGGGTGGTGTATATTTAGGCTGCAGGGGTGGGGGATGTATAGGTAGGCTGCGGGGTTGGAGGTGTATAGTTAGGCTGTGGGGTGGGAGGTGTATAGTTAGGCTGCAGGGTGGGAGGTGTATAGTTAGGCTGCAGGGGTGGGGGGTGTATAGTTAGGCTGCAGGGGTGGGGGTGTATAGTTAGGCTGCAGGGTGGGAGGTGTATAGTTAGGCTGCGGGGTGGGGGATGTATAGTTAGGCTGCAGGGGTGGGGGGTGTATAGTTAGGCTGCGGGGTGGGGGATGTATAGGTAGGCTGCGGGGTGGGAGGTGTATAGTTAGGCTGCAGGGGTGTATAGTTAGGCTGCAGGGTGGGAGGTGTATAGTTACGCTGCAGGGGTGGGGGTGTATAGTTAGGCTGCAGGGGTGGGGTGTGTATAGTTAGGCTGCAGGGGTGGGGGGTGTATAGTTAGTCTGCAGGGGTGGGGTGTATAGTTAGGCTGCAGGGTGGGAGGTGTATAGTTAGGCTGCGAGGTGGGGGATTTATAGTTAGGCTGCAGGGGTGGGGGGTGTATAGTTAGGCTGCAGGGGTGGGGGATGTATAGGTAGGCTGCAGGGTTGGAGGTGTATAGTTAGGCTGTGGGGTAGGAGGTGTATAGTTAGGCTGCAGGGGTGGGGGGTGTATAGTTAGGCTGCAGGGGTGGGGGTGTATAGTTAGGCTGCAGGGTGGGAGGTGTATAGTTAGGCTGCGGGGTGGGGGATGTATAGTTAGGCTGCAGGGGTGGGGGGTGTATAGTTAGGCTGCAGGGGTGGGGGATGTATAGGTAGGCTGCGGGGTTGGAGGTGTATAGTTAGGCTGTGGGGTGGGAGGTGTATAGTTAGGCTGCAGGGTGGGAGGTGTATAGTTAGGCTGCAGGGTGGGGGGTGTATAGTTAGGCTGCAGGGGTGGGGGGTGTATAGTTAGGCTGCAGGGTGGGGGGTGTATAGTTAGGCTGCGGGGTGGGGGATGTATAGTTAGGCTGCAGGGGTGGGGGGTGTATAGTTAGGCTGCAGGGGTGGGGGATGTATAGGTAGGCTGCGGGGTGGGGGGTGTATAGTTAGGCTGCAGGGGTGGGGGGTGTATAGTTAGGCTGTGGGGTGGGAGGTGTATAGTTAGGCTGCGGGGTGGGGGTTGTATTGTTAGGCTGCAGGGGTGGGGGTGTATAGTTAAGCTGCAGGGGTGGGGGGTGTATAGTGAGGCTGCAAGGCAGGCTGCAAGGCTTCTGAGGGGTACTCAAAGAGGTCTACGTTCTTCCAAGCAGCAGCAGCAGCAGCAGCAGTGCCTCCACGGAGGTAGAGACAGCTTCTTCTTGTATGCTGTCCTGCAGGATAGGCCAGGAGACGGGCCGTGTCTAGCTGCAGTGGTGGTGGCAGGAGACCAGCTTGAAGCGCTAATCAGGCGCTAAGCCACTCTATCTAACCTTGTCAGCTGGGACCGGCAGCGGTGCTACTCGCCTCCCTCCATCAGTCTCGGCGACCTGACTCCTTTCCAGTGGCAGTGTGGGTGAGCTGCGAAAGGGAGGTGCTGGGGACCTGGCCTCCTGCACCCCAGACAGCTCACGCTCCCTGCCCGGCTAGCGCCTGCGGATTCCTTCGCAGGTTCTGGGCCCCAGCCTCCAGGTCTCTCTACTGCTCCCTGGCAGCCTCCTGCTGGCAGCGGAGTGCAGATTCTCCCAGCCGACTCCTTGTCACTGTTGGCTGGCTGCAGAAAAGTACAGTGGCAGCCAACCAGGTGACAGGGAGAAGGAAGGGGGCTGAGGGGCACTGCTGCATAAAGTAAGACTACCGCCAGGCAGCACCTCTGAGCAGAACTTCGGGGGGCAATGGAGCCGGTGCCCCCTTTAAGGCTGGCGCCCGGTGGCAGTTGACTCCATTGCCTCCGGGAGTTCCGCCACTTGTTCCAGCTGCTCTGCGACACCACGGGAGATAGGGAGTTCGCAGGCATATAGAATTGCCAGCTTCTCTCCTCCGTTCCTTTCCCCCAACTGGTTATGGAATGCCGAGATGGCCAGAGCAGGGAGAAGAGCAGCACTATCTGGCAGAAGTGGGCGGTGCGCCTGAGGCTCAATGACGGAGCTCAATGTAGCAGGAGCCTTGGGTAGCAACTGGAGAGTATCAGGTAGCTGATACAGAGGCACCAGGGTGCTGGTTAATGTAAGACTGAGCCTGTGATCCTTCCCATAATGTGCTGCCTAACTCCAAGGAGGAGCCAGATCAAAGGCAACAACCAAGTAGCAGAGAATGGAGCCCATCACCACAGTGAAACAGAGCAGAGACTGCAGAGACTGCAAACAGGTCTGCAGAGTTTTGCCAATTCATACACACAACTCTGAGGAACCCTTCCCTCTAGTGCCTAACCCTCCCACAGCCTAATCCCCACCCAGTGCCTAACCCTTACACTCCCTCCACAGCATAACAGTCATTCTAGTGCCTAACTCTAAACCTACCACAGCCTAACTGTCGTCCAAGGGCCTACCCCCTTTCCATAACCTTACACTTACCCTACAGTAGTTCCTAAAACTAATCTCCCCCTACCGCAGCCTAGATTTAACCCTCCCTTTAGTATCTATTCCTAACCCCCCAGTCTAGCCCTCATTTCCCGCAGCATAACACTAACCATCCCCTCTCAAAGCCTAATTGCAGTCCCGATCTCCAACTTGGACCACCTCCAGGTGGTGGGAAATGGGGTCACATGAAATACATCACATGTGAAAGAACAGCATGCGATGTATCAGAGACATCGCAGTAGTGTATGGTCAGCTTAAGTCTTACCGCTATCTCAACCCTTTGACCCCCACCTATGTGTGCCCCTCAGTTATCTCTGGGATATCCCCTGCCCCTCGTTTGCTCCCAGGTATCCCTGGGATGTCCCTCTGTCCTCCAACTGTATCTGCCCCTTCTTATCCCTCATTGTAGCTCCACCCATGATCCACAATATCCATTTCTCTTACCAACTCTGTCCCCCATCCCCCTGGAAATGGGGGCCCCATCTATTTTGTCAGTCCCGGGTCCCATTATTTCAGATGGCAGACCTGTGTGTATATAAAAGGATATCATTTCTTTAATCCTAACCAGAGGAAGAAACTTTGCCTAAAGGAAGAATAGATTTTATTTTTTTCTGGCAATAAATAATTCAGCCGGACTATGAATTGCAAGTTTTATTATTCATCAGACTTTTATATTCACATAGTATTGACATGTCAGAACACTTGTAATAAGCCCGAAGAACTTACTTATAAATTATTATTTTTATGTAATTCATACAGAAAATTTGTAAGGATAAATAATTTGTGATGTTTAGCTACATTTAATGCTTGTCATTGTATGCGGATATCTATTTTATTCATTCATATATTAATTATGTAAAACAATTATTATAAACTACAGGGGACATCAGATTTAGAGCTAAAAAGCAGACTAGACCTGAATACATTTATTTTATATATAGTATATCTATCTGGTAAATGGATATCAGGTACATGGATTATAAGGGATGCCCACTTTCCTACAATGTATCCATCATTTAGGGGGACATTTACTAAGATGGGAATTCTATATCACATGGGGTGTTGCTATGGGCAACCAATCAGATACTATCTATTATCTTCTAGAAGGTACTAAATAAATAAAAAGTTGATTTTGATTGGTTGCCCATCGCAACATCTCATGTGTAATAGAACTCCCATCTTAGTAAATTTCCTACTTACAGTAGAGTCCCTTCTTCCTGAATAGAATATGGGATTATGGAGTTGAAAGTTGTACCACCCACCCCTTTGTTTTGGTTTTGATTCTTATTCATTATGTGATTTGGTTTTGGTTTTGCCTGTTATGGATTTGTATTCAAAAATTGATAAACCAGCTAAAATCACATCATTTTGGCTTTTTTTTACTACAGTATTTTAAGCCTAATTAGCATTCCTTTCCGGTAATTTCAACTCAATTTTGACGATCACACAATATTGTTTTCATCCATTTAAGCCTAGAAGGTTGCATCAAGCTAGCTGGCTGATTAAGCTAAGTGCTATCAGTTGGTGGCACAAACACATGGCTGTTTAACTTCAAACATGGCACATCTGGGAAACAGAGTGGCAGTTTTTGTAAACTATATGACCACATAGAAAGTAAGCAAGAATGTTTTCTTAATAAACACTTAGATCAGAAGGTAAGAAGAAGGCTTGATTCAAAAAATTGGAAATAATGGAGGCATCAGAGATGGTATTATACATTCTACATTTATTGACTTTTCTCTCCTCAAATACTATAAAATGCTACAGCTCTTGAATGAGGCTTCTAACATTTTAATTTTAATTAAAAAGTAAAAAATCAATTATTTTAGTATTTTGTTATGGCCTTTTCTTTCCTCAGTTGTTGGAAATAGTCCTTTTTAAAATATTACAAAGGACATGCAAGGTTTAACAGACAAGCACTTTGGTAACAGGGACTGCTACTTTTGTAGCTGAAATGCTTGATTTGCTTGGGATTTCACAAAACTAATTTTTGGAAGGACTAACTCTGATCAATAATGAGAAGGTTTGTGATGAGGGTGTTATTTTTAACAAATTATTTTAATTTTGTAATTTCATGAACTTGCCTGAAATTATGTGACATGGAAGAGGTGCCTACATGTTTTTTTTTTTTTTTTAATCACTTAAACAAGTCGGGTTCTTTGGTTTTGCTTTTTTCCACTTGTCACGAGTATTGGGCAACCAAAATAATGCTTACCTGACTGAGGTACTCCTGAACAGGGCAACACTTTGCTTATGCCATGTCGTTCACAGCCAAGAAGTCTTGGAAAAAGCTTGATCTTATTTGAAGGCCATAGTTTTATCCCACTTGCTTGGATTGCAAATTGTACCTTTTTAAAATTTCTAATTTCTGTCAATCGCACAGCAATGCCACAGACACACGGAGCTCAGGAGGATTCAGAGACAGAGTGACGTCACTGAACTTTATACCAGATCAGGCAAGCAAGCAGAAGAAGAAGAAGTACACAATACAACTAACAACAACACTCATGAATAAACAGCATTAGTGTTACTTCCCCACTCAGTGCTTGCTTGAGTATGTTTTTGGGCTGTGGGAAGAACCAAGAGGAAGTGCAAAGACATGGAAAGAATGTACAAACTACACACCGCAATCATCAGAATTGGTTCCAAGTGAGACAGCAAAGCAAACTGTGCACTGAACCAGTTATCATCCACATTATTATGAATGGGTACTGAGTCTGAACCTTATGTACCAATCTCCAAAATGGGAAGCTTTTTGCAGCTTGGTCCCAAAGGTGGCTCTGATGGTGTTAGTCGCTCTGTGCCTATGGAGGCATTGTCAGAGGTGAAGGCTATTATAATTTCTCTCCTGCAGTCTTTGTCCTGCACTGAGGAGATGCACATGGTGCAGTGTCAGTCACTGCGCTGGTGTCTTTCTAAAACATGACAGACTCCGCCAATGTGTCAAGAAATATTTCACAGGGACAGTGCTTTATAGAAAGCATTGTCCCAGTAGAAATTGTTAGTAAATAGTGTGTGTGATCAATTTAAAAAAGGATCAACAGAAAAATGATGTGATGACCATTAGGTCTATTCACACACCGGTTTTGTCCGTAAGACAACAAGTCAGACAAACTTTGTCCGGCTTTTTGCCTGACAGTTGTTCCTTTCACATGCACAGGTTGGGGGAGAGCTATTAACTGCACACCAAACTACTAGAGATGAGCGGGTCCGGATCTCCGGGATCCGTCAGATCCGAATATGGTGTTCCGGGTCAGGATCCTAGTCGGCTCGGGAGTTCCCGCCAGAATTCCGGACCGAAAACATCATCGAAACGTCATCATTGCGCTGTCGGATTCTCGCGGGATCTGAAATCTATATAAGACGCACGCGCGCCCTGCCATCTTCACTCCATTATAGTAGAGGGAAGAGGGTGGTTGGGATCTGTGCTCCGTGCTCTGTGCTCTGTGCTGCGTGCCCTGTGCCCTGTGCTGTGATTTATATTTTATTTAGTGACTGATTTTGTATGTTGTTGTAAACTAGGTGCTGCAGTGCTCACAAGCAGGGGCTGCAGTGCTGCTGACTGTACACTCAGTGTACAGGGGCTGCAGTGTCCATAATACAAGGGGCTGTGTCCAGTGTACAGGGGCTGTGCACAGGGGCTGTGTCCAGTGTACAGGGGCTGTGTCCACTGTCCAGGGGCTGTGTCCACTGTCCAGGGGCTGTGTCCACTGTCCAGGGGCTGTGTCTATTGTCCAGGGGCTGTGTCCATTGTCCAGGGGCTGTGTCCATTGTCCAGAGGCTGTGTCCAGGGTGACAGGCTGTATCCAGTGTCCAGTGTAACGGGCTGTGTCCAGTGTGAGGGCATATATATCTAGTGTCCAGTGTGACGGCCTATATCCATTGTCCAGTGTGATGGCATATATCCAGTGTCCAGTGTGAGGGCATATATATCTAGTGTCCAGTGTGACGGCCTATATCCAGTGTCCAGTGTGAGGGCATATATCCAGTGTCCAGTGTGAGGGCATATATATCTAGTGTCCAGTGTGATGGCCTGTGTCCAGTGTCCAGTGTAACGGGCTGTGTCCAGTGTGAGGGCATATATATCTAGTGTCCAGTGTGACGACCTATATCCAGTGTCCAGTGTGATGGCATATATTCATTGGCCAGTGTAAGGGCATATATATCCATTGTCCAGTGTGACGGCCTATATCCATTGTCCAGAGTGACAGCATATATCCAGTGTGAAGGCATAAATATCTAATGTCCAGTGAGACGGCCTGTGTCCAGTGTAATGGGCTGTCTCCAGTGTGAGGGCATATATCTAATGTCCAGTGTGATGGCCTATATCCAGTGTCCAGTGTGACGGCATATCTCCATTGTCCAGAGTGACAGCCTATATCCATTGTCCAGTGTGACGGCATATGTCCAGTGTGATGGCATATATCCATTGGTTAGTGTGAGGGCATATATATCCATTGTCCAGTGTGATGGCCTATATCCAATGTCCAGTGTGATGGCATATATCCAGTGTCCAATGTGAGGGCATATATCCAGTGTCCAGTGTGAGGGCATATATATCTAATGTTCAGTGTGACGGCCTGTGTCCAGTGTCCAGTGTAACGGGCTGTGTCCAGTGTGAGGGCATATATATCTAGGGTCCGGTGTGACGGCCTATATCCAGTGTCCAGTGTGACGGCATATCTCTATTGTCCAGAGTGACGGCATATATCCATTGTCCAGTGTGACGGCATATATCCATTGTCCAGTGTGACGGCATGTGTCCAGTGTCCAGTGTGACGGCCTATATCCATTGTCCAGTGTGACGGCCTATATCCATTGTCCAGTGTGACGGCATATATCCAGTGTCCAGTGTGATGGCCTGTGTCCATTGTCCAGTGTGACGGCCTATATCCATTGACCAGTGTGACGGCATATGTCCAGTGTCCAGTGTGAGGGCATATATCCAGTTTCCAGTGTAACGGCCTGTGTCCAGTATCCAGTGTGACGGCATATATCCAGTGTCCAGTGTGACGGCATATATCCAGTGTCCAGTGTGACGGCCTATATCCATTGTCCAGTGTGACAGCATATATCCATTGGCCAGTGTGAGGGCATATATATCCATTGTCCAGTGTGCCGGCATATATCCAGTGTCCAGTGTGAGGGCATATATATCTAGTGTCCAGTGTGACGGCCTGTGTCCAGTGTTACGGGCTGTGTCCAGTGTGAGGGCATATATATCTAATGTCCAGTGTGACGGCCTATATCCAGTGTCCAGTGTGACGGCATATCTCCATTGTCTAGTGTGACGACATATATACATTGTCCAGTGTTACGGCCTGTGTCCAGTGTCCAGTGTGACGGCCTATATCCATTGTCCAGTGTGACGGCCTATATCCATTGTCCAGTGTGGGGGCATATATCCAGTGTCCAGTGTGACGGCATATATCCATTGGCCAGTGTGAGGGTATATATATCCATTGTCCAGTGTGATGGCCAATATCCACTGTTCAGTGTGAGGGCATATATCCATTGTCCAGTGTGACGGCATATATCCATTGGCCAGTGTGAGGGCATATATATCCATTGTCCAGTGTGACGGCATATATATCCATTGTCCAGTGTGACGGCCTATATCCATTGTCCAGTGTGACGGCATATATCCAGTGTCCAGTGTGAGGGCATATATATCTAGTGTCCAGTGTGACGGCCTGTGTCCAGTGTCCTGTGTAACGGGCTGTGTCAAGTGTGAGGGCATATATATCTAGTGTCCAGTGTGACGGCCTATATCCAGTGTCCAGTGTGACGGCATATCTCCATTGTGTAGAGTGACGGCATATATCCATTGTCCAGTGTGACGACATATATCCATTGTCCAGTGTGATGGCCTGTGTCCAGTGTCCAGTGTGACGGCCTGTATTCATTGTCCAGTGTGACGGCCTATATCCATTGACTAGTGTGAGGGCATATATATCCATTGTCCAGTGTGATGACCTATATCCATTGTCCAGTGTGACAGCATATATCCACTCTCCAGTGTGAGGGCATATATCCATTGGCCAGTGTGAGGGCATATATATCCATGTCCAGTGTGAGGGCATATATCCAGTGTCCAGTGTGAGGGCATATATATCTAGTGTCCAGTGTGACGGCCTGTGTCCAGTGTCCAGTGTAACGGGCTGTGTCCAGTGTGAGGGCATATATATCTAGTGTCCAGTGTGACGGCCTATATCCAGTGTCCAGTGTGACGGCATATCTCCATTGTCTAGAGTGACGGAATATATCCATTGTCCAGTGTGACGGCATATATGCATTGTCCAGTGTGACGGCCTGTGTCCAGTGTCCAGTGTGACGGCCTATATCCATTGTCCAGTGTGAAGTCCTATATCCATTGTCCAGTGTGATGGCATATATCCAGTGTCCAGTGTGACGGCCTGTGTCCAGTGTCCAGTGTGACGGCTTATATCCATTGTCCAGTGTGACGGCATATATCCAGTGTCCAGTGTGAGGGCATATATCCAGTGTCCAGTGTGACGGCCTGTGTCCAGTGTTACGGGCTGTGTCCAGTGTGAGGGCATATATATCTAATGTCCAGTGTGACAGCCTATATCCAGTGTCCAGTGTGACGGCCTATATCCAGTGTCCAGTGTGACGGCCTATATTCCATTGTCCAGTGTGACGGCATATATCCATTGGCCAGTGTGAGGGCATATATATCCATTGTCCAGTGTGACGGCCTATATCCATTGTCCAGTGTGATGGCATATATCCAGTGTCCAGTGTGAGGGCATATATATCTAGTGTCCAGTGTGACGGCCTGTGTCCAGTGTCCTGTGTAACGGGCTGTGTCAAGTGTGAGGGCATATATATCTAGTGTCCAGTGTGACGGCCTATATCCAGTGTCCAGTGTGATGGCATATCTCCATTGTGTAGAGTGACGGCATATATCCATTGTCCAGTGTGATGACATATATCCATTGTCCAGTGTGATGGCCTGTGTCCAGTGTCCAGTGTGACGGCCTGTATTCATTGTCCAGTGTGAAGGCCTATATCCATTGACTAGTGTGAGGGCATATATATCCATTGTCCAGTGTGATGACCTATATCCATTGTCCAGTGTGACAGCATATATCCACTCTCCAGTGTGAGGGCATATATCCATTGGCCAGTGTGAGGGCATATATATCCATGTCCAGTGTGAGGGCATATATCCAGTGTCCAGTGTGAGGGCATATATATCAAGTGTCCAGTGTGACGGCCTGTGTCCAGTGTCCAGTGTAACGGGCTGTGTCCAGTGTGAGGGCATATATATCTAGTGTCCAGTGTGACGGCCTATATCCAGTGTCCAGTGTGACGGCATATCTCCATTGTCTAGAGTGACGGCATATATGCATTGTCCAGTGTGACGGCCTGTGTCCAGTGTCCAGTGTGACGGCCTATATCCATTGTCCAGTGTGAAGTCCTATATCCATTGTCCAGTGTGACGGCATATATCCAGTGTCCAGTGTGATGGCCTGTGTCCAGTGTCCAGTGTGACGGCCTATATCCATTGTCCAGTGTGACGGCATATATCCAGTGTCCAGTGTGAGGGCATATATCCAGTGTCCAGTGTGACGGCATATATCCAGTGTCCAGTGTGACGGCATATATCCAGTGTCCAGTGTGACAGCCATTGTCCAGTTTGATGGCCTATATCCATTGTCCAGTGTGAGGGCATATATCTAGTGTCCAGTGTGAGGGCATATATATCCATTGTCCAGTGTGAGGGCATATATCCAATGTCCATTGTGAGGGTATATATCCAGTGTCCAGTGTGATGGGCAGTGTCCAGTGTGACAGCCTATATCCATTGTCCAGTATGACGGCATATATCCATTGGCCAGTGTGAGGGCATATATATCCATTGTCCAGTGTGACGGCCTATATCCATTGTCCAGTGTGATGGCATATATCCAGTGTCCAGTGTGAGGGCATATATCCATTGTCCAGAGTGACGGAATATATCCATTGTCCAGTGTGACGGCATATATCCAGTGTCCAGTGCAACGTGCTGTGTCCAGGGGCATGGTCCAGTGACCAGGGGCAGTGTCCAGTGTCACAGGCTGTGTCCAGTGTAAAAAATAAGAAAAATAATTAAAAATAGCATTGTTAGTGTCCTTAAAAATGCAGCTGTACCGACTGTCCACTTAACCACGGATATGTGGACAAGCAGAACAGGGCAAACTAAAGACTATATGTCTGTGACTGGTCACTGGGTAGATGTATTGCCTTCAGCAGCAGCACCAACAGCAGTAGCAGCAACATCATTTCCCATTGTTATTCAGAGGCAGGCTACTCTGTGTATCACCGATTTCAGTAACAGGCACACAGCAGAAAACCTCCTAGAAAAACTACGGGAAGTCATTGCGCAATGGCTTACCCCACTTGGACTCTCCTCGGGATTTGTGGTATCCGACAATGCCACCAATATTGTGAGTGCATTACATCTGGGCAAATTCCAACATGTCCCATGTTTTGCTCACACAATAAATTTGGTGGTGCAACATTTCCTGAAAAAGGACAGGGGTGTTCAAGAGATGTTGTCAGTTGTCCGGAAAATTTGTGGACATTTTCGCCATTCTGCAAGTGCGTGCAGGAGATTGCAACACTTGCAAGAAATGCTAAATTTGCCCTGCAATCAGCTGAAGCAAGAGGTGGTCACAAGGTGGAATTCAACCCTCTATATGCTTCAGCGGATGGAGGAGCAGCAAAAAGCCATCCAAAGCTACACCTCGACCTATGACATAGAGAGAGGAACGGGAATGCACCTGAGTCAAGCTCAGTGGAGAATAATTTCCGTGTTGTGCAATATCCTGCAGCCCTTCGAGGCTGCTACACGTGAAGTTAGTTCTGACACTGCCAGCTTGAGCCAGGTCATTCCCTTGATAGGCCTTTTGCAATAGCAGTTGGAGAAATTGAAGGAGGAGTTGAAGCAGAGTGAATCTGCTAAATATGTAGGACTAGTGGATCACGCCATTAATTCACTTTGCAAGGATCCAAGGGTCGTCGATCTCTTAAAATCAAATCATTATATTTTGGCGACAATACTGGATCCTAGGTTTAAGTCTTACATTGTGTCTTTGTTACCAATGTGCACAAATCTGCAGAGGTGCAAAGACCTCTTGCTCCAAAAATAGTCAGCTGAAGCAGAACGTGGCAGGCACACAACTCCTCCTTCAATTTCTACCACTGGGGTTGCGAGGAAAAACTAAATTTTCCTAAGAGACCCACTGCTATTCTGTCCGGAAATATATTTGACATCTGGTCCGGACTGAAGGAGCTTTCTAGCATAATGGACATGTCGACTGCTACTGACTATGGTGCTATCACAATTGATAGAATGGTGGATGACTACTTTGCCGATAGCATCGATATAGGTATGTCAGACTGTCCATTCTATTATTGGCAAGAAAAAATGGCAATGTGGTGGCCTTTGCACAAACTGGCTTTGCTTTATTTAAGTTGCCCACCCTCCAGTGTATATTCTGAGAGAGTCTTCAGCGCAGCTGGTAACCTTGTTTGCGATAGGCGTAGGAGGTTACTTCCACAAAACGTGGAGAAGATGATGTTCATAAAAATGAATTTCAAATTCCACCAACTGGACCTCCTTCACCAGCACTTACGTCCTCCTAATACACACAGTCCTCCTGTATTGGTTGATTCCAGCTGCGACTAATTAATTGTGTGTGAAGAAGAGGATGAGGGTGAGGAATCGGATGCTGAGGATGACATATTCTAATACCAGTTTGTGCAGTGCCTAAGGACAATTACTTGCACCTCTTTGTATGTTTTTTCCCTTTGGAGCATTATTTTCTTTTTTAAGAATTAAATATTTTAAAGCCAGTTTGTGCACTGCCCATTGCCAGTTTGTTTTGTGGGGGCCCAAACAAACCAATCATTTCAGCCATATGTGACAGTCCCTCCCGCTGAAGTCCCTGTCGCTGAAATGATTGGTTTGTTAAACTGTGCATGTCCTGTATACAACATAAGGGTGGGTGGGAGGGCCCAAGGACAATTTCATCTTGCACCTCTTCGAATTTTTGCCTCTTTGGAGCATTTTCTTTTTTTTTTGTTTTATTATGACAGCTTGTAAAACCTGTTTGTGCAGGGCCCAAGGGCAATGTCATCTTGCACCTCTTCCTATTTTTGCCTCTTTGGAGCATTGTCTTCTTTTTTTGGATATGATGGATGAATGGTGGGAAGATCGGTGCTTCTCTCTCCACATCCTCTATTATGGATGAAAAGATGTCATTGTGACATCCATGATCTCTGGTTCAACAATCACATTAATTAAATTACTAATCAATCAATCATAAGGGTGGGTGGGAGGGCCCATGGACAATGTCAGCTTGCACCTCTTCATCTTTTTGCCTCTTTGGAGCATGTTCTTCTTTTTTTGGATATGATGTTTGAATGGTGGGAAGATCGGTGCTTCTCTCAACACATCCTCTATTATGGTTGAAAAGATGTCATCGGTGACAACTATGATCTCTGACTGGTTCAACAATCACATTAATTAAATTAGTAATCAATCAATCAATCATAAGGTTGGGTGGGAGGGCCCATGGACAATGTCAGCTTGCACCTCTTTGTCTTTTTGCCTCTTTGGAGCATTTTCTTTTTTTTTTGGGGATATGATGGATGAATGGTGGGAAGATCAGTGCTTCTCTCTCCACATCCTCTATTATGGATGAAAAGATGTCATTGGTGACATCCATGATCTCTGGTTCAACAATCACATTAATTAAATGACTAATCAATCAATCAATCAATCAATCAATCTATCTATCATAAGGGTGGGTGGGAGGGCCCATGGACAATGTCAGCTTGCACCTCTTCGTCTTTTTGCCTCTTTGGAGCATTTTCTTTTTTTTTTTTTTATTAGGACAGCTTGTAAAACCTGTTTGTGCAGGGCCCAAGGACAATGTCATCTTGCACCTCTTCCTATTTTTGCCTCTTTGGAGCATTGTCTTCTTTTTTTGGATATGATGGATGAATGGTGGGAAGATCGGTGTTTCTCTCTCCACATCCTCTATTATAGATGAAAAGATGTCATCGGTGACAACCATGATCTCTGACTGGTTCAACAATCACATTAATTAAATTACTAATCAATCAATCATAAGGTTGGGTGGGAGGGCCCATGGACAATGTCAGCTTGCACCTCTTCGTCTTTTTGCCTCTTTGGAGCATGTTTTTCTTTTTTGGATATGATGGATGAATGGTGGGAAGATCGGTGCTTCTCTCTCCACATCCTCTATTATGGATGAAAAGATGTCATCGGTGACATCCATGATCTCTGGTTCAACAATCACATTAATTAAATTACTAATCAATCAATCAATCAATCATAAGGGTGGGTGGGAGGGCCCATGGACAATGTCAGCTTGCACCTCTTCATCTTTTTGCCTATTTGGAGCATTTTCTTCTTTTTTTTATATGATGGATGAATGGTGGGAAGATTGGTGCTTCTCTCTCCACATCCTCTATTATGGATGAAAAGATATCATCGGTGAAATCCATAAGCTCTGGTTCAACAATCACATTAATTAAATTACTAATCAATCAATCAATCAATCAATCACAAGGATGGGAGGGAGGGCCCATGGATAATGTCAGCTTGCACCTCTTCGTCTTTTTACCTCTTTGGAGCATTTTCTTCTTCTTTTTTTTTATTTGGACAGCTTGTGAAACCTGTTTGTGCAGGGCCCAAGTACAATGTCAACTTGCACCTCTTCCTATTTTTGCCTCTTTGGAGCATTGTCTTCTTTTTTTGGATATGATGGATGAATGGTGTGAAGATTGGTGCTTCTATCTCCACATCCTCTTTTATGGATGAAAAGATGTAATCGGTGACATCCATGATCTCTGGTTCAACAATCACATTAATTAAATTACTAATCAAACAATCAATTATAAGGGTGGGTGGGAGGGCCCATGGGCAATGTCAACTTGCACCTCTTCGTCTTTTTGCCTCTTCGGAGCATTTTCTTCTTTTTTTTTAAATTAGGACAGCTTGTGAAACCTGTTTGTGCAGGGCCCAGGGACAATTTCAACTTGCACATCTTTGTATTCTTTGCTCTTTTTTTGGGGTACTTTATTAAACTGCCACCCTCTCTGCCCCTGCAGTGCTGCTCTGCTTCCAAGATGTGCCAGGTTGGAAGTGTAAGGTCCACATATATGTGATGCCCACTGCTGTTGCCTAGCTTAGTCATCCAGCTACCTCGGTATAACCTTTTGGCCTAACTACAGTAAATTAAAACAATTTTGTGAGCTGTGAAGTGATCAAAATTGACTAGAAATGAGTGTAAATTAATGTTGTTGAGCGTAATAATACTTTAGGGGCAAAACCAAAACCCGCAAGGGTGGTTTTGCCAAAACCAATCCAGATCCAAAACACGAAGGGAGGTCCAGATCCAAAACCAAAACCCGAAAAAGTGGCCGCCGCACATCTCTACAAACTACCAGTGTGTGTGAAAGGCTCCCATCGCCCTCTGCACACACTGACCTGTTAGGACGGGGGCAGCCACGGCCTGGCAGCCTTCTTTTCCAGTGGTTAGATCTGGTGGCCAGGCTGTGACTGTCCAGAATGAAAGGACACATTGGCTGTCCTCTGTGAGTTATGTGCACAGCACGGCTATTGGCAGTGTAGAGTTTTGCCACCCGGCGTCAGCCGGAGTGTGTGAAATAGCCCTTTACCATCATTTGCATAGGCTCTCTGAAAGGCAAAAGGAAAAAAATAGTGTGTCCCATCGATTTTTTTTGGACCTTTGATTTTAAGGGACACCCTAACCTTCACCCATTGTTTACCGATGCTGGCATTAACTCACTACATCTGTTTAGATATACCAAGCAATAGAGGTTATAGATGTAAAACTTCTGGTATGCTAAATACCAATGTGAGCACATGTACTGAAACCTATGGCGCTGAAAGTGTTAAAAAATTGTTCATGTTATGTTTTCCATGACAGAAAATATTTACTGGATGCACTATGCGATAGTTATGAGTATTGAATTTGTCCCCTGCTGAGACACTGTGGGAGTTATTACGCACATTTTGAAAAATGCAAATGTATAAAACAAAGAAGTCAGGAGTTGAACTCTGCAGTCTAAAATAAATGTAGTACTGTATTTCCGTCAGTATTACCAATTGTGTCTGTCACTCCTAGCTAGCATGCTATATTTCTTAGAATGATGACGTTTGTGGGATGCAACTTGCTATTAGAATATTTATTTCATTACTTACCATTATTTTCATATTTGTCTGCTGCGATTCCTGCAATTCCCATAATCAGACGTCTTTGTTTACAGACCAATGTATTTGAAACGCAGCATATTCTGACCTCTTAGACATCTTAGAATCGTTGAGGAAATGTTTGGTTTCCAGATGCTGTGAGGATCCCATTTCTAGCTAACATATGACTGTTCTTTTGTTTATTTGAGTATTAACTATTACACCATGGTTATTAAAGCTTCACAATGGAAATGTATTATGTGCTGAAGATAATTGTTGACCTAATGAGAGATGTTATTATTGCTGCTTGTGTTGCTAATCTTTAGAAATTTTGACACTAGTCACAACCTTAAGATATGATATTGGCCGGGGAGAGTATACAGAGCTGAGACAGCTGTAATAAGCAGTGCTAATGTCTATCTGAATTCTTGGAATAGTTTGTGTTTGCTACAAAAAAAATCTAAATGAAATAAGCATCTTCAGCTTTGCTTATGCATATGGAGTCTGGGCACATATTTATTTCTTTATTTTTACTTTATTAGATACTTACTGTAAAACATTTCTAAATAACTGAAATAACCACACACGTTATACTCTTTTGTTTGAAATTTACTCCTCTTCTCAAAATGAAATAATAACCAACTCACTCAATATACAATGCTAGCTGAATATCCATTCTGTGCTATGGGATTTCAAGTACTTCCATGCATGAAACTGTAATATTGAAAGACTTGCTGGGAAACTATATTTTTAGTGTTTTCTTCAGGCTGGAGAATGGCCAGGCTGTCAGAGGAGCTGACTCTGACACAGGCAACATACAACTGCCAATGGGAGAAGCAGTCACTCCTCAGATCCACAACAGTCACTTTCAGACTCTGAGCTTTGTTAATGGTCATTGCATAGCAGACCTTTACTGGGAACATCAGCCATTTGAACTGGAAGTGGTAGTCTCATAGGATCAGATGAAGACAGTTTCTGCATGGCCAACTCATGAGAGCTTTTATGTAGCTTGATTTCTTTGCTACAGCTTTCATCTCTTTTAATGATTAAATGTGTTGCTTAAACAGATAAATATAGATTTGACCTGTTTGCTGACCTGTCATTAATCAATATCCAAAGATTCATTGTAGTATAATTGATGGAGTAAATAATGATGTCCTAGTAATTGTTACTACAGTTTTCTGATCATTAAAATCATTAAACAGTTCTTGAGCTCCCAGTAAATTCATACATATGACATACTGTACAGTATACTTCAATTAATCAATTTGGATACTGATACTAAACATCTTTACTCCCACATTTACAGAACACTAAGTGTCTTGCAAACAGTCAACAGGTATAAAAGTGTCAAATTTATTTTTGTTTTTTTATAACAACCATCATTGCAGTCCTACATCGGGTGCTGCAGCCATGGCAAAAATCACAGACAAAATATGCTGTAGTAAAATCTGTAGAACATGGCATGCACTAAGTTTACAGAGACATGCGCATATTCAAATGCCAGCCCTTACTAAAGTGTGGAGAGGAGGGGGCCCACCTGGAGTTTTCACATGGGCCCCATTTCTGTTAGAACACCCCTGCATCAACAGTCTGTAGGTCAATCCCCATTATAGTGTCAGGTTTCACTATTTGTGATATGGGGTCAAGTGCTCACCATGGAAGACAATCAGATAAGTATACTGCAAATAAAAATAAAAGAGTATGCATTAAATGGAGTTATAATTGTGGCTGTATGTGGTTAAAGGATAATTATTAATTTCAGTAAGAGGAGATGAGAATGCAATGTCCCACGGTGCATGTCTGCATCTGCAGCCTTATTCAGATGCCACTAAATAGTCATTCCCTGTTTTACATTATTGGATCCAAATATACAAAGAAGAGAGGCCCTCTATCAGCATTTGCATACAGGGGCACAGACATCTCTGCTGTGCCCCGGTAATGATAGGAGGTGGTGCCAATCCCCTCTCATGTGAATAGGGTAGTAGTAAGTACGTAATATTGCACAGGGGGGGCACCAGTGACCGATACAAAAATTAGCGGGGGGGGGGGGTGATCTCCCTAGGTCAAACGGGGAGAGAGGACTGACACAATACTGTGTGTTTTGCTGAGGTGAGAGGCTGTTGTAGAAGTCAGCCTTCTCACTGAATAGGTGGGTAGACTGATGGATGGACCAGTGAGGGGGAAGGGGGCAGCATGAACTGGGCCCCTCCAGGCCCCCCCCGCCGCACTACTGTTTATGAATACTGAAATAATGATCGGTGTTTATACACACCAATGAAACTTGCATTAGCCCTACAATAGGTGCAGTTTCTAAGCCCATCTATGTGCACAACCACATTTGGATGATATGTCCACAACACTTCTATAAGACTGACCATCTCCATGTACCATATGCAATAAGTCACTGACCAGAAATGCCTACAACAGATGTAGCTACTGTACATTTATCGTTGCCACAATTCAGCAACCCATGCTTTCACCCTCGCATGTAAGTACAATGCTACAACATAACAATTCATTTATTTTCTATGAGCTATGGGACCACATGGTGATTGGCACAGCAATGATGAGCATGGCTACATCTTTATTTTAACATTTCCAACTTTTCTGAAACCATGCATCTCCCATGCACCTCAATCTCATCTCCAACGGAACAGGAGCACCATCATGGGTGTACTGTCTGGACTTTTGTTTTGGGTCCAGTGGCACCCCTACCTGTTTTTTTATCTACAGCAGTGGTTTTTAAACTTGGACCTCAAGACACTGCAACTGTGTGAGGTCATCATTACCAAGTTTGAGTTTGAGAACATGTGATTTACAGTATATAAATGTCCACATCAAAATGGTCACCACCATGGAGAAGACAAAACAACTAACAATATGGACTAACAAATACATACTGTAGGAACACAATGAAGAATCACATTTAACAGGTATCTGCATTTTGTCAGTCTCAGACCCTGCAATTTCTGATGGCAGCCCTACTGGGCACATGCTCGATGTGACATACAGTAACAGGAACACAGAAAGCATAATATACTGTATATTGAAGACAATATAAGCAAACAGAAAACCTTTTCAAACCAAATCAAAGCCAATCAAAATGTAGTTTGCTAGTGCTAGAGCTCATTATCACCCACTATGTAATTAATTCAGATATCTCACGTACATTTTACTATATATATATGTACTGTATAATATATAGTTCTACTAGTAAGCCTGCTCAAAGCAAAAGCTTTGAAAGCTAGTCTGCTACCTTCTGTGTTTGTGCATGTTTCAGAAAGATGTAGTTTCACTCTCTGCCAGCAGATGGCAGTGTTTCGGAGACTCACGGACACTAGACATATATATAGATGATATAGTCACAAACTGCTCTCACCATATATTAGAGTGCCTCACATTGAAGTATCTGTAAGAAAATAGGATTTCGGAAGAGTGACTGAAGAGGCAGTCACTAAGGATGGTTCCTTTGTGGAGCACAAAGGAACCATCTTTTGCGACTACCTTGTCAGCCAATCTTTGTACCTGGTATTCGGTTCCGTTGAAGACCTCCAGCGCTGTCAATTTAATTACTTTATGAGCAAATCTCAGTATTTGCTGTTTGTCATTTATACCAATTAACTACTGTGCGACCAGGTCCCATGCATGATAAAATCCCCCTTTTCTCCCCTACATCCCCAAGGTATAGAAAATAGGATTTCCAAATCTTGATATGTTCATGTGCCATAATAACTACTTATTCCCTAAGTCATAGTCAGTTAATCAGATGTCCCAGGAATCAATTAACCTTTATCAGCCTGATACCAAGGGTAAAAAAACCAATACTAGGAAAATAGGATAAAGAGAGAGTATGACAGTTAATAGCCCTTATTCTGGTTCACTCACAAAGGCAAATTCCTTCTTGAATGGACAAAACCATGTGCATTGCAGGGGGGGGGAGGGATGTAGCATGTGCGGAGATAATTCGATTTGGGTGGGGTTTTACGTCAAAGTGAGATCTATATAGATCTATAACGCACCCAAATCTACATCTCTCTGCACATGTGTCATCTGCCCCACCTGCAGTGCACATGGTTTTGTCCATTTGAGAAGAAATTTGCCTTTGCGAGTGAACCAGTATAAGGGCAATTACACTATTTTGTTATTGTATGACTATTCATAATCTTTCAAATAATGTTTTTATTTACACTGAATTAACATATTTATGTACATTTTTAGCTGCAGTCCCATCAGAAAACGAGTAACATAGAAGATATCACTGATAGCATCCTAAGATGGTGTACAGCCTCCAAAAGTATGCTGCGTCTACTTCCTGCCTTCAGTTACTCCAGGCTCACAGAAACAGCCAGACCACTTATTGTAAGGGGTAGTATGGTAGAGAGTTCAAACAGCAGCAGTGGAGCTCTGAGGGCAGGAAAGGGGTTTCCAGAAAGCAAGCCAGCAATGGTGGGGTCGTCAGCAGATCTGACCAGGAAATTGGTTACAGCCTGTAGAGCAACAATGTACAGTGGAAGATGGGGGTGTGCCTGCAACACTAAGTGGAGAAGGGGTTTAAAGACTGTGGTGGAAGGTTTGGCGGGAGTAGAGGTTACAGCTGTGTGTATAACACAGAATGTAGCACACTGTTACATTAGAAGAAACTCTGGAAAGCATCTCCCTTCTGAAAAGCTGTCTCCACACAAGCATTTTGGGCCAGATGTATCAAGCTTCAAAAAGTGATAAATTGGAGAGTTATATACATGCAGCCAATCAGCTCCCACCTGTTATTTTTCAAACCCAGCCTGTGACATGGCAGGTAGGAGCTGATTGGCTGGCTGTTTATCACTCTCCATTTTTATCACTTTTGAAGCTTGATACATCTGGCCCTTTGTCGGAAGAGTAAGTTTTGTGCAGGTGGCATGCTGAATGCCTCCATTATTCAGACAGAATTTGCTTTGAGTTCAAAACTTAATTAGCACTATTTATTTTTAATATTGATGGGTAGATCCCTGAGACAGGCACTCAGAGTACATGAGAAAACTCGAACCACGAGAAAAAAACATGCAGGGACTAAGACATACAATGAACCAATACTGTAGAATGTACAGTGATTGCTGATTCGGAGTTGGGAGTAAAGAAAAAAAAAGGAAATACAGTAACATTGTATAATGGCATAACCATGCGGTACTGCAGGTGGGGCAGGATTAAAATGGGCAGAGATGTATATATGAGTGGGGTGTGTGCAAATAATTTAAAGGTACTTGTGTAGTTTCACGGCGGCAGGCTACGCTACATTTTCAGCATAGGCTAAGCTACGTTGTCAGGGTCGCCCAACGGCTACCTAGCGTAGTCAGCGTAGTGTCTCCACAAGCTGCAGCTCTCACACAGCATCAGTAACCGCCAGATCCCATTTGCTGGCGGATGCCGGCGGAGAGGCCATTATGCGGTTACCGGTGGAAAGGCGCTCCATCTGCCTGAGATGCACGAGCATCTCAGGCAGATGAGCCTGAAGTATGGTGAGCACAGCAAGCCCCGCGAGGGGACGGGGAATACATGTCAAGTAATCCACGGACGCTCACCACGCTTGTGGCTCGCTGTGCTTGCACTTCATGCCGAACTGGATAATGGGGGTATGAACAGGTCTGGAGGATGCGTACCGCGTCCTCTCGTGGGGCTCGCTGCACTTCTTAAACAATAATGATGACATGTGTTAAGTGTGTTAACTACGTAAGCTAAAGGAAGCCGCGAATGTACTGACTACGCTGGCTGCAGCTGCAGAAACACAATGCTGATACTGACAGGGACGATGACTACGATAGCTACGCTGGCCGCGGGAAGACTACGCTGATTCTGACAGAGACACTACGCTGACGTAACTGCCGCTGTGAAACTACACAAGTACCAATTTAAATTGCAGTGTAAAATAAATCTTCCCAGCATTTGTGGGATACATGCAAAAGCAGTCAGTATTCACCTTGCATATTAATTACTCTGTTCCCATTACAGATTCAACACCATAGTGCTATATATTCTGAAGGTTGCTGATAGTAAGAAAGAAATGAGGTAAAAAGGTAGTCATTTACAGATTAGAAAAAATAATAGAAAAACAAAAGAAACACAGAACCAGAATAGCACAGAGGCTAAGAAGCAGATTATATAACTGCAGGGGTCCATATTGGGATTTTAGCAGGGTGTGTCGGTATGCTCACTGTTCCATAACACAAAGTGAGAACATCAGCTGTCCTTGTAATGTATTTTGCAGTTGCAAGCACCCCCAGCTATCTGTCGTGAATACTCTAGGGATTTTTCCTGATAAATATGTAATAAAATGTGACAACTCAAATGCAATAATTTGTCCAGCATTTAAATAGTAGAAGTCTCTTGTCAGATTGCCAAAAATTACATTTCAGAAAAGAATCTGTGAATAAAAATGTTTTTAGTTTACAGTATTAATGTTCAAACTAAATTTACATGGCAATATGGCATTAAGCACTACAATGGAAGCTGTACTGGAACTGAATTTATATGCACATGAGAAGTAAAGATTTGCTTAAAGTATAGCAATATATTGGGATTGCATTATGTGTTATTTTATGCTTGAACACATAGAGAAAATAATTAAAGAGACAGTCCTTTTACTGCTTCCTCCTACAATGCTGCACTCCCTCATCTCTCCACCAATCATTTTTCATTTTCTGTGCCCGCTGGCAGTATTTACCCATGCCTCTTGCCTTGGGACACAACTTCTTCAAGTAATCAACCCTGGTACAGATATTTCTGGTTCTATTATCTATTACATCATGCCTTCTAATTTCCACCAACGCATTTCCCCGTTTTACGGTCAGTAATGGTTTAATCAGAAGAAGAACCCATTACTGACTGTAAACTGAAAGTTGTACCTATGTCCCCACTTGCTGGCACCATCCCTACCCATTCATCTGTAAAGCATTCTCATTCCAAGTATCTCCCACCAGACCTGGTAATTGGCTGGTGCCGTGCGGCTACTTTACGACTATGCAATGATCCGTTCTGAGCCTTCTACAACTCAGCATTTCTCCGCTACAGCGGGCAGCTATTATTGGTACAAGACCCTCCAATGAGGTGCTCTTAAATAGAGAAGGCGTGACAGCAAGCAGGGCTATGTTGACCCCTTGTATCAAGGGATCTGTGGGCACCACACACCTTGCCCAATTATAGATATGCCAATGCCACTTTGTCTTTTTGACTTGGAGATAAACCAAACCCATTTGGAAAAATTTATAAAAAAGAAATCTCGGGGGCGTGGCCTGGCAACCAGTCGGAGCAGACGCATACTTCCAGAGCTCCTGCTCCTAGCCTCAAAAAAAACTTCTTTTTCTCCCTCAAACCCCACTCCTACCTCTCCACATCGCCTCCCATTCATCTCTCCTCTGCTCCGGTCGCCGTTGGCCCCAGCTGCGGAGCCGGAAAGCGCTTTTAAGCGCTTTTGCAGGCTGCGGCCTGGTCACCCGGCCGGAGCCGGGACCTCGATTTTGCCTGGAGGCGCAACGGAGGGAGCTGACGGCCGCGATCGAGGGCGCTGGAAAGACTCCCCGCCGCCGCCGCTTACCACCAGGAAGCCCGAGTGGTGGAGCGGACACCCCTACACAGTCCTGCCGCACTACCAGCCGCCCTCACATCGGCGCCACGCGCTGGGCCAGAACCGGCGCCGGAGCTAGACTTAGAACCACCCGGCTCCCACTGGACTCCTCAGGGCTGGACTCAGACAGCCTAGCTTCAACACAATAGTGAGTACGCCTCAGGCAGCCCCCAGACAACCACCCGCAGATATATTAAACGGGATCCAGCCGCCATTACACTCCCGCCGCCATCTTGGGAGAGGCATCCCCAACAGCTGATAACACCAGGGGGCTCACCCTTTCAGCCCCAGGCTGTGTTCCCTAAAAATTGTGACCGGGACACACACACAGCAGGTGAGCGAGAGGGCCCCAAGCCGAGCTCCACAGAACTTCCCTCATCTCCCACAGACAAGACTGGGTGACACCTGGAATGCCTCTGGGCTGCTCCACCAACTTACAACACCTCTCCAACCCTGCCATTAAAATCCCAGGCACTGAATAGAAATAACCACTGGACAAGAACCCTCATTTTCTTGTCTATACTTATTACACAGCAGAGAGGAAGCAGACCCCAGGGATAGTCTTTATAGACTGTTGTGAGCTCATTTCTTACTTATAAGCCAAGACTGCCCTCTAGTGCTTGCAACAACAAACTACAATTACTGCTCTAAAAGGGCCAGCTTGTGAAAAGAAAGACACCTCACAATTTGTCACCCGCGCTTACGCACGCTATGTAAGCTGACCTTTTGCTACGGATTAACAGCAACGTACAGCATAGCGGGAGAAGAGGAGGGGCCAGGGTTCCCCCTCCCCAAAAAAAAAAAAATAGAAAATTTACAAAAAAAAATGATGCGTCCTAAGTAAGGATGTCTCTATAAAGCCAGGCCCCCGGGAGTCACCGCCCGATGAGTTAAGCCACACTGATGTGAGTGTAACCTAGATAATCCTCCCAATCTCAAGATCTATCCGCCTACTGTTTCCACCCGAAGCTTTTGAGCTAATTATGGTCAAAGGCAAAAAGGCTCTTCCAAAAGGTAATACGCCTATTCCCAAAGAAAACATGTCTCAAACTGATATGAGACCCTTCCTACAATCCACTCTCTCTACACAAGCAGAAGACTCCCCAGTTCACACCTCATCCGCACCGTCGGACTTCCAGGCCTCATTGCTGGCAACGGAGCTAGCAGAAATTAGAAATACCTTGTCATACATGAAAACTCTCCCAACAAAGCAAGATATCCAAGACACGGTCCGCCAAGAATTAGCTACAGTCCGGCAAGACCTGTCTCAACTTTCCCAGCGTACAGTATCTCTGGAAAAAAGCCAAGAAGAAACTTACACATTTTGCAACTCCCTTACAGAGACTCTAGCTGCCCAATCGGCAGAGATCCGCTCTATACAAATGCATCTAGTAGACCTTGACAACAGAGGGAGAAGAAATAACCTCCGGCTCCGGGGCCTACCCGAGGAGGTCTCCCAAGAAAACCTGCCAGACGCACTCTCCAAGATCTTCAACGAGATCCTTGGGAATGACCCCCCAGAATCGATACCCCTTGATAGAGCACACAGAGCACTAAGACCCAGAGGATCGCCGTCTGACCGTCCACGCGATGTGATCTGCCGCCTACATTACTATGCACAAAAAGAAAGTATTGTACGCAAGATACGCCAGCTGGATGGAATAGACTTCAATGGTTCCAACGTACAAATATACCAAGACCTGTCCTGGCATACACTCCAACAACGGAAGGCATTGCGACCAATCACCTCCGAACTCCGCAAGAGACAACTGAAGTACAAATGGGGCTTCCCCTTCAACCTCCAAGTCACCTCCGCGGGGAGACAGCACACCCTAAACTCCTACTCCGATATCCCGACGTTCTGCACAGCTTTGGGCCTGCCAGTCATAGACATACTGTTAGGATCCGCCTCCAGCGGATCTGTGTTATGCTCAGATTCACATATTCTGTGTAGTTTCATGTTCTCCCTGGGTTTATCTCAGCCTGTGTGTGTGTTTACTCACTAGTGGCATCCAGTGGTCAGCCTGGGCCATTGCAGGTTACTTTCAGTACTGTGTGTTCTGGACTCAGGTGTCTTGATTAGGCTCCTAGCCTGCAGTGCACACCTTTAGGTAATGTGTAATCAGCACCACATTGTGCTCACTATATAAACCCTCTGGTTATTCAGGCCCATGCCGGTTATAGCTTTTGTACCTCAGGGTCTCAAGTGTTCCTGGTTCCTGTTCCCTGTCATCCTGCATCCTGTCGTTGATTCCCAGCTGTGTCCTCCATCCAGTCTCCTGTCCTCCCGGTGTCCGTGTGTCGTCCTTTATCCGTCTCCCGGTCCCTGCAGCTCCTGTTGGTCTTTGTGGGATTCCTTCTCCAGCGTGGTGCTTCCTTCGGCTGGTTCCCTGCCTTGTCCGCAGCATCTCAGCTCCAGCTAAGTTGATATCCCTCGGCGTTCAGATAAGTTGGGAGATTCCCCCTCTTTGTCTCCTTACTAATCATTTGCTTATTGTGTCAGCGTATAGTGTATTGTTACACCTGTCAGCAGTACTCATTGTGTCAGCGTATCGTGTATTGTTACACCTGTCAGCAGTTCTTAGTGTGTCAGCATATCGTGTATTGTTACACCCGTCAGCAGTACTCATTGTGTCAGCGTATCGTGTATTGTTACACCTGTCAGCAGTACTTATTGTGTCAGCATATAGTGTATTGTTACACCCGTCAGCAGTTCTTAGTGTGTCAGCATATCGTGTATTGATACACCCGTCAGCAGTTCTTAGTGTGTCAGCATACTGTGTATGGTTACACCTGTTAAGCATTAGCACAGCGGGTTCCAGTTTAGAGTGCTTTCCACTGGCACCCCTCTCCGCAGGGCAGGGTGGTTCTCGCCTCTTTGTTTGTTAGATAGGTTTCCCCTTGTTCATCACTGGCCTTGGCGTGTGTGTTGTCCTTAACATAAGACCAGGTGGCATCGAGGTGGGAGCCTGACTAACGGGCTCCCACGAACGCGGCTATTATTGGTGAAGCCTAGCACCCCGCACACACACGTCAACTCCATCTGAGTACAACGGAGTCAGGTTGGCGAGGCTGCCCTGGTCCTGTCACTATCTCCTTCCAGCCAGTGTCACGTGGTGTCTCGCCAGACAGCGTGGCACAGGAGATCCTAACATTATAACCGGCCATAACAGATAACTCTGGAGCTGAGTTCTGCCCTCTCAGTCCTGCAGTTTTCCTGTCTTGTCACAGTATCTGTTTTGTCACTGTCCTTGTCGAGCCACTTTTTGTCGTGTCATTGTTTGTTGTGTCTGGTCTGTAACCTTGCACGGCTATATCATGCAGGCCATGCAAGAAACTTTAGCGGCTCTAAATTTGGCATTTTCTGCCTTTAAACCTGGGCAGTTAGAGGTTTTGCAGCAGTCCTTACTGCAGTTGCAAAAACTCCTCACAGAAATTTTTCTGATCCTCCCAGAGGTCACAGGGGTTCATTCAGCCCCTAATGGGACCCTGCCTAAGGAGGTATTAGGCAGCAAGTCCTCAGACCCAGAGGTTCAGGTAATGCATAGAAGTGTTCTACGGCCGAAGCTCCCATCGGAGGAGCGTCAGCGGCGTAGAGACTTTAATCTATGCTTATACTGTGGAGATTCAGGCCACTTTGTGCAAACTTGTGTTTTGCGCAACTCCAGTGGTGGCAACAGGGTGTTTTCTCTGGCCAAGTCGGGGCAGGTTGTCAGATCTATGCCTGTCTACACTGTGGCAGAGGAGTGCTCTGAGTCTCCCAGTAAAAGCGCTCTGATTAATACGGTTGGTCCAAGTGCTGGGAGTCCCCATTTTGGGTTTAATAATCAGCAGAGGAGGTGCTCCCCGCATGATGGGATTTCTGTTCATATCAAGTCAGAGTTGCAAACCCTTAAGGGGAAAACCCAGGTGATTGACTCAGATGCCGGGGGCCCGCCGAGCCGGTCAGATGCCGGGGGCCCGCCGAGCCGGTCAGATGCCGGGGGCCCGCCGAGCCGGTCAGATGCCGGGGGCCCGCCGAGCCGGTCAGATGCCGGGGGCCCGCCGAGCCGGTCCGATGCCGGGGGCCCGCCGAGCCGGTCCGATGCCGGGGGCCCGCCGAGCCGGTCCGATGCCGGGGGCCCGAAGTGCGCAGCCCCGAGTGGGGTCCCGAAGTGCGCAGCCCCGAGTGGGGGCCCGGAGGCCGCAGCCCCGAGTGGGGGCCCGGAGGCCGCAGCCCCGAGTGGGGGCCCGGAGGCCGCAGCCCCGAGTGGGGGCCCGAAGTGCGCAGCCCCGAGTGGGGGCCCGAAGTGCGCAGCCCCGAGTGGGGTTCCGAAGTGCGCAGCCCCGAGTGGGGTTCCGAAGTGCGCAGCCCCGAGTGGGGTTCCGAAGTGCGCAGCCCCGAGTGGGGTTCCGAAGTGCGCAGCCCCGAGTGGGGTTCCGAAGTGCGCAGCCCCGAGTGGGGTTCCGAAGTGCGCAGCCCCGAGTGGGGTTCCGAAGTGCGCAGCCCCGAGTGGGGTTCAAGTTGGTGTTACCCCAGAAGGGGTTCAAGTTGGTGTTGCCCCAGAAGGGGTTCAAGTTGGTGTTGCCCCAGAAGGGGTTCAAGTTGGTGTTGCCCCAGAAGGGGTTCAAGTTGGTGTTGCCCCAGAAGGGGTTCAAGCCGGTGTCGCCCCAGAAGGGGTTCAAGCCGGTGTCGCCCCAGAAGGGGTTCAAGCCGGTGTCGCCCCAGAGGGGGTTCAAGCCGGTGTCGCCCCAGAGGGGGTTCAAGCCGGTGTCGCCCCAGAGGGGGTTCAAGCCTGTGTCGCCCCAGAGGGGGTTCAAGCCTGTGTCGCCCCAGAGGGGGTTCAAGCCTGTGTCTCCCCAGAGGGGGTTCAAGCCTGTGTCTCCCCAGAGGGGGTTCAAGCCTGTGTCTCCCCAGAGGGGGTTCAAGCCTGTGTCTCCCCAGAGGGGGTTCAAGCCTGTGTCGCCCCAGATGGGGACTCTGTCCATCTAGTCCCTAAGAGGGATTCTGATTGTCCTGTCTCTGAGCAGAGTTCCAGCCATGTCGGTAACATGGAGGGACCATCTGTTGGTCTTTTTGTTGCTGCCCAGCCAGAGTTTCACTATAGTGCTGCCCACTTAGAAGTACGTCACAGTGGTGATCAGCCAGAGACTCATCATAGTGCTGCCCAACCAGAAAGACCATCAGACTTGGAAGAGGTCATAACCTCTAAGGGGGTCCCTAAAGTCTCAGCCTCAAGGGCCATAATTCCAGCTATACAGACCAGTCAGTTAGCTGATAATGAAGTTACTGTTGATTCTTTGAACGATATCTCTACATCTCTAGTCTTTGATGGGGACTTAGCCCAATTTGTTGCACTCGCGAACCACTATGTCTCCATTATGGAGTCCAGACCATTTTTAGGTATCACTTCTGATAATATTGTGTCCTATATGATCTACTCCTTCAGAGGGAAGCCTTCCAAATGGGCGTTCAAATTGATTAATTCTGAAGATCCCCTTCTTAAGGATTTCCGGGCATTTAGTGATGCTGTAGTGAAAAAATTTGGTCCCAATAAAAGTGGTTCAGATGCCTCTGGGCCGAACATCTTGTCTGCAGAGACTCCATGTTTAGGAGAGTCAATACAAAGGGCCCAGCCCATAGCTATTGCCTTGACTGCAGGATGTGCTTTTCTATCCTCCTTTCAGAGCCATTCAAAGAGAAGGAGAAAGAAGAATAAGCACTGACCTTTTGCTTTGTCCTGTTTGTCATATCTGTTTGTCTGGTTTTGTTGTGTCCGTAGGCCACCTTTGAGAGGGGGGCACTGTTACAAGCTGCAGTCACAGCTTGTTTCTGTTTGTTGGTTGATACCCATTCCAGGGTTTGGTATTCTCCATGTAGGGGAGAACCTGGTATTGGGGTCCCTTGACCCCTCTTCAAGGGGGGGGTACTGTTAGGATCCGCCTCCAGCGGATCTGTGTTATGCTCAGATTCACATATTCTGTGTAGTTTCATGTTCTCCCTGGGTTTATCTCAGCCTGTGTGTGTGTTTACTCGCTAGTGGCATCCAGTGGTCAGCCTGGGCCATTGCAGGTTACTTTCAGTACTGTGTGTTCTGGACTCAGGTGTCTTGATTAGGCTCCTAGCCTGCAGTGCACACCTTTAGGCAATGTGTAATCAGCACCACATTGTGCTCACTATATAAACCCTCTGGTTATTCAGGCCCATGCCGGTTATAGCTTTTGTACCTCAGGGTCTCAAGTGTTCCTGGTTCCTGTTCCCTGTCATCCTGCATCCTGTCGTTGATTCCCAGCTGTGTCCTCCATCCAGTCTCCTGTCCTCCCGGTGTCCGTGTGTCGTCCTTTATCCGTCTCCCGGTCCCTGCAGCTCCTGTTGGTCTTTGTGGGATTCCTTCTCCAGCGTGGTGCTTCCTTCGGCTGGTTCCCTGCCTTGTCCGCAGCATCTCAGCTCCAGCTAAGTTGATATCCCTCGGCGTTCAGATAAGTTGGGAGATTCCCCCTCTTTGTCTCCTTACTAATCATTTGCTTATTGTGTCAGCGTATAGTGTATTGTTACACCTGTCAGCAGTACTCATTGTGTCAGCGTATCGTGTATTGTTACACCTGTCAGCAGTTCTTAGTGTGTCAGCATATCGTGTATTGTTACACCCGTCAGCAGTACTCATTGTGTCAGCGTATCGTGTATTGTTACACCTGTCAGCAGTACTTATTGTGTCAGCATATAGTGTATTGTTACACCCGTCAGCAGTTCTTAGTGTGTCAGCATATCGTGTATTGATACACCCGTCAGCAGTTCTTAGTGTGTCAGCATACTGTGTATGGTTACACCTGTTAAGCATTAGCACAGCGGGTTCCAGTTTAGAGTGCTATCCACTGGCACCCCTCTCCGCAGGGCAGGGTGGTTCTCGCCTCTTTGTTTGTTAGATAGGTTTCCCCTTGTTCATCACTGGCCTTGGCGTGTGTGTTGTCCTTAACATAAGACCAGGTGGCATCGAGGTGGGAGCCTGACTAACGGGCTCCCACGAACGCGGCTATTATTGGTGAAGCCTAGCACCCCGCACACACACGTCAACTCCATCTGAGTACAACGGAGTCAGGTTGGCGAGGCTGCCCTGGTCCTGTCACTATCTCCTTCCAGCCAGTGTCACGTGGTGTCTCGCCAGACAGCGTGGCACAGGAGATCCTAACACATACCCAACTGGGAGTTTAATCACCCGGACCTCCCACCACTCCAACAGCAAGGACACGGTCCTCCTTGGCAAGAAGCTCGATACGCCAAAAAGAAACAAGGCCAAGTCCCAATGCCCCCCAATACAAACCCCCCCTGAAGACCTACAAGCCGACCTATGACAAGACTCTTTTCTACGTTGGGATCAGACCCAGGACTGGTGACTATAATATTTAGTACAAAATTATCTTGGTTCCACCTTAAGTTGATTGTTTATGCCTCACCGAACCTTTATTCCTAGGGTTAGGTTTGGAAGGAAATAGTTTAGGCAGCTTTATCTTATAGTAAATGTTGATAAGGAATTGACCCAGACCACCCTTTTAACTCCATTGTGGTCACTTACCTACAGAACCCAGGTAAAGGATACTTCACGGGCTGATTCTGAGTTAATCTTTCAGTTAAGGTTAGATATTTATGCTCTATGTTTAGGCTAAATGGGAGAGAACTTAGATGGCCTACACTAGCACTACTTTAGCACTTATACACAAGAAGTTCTTATAGTTAAGCTATTTAAATTTGATACACTCGTTTTTTTTTTTTTTTTCAGTATTATCTCCCTAAAGGGAGATCACATAACATTTGCTAGCGGTGACCCCCTTCACCCCATACCCGCCTCAGGCTCATTGCCTTCTGAGACGCTGGTGGCCCTTTACCGCCAGTCGCCTCATAGCGGGATTTTTCTTTTTCTAATATTATTGTTGTTATTTAGTATGTTTAATTGTACCTTCTTATTCCATGTTCTTCCTTCCCCACCTTTACAACCCCCATCCCTGACCTTTCAAAACGCACTGCAGACTATATTCCACCTCACCATACATGACCATACCAGGTAAATTGAAGATCCTTTCCATCAATGCAAAAGGCCTTAATACCCCAGAGAAAAGGAGTAGCTTACACAGGACCCTATGGGCGGAGAGAGCGGATATAGCCATGATCCAGGAAACACACTTTAGACTATCCGCTAAAAACCCATCCCTCTCTAACCATCGCTTCCCCACCGCTTACTATTGCAATACACCTGATAGTAAATCTAAGGGGGTGGCAATCTTGTTTTCTAAACATCTCCAGTTAACCGAAGTGTCCATACTGAAACCGGTCCCCGGAAGAGTACTCCTTATTAAATGTAAAATAGCTACTCAACCCTACACCTTTGTAGTGGTATATGCCCCCAACCAAGACCAACACTCATTCTTTCTCTCACACTTAACACACTTGGACTCCCTTTTTGAAGGCACAACAATTCTGGGAGGAGATCTCAATTGGACCCTAGACCCAACTATAGATACATCTACTGGCACTAGCAGATTCCCGACTCACAAATATCAAAAAGTAAACAAAATTCTCCACGACCTCCAACTTGCCGACTCCTGGAGGATCCTTAACCCCTCAGGCAGAGACTACTCGTTCTACTCCCATCCCCATCAGACCTATTCCAGATTAGATTACATATTCTTAAGTCACAAACATCTCCCACTACTCCTAGACGCAACAATAGGTCCCATCACATGGTCGGATCATGCCCCGATCTCAATAACCTTAGCGACATACCAACAGTCCCCTGGCCAATGGACATGGAGGCTCAATGAACTACTATTACAGGACACATACTGTAAAGCAGAGCTAGTTAAAACACTAACAGAATATTTCAAGTTAAACGACACTCCAGACATATCTGCGATTACTCTTTGGGAAGCACATAAATGCGTCATCAGAGGCAAAATGATACAATTGAGCACATACATGAAAAAGCAAAAAAACGCGAGAATGTCTGCATTATTGGCCAACATCCACAGGCTTGAAACTCTGCACAAAACTGGCGCCTCCCCATCCATACTCGCAGAATTAGTCGAATCTCGCCACAACCTGAATAAGCTCTTAGCCGAACGTACCAAACTAGAAATGCGAAAGTGTAAAAGTAAGTACTACCAGTGGGGCAACAAGCCAGGCCGCCTATTAGCGCAAGCCCTTAGAACCCAAAGAGCTGCTTCCTTTATCAATAAGATAAAGAAAGATGCGGATGTTCTTTGCTATAAAACCCCGGAAATAGCATCATGCTTCCGAAACTACTACTCTTCACTTTACAACCTTCAGGAAGCCCCCACATCAATAGAACACCTACATAAAACACTATTAGCAAAAGAATACCTGACCTCAGCGGCCTTCCCCTCTTTATCCTCTCCTGACAGAGACCTTCTAGAAAAACCATTCTCCCAGATAGAACTAGAATCAGCAATATCCTCCCTGCCCTCGGGCAAAAGCCCCGGCCCAGACGGCTTCACAGCAACTTACTACAAGGCATTTAAAGAAATACTCACCCCAAAACTATTGCAGGCCTTCAATACCATCTCGGCGGACTCACACTTTTCTAAACAATCCCTAGAAGCCCACATAACAGTGATTCCGAAACCAGGAAAAGACCCCTCCGTGTGCTCCAGCTATAGACCCATCTCCCTTTTGAATGTCGACATCAAACTCTTCGCAAAATTAATGGCAAACAGGTTGAATAAATTTCTTCCCGCCCTGATCCAGAATGATCAGGTGGGATTTGTCCCCGGCCGTGAGGCAAAGGACAACACTACCAAAATCCTGAATCTGATTCACCTGGCCTCCTGCCATAAAATCCCCACCATTCTTGTCTCTACCGATGCCGAAAAGGCATTTGACAGGGTCTGCTGGGGATTCATGCAGGCCGTACTGGAGCACATTGGATTGGGTACATTGGCCCTCAATAGAATCCTAGCCCTCTATCACAGGCCCACAGCAAGAGTGAGGACTAATGGCTACTTGTCTGATCCCTTCCCCATTAGCAACGGAACAAGGCAGGGCTGTCCCCTCTCACCACTAATTTTCGTACTATGCATGGAAGCACTAGCCAGGACGATAAGAGCCAACGCAAACATTTCAGGTATACAAACCGGAGAAGCCAACTACAAGTTGGCACTATTCGCCGCCGACCTCCTGGCAATAGTCACCCACCCAGAATTGTCCCTTCCCCATTTCATACAAGAACTAGAACGCTTTAGCTCTCTCCAACTTTAAAGTCAATATGACCAAATCCAGTATTCTGAACATCTCAGTACCCCCCGCCTTAGTTCCCCAACTTAAGAGCTCATTCCCATTCACTTGGCAATCCTCCCACATCACATACTTAGGAATCAAATTAGCCAGCGACTTAACCCGACTATACACTTTGGATTATCAACCCCTTCTTAGATCTCTCCGTGCAGACTACAGTAGATGGCACAACAAACAACTATCCTGGTTAGGGAGAATAAATGTAATTAAGATGAACTCCCTGCCCAAGCTACTCTACATTCTCCAAACCTTACCAATTCAAGTCCCAGAGGCATGGTTTAAAACCATTAGAAACCTGACCCAACAATTTATCTGGCAACGGAAAAATTTTTTGGCTAGAAGCACAGAAAGGGGGGGATTCCGCCTCCCAGACTTTAGGAGCTACTACCACGCCATCCATCTAAACAGAATCCTGGATTGGACCAGGAATCGTAGAAGTAAGCAATGGGTGGAACTGGAGGGGGTATGTATGGGCCTCTATCCCGAAATATTCCCCTGGCTACCCGCTCTTCCCAACCCACCAGTATCTCACCCTACCATTCCCCCCACATTAAAAGCATGGAAATCTCTACGGCAAAATCCACTCATTTCTTCCAAATTTGGCCCATTAACCTCATTCTTAAATAATCCAGACTTCCAGCCTGGAGTGAATATTCCAGACTTCTCAAAATGGGCCATAGAAGGACTCTTCAGGGTGGGCCAGATGATGTTAGGCTCCAGTATGTGTTCCTTCTCGGAATTACAAGTAAAATGGGATATCCCATCGAGAGACTTCTGGAAATTCCTACAGGTCAGACATTATATACAAACAGACTCTAGATCTCGCCTATCATCCCGTGAACTGACCGCGTTTGAAAGACTATGCTTATCCACATCTGAACCTGCCCATACCATCTCGCTGTTATATAAACTCTTACAAGATTTAAACAACGACACCTCCTCCACTTTCACACGGGCATGGGAAAGAGATCTCAATCTAAATATATCCGATAAGGAATGGGAATCCATTTTTATGAAAGCCCATGCTAGCTCTATATGTATACAAACTAGAGAAACACAATATAAACTGATTATGCGATGGTACAGACACCCCTCCATTTTACATATCATGAACCCAAACATTCCTGCAACTTGCTGGAGGTGTAAGAGCTCCACCGGATCCCTCATGCATATATGGTGGGAATGCCCCTTAATCACCCCCTTCTGGACAGAAGTCATCAAGACTTCACAAACCATTCTCCGTAACCCTGTCCCAGAGACTCCCGCTTTTTGGTTGTTAAACTTATCTCCCACTTCTCTCACCTCCTATAAAACCTCATTGATCAGGCACCTCAGCAATGCGGCGAGGGCTAGTATTCCTGTCCTATGGAAATCAATAATCCCACCCACACGTAAATCTTGGTTCTCTAAAATTGATCACTATATGTCAATGGAGGATGTTATGATGTCATCAGTGGATAAACATACAGAATTCGCAGCCACATGGCTCCCCTGGATGGAGTACAAAACCTCCCAAGAGTATAAGGCAATTTCCCTGTGAATAAAACGTCTGGTCTGACTCTGGATAACACCATCCTAAACTGCACTTATGCCCTCACGAGAGGGAAAGGTCAATTCCCCCCCCCCCCCCCATCCCTTGTTAATCCTTTCCTCCCATCCCCCCCCCCCCCTTTTTTTTTTTCTCTTTCTTTGATATAGTAATTTGATAGACTTTACAGTAGGGAATTGAAAGGGATAGTAGAGACGTAATCTAACCAGTACAACATATTTTAAATGCTATGTAATATTGTCTCAGGAAAACAATGTTAGCCACGGAAATATTATATGAAGAAATGAAGTGTAAATCTCGCTGCGACGAGATTTGTTGGCTGTTCACGTATATCAACCTTTTTTTCCCTGTCTGTGTTTTTTCCCGTTGAAAATCAATAAAAAATGATTATACAAAAAAAAAAAAAAAAAAGAAATCTCAAGTAAATGTACTACTTCATTAAATTTACCCCATAGTGCCTTTATGTCTCTCTTCTAAAACTGCATTTAATTTAAAAGTGCTGTACTTCAGCCATTTCAATTGACCACCACTAAGAATATTCTTACTGAATTTTGGACAGAATTTCCTGAAGATTCATTGGTAGACTAAATGGGTTTTGGTCAGGAGGAAAGATGTTGTTAGAAGTCCCTAAATGTCCATGCCCCTCAACCGGTACAGAAATTTAACAAGAAGTTTCACCCCACCCTTAGAGGAGGGGGTAATGTCACAATGCGCCAACCTGAATCTCTTTTACTGGCTCCAATACCACTGGCTCTCCCCAGGTGGATTCAATACTGTGACCACAACTCCAACTCCTTCCCCAAAATGGATAGGAGCGTATGTTGCTATATTTGGGGACAAACTCAAACAGTTTCCCTATTTAAGAAATTCTCTTGAAATCATTCAGTAACAGAGTTTTAGGGGGAATATGCTAACAATGAATGGGTATGAATGCATGCATTCATACCCATTCCATCTGTTATATTGCCGGTAACACTGCATTAAATGATTTACTATCATCCCAATGTGGCTGAAGGTCAGCCGTATTCAGATGTATACGAATGCCTTTGTCATCGATAGAACACAGCCGTATAAACACAGTCATCAGCAAATTAACTATCTTGTACTGGTGATTTCACATATGAATTCACCAGTAAACACGAATGATCAGTAGAACATCTTTTTGCTGCAAGTTTTGAATCCTGGGATGGGAGATCGGAGTCATATTTCAGATGGAATTTGCTATGGGTAACCAATCAGATTAATTATTTTATCTTCTAGAACAGGGGTGGGGAACCTTTTTTCTACCAAGGGCCATTTGGATATTTATAAAATCCTTTGGGGGCCATATAAAAATTATCAACTTAAAAATTACATTATACACACGGGCAGCAGCTTATACTTCCGGCCATTATACACACAGGCAGCGGCATATACATGTGGGCATTATACACACAAGCAGCGGCATATACATGCGGGCATTATACACACGGGCAGCGTTCTATACATGCGGGCATTATACACACTGCCAGTGTCATATACATGTGGGCATTATACACACTGGCAGCGTTCTATACATGTGGGCATTATACACACTGGCAGCGTTCTATACATGTGGGCATTAAACACACGGACAGTGGCATATACATGCGGGCATTATACACACTGGCAGCAGCATATACATAGAAACATGCGGGCATTATACACACTGGCAGCGTTCTATACATGTGGGCATTAAACACACGGACAGTGGCATATACATGCGGGCATTATACACACTGGCAGCGGCATATACATAGAAACATAGAAACATGCGGGCATTATACACAGTGGCAGCGTTCTATACATGTGGGCATTAAACACACGGACAGCGGCATATACATGCGGGCATTATACACACTGGCAGCGGCATATACATGCGGGCATTATACACACTGGCAGCGGCATATACATGCGGGCATTATACACACAAGCAGCTTTCTATACATGTGGGCATAAAAAGTGACAGTGTGGAGGAAGGGGGGGGGAGTTGTCACCCTTAAACCGGTTTATGTGATTATGCAGCACTGGGGAAGGGAGGTCTTCATGAGTGAGGCTGCTAGTCACTGGGTGGTTGGGTGAGGAGAGCGGCGCAAGAGGCAGCCAGGGACAGCAGGGAAAGGAGGTGGCCCTTAACGCCGTCAACCATTTACCTTCCGTTCTTAACAGCTCCGGCGGTGATGGCGGCTGCTGGACTCCTCTCGCAATGCTCCCGCCCATGCAGTGCATGGCGGGTGCATTACAACACTTGCGAGTGCTTCCTAGTTCCTACCGCCCACAGTAATTGGCAGGCGCGCACCAACTCCACAGCGATTGGCGGGTGCCGGGCGCGTCACCTCCACAGATCTCCCCCTTATCTTGCTGGGTGGGCCGGTGCATCACCTTACATGTAACGCAGGCAGGTATGCAGGTAGGCGGATGGGCAGGCGGGCCGGGCAAACAGGCTACGGGGGCCGTATCCGGCCTGCGGGCCAGAGGTTTCCCACCGCTGTTCTAGAAGGTGCTAAATAAATCAGTAGATTATGATTTGTTGCCTATAGCAGCGTCCCATGTGACATAGAACTTCCATCTTAGTAAATAAAAACCTTTCAATATAAATGTTTACAATCCATTACCAATTATTAATTATAGCTTTGTACACTCGTTTCACACTCATTCAATTAACTAAATTAATAAAATACTGTATATACTACTACGTGTTCATATAAATTTTTTCTGTAATATACAGAAATGTCTACACATGTGCCAGGATGTGCCAAGATAAATTGTTAATATATTCAATTTAAAATTGCAACTATCTGTAATTTTATTGTAACACGTGAAAATTTATGTATTTCAGCTGTTGAAACAGTAAAAATCAGCTTAAAAATATTTTTGTTCATATTATGAACAGAATTGCAATATTTCTGAGGCTTTATACTTAGCGTCTAAGTACAGCATCGGCAAACTGCTCATTTAGATGCTTCAGTTCTTATGTGCAAATTAGGTGCAAATTTACTAAGATGGGGGTTCTATTGAAGATAGGATTTTGCCCTTAGCAACAATCAGAATCTACATTACTTATTTAATACCTTCTAGAAGATAATAGACACAATCTGATTAATTGCTATGGGCAACATCCACTCTTAAATGGACTCCCATCTTAGTCAATTTACCCCTTAGATTCTACACAAAGCGGTGAATGTGATAGGGTGAGAGTAGCCAGAGGTGTGGGAGTTCTTCTGAGAATACTAATATTTACTAGGCAAAACTAGTTTTGCCTTGTAAATGATTGTCACTTTAAAAATACATCCATTCTCGGACAAACTGCCACACTTCCAGCTTCTCACACCCAATTACATTTACACCATAGTCTTCCACAATACTGAACTTGATACATGTCTGAATGAAATGTATACAATTTAATGGAAGAACATGGTTATTTAGCATGGCCTACCGTTTTGAGAAATAGACAATCAACTTCATGAAAATAACAGACATTTATTTTTATTAACCCCTTCCTGACACAGCATGTTTTTGCCTTCCTGACAGAGCCCTTTTTTTCAAATCTGACATGTATCACTTAAGTGGGGATAACTTTTTTTTGCTTTTACTTATCCCAGTGATTTTGAGATTGTTTTTTCGTGACACATTGTACTTCAAGTTAGTGGTACATTTTCGTCGATACAGTCTGTGTTTTTTTGTGAAAAATACCAAAATGTCGGAAAAAAATGGAAAATTTAGCAATTTGCAAAATGTAAAATTTTCTGCTTGTGAGACAAATAATCATACCACTCAAAATAGTTAATAACTAACATAGACCATATGTCTACTTTATGTTTCCATCATTATTTCAATTTCCTTTTAATTTTTTTGGACACTAGGAGGCTTACAATATGAATAGCAAATTTTCAAGAAAACTTCAAACACTGATTTTTTAGGGACCAGTTCAGTTCTGATGTGACTTTGAGGGACTTGTATGTGAGACACCCCCATAAATGATGCCATTTCAAAAACTGCACCCCTCACAGTATTCAAAACAGCATTTTGGAAGTTTGTTAACCCTTTAGGTGTTTCACAGGAATTAAAACAAAGTGTAGGTGAAATTTCAAAATTTCATTTTTTTTGCAGATTTGCAATTTTAATACATTTTTCTAAGGAACACAGTACATTTTACTAGAGAAATGTGACTAAAAATTGATTCCCCCAATTCTTTTGTTTTCATAAATATCCTATATGTGGCCCTAGTGTGCACGTTGACCAAACCACAGGCTTCATAATAGAAGGAGCACCTACTTGATTTTGGAGCCTCCTTTTTATGAGATTATTTTTTAGGCACCATGTAGGTTTCTAGGCACCATAAAATGCTAAAAGTTAGGAACCTCCCCCACAAGTGACCCCATTTTGCAAACTACACCCTTCAGGGAATTCATCTAGGGGTATAGTGTACATTTCAAACCCCCAGGGGTTTCACCAATTTTGATACAACTGGGCTGTGAAAATGAAAAAATTTAATTTTTCATTTTCACAGCTCAGTTGTATCAAAATTGCTGAAACCCCTGGGGGTTTGAAATGTACACTATACCCCTAGATGAATTCCCTAAAGGGTGTAGTTTGCAAAATGGGGTCACTTGTGGGGGGGTTCCACTGTATGGGTGCTTCAGGGGTCATTCAACCAGAATCTGTGCTGCAAAATCCAAAAATCACTCCTTCCCTTCTGAGTCCTGCCATGCACCCAAATGGTATTTTTTGGTCACATGTGAGGCATTGCCGTACTCGGTAGAAATTGGGGCACAGATTTTGGGGTGCTTTGTCTCCTTCATTCCTTGTGAAAATGAAAAATTTTGAGCCAGAACTGCATTTTTGTGTAAAAAAAATGTAATTTTTTACACAAAAATGCAGTTCTGGCTCAAAATTTTTCATTTTCGCAAGGAATGAAGGAGACAAAGCACCCCAAAATCTGTGCCCCAATTTCTCCCAAGTACGGCAATGCCTCATATGTGACCAAAAAATACCAGTTGGGTGCATGGCAGGACTCAGAAGGGAAGGAGTGATATTTGGTGGTGGAATGAATGGTGGGTGCTATGTCGCATTAGCAAGACCCCCGAAGCACCAATACAGTGGAACCCCCCCACATGTGACCCCATTTTGCTCACCAGCTTTGGGAGGGGGGCTGGCGCTGCGGCTGGTGGGGGGGTGGGAGGGGTGCTGACGCTGCGGCAGCCGGGTGGGTGGGAGGGAGGGGGGGCTGCCGGGTGGGAGGGGGGGGCTGACGATCGGTGGTGATCGGTGCTGTACTTAACAGCACCGATCACCACCGATCACTGTGTTACCGAGCGGCTTAGCCGTCGGTAACACAGAAAACGCTGCAATTGGCTGTTCACATTTGAACAGCCAATCGCAGCGATCGCCGCAAGGGGGGATGTCTGCTGTCAGGGACAGCAGACATCTCCAAACTGTCACCGCGTCTATAGACGCGGTGACAGTTTAAAACCATGACGTATATATACGTCTTCGGTCGGGAAGTACCTCCCGACCATGACGTATATATACGTCATATGTCGGGAATATCTTTCTATCTTTCTGTCTATATATATATATATATATATATATATATATATATATATATATATATATATATATATATATATATATATATATATATATATATAGATGGTTGGATCGCGGCGGCACTCTCAGGCTTCCCAAAATAAACGACAAATGTCAACTTAGCTCTTTCAACGTTTCAGTGCCCGTGCACTTTTATCAAGAAATGACAGAATAACCAAACAGTGTGTGACTTACCTATATATACAGAAACAGTGAATCAGCTTGTGGCAGACGCTGCTTCCGGGCGCCGCCGCGAGGTAGGGCGCTCAGCAACTGCGTCATCACAATTCCACAGCATGTTGCCTAGCAACCAAAGTAAACAAATCACGTGTTATAGTAAAATGTATTATAGCTTACTGTGCAATAAAAATACGTGATAGACATATATAAAAATCAGATGCACCTTCAACAGATGCAATGTATACATTTGAATATAAAAATATTATTTAAAAAAAGATTAAAAATTACATCACACACTGGCTCCGCTGGATGTTGAATTGGGCACGTGTGCAAACCACCATTGAACTAATAGATACAAAGGGAAAGGCGTATATCTAGCTGTAGCAGTTAATATAATGATGGCTATCGCACCTGTGTTCTAAATTTGTGTCAACCACGTTTGTGTCGATCACCCACATAATATGTGAGAACTGCATATTAATGCATTGGGGTGCTGTATAAGCCCATCTCGAGTTAGAGGAACTATATGGAGCAATAATGGAACACTAGTGGGTACTGCTATAAGGAAGTGGTTATAAAAAGGCATGTAAGCCCAAAGATTCATTAAGGCCTCTGGGTGCCATGGTGCCCAATCTTTCAATCCATTTCGTTTCCAGCTGTAACAATTTCATATTCCTGTCCCCTCCATGTTTTAAAGGAGGGACCTGATCTATTATGATATACCAAATAGCAGTGATGCTATGTTTGGCCTGGGCAAAATGTCTTGCCACAGGTTGCTCGCTGTCTCCCTTCTTGATGGCTGCCTTGATAGCTGATCTGTGGGCAGCCATCCTTTCTTTAAACTGACATTCAGTTTTTCCGATGTAACAGAGGGAGCAGGGACATGAAATAAGGTATATCACATAGCGGGATGTACAGGTTAAGCGGAAATGGATGGGAATTTTTCTCCCTGTAAAGGGGTGATTGAATGTGGTACCGGTCTGAAGGTACCCACAAGTGGTGCAATTGGGACACCTGACACAGCCCTTTTTAGGAGTACCTAGAAAAGTGGTTTTATTGCTTTTGATCATATCTGTGATATCATTGTGTACAAGATAGTTTTTGAGATTTTTATTTCTCCGATAAGCCGGCATTAATGCTTGGTTAGTAAGTTGTAAGTCGGAATCTGAACTTACTATGGGCCATAAACTTTTTGCCTTTTTGACCAAACCCGGGGTTTGATGGTTGTAAGTATTGGTCCAGACATGTGCACTCTTATTTTTCTTGGGTGTATTAAGTTGCCTCAAATTCTCAGGGGGTACTGCTAGGGCTTTGTTTTTCATCTGCAGTATGGTATGAGTATCATAACCCCTGTCTTTGAATTTTTTGCACATCATGTCTAATTCTATGAGGGCTTTATCTCTATCGCTGTTGATGCGTAGTACCCTTAAAAATTGGCTATAAGGGAGCGCTCTCTTCAGACTGGTAGGATGTGCACTAGATGACAGAAGTATGTTATTTCTGTCTGTCGGTTTATGGTAGAGAGAGGTAGACAGTGTACCATTCTGTAACGTGATGGTGACATCCAGGTAATTAACCATGGAGTCACTGATCTGGTATGTATATTTTACCGGGTTATCAGTAAGGTTGTGTGTCTCAATGACCTCTATGAGTTCAGCCTTGGTACCTCTCCAAAAAATCAGGAGGTCATCTATGTACTGAAAGTAAGCATAGATGTTCCGGGCTATGGCTGGACTTGAAAAAAACGTCTCATTCTCTACCAGAAACATGAAGGCGTTGGAGTAGGATGGGGCCACATTGGACCCCATCGCTACCCCCGCTAGCTGTAGATAGTACTGCCCATTGAAATAAAAATAGTTTCGGGTCAGCACCATCTCTAGAAGCGTCAAAAAGAACCCCAAGTCTGGACCTGTGTATAAAGGGTTATTGGTAAGCAACATTCTGATTGCTTGTAATCCCATGGCATGGGGAATGCATGTGTACAAATTGCACACGTCTATTGTACATAACAAGCAATCATTAGGCAGATCTTGAAAGGTTCTTAAGGAACACAACAGAGCTGCTGTGTCCTTAAGACAAGTTTTTTTGGCTTGTATAATGGGCTGCAAGTAACCATCAAGATATACAGATATGGGTTGAAAGATGGATCCCCTGGCCGATATGATCGGCCTCCCCGGGGGATTCACCATGCTCTTATGTATTTTGGGGAGAGAATACAATAAAGGTCGGACTGGATGTGCAGTAATGAGACAATTTTTAATTTTTTCTGTGATGAAACCATCTAAGCACGCCTGGGTAAGGACAGAATCGAGTTCCCTTTTAAAGGAAAGAGTCGGGTCGCCATTAAGTAATTTATATGTGTTGGCATCAGCCAATTGGCGATCAAGTTCATTTTTATAGTCCATAATGTTCTGGACGACAATGGAGCCGCCTTTATCCGATTGTCGGATAGTGATGTCCTTGTACATCGATAGTTGTCGTAAGGCCGTCCGTTCTTCATTTGTCATGTTCCAGAAGCGTGGTTTGATATCATCAGATTTTTTAGGGGTTTCCTTGTCCAAAAGTCTGCTAAATGTCTTTAGGGAGGCATTGACACTAGCAGGGTCAAAACTAGATCTTGGTTTTAACGGTGTAAGATGTTGTGGTAGGGCCTCAGACGTTAACGAGGTAGGATTCTTTACAAAGAATTCTTTAAGACGAATGGATCTATTTAATTTATAAGTGTCTATTTTCCATTGTAGAGGATCAAATGGGGCAGTGGGGATGAATGACAGTCCTTTTTGAAGGATGGATAGTTCAGTTGTCGTAAGCACCCTGGTGGAAAGGTTGAACACCAAGTTCTTATCATCATCTACTTGGCAATCTTTTTCTTTCGTCCGCCTCTTGTTTTGCCCCCCGCGGCGGGTCGCTGTGTGTTTGGGGCTGTGAGTTGCGCTCTTGTGCGCACCCCTAAAGGGTGTGAACCTGGGCTTTGAATTGCATCGCTATCACTGCCTGTAGAACCATGGTCAGTGTTTGATGTCGGTTTTAAACGTCTGTGAAATAACGGTCTCTTATCTTCCCTGGGGTAGGCACCTGTGAGCCATGGATAGATGCGCTGGTGTTCATAATCCTGTTCAACCTTTGCTTTTTTCTCCTTTTTAAATTGGATCAATTCAAGGGTATATTTATCCAGCTCAGTTTTCAGCTGGGTGAGCCAACTATTACTTGTGTCGGCATTTAATTGTGTCAACTTCTCAGCTTCAAGTGCAATGATCTTATCTTTGCATTTATTCATCTCCTTCCTTGATTCATCGATCACCAACAAGAGCAAATCAAAAGAGCACTTATTCAGGATCGATGTCCACTTGATACAGAATTCGCTATTATAGCGGCCGATGGTAGGAGTGTTCTTAACGCGGAAACCGCGTGGGATTTTTTTTATCCCTATAATAGTTAGATAAAGTGAGACCATGTTGGAAAAAATCCACCTCTTTCTTTTTAAGACGTAAAAGTTCTTTATAGATTTCTGGACAGGTGTCTTTATACATGGTGGTATTGGGTTCATCAGAAAAAAGAATATTGTCAGCCTCTGACTCTGAAAAACTGAGCAGCGTTCCTGGGGTTAAAGTGACCCGTTGATGTGGAGCTTCTATAATAGGAGGGTTGGTTTGAGACATCGTGGCAGAAGTAACGGGATCAACTCCGGATGGTATTTATGGAGGATCCACTTAATGAGCCAGTGATAGATGTAACAGTGGTGATTCACTGTTTCTTGATACGGTGCAAGTTAATGTAGCAGCGGTGCCTTGCCAGAAAGTTGCGCTCCGTCCTCACTAATGATGTGTCGGCGGTGCGTGACAATATGTATCTGGTGATGGCTGGCCGGCACTCCAAGGCTGTCAGGCATAAGTGCTTGGTGCCTTCCGTAAGCACGCTTACTGGAACAGTGAGCGGGGTATATGGATGGTTGGATCGCGGCGGCACTCTCAGGCTTCCCAAAATAAACGACAAATGTCAACTTAGCTCTTTCAATGTTTCAGTGCCCGTGCACTTTTATCAAGAAATGACAGAATAACCAAACAGTGTGTGACTTACCTATATATACAGAAACAGTGAATCAGCTTGTGGCAGACGCTGCTTCCGGGCGCCGCCGCGAGGTAGGGCGCTCAGCAACTGCGTCATCACAATTCCACAGCATGTTGCCTAGCAACCAAAGTAAACAAATAACGTGTTATAGTAAAATGTATTATAGCTTACTGTGCAATAAAAATACGTGATAGACATATATAAAAATCAGATGCACCTTCAACAGATGCAATGTATACATTTGAATATAAAAATATTATTTAAAAAAAGATTAAAAATTACATCACACACTGGCTCCGCTGGATGTTGAATTGGGCACGTGTGCAAACCACCGTTGAACTAATAGATACAAAGGGAAAGGGGTATATCTAGCTGTAGCAGTTAATATAATGATGGCTATCGCACCTGTGTTCTAAATTTGTGTCAACCACGTTTGTGTCGATCACCCACATAATATGTGAGAACTGCATATTAATGCATTGGGGTGCTGTATAAGCCCATCTCGAGTTAGAGGAACTATATGGAGCAATAATGGAACACTAGTGGGTACTGCTATAAGGAAGTGGTTATAAAAAGGCATGTAAGCCCAAAGATTCATTAAGGCCTCTGGGTGCCATGGTGCCCAATCTTTCAATCCATTTCGTTTCCAGCTGTAACAATTTCATATTCCTGTCCCCTCCATGTTTTAAAGGAGGGACCTGATCTATTATGATATACCGAATAGCAGTGATGCTATGTTTGGCCTGGGCAAAATGTCTTGCCACAGGTTGCTCGCTGTCTCCCTTCTTGATGGCTGCCTTGATAGCTGATCTGTGGGCAGCCATCCTTTCTTTAAACTGACATTCAGTTTTTCCGATGTAACAGAGGGAGCAGGGACATGAAATAAGGTATATCACATAGCGGGATGTACAGGTTAAGCGGAAATGGATGGGAATTTTTCTCCCTGTAAAGGGGTGATTGAATGTGGTACCGGTCTGAAGGTACCCACAAGTGGTGCAATTGGGACACCTGACACAGCCCTTTTTAGGAGTACCTAGAAAAGTGGTTTTATTGCTTTTGATCATATCTGTGATATCATTGTGTACAAGATAGTTTTTGAGATTTTTATTTCTCCGATAAGCCGGCATTAATGCTTGGTTAGTAAGTTGTAAGTCGGAATCTGAACTTACTGGGATGCGGTTAATTTCCCGGCGGTCGGGATCCCGGCGGTCGGAATCCCGACACTGGAATCCCGACCGCCGAAATCCCGAAACTTTCTCCCTCCGTGGGTGTCCACGACACCCATAGAGGGAGAATAAAATAGCGTGCCGAGCGTAGCGAGGCACCGGGCCCGCTGCGTGGCGAGCGCAGCGAGCCCGCAAGGGGGGGCGATCCATGTCCCCCCCTTGTCGGGATTTCGGCGGTCGGGATTCCAGTGTCGGGATTCCGACCGCCGGGATCCCGACCGCCGGGAAATCATATCGGATCCGAACTTACTATGGGCCATAAACTTTTTGCCTTTTTGACCAAACCCGGGGTTTGATGGTTGTAAGTATTGGTCCAGACATGTGCACTCTTATTTTTCTTGGGTGTATTAAGTTGCCTCAAATTCTCAGGGGGTACTGCTAGGGCTTTGTTTTTCATCTGCAGTATGGTATGAGTATCATAACCCCTGTCTTTGAATTTTTTGCACATCATGTCTAATTCTATGAGGGCTTTATCTCTATCGCTGTTGATGCGTAGTACCCTTAAAAATTGGCTATAAGGGAGCGCTCTCTTCAGACTGGTAGGATGTGCACTAGATGACAGAAGTATGTTATTTCTGTCTGTCGGTTTATGGTAGAGAGAGGTAGACAGTGTACCATTCTGTAACGTGATGGTGACATCCAGGTAATTAACCATGGAGTCACTGATCTGGTATGTATATTTTACCGGGTTATCAGTAAGGTTGTGTGTCTCAATGACCTCTATGAGTTCAGCCTTGGTACCTCTCCAAAAAATCAGGAGGTCATCTATGTACCGAAAGTAAGCATAGATGTTCCGGGCTATGGCTGGACTTGAAAAAAACGTCTCATTCTCTACCAGAAACATGAAGGCGTTGGAGTAGGATGGGGCCACATTGGACCCCATCGCTACTCCCGCTAGCTGTAGATAGTACTGCCCATTGAAATAAAAATAGTTTCGGGTCAGCACCATCTCTAGAAGCGTCAAAAAGAACCCCAAGTCTGGACCTGTGTATAAAGGGTTATTGGTAAGCAACATTCTGATTGCTTGTAATCCCATGGCATGGGGAATGCATGTGTACAAATTGCACACGTCTATTGTACATAACAAGCAATCATTAGGCAGATCTTGAAAGGTTCTTAAGGAACACAACAGAGCTGCTGTGTCCTTAAGACAAGTTTTTTTTGGCTTGTATAATGGGCTGCAAGTAACCATCAAGATATACAGATATGGGTTGAAAGATGGATCCCCTGGCCGATATGAAGGAACTCGATTCTGTCCTTACCCAGGCGTGCTTAGATGGTTTCATCACAGAAAAAATTAAAAATTGTCTCATTACTGCACATCCAGTCCGACCTTTATTGTATTCTCTCCCCAAAATACATAAGAGCATGGTGAATCCCCCGGGGAGGCCGATCATATCGGCCAGGGGATCCATCTTTCAACCCATATCTGTATATCTTGATGGTTACTTGCAGCCCATTATACAAGCCAAAAAAACTTGTCTTAAGGACACAGCAGCTCTGTTGTGTTCCTTAAGAACCTTTCAAGATCTGCCTAATGATTGCTTGTTATGTACAATAGACGTGTGCAATTTGTACACATGCATTCCCCATGCCATGGGATTACAAGCAATCAGAATGTTGCTTACCAATAACCCTTTATACACAGGTCCAGACTTGGGGTTCTTTTTGATGCTTCTAGAGATGGTGCTGACCCGAAACTATTTTTATTTCAATGGGCAGTACTATCTACAGCTAGCGGGGGGTAGCGATGGGGTCCAATGTGGCCCCATCCTACTCCAACGCCTTCATGTTTCTGGTAGAGAATGAGACGTTTTTTTCAAGTCCAGCCATAGCCCGGAACATCTATGCTTACTTTCGGTACATAGATGACCTCCTGATTTTTTGGAGAGGTACCAAGGCTGAACTCATTGAGGTCATTGAGACACACAACCTTACTGATAACCCGGTAAAATATACATACCAGATCAGTGACTCCATGGTTAATTACCTGGATGTCACCATCACGTTACAGAATGGTACACTGTCTACCTCTCTCTACCATAAACCGACAGACAGAAATAACATACTTCTGTCATCTAGTGCACATCCTACCAGTCTGAAGAGAGCGCTCCCTTATAGCCAATTTTTAAGGGTACTACGCATCAACAGCGATAGAGATAAAGCCCTCATAGAATTAGACATGATGTGCAAAAAATTCAAAGACAGGGGTTATGATACTCATACCATACTGCAGATGAAAAACAAAGCCCTAGCAGTACCCCCTGAGAATTTGAGGCAACTTAAAAAACCCAAGAAAAATCAGAGTGCACATGTCTGGACCAATACTTACAACCATCAAACCCCGGGTTTGGTCAAAAAGGCAAAAAGTTTATGGCCCATAGTAAGTTCGGATCCGATATGATTTCCCGGCGGTCGGGATCCCGGCGGTCGGAATCCCGACACTGGAATCCTGACCGCCGAAATCCCGACAAGGGGGGGACATGGATCGCCCCCCCTTGCGGGCTCGCTGCGCTCGCCACGCAGCGGGCCCCGTGCCTCGCTACGCTCGGCACGCTATTTTATTCTCCCTCTATGGGTGTCGTGGACACCCACGGAGGGAGAAAGTTTCGGGATTTCGGCGGTCGGGATTCCAGTGTCGGGATTCCGACCGCCGGGATCCCGACCGCCGGGAAATTAACCGCATCCCAGTAAGTTCAGATTCCGACTTACAACTTACTAACCAAGCATTAATGCCGGCTTATCGGAGAAATAAAAATCTCAAAAACTATCTTGTACACAATGATATCACAGATATGATCAAAAGCAATAAAACCACTTTTCTAGGTACTCCTAAAAAGGGCTGTGTCAGGTGTCCCAATTGCACCACTTGTGGGTACCTTCAGACCGGTACCACATTCAATCACCCCTTTACAGGGAGAAAAATTCCCATCCATTTCCGCTTAACCTGTACATCCCGCTATGTGATATACCTTATTTCATGTCCCTGCTCCCTCTGTTACATCGGAAAAACTGAATGTCAGTTTAAAGAAAGGATGGCTGCCCACAGATCAGCTATCAAGGCAGCCATCAAGAAGGGAGACAGCGAGCAACCTGTGGCAAGACATTTTGCCCAGGCCAAACATAGCATCACTGCTATTCGGTATATCATAATAGATCAGGTCCCTCCTTTAAAACATGGAGGGGACAGGAATATGAAATTGTTACAGCTGGAAACGAAATGGATTGAAAGATTGGGCACCATGGCACCCAGAGGCCTTAATGAATCTTTGGGCTTACATGCCTTTTTATAACCACTTCCTTATAGCAGTACCCACTAGTGTTCCATTATTGCTCCATATAGTTCCTCTAACTCGAGATGGGCTTATACAGCACCCCAATGCATTAATATGCAGTTATCACATATTATGTGGGTGATCGACACAAACGTGGTTGACACAAATTTAGAACACAGGTGCGATAGCCATCATTATATTAACTGCTACAGCTAGATATACCCCTTTCCCTTTGTATCTATTAGTTCAATGGTGGTTTGCACACGTGCCCAATTCAACATCCAGCGGAGCCAGTGTGTGATGTAATTTTTAATCTTTTTTTAAATAATATTTTTATATTCAAATGTATACATTGCATCTGTTGAAGGTGCATCTGATTTTTATATATGTCTATCACGTATTTTTATTGCACAGTAAGCTATAATACATTTTACTATAACACGTGATTTGTTTACTTTGGTTGCTAGGCAACATGCTGTGGAATTGTGATGACGCAGTTGCTGAGCGCCCTACCTCGCGGCGGCGCCCGGAAGCAGCGTCTGCCACAAGCTGATTCACTGTTTCTGTATATATAGGTAAGTCACACACTGTTTGGTTATTCTGTCATTTCTTGATAAAAGTGCACGGGCACTGAAACGTTGAAAGAGCTAAGTTGACATTTGTCGTTTATTTTGGGAAGCCTGAGAGTGCCGCCGCGATCCAACCATCCATATACCCCGCTCACTGTTCCAGTAAGCGTGCTTACGGAAGGCACCAAGCACTTATGCCCGACAGCCTTGGAGTGCCGGCCAGCCATCACCAGATATATATATATATATATATATATATATATATATATATATATATATATATATATATATATATATATATATATATGTGTGTGTGTGTGTGTGTGTGTGTGTGTGTGTGTATATATATATATATATAGACATATGTGTATATATATATATACACATATATATATGTGTATATATGTATATATATATATATATATATATATATATAATTCATTACATTACATGCACTTTTATATATTTTAATTGTGCTGCGGCTGGCGGGGGGGTGGGAGGGGGAGAGCGGGGAGAGCGCTGCGTGCGCTGCGGCTGCCGGGACTGCAGGGACTGCCGGTGAGCTGCCGGTAAGCTGCCGGGTGGGTGGGAGGGTGGGCTGGCGATCGGTGCTGTACTTAACAGCACCGATCACTGTGTTACCGAGCGGCTTAGCCGCCGGTAACACAGGAAACGCTGTGATTGACTGTTCACATTTGAACAGCCAATCACAGCGATCGCCGACCGGGGGGGCATCCCTGCCCCCCCTGGGCAGCGAGGGGGGATGTCTGCTGTCAGGGACAGCAGACATTTCCAAACTGTCACCGCGTCTATAGACGCGGTGACAGTTTAAAGCTATGACGTACATTTACGCCATGTGTCGGGAAGTACTTCCCGACCATGACGTAAATGTACGTCAAATGTCGGGAAGGGGTTAATGCCAGGATGAAGGAAACCTTAAACTTAAAAAAAAAAAAAAATCCCTGCCCCCCCCCCCCCATCCCCCCTTCCTGCAGCGTTCTACAGTACAAAGTATTATTGATACAAGATTAAGGGCCTTATTCTGGTTCACTCCTTTTGGAAAATTCCTTCTTAGATGGACAAAACCATGTGCACTATGTGCACTGCATGTGGGGCAGATGTTACTTGTGCAGAGAGTTAGATTTGGGTGGGGTTTTACTTCAAAGTGAGATCTATATTGCAGTGTAAAAATAAAGCAGTCAGTATTTTCCCTGCACATAAACAAAATAACTCACCCAAATCTAACTCTCTCTGCACATTTAACATCTGCCCCCCTGCAGTGCACATGGTTTTGTCCATCTAAGAAGGAATTTGCCAGAAGGAGTGAACCAGAATAAGGCCCTAAATGCATTGATCAATTAATGAACTAATACCCCATTATTTATTTAATTATTTGTATATTAAGGTGGGTTAGTTTAATATGGAATAAAATACCATTTTATTTTTACAATATTTTTAGAATAGTATACAAGATTTATTTCTTCAGGCAAGATTTTATAATTTGCTCGGATCATTGAAATGTTATAGAGATACATAAGATATATGACTGACAGATCCAACCCATTCAATATTTGCTGAGGGCTTTAACCTTGCCACTAATCATATGTGTCTCTCCAATTGATATTGTAGAGTAACAAATAACAACATAAAATGAAGCATGTTGGAAAAGTACAAAATAATAATACACTAGTGGACAACATTGAAGAATGTTAGATTACAGTAAGTCCTTCAAAAATCAAAGCAAACCTCCCTCGCCTCTTCCAAATCCAAACATGTGTGTATGTTCTTGCTGACACAGCTGTCAGATAATAGGAAAAAAAATACCATCTGTGTTTAAAAGTACCAACATAATCTGCAGCAAGACTTCATGTCCATGTACTTGAGTCTGTGACAGAGGGCAGTATTCAATGAGCAAATTCAGCATGTGCAGCGAATCCTGTTTAGGATTCGCTGCATTGTCACCTTGTTCCGGAGGGCTGGAGCCTTCGCTGCCAGCCCTCCCTGTCCCCGTATTCAATGCCGCAGGGGCTCGCTGCCCCTGATGGTGAATCTTAACCCCTGCGGCGGATGCCGCAGGGAGCCGGGGGACGGCGACAGGCAGGGAGATGGAAGTCTCCCTGCCTGCCCCAGAATGTATGTGGGGGGGAAAGTGGGCTCCCCAGGACCCAGGCAGCACAAGCTAGCAGGGTACTGGGTAGGAGCCACTAACACACTAGGAGAGCTAGCAGGGGACCGGGTAGCAGCCGCTAACACTGCTCCCGATCGTGCATATGTAATGATTGGGAGCAGTGAATATATGAATATGTAATGAGCGGCTCTCGGCTCCAGGCCCCCTGCTGGCTGTTATGTGTAAAAAAAATATATATATATTTTTTAAATTAAATATATATTCATGTGCTGTAAGCACATGAATAAAAATAGCATGCCCCTTCAGATAATAAAATTCCTGATTTTTTTACACCAAATAAAAAAAAAACTTTATTTTAAAAGTTCACATTCCACTTGGCATGTGGCCACTACCCTGATGATGAACATAACTTGTACCATAGCTAGTCTCTTAAAATAGTCTTAAAATAGACATAAATATTCAACATTAAACATGATTTTATATGTTAATTTAAATAAAAATAAAAATAAAAAGAATAATAATAAAAATAGAAATAAAAATAAAAATATAAAATAAAAATAAAAATAATAATATAAAAAATAAAAATTAATAGGAAAGCAGGTATGTTCAAACAGAGCCACTTACAGTAACCCACAGGCACTTGGATTACGTTATTCATTATGCATTATTGAGTATCCATGGTTTAAGTGGACACATCATGGTCGGCTGGCTGTCGACACCTGAACTCCCTCCATGGCTTGAATGGAGATTGCAGTACTCTTTACACATGTATGGCATTTAATAGCCCTGTCTGCATTAATTTATTAAATACAGCAAGGTTTGGTGTGCTTGATATACTTTATTGTCAGTGCGGTCCAGTGTCACATTGGAGTGACACCCCGCATCGGCACATTTTTCACTGTTTTCCCCTTATGTGTATTTATGTGTACATGTTTTCATTTGTTGCCCGTGTATGTCAGAATATGGGCGGGACCTGCAGGGATTGGTGCACTTCGAGCGACACTCACAAGAGTCTCCAGCCCTGCTAGATACCTCTATGACACGCTGCGACGATGTCTTCCGTCATCGGGGGCGGTCCCTAACAAGGGAGCCGTCTCCGACGAACCAATCGTCCTGCATTTGGATTTGTACTTGCCGCCCCCTCAGCACGTCAGTGGCACCCGGAAGTAGCGGGTGCCGCGTCTCATGCGTTCCACTGGCCGGAAGCCGCGTCAGCGTGCGTTCCAAGGCCAGGGACGCAAAGCGCAGTTTGGCGCTGAATATTGATGCGTTGTATGGTATATATAGCGGGCGCTGGGGGGATGCAGGTTGTGGCCCTGATCTTGTGGATATTCCCTGCTGTCTTTATATCTGAACTTGGTGACCACCTTATTTTGCTGCTGGATTTGACAGACTCCTTGACAAAGGTCACGGTTAGTGACCGAAACGTTGGAGCATACAGCTCAGGATATTGTTTATTGTTGTAGCTGGCTTTTGATTCATCAGGAGTTTCTTTCTCCTGATCTTTAATTAGTGGAGAGTGCTTTTGTCTTACCTCAGGGTGAGACTTTTTTTCTGTACTTATTGGTTACAGGCTAAGAACCTGTACTCCATGAAGGCACCCCACCCAGTGACTTTCTGATGCAAGTGCGAGTGCAGGCTTTGTGGATCTATTTTTTAAATTAAATATATATTCATGTGCTGTAAGCACATGAATAAAAATAGCATGCCCCTTCAGATAATAAAATTCCTGATTTTTTTACACCAAATAAAAAAAAAAAAACTTTATTTTAAAAGTTCACATTCCACTTCACCATGAAAAGATGGCGATTGCTACAAAGTGACACATGGCGAAAATCACTTAGAAAGCAATTCGCCATCTTCTCATTGAATACACTCACGGCGAATCACATTGAATTGCGGAGACTATCCGACGGTGAATTGTCCATCATTCACTGTTCGCAGATGGCGAAAAGTGCACGTTAAATAGGGTGATTCACTTTCATACACAAAAAAAATCACCTTCCAACGCGAAAATAGCACAAATTTGCCGTGAAACATGGCGAATTGGCCTCATTGAATACTGCCCAAAGCTGTAAATTTGATCATAATATTTTATTCTATATCAACAGTAAATCTATTGATCAAATGATTAGAAGAGTATTCCCAAAATTTTGTATCCTTTTGTTTTCAGCATTGATACTTTTAAGCTCTTTATTAACCCCTTCCCGACATTTGACGTACATTTACGTCATGGTCGGGATGTACTTCCCGACACATGGCATAAATGTACGTCATGTTTTTAAACTGTCACCGCGTCTAGAGACGCGGTGACAGAGGGACGATGTCTGCTGTCCCTGACAGCAGATATCTTCCCTCATTGCCCAGGGGGGGCAGCGATGCCCCCCGCCATAGGCGATCGCTGCGATTGGCTGTTCAAACGTGAACAGCCAAAAGCAGCGTTTACTGTGTAATGTGTAAAATTTAGACTCTGCTGCCCCCTAGTGTCCAAAAAAAATAAAAGGAGTTTTAAATAATGATTAAAACATAAAGTAGACATATGGGGGGAAATTTACTAATATGAAAAACCTAGTTTTTCGTATTAGTATTTTCCCTACGACTGCATACGACTGTTTCAGTCGTATGCAAAGTCGTGTTCCGGAGGGGGATTTACAAAGCAGTCATATACGACTGCTTTGTAACCCTCCGATGTCGTAGGAATTCGTATTAGCAGCCGTATATACGGCTGCTAATACGAATTATTTGTAGGCAGTCTGCACGGATCAGTCAGATCCGTGCAGGCTGCAAGGTGTAAAAAAAAATTAAATTAAAAAAAAAAAAAAACGGCGTGGGGTCCCCCCCACAGCCGAAACCAGCACCAGGCTGACAGAGCCTGGAGCCGGTAATTAAAAATCAGGGAACCCGACAAATAGGGGTTCCCTGATTTTTAACAACCAGCCCCAGGCTCCTGCTCTGACCCCACAGCCGAAACCAGCACCAGGCTGACAGAGCCTGGAGCCGGTAATTAAAAATCAGGGAACCCGACAAATAGGGGTTCCCTGATTTTTAACAACCAGCCCCAGGCTCCTGCTCTGGGGCTGGTTCCCAAAATACGGGGGACAAAATGACTAGGGGTCCCCCGTATTTTAAGAACCAGCCCCAGGCAAAACCAGCCAGCAGGGTAATGCCACAGCCGGGGGGAGACTTTTTATGCAAGTCCCCCCGGCCAAAGCATTAACCCTACCGACCAGTCAGCCTGGCCAGGGGCCCTGGGGGAGTGGGGACCCCCCAATAAAGGGGTCCCCCCCTCCAGGACTTACCTGAAGCCTGGTGCTGTCCTCGATGCCCCTGGGCGGTGGGCATCGAGCTGATAGCGGTGTAAAAAATAGAACAAACGATTGTTTTTTACTGTGGCACTACAAGTGCCAGCAAGCCTCCCCAGCAAGCTGGGACTTGGAGAACCACAAGTCCCAGCCTGCTGGGCATTAAAGGGCCCGCTGGGTCTTGTAGTGCCACAGTAAAAAAAATAGTTAAATAAAAAACACTGACACCCATTTTAAATAAAAGTTTAATACACACATTACACACATACTGATACTTACCTATCTTGATCCCGTTGGTAGGTCGCTGGCTCCGGTGTCGGCGGCTCCGTGTCGGCGGCTCCGTGTCGGCGGCTTCTGGGACGGCGTCCTGTCCGAGGATAATCCATGTTGGACCTGTGGAAGGAAATCCTACTCACCCAGGTCCTGCATGGATGGTCTTCTTTCTTCATCTGTCGACATCCAGGTCTTCTGACAGCTGCTGGCGACTTCCAGCAGCTGTCGGCATCTTCCGCGACGCTCCCCGGCTTTCAGAGCCGGAGAGAACCTTCCTCTTCGGTGTCTGGGCTCAGAATGAATTCTGGCCAATCAGGAGCCGCCTAGCGGCCAATCAGGAAAGACCTTTCCTGATTGGCCACTAGGCGGCTAGGCGGCTCCTGATTGGCCAGAATTCATTCTGAGCCCAGACACCGAAGAGGAAGGTTCTCTCCGGCTCTGAAAGCCGGGGAGCGTCGCGGAAGATGCCGACAGCTGCTGGAAGTCGCCAGCAGCTGTCAGAAGACCTGGATGTCGACAGATGAAGAAAGAAGACCATCCATGCAGGACCTGGGTGAGTAGGATTTCCTTCCACAGGTCCAACATGGATTATCCTCGGACAGGCTGCCGTCCCCGGAGCCGCCGACACGGAGCCGCCGACACGGAGCCGCCGACACCGGAGCCAGCGACCTACCAACGGGATCAAGATAGGTAAGTATCAGTATGTGTGTAATGTGTGTATTAAACTTTTATTTAAAATGGGTGTCAGTGTGTTTTATTTAACTATTTTTTTTACTGTGGCACTACAAGACCCAGCGGGCCCTTTAATGCCCAGCAGGCTGGGACTTGTGGTTCTCCAAGTCCCAGCTTGCTGGCACTTGTAGTGCCACAGTAAAAAACAATCGTTTGTTCTATTTTTTACACCGCTATCAGCTCGATGCCCACCGCCCAGGGGCATCGAGGACAGCACCAGGCTTCAGCCTGGTCAGGTAAGTCCTGGAGGGGGGGGACCCCTTTATTGGGGGGGTCCCCACTCCCCCAGGGCCCCTGGCCAGGCTGACTGGTCGGTAGGGTTAATGCTTTAGGCCGGGGGGACTTGCATAAAAAGTCTCCCCCCGGCTGTGGCATTATCCTGCTGGCTGGTTTTGCCTGGGGCTGGTTCTTAAAATACGGGGGACCCCTAGTCATTTTGTCCCCCGTATTTTGGGAACCAGCCCCAGAGCAGGAGCCTGGGGCTGGTTGTTAAAAATCAGGGAACCCCTATTTTTCGGGTTCCCTGATTTTTAATTACCGGCTCCAGGCTCTGTCAGCCTGGTGCTGGTTTCGGCTGTGGGGGGGACCCCACGCCGTTTTTTTTTTAATTTATTTAATTTTTCTATTTTTTTACACTGAAGCCTGCACGGATCTGACTGATCCGTGCAGGCTAAAACGCAAATAGAACAGGAAAATGGTGTTCTATTTTCCTGTCGTATTTGCGTGGGTGTTTTACACCACTAAGCAGCCGTATTATCAGTACGGCTGCTTAGTAAATCAGAAACCACCATTCTTTTGAATGGTGATTTCTGTCGTATCCTATCGATGGTGTAGACATTCGTATTTGTAAATACAAATACGAATGTTCCATCTTTAGGACTACGAATTGTTGTATTTTTGGGATTGTAAATCCCGAAAATACAAATTCGTAAAAAAAAGGTGTATTTCTCCCTACGAATACACCTTTTTTCTACGAATCCATTTTGGTAAATGTCCCCCATGATCTTTGTTAGTTATGAACTATTTTGAGTGGTATGATTATTTGTCTCACAAGCAGAAAATTTAACATTTTGCAAATTGCAAAATGTTCCATTTTTGTACGACATTTTGGTATTTTTCACACAAAAAAAAAACTGTATCGACCAAAATTTACCACTAACTTAAAGTACAATGTGTCACGAGAAAACAATCTCAAAATCACTGGGATAAGTAAAAGCAAAAAAAAGTTATCCCCACTTAAGTGATACATGTCAGATTTGAAAAAAAGGCCTCTGTCAGGAAGGCAAAAACAGGCTGCGTCGGGAAGGGGTTAAAACCTAGTTTATACTGTAAATAATGTATAATTATATTGAGAATGTAGCTAATAGTAATCATAGCCTAAAATAAAAGCAGTAGTAAATTACCTACAAGGAAAAACAGGCCTTTATGTTCAAATAATTTATAACCAGACTTATTGCTATGTTTATTTGTTTCTGTGAATTTTTTGGGGGGGATTGTTTTAATAGACATGTTTTTGTTACAATTAGTATGCAGTATATAAAATTATTTGGGCACCAGCTGTTTCATTAGAAATATATAATACAAGCAGCTGTCTTCCGCAGCACAGTTGAGGCAATGCTCTCGGTCTTTATATCCCCTGTGCGCTACATGGCCTTCTTGAGAATAACAATGATATCACTCTGGGAGCAGCCCAGCATCCCCAGAGATGCTGGATTGCCCCAAAAAACTAGTGCCTGCACTATTGGCTCCTCCCTTATGACAGGAGCTTGGTGCTGCAGGAGAATATCGCACTGCAGCATCTGATTCCTGTCACTGCAGAGAAGCCTTCATTTTGGTGTCAGCCGATCTACGGATGACTCCTGGGTGCGGCCCGCACCCCGCTTCCGATGCCACTGATATGAAGTGTTTTCAGATAATTTAATTACACCTTTGTAAATTATGTCAGGACAATACAAGCATTTCTGGGAACAGCCCATTTTCAGGTACAACAATACAATTTATTCCAGTAATCTGTGGTGAGGGATAGAATGGGTGTACCATACAGAAAATGATTTCTGACCTCCAACTAATGTTAGAATTATTTCACTAATTGCATTGATAGGTACAGGTTGTGTATCTCTTATCCAAATATCAGTTATTCAAATTACTCCGAAAACCATACATACCAGAAAGTGCAAAAAAAAGTTTCACTTGCTAAAAGCACTACGGGACGGGTGCCGGATGACTGACCGGCAGTCGGATTCCGACAGTCATCACACTTACGTCGGAACCCCGACTGTTAAAACCCCGACAGATGGACAGCGCCTAATCTCCCTTGTGTGTTTCATGAATGGACAGAAGGCTTTGCTTCTCAGTTCAGACTGCCATCTCAAGATAGCATAATGTGAACATCAGTGAAGATATGGCAAGGTAGGTACAGCAAACACTGTATCATAATGATCTTTTTCTCAGTTTTTTGCAGGAGCAAGTATCATTACTTAGAGTATATAGGGTAGCTAGAGATGGAAAACTTCTTGTTTTTTTTTATGTAGGTCTTTTATCAATATTTTTATCATCATGGTGGAGGTCTCTCTTGCCTGATATGAGCCACTGCTCGCAAGGTTAAGTGCCTTAACTAGACAATTTGATGCCCTGTACCAGAAAGGGAATTGGTGCCCATCTCATACTCAAAATAGGGACAGTGTGAGCCGGTGAAAAAAATTAGGTGCGTGGCTTCATTGGGACGGGGTGTTGCCATATTATACTACTAATTTAATTACACCACACAGTAATGTCCATTATTCACATTACACCCCACAGTAGTAATACTTTTACACATTGTGCCAGGTAGAGCAATTCTACACATTGGGACCTTATTCTGGTCCACACGCAATGCTGTGAAATTCACAAACTGAGATTATTCACAATCTCAGCTCCTCCCATATATCGGGGTTAGCTCCACCAATCAGAATCGGACATTGGCTGGTGGGCGGGGATGAACCCCCCCATATGTGGGAGTATCCGAGATTGTAAACAATCTCAGCTTGTGTGCAGCCATGGGTAATGAGAGGTGGAGGAGCAGAGCGTTCGGCACCAGAGGGCATGTAAATATAATTTCCCTCAACAGGTATCTGTATGGTTTCTACTTGGACAAGAGGACAGGCCTTCATGGGAATCCATAGGTAATGTATGTGTGAATGCATGTAGTATGAAATAAAGTTATATTGTTCGTGTGTGTGTTTTATTTCACTGTTTGTACCTTTTGTGAACTACAAGTACCAGTGGGCCCTTTAATGCCCCACGTGCTTGGAATTGTGGTTCTCCAATTCTGGGACATGTAGTTCCACAACATTACACAATAGTTTAATCTATTAACCATTTATCAGCCCGGTGCCCACTGGCACTGGGAACAGCCCCAGGCTTCAGCCTGGACAGGGGTAACTCTGGAGGGGGTGCCCTTTATTTGGAGGGGTCTCCACTCCTAAAGTGTCCCTGCCTGGGCTGATAAGCCACGGGATGAATGCTGTGTCCGGGTGAACTTGAATAACAAGTTTCCCCCGGCTATGGCAGTACCCTGTAGGCTGTTTGGGTCAGGTGCTGGTTGTCAAAATACGGAGGACCCCTACTCATTTTGCCCCCTGTTTTTTTGTAACCAAGACCAGCCCTTGAGACTGGTGCTGGTCTTAGAAATCTTGGCGATCCTCTATGGTTTTTGACCCCTGAATTTGTAAAACCAGAACCGGTTCTTTGAGCCTGGGGTTGGTTATGCTCAGGAGGGGGGACCACACATTTATTTTTAAATTTTTACTTTTACACATTTTTTGGGACAGAACCATGCACAGATCACACTGGTCTGAGCATGTTTCTGTCAAACTCGACATGTTGAACTGACTCTATTTGTTTTGCGATTTTTGGTAACATTTTCCAAAAATCGCATCCTACTAAATTTGCGAATTGCACACTTTTTAATGGAAAAAAACATCTGGATAAGAATTGAAGAGTTAGACAAAATTGGAAGGTCAGAATGTGTGATTATCGTGGTAAAAAGTGTGATTATTACCACAAATCGGACCCTATTAAATTGGCGATTTCAGAAAATGTATAAACAATTTATTAGCAGATGCTGTACTGACGAAAGGGAGTATCAAAGGAGACGGAAATGCCGCATTTACTGAGCAGCGATGCTGCATCACATGTACGCCTTATTAAATACTTCCTTTTTTATTATTATTGTTTGGAAGTCCGGATTACACTGCTAAGGGCACCTGACCATTAGTTATTGGTCATTATCGCATTGTGTGCTGGCTCCATTTTGAACATTATATATATATTGCTTGTTTTACTGTAAAAATATGGGTTTAATGTGCTTATCTTGAGGAAGAACTTTTTATAAATAGTTAATATATGCTTTTAATTGGTGTTTTTTTTAAATTGCTCGCCTTAGCTTTATTACTTTACAGTCGGTGTATTTTCTCACAACATTTGTTTCACTATATAATAGTGATTACGCTTGTACATCAATAAAATCTTTCTAGTCTATATTAAAACTTTTAAGAGCAATGAGACTTAACAAGACATTTTTATAAGACATGTATTTCAACTCATAAAAAAGGTACTAATAGTAAAAAAAATCATACTGTAGTATTCAAGCTAGATATAATTTATTCTCTATATGCTGTAGTTGACAGAAGTGTCTTGTATAATAGTAAAACGTGCTGTAGTGCTCCTGTATTTCTGACCTTAACAGATTTTCAGGCGTAAGTAAGTAATTCTTTTTATCCTACAGATACTATAAAATGTATATTTACCTAATGAATGCCAGCTGCTTTTTTAATGGAAATGATCAGTCAACCTTTGCAGTTTATTATATTTAGTTGTATCTTGATCATTGTTAACTATTTGTGCAGTTAACTTGTTGCTGAATTTTTAACTGATTGTTCTTACACAAGTGCGTTTTTATTGGTGCACAATTGTCACATTTCACATCAGGCGGATCAGATCCTAGGTACTGTAGTAAGGTGAAATATTGTAGCTGTGAGATGGAAAAATTAGTTTGTTTATATTAAGCCAACAATGAATACTACAGATTGAAAGTTTCTATGTTGACTCTAAAATGTTGACAGACATAATATCAACATGCACAAAAGGTCAATATAAGCAAAAGGTTCACATGGAAATGTTGACATGGGTTTTCATGTTTTTGTGGTGTCAATTTGTAGATTTAAAAACATGGACCCCCAAATTAGTATATCTTTAGGCACACTTTACAATCAAAGTCCATGTGAATGGTCAATTGTGAAAAAAAAAATCCAAAAAATGTATGTCGATCTTTACCAGAATTTATATTTCTGGTACTTGCATAGTGTTGCATATACCCAGGGCAAGCACAGTATTCTCAAATGGACAAAGCCATGTGCACTGCAGCTGGGGCAGATGTAATATGTGCAGATAGAATTAGATTTGGGTGAGGTTTTACTTCAGAGTGAGATCTATATTGCAGTGTAAAAATAAAGCAGCCAGTATTTTCCCTGCACAGAAACAAAATGCCTCACCCAAATATAAATATTTCTGCACAAGTTACATCTGCCCCCCCCCCCCCCTGCAGTGCACATGGGTTTGTCCATTTGAGTAGGAATTTGCTTTAAAGTCCTCACAGTGATGACTGTGGTGAGAGTCACACCCATGACAATAGTGCTGTGAGGCAGCAATGCTAACCATTACACCATCCGTGCTGCCCTAGAGTTTTTATATATCCATAAAAACCACTGGGTGCTGACATGAAGGAGAAGCAGTCAGCAGTCCAGTAAATGTGAAGCAGCTGGCAGTGTGGCTCTGGGAGTGTCATATTTAGTTATTATTTCATAGCCAAGCACCATAGTTTAGAGGATGCAACACATATGGTATAAACTGGCCCTGAGTTAACTGTATACCAGGGTTACCTACCCTCATGGAATGGCCGGGAGGGTCCCCCCCCCCCCCTTCACCGGAAAGGTGGGCAACCCTCCTGGATTCTGGTGGACCCGATCACGGCGTCCTTCCCCTGGCTACGGCAATCTGTGGGTCTCCGAGGAGAGGGTGGGGCTGAAATGTCAGAATTGTGTCATTTTAGCCCCGCCCTGTCCACGGAGATTGGCAAATCAGGTTAGTTTCCATCATGGGGATAGCGCTTAATGATGTCACGCCCAAGCCCGGCCCCTAAAGTGCTGTTGAGTGCTCCTCTCCGGGCTTCTCTCGGAGAGGACACTACAAAAGTCGGCAACCCTGCTGTATACTTGACATGCTATTAGTATATGAAACTGTTGATAGGTATTAATAGTGTGTGATTTAGGTATGTGTATATGATGAATAGCTTAAGCAGGGACTTGTTATTAAACAAGTAGAATGCAGTATGAACTGTAAGACATTACAGGTTTAATGCAGCATAATGCAGGAATATATACAATATGAACTTCTGGAATATGTCTGCTATGGCATGGTCCTAATGTCCAAATTCATGCAATGTCAACATGATCACAGTTTTGACAAACAGGAGACCCTGGTGGTAAAGTGGACAATAGAGTGACAGAAATATTATATGGCGCTGTGCTGCCCTGTTGTAACAATTCACCTAAGTGTCACCCACACTTAAATTACTATACAAACAAAAAGAGATGTGAAATTGGTATACAATGAGGCGCAGAGGATACTTAGAAATGTAGCAAGGTATGATCTTCCTTTTTGCTAGTAGTATTCTTTTTCAGTGGTCTTGGGGTCGTTTTTGCCCGATGTCAATATTGATTTTTTTTGGGGATCAATATTGACATCGGGCAAAAACAACCCCAAGACCACTGAAAAAGAATACTACTAGCAAAAAGGAAGATCATACCTGGTGGTAAAGTGTTGACTTATCATCATTCCAGCTCCGGGAGTGCAACATTATCTTCTGAGCCAGCCATGTCTCCAGGAGTTCACTATATTAAAAAAAAGATACTGTGTACAGGTGTAAATTTACTAAGATTTACTAAGATCGGCCGTAAATGGCAGATGCCTGTCTGAACGGGTATGAATTGGATTGGCCATGAACGGCCATTAAATACAAATGGAGAATATGGCAAATTTCTAAACATAGAAACATAGAATTTGACGGCAGATAAGAACCTTTTTTCCCATCTAGTCTTCCCCATTTTTAAACATGACCATATTTGATCCTTATTTCTTTGTAAGGATATCAATATTCCTTTCCCAAGCATGTTTAAATTGTACTACTGTATTTGCCTCTACCACCTCTGATGGGAGGCTATTCCATTTCTCCATTACCCTTTCTGTGAAGTCATGTTTCCTAAAATTTCCCCTGAATCTTCCTCCCTCTAGTTTCAGTGCATGTCCTCTTGTTTTGCTGCTCCTTTTCCTGTGAAGAATGTCTCCCACCTGTACCTTATTAAAACCATTCATATATTTGAAAGTTTCTATCTGGTCCCCCATTTCCCTTCTCTGCTCTAAACTATACATATTAAGTCTTTCCGGGTAAGTTTTGTGATGACCATTTTAGTTGCCCTTCTTTGTACAGTCTCTAATGTATTTATATTCTTTTGGAGATATGGCCTCCAGAACTGAACACAATACTCTAGGTGAGGTCGTACCAATGACCTATACAGTGGCATTATTACTTTTTTCTTTCTACTGCTAATTCCTCTCCCTATGCAACCAAGCATCTGACTTGGCTTATTACTGTAATTTATTTGTGTTACAGTATCGCCTACCTGCCTTTAAGTCACCTGAAATAATGACACCTACTCAGTAGTTTCCATTATAGTGCCATTTATACTATATTTAATCTTTGTGTTTTGAGACCCAAGTGCATTATTTAGCATTTTTGGGGAATTAAACAGTAATTGCCATGCTCTTGACCATTCTACTAATCTACCTAGATAATCAATCATTTGTTTTACCCCTCCTGGAGTGTCTACCCTGTTGCATACCTTTCTATTTGTATAGCAAAAAGGCATATTTTATCCTCAATTCCATTTGCAATGTCACCAATAAGGATATTAAAAAGCACTGGTCCAAGAACAGATCCCGGGGGTACTCCACTGGTCACCTTTCCCTCCTGTGACTGTACTCCATTTACTACAACTCTCTGTTTTCTGTCCTGCAGCCAAGATCTTATCCATTCAACCATCTTAGAATCCAATCCCAAGCTTTCAAGTTTATTTAACAGTCTGCAATGTGGGACAGTGTCAAAAGCTTTACTAAAGTCTTGATAAGTTACATCTCCAACCCAACCCCCCCCCCCATCCCCCCCCTTGATATATTACTTTAGTCACCAAGTCAAAAAAGTCAATAAGATTTGTTTGACATGATCACCCCCCAGGAAACCCATGCTGTTTAGGATCCTGTAAGTTACTGGTTTTGGGATATAAAGCTGACACTTTCTCTGGATTCGTATTTTCCAATGGTGAAGTCATCCATATTTGGATGCCGAATTACTGGCAGCCCAATACGTATAACCCTGCAGCATCACATGGATCAGTCAGATACAGTATGTGTGATGCTGCCCTATGTAAAAGATGGGAAGGAAGAATAATAAAAAACCTGCATGTGGTCCCCCTGTCCGGCAATTTTCAGACCTGGGCTCATTGAGCCGGTCATGGTTGCAGAAATACAGGGGGGGGGGGGGCAGACAAAAGGAGTATGGGTCAGCACAGAGCTGATGGCAGTAAAAGTGTAAAAAGTAGAAAAAACTATTGGGTCCCAGCAAGCCACCTCCATATGCAGGAACTTGGAGAACCACAAGTCCCACTAGGTCTTATAGTTATGCAACAGAACCAAAACCCCAATAAAACTCATTGACACCTAGAAAACAGTTTAATACAGATGTAACATGTATATAGAGAATTTTCTCTGCACATGTTACATCTGCCCCAACTGCAGCGCACATGGTTTTGCCCATTTTGAGAACAAATTTGTACTGCAATCAGATCTGAATAAGGGCCATAGTTCACTGTAGGCCTGACATCTTCTCCAGTAGAAATCCATGGGGGGGTCCCATTCCCCCAGGGTCCTGGCCCGGGCTGACCAGCCATGGTGATCATGTTTTTGCCAGGGGAGCTTACAGTATGTCAAAAGTGTGAAGTACCACCAGGGACCACTAGAGGCCACTCGACAGATCAAATTACTTTTTAACAGAAAGAGAAAGCAAAATGATCTGTTTCAAACTTGCTGGATATGGAGAGATGTAGCTGTGAAGACAGGGATTAGAGGTAGGAGCAGATAGGGACTAAGCCACCATTTTTACAGGGTTTTAACTACAGTAGTTAATAGGCAGTACTGTTTGAAGGGGACACTTGAAATGTGCATGCTTTACCTTAAATATATAATTCAGCAGCTTTGTGCTGTCTCTATGATTGTAATCCTTAAAATATTCAGCCATATTGGGAAGTGAACCTTCTCATGCTCTTTAGTAGACCTCAAGTTTAGAGAATGTACCCATCCAAATGAATCTGTATGTAGGATTGAAATATTCTACTGTATGCATAGTCTATACTTATGATCATTTCCAATATCTCTATATATATGGGAAAAGCAATAAAAGTGTATTTTGTTGAGCGAGTGTATCAGATGTATTTTTATTCAATATCTTTTATTTTTGATGTTTGAAAATATAAAAGAATCATAATTTTTTGGGGGTTTGTGATTGGTTAAGGAAAAATAACTCATCCTTGCATAATGTTTGTATTTGTAGTCAGTCAGCACATATTATATCACATCTGGAAAGCTAGTTATACGAAGAGACTGTGCATTGTAGCATACATGGGTCATCTGTTAGAGTTCTCTGCTTTTCTCATCTTTTTAAGTAATGCTTGGAACATTGTTCATTGTTCAAAGTACAACTTTTGTGCCTCATTGTCTCTTTTGACCTGATAAAACCCATGTTTTCAAACATGAATATTATTCTTTTTTCCATTCCAACTGAGATTATGCCACAACAACATGCACATAATTGTATTTTTACATATAATAAATACTGCATTTGTATAGCTTTATTTGTTGTTGATTAACTCTGTGGTACTGATGTTGGGTTGTACATGTGTTTGCAGAGCATTGTTGCACAAATTCACTCTCCACTTACCAGAGAATGGACACGCAGCTACAGGCAATGGAGAATTGTACAGATTTTGATCCCGACTACACTGTGTAAACCTAGACGCAAGCACTTCATTTGACTTTTTGGAAGTGCTTTTTTAGCCTAGTATAGGACAGATGTTAGTGAAATCTGGGGAGGATGACTAGTAACCAGATCTGGGCTGATGGGAGGGGCGTGTGAGTGAACCTGTCACCAAGGCACTGAGCACTGAGAATGGCACCATCACTGCCCTAATGCCCCTGTATTTGCATCCAGTAGCACTGATTGGAGTGTCCAAAGGATGCTTTGGAATGCACTTTACAGGTGTATAGCCACCTAGAGCTTCCAGGCAGCTTTTGCTCCACCGCTTCACATGACATAATTTGTTTGGGAGCAGGCAGGCAACTGTCAGAACAGAGCCCTGCTACTGTGATACATATGTTACAGGTACAGATCCCTAGATGCATGCAACTCTGCAGAAGTGCTATATACATTTCTTTAGTGAACACTTCTTTTGAGCAATAAATCCCTATGTTTCTCCAACTCTGCACCTGCAGCTGTATGTGTATTAATTAACCTGAAGTGTATCTGTCCCTTATACACAGTGAAGGCAGAATGTACAGTGCTGAACCATTCTTTGGTGCCGATGGATCATTTAGGGCGAGATGTACTAAAGGGAAAATGCGGTAAAACCCCTGTTTTACCGCATTTTCCTATGTACTAAAACCCGTTCGCAGCGGTTTCGCAGGGCAGGGTATCGCCACCTTTGGGTGGCGATACCCTATAGAAGCCTATGGGCTTCTTTTCGCCGCCCGCCGCGTCGCCGCAACCCGCCGCCTCGCCGACCCCCCCTTTCCCCCCTCCCTTGGGCTTACCTTCTTGCAGGTCCTCCTGGACCCCGGAAGGAAAGCCCTTCCTCCCCCTAGCAACGCAGCCGGACGTCCTTCCGGCTGCAGGGGGAGGAGGAAGCGCCGGGGACAGCTTGCTTAGCTGTCCCCGGCGTGAAAGCTGCAGAAGCCGGCCGGGAGGTGACAGAGACCCCCCGCAGACCACAGTGCAGGTATCGCGGGGGGCCTCCGTCACCGCATCTCGATGCCAGCCGCATATGTTAGTACATATGCGGCGGCATCGCGGCGGGGGGGGCATGAAGGGCGGCGATGTATTTTAATACATCCAGCCCTTAAAGAGAAAACCCGCATCAAGTCCTGTGTGCAGCCTCCATCTGGGCTGACTTATCTCTAGCTTATAGAACAGTAGTAGGTAGACTCTGGTGCCATGCCAGAATCTACAGTGTATCTGCAGGTCTCCCTGGAAATGCACTGCACACCCACAAAGTTGAGACATAGGGACAAATGCACAGCCTCTCTCCCCAGTTCAGCACACACTGGTCAATGCCATGTACTGAGCTGGGGGAGAGAGACAACTGCAGCAGTAGCTTGACATCTCTCTCCCTCTAGTTTATTTTTTGTCATGGGGATGTGGGCCGCCCCCTCCAGGAAGCCATGCCTCCGCTGGTAGCCATGCCCCCTCCTTAATTTACTGGGGCTTGGCCGACTTGTTTGCGCTCCTGCATGTAAGCTCCACTGGGGTTGGGACTGATGTAAGTGACTAAATAGTCTCTGTAAAGCCCCGCGTTATATACATATATATGTATGTATATTATATAAATACTGTTGATAAGAGTCAGAATAAATATGCCTAACATGGAGTATCCACCAATAGATCACAACCAAATTAACAAAAACAAACCTGTGATGACTTTTGAGGTCTCAGAAGCCCAAAAATGAGTTTCCGCCAACCTTTCAAAAGTATAAACAATGGTATGCAATGGCACGTTGCCACCACTAGTACCAGCAAGCCTGCATGCAGCTTCGATGACCATCGTATATTTAGGTCCATGCGTGTGCAGGAAGGTCTTTTTGCATCCGTAGTAGTATTAAATCGCTCAACTGCACAAACATCAGGCCCTGTGATGGCATTTTGTGGATCTAGGCTTACAGAACATCACTGCCCAGGAAAAATGTTTTGTTTGATGTGGAAATGATTATTGATGCTTTTTATTATTAAAGCTATTTTTGACCACTTTGACACATTTATGGTTAGGAATGAGTGTGTACTGCCATGATTATTCCAAGCTTGCTGACACCATGCTGCGCAAGCAACATGTTGATCAAAAAGTAGATCCCAGGTCAAAAAAGTCCAGCCACCCCTGTTAAAGAGTATATCAAATTTAGATGACAGGAATCCATTGCCAAGAATTGTCTCTGATGCGTGTGCCCCATTCGGCAGGTGGCGAGCACTGGCTGGGCTGGCGATCAGCGTGCCGGGAGCCGCTATGATGAGGACGGCTTCATCTGTAAATTACATACATAAATTCCATGGTTTACAATATACTGAACCTCACAACTGAGTAGTAATAGTGTATCACAAGAAGCATAACATGTTTTCAGTGTAGCAGGTAAGTTATCTATCACCAGAGCCAGTTATTGCTGAGCTAGTGCATAGGCCAGCATCGAGAGAAGTGCAAAGTGTAGGCTGAAGCTCTGTACCCCCTGTAACTGCAGTATTTCCACCACTGCACGAGGAACAGCACATACAGTATAATTCATCCTGCATCCTTGGGCACACTCATGTTACCAACAGTGAGGTCTACAGTATGTACTAAAGGGGTGATTCAGCACCATTCTGAAGGGGCCAAATTCTGTCCCTGTTCCGATGATGGGGGTTCTGCGCAAGTGCAAGCGTGTATTTGCGCATGTGCAGAACCTGGCAACGGACAGCTTCAGCGAGTTACACATTCAACAGGACATTCAATGTGGGGTGGGAGGGCCTGGGGCAGAAATGGGCATCGCCTATGAGAACGCCCAGCGTTTTATGGGTGTCCCCTTGAAAATGCTGGGCTTTACCATGGGAATGCAGGAAGGCTGATGCCTGCGAGGGTGGGTGGCTGACATCACAGGATGTTTGCACCCACCCAGTCATCGGCGATTTCCAGAGGAAATAAAAGTAATTTCAGACTGACTTTAATTTCCAAAGGCAGGAGAACTCATTCGATGGTCTGACCCTGGAATGATTTCTCCTGCTAGTGGAGGCATGTGAGGGGATGTGTCCCATGGTACCGGGGGGATTCGGTGGCTTGTGGGGGTGTTTGGCGGGGCAGCGTTCCAGCGCTCGGTAAGCAGTGATCCACCTTGCTTACCAAGCCAAGTTGAATCACTACCTACGTCTTCAAGAGAAATAAGGTAGACATAGAGAGAGAGAGAGAGAGAGAGAGAGAGAGAGAGGGGTCTATGTACTAAGCCTTGGAGAAAGACAAAGTGGACAAAGATCAAATATAAGCCAGTCAGCTCTTTGCAGAGACTGGGGCAGATGTATGAAGATGCATTATGGGGGAGAAGGGATATCAGCCCACGTTATGTGCACTGATACCACTTTTCCCCCATGTATCAAGGAGCCGGTGAGTGCCAAATGACAGGGGCGCTGCCGTTCAACCTGCTGCTGCTGCTGCTATCAGCTTTGCCAGCAGCAGGCTGACAAAGCCCTATCTCCACAGCAGGGACAGTGCAATCCCTGCTGCTAGCTCTGGGCTGCGCTGGAGATCTTGTGTAAGTAGCGAGATCCAGCACATGCCCAGTCCAGCTGGCTGGGGGGAAAGAGACAGCGCATCAGTGTAAACTGATATGCTGTCTCCAGGAGGGGGAGTTTGCGCTCCCCCGCTTCGGCAGACAAAATGTTAATACATCTTGTCGATGTCCCTTCCTGCTTTGCCTCGTAACTATGTTTACTTTTAATGTATCTGATATACATAAAATTCATATGAAAATGCAAACAATGACATTATTATAGGCTGTTTCTGTACATCGCCTAGACAGCTAATAAACATTCTAAACACAGATCATGCTGAGCCCAAAGGAGCTGTATTAAGCTCCACACACTATCTCTAATAACTTTAGGATTTACGTTACAATGTTTTAAATTGCGCTGTGGAAACCTCCTCAGTCTGAGGGACTGTTTGATAGCAGACACAATCTTGAATTCCCCAACACACAATAGGTAATTTACCACAGAATAAAGGATATGCTATCACTGCTAATTCCCAATTCAGAAGAAAGAAAAGCCTGTTAAATATACAATCTTTCAGGATACGCTATTATAATTAATCTACGGATAAAATATACATATTATTCCCACAGCGTTCTCTGACATAAACACTGGGTACCTTTTACTTGATTATTCATAGATACTGTATCACAATTTCACCATGGAAGCTTTATATTTCCCACTTTCGGCCTACAGGATATCAAGACTTTATGTTGAATGTGTTTGGAGAAGCACACATTATTTCAGGAGAAAGGTTCTGATGCTAAGTGGAAAGTGCTGACCTGAACTAAGAGGTATATGTATGAAGCAGTGATAAGGGAGAAGTGAGCCAGAGGAGAAGTGGCCCATGGCAACCAATCAGCTGCTCTGTATAAGTTTATACTATGCAAATTATAAATGTTACTTCAGTGCTGATTGGTTGCCAAGGGCCACTTCTCCTCCCTTATCACTGCTTCATACATCTTCATACCCTGAGTTGGTTTAATGCATGAGAGCCGGATGCTGTATAGGCATAGCATTATGAGGTGGGGAGTAATTTATATACAGTAAGGTCCCTCGTGAGCCTATATGTTATGTTGTAAACAGTAGCTCTGGATCTCAGTTGTCATGTACTGAGGCACATAAACACAATAACCAGGTGTGTGAGGGGAGAACTGATGGCCTATAAGCCAACAACCATTAAATTACTTTGGATACTTGTTACAATAAAAAACCAATATAATTTTATTTATTCTTAAAAAGAATTTCATAAAAAGCGAAGACACCGGCCGGTGGAATTTACATATAAAAAAATATATATATCATATAAAAAACAATTTTACTGGGCATGCTCTTTACACTTTTTAATGTGCTGTAAATAATTTCTTAGCACAATGTGGTAGTAAAAGGGTTAGTAACCATACTATTTTTCAATCTTTCATATTAAAAATACAACTTGAAAAAGCAAGGGTTACTAAGCTGCAGGTGTTAGTCTTTGTTAGGCATGCAAAGAGTTAAGTCTCTATAAAGCAGGGATTAATTGACAGTCTTATGAAAGACAATATTTGGCTGTAGGTGTAGATGTTAATTCACTTCCAACAGTTATACTCCACTGCAGAGGAGCTGCTGATTCTCAGCCAGGTGTTTAGTTGTCAGTCATTAGCCATAACATTTCAAGCTTGCAGATGTTAGTAAGCTTTAAGATTTTATAGATAATTGATTAAAGGGTATACTTATACTCCAAGATCCTTTTTGTAATCCAAGTTTAAGGAGAGGTAAGTCGCAATGTCCACGCTGTGAGCGGGTCCCCGGCCGCTCTGTTGTATTGGTCAGCCTTATCCAGGACACTCAGCTCCGGCGTCTGGGTTCTCTTACTCGGCGGTGCTTCGCGTGTAGCTTGGATTACAAAAAGGATCTTGGAGTATAAGTATACCCTTTAATCAATTATCTATAAAATCTTAAAGCTTACTAACATCTGCAAGCTTGAAATGTTATGGCTAATGACTGACAACTAAACACCTGGCTGAGAATCAGCAGCTCCTCTGCAGTGGAGTATAACTGTTGGAAGTGAATTAACATCTACACCTACAGCCAAATATTGTCTTTCATAAGACTGTCAATTAATCCCTGCTTTATAGAGACTTAACTCTTTGCATGCCTAACAAAGACTAACACCTGCAGCTTAGTAACCCTTGCTTTTTCAAGTTGTATTTTTAATATGAAAGATTGAAAAATAGTATGGTTACTAACCCTTTTACTACCACATTGTGCTAAGAAATTATTTACAGCACATTAAAAAGTGTAAAGAGCATGCCCAGTAAAATTGTTTTTTATATGATATATATATTTTTTTATATGTAAATTCCACCGGCCGGTGTCTTCGCTTTTTATGAAATTCTTTTTAAGAATAAATAAAATTATATTGGTTTTTTATTGTAACAAGTATCCAGAGTATCCCTTTGCGCCATCTACCCTGTACTAATTGTCTTTTTTCCTTTAAAGAGGGGTTGAGTATCCCCTCTAGACGGCTGCAGGGAATAAGTAAATCTTCCAGCGCTTCTCTATTTCCTCTTTGCGATCATTAAATTACTTATTCCATTAAATCTCCCACAGGTTACGGCACTACAAAAATTTAAACTGGTCCAGACATTTTAAACCCTACCTAATTAATTTAAAGTAAAATTAGCAGTGATGGAATGCTGGGAACTTTTCAAATAGGTTGAAACAAAAAATATACAAGAACAAGGAGCTTTTCTACAAAATGCCAACATATATTAAAACATCCAATATCCAAAATGACAGTAAATATAAGTGCAATGAGCACACAGCCAGTGTATATATGAAAACCATTATTAAATCCTATAAAAGATACTATACTATACGGGGCAAACACAGTATTTCTGTAAGGGGGTTTCCAAATGTTGATCTTACTCAGTAATAATGACTCTGCTTTACCAGGGATTTATATTTTTCTGTACTATGGAGGGGTAACTGTACTGTTATGTTACGTCAGACTAGATAAAGTGATTTAGCCAGTCATTACAATTATATGCACTGCAGGTGGGGCAGATGTAACATGTGCAGAGAGAGTTAAATTTGGGTGGAGTGTGTTGAAACTGAAATCTAAATTGCAGTGTAAATATAAAGCAGCCAGTATTTACCCTGCACAGAAACAAAATAACTCACACAAATTCTCTCTCTCTCTCTCTCTCTCTCTCTCTCTCTCTCTCTCTCTCTCTCTCTCTCTCTCTCTCTCTCTCTCTCTACATGTTACATCTGCCCCAACCTGCAGTGCACATGGCTTTGCAAAATTTTGAGAACAAATTTGTACTGCAATCAGATCTGAATAAGGGCCTATGTCTCCAAAGGTGACAACAAAAAGGAGCAGGCAAATTAAACTTTGATTTTAATTGAGCATTTTTCTTAAGAGCCCTGTCCCAATAGAATTATGACAGACTCGGGGGCATGACAATAATAATTTGCCAAATGATTTGTAGACTAGCCATTACTGTATATTACAGAAGGTGCTATTACAACTGCCCTTGTATCATGCATCCTCATATCTCAACCATTCCAAAAAAAAAAGGTACTTGTGTAGTTTCACAATCGCATGTGATATCGGAATACATGTCAAGTAATCCATGTCCCCTCGTGGGGCTCACTGCGCTCACCTCGCTGCGCTCGCCACACTTTATAAAGTCAACTCCATGCCGTAGTGGATAGTGGGGGTATGAACAGGTAATAAATCGTATTGCACATCGAATCGCATGCAAATCGTATGCAAATCGCATGCGATATTGCATGCGATATATTGGCGCCGTGAAACTACACAAGTACCAAACAAAAAAAAATGCTAAAAGAATGGCAACTGACACAACAATTGTAGCATCCTAATTAAATTCCAATGGCAAATAAAGAAAATATCTGATGGGTCATTGAAGGGGTCAGTAACAGAATGACTGTTATATGTTATTTATCTGTTACTCAATGTTTATGCTGACAGAACTGGTGTGTGCATATGAATCTCACTTAGCAAGGTATTATTTCAAGTAGTTCTCTGTGTTTTGTTGTACATTATGAAAAATGGATTCTAATCTAAACGTGTTAAAAAGTTATTTATCTGAAGCAGTAGCTGAACACTACACTGTTGTCAATGAAATTACCATAATGTAATAAGTTACTGTAACCAAACCTTCATATGACTAGAGAATTAATTGCTAAAACTTCTGAGAACAAGAGACAAAGCAATTTCACAAACAATTACTGCAATCCTTCATGGTGTAAACACAGGTGTTGACTAAAATTTTCTTCCATTGGCATTGCTTAACGCTAATCAGAAGTGGCTAACAAACAGCACCAGAAGTTTCAGAATAGAGACTAAAAATATGTACAACCTCAAACAACCAAATAGAATGATATCGTACTAGTGCCTGACACCAACACCCCCAATCCTGTAGACTTAATCCCCGCACGCTCACGGAGTGACCTGTCTCTTTTTCACTGCAATAATGTATGCTTAGCGATCATGCTGAGCGGGGCTTTGTCTATTTTTAGTGCTGATCCTGCTGACCAGGACCACGCTCCGCCATCGCTGCAGTGCATACATATGGAAAGCTCAGTGCTCCATTCCTAAGCGATATAGTCAGATTGCTTAGAAAAGGGGCCGAAATCGCCCTGTGTGTATGCCCATTTACACTAACCCTGTATATGTTACATAAAAAATAAATAAAAAAATTAGTAAACACATTTGGGGTCCGTTCTGGATCACGGTGCTTTCAGGTTGTGCCAGTGGTCAAAAAAAGTCCTGTCACCTCATAGGTAAGTATTCTAACACTCTCCACCTACCCATAACCCCAACCCCCCCCCCCCCTGCAGTCTATCCCTAACCGTACAACCTTAGTGCCTTACTCCCTTTTTAGTGCCTCAGGACACTTACAGGGGTGCCTTGGGTTGGTGGACCAGGATTAATTCATATTATTTATGTGCAATGTAACAGGCAAAAGCAGTGCTAGTGGCTGCCAATTATAACATATGTGGACAAACAAGAGCAAATCCTGTCCCTCACCAGATAACTGTGACATATAAACACAATGTACATAATTTTATATTTTTTTCATAATTTCTCAATAAGAAACATTTGGCCTAGGGGGTGCCTTGAAAACATTTTGATGCTCTAGGGGGCCGTGAAAAAGTTTGGGAACCCCTGGCCTATATCTAACATCACCTCTTCACAGGTTAGCCCTAACCCATGCTGTAGTGCCTAAACCCCCCTTCCCCTACAGCTTAACCCTATCCCCCCCCCCCCCCAGCATACTTACATTCGGGGTGCAAATAGTAGGTATTATGGCTATGAAGAGTGTCAGAATTCCAGCACCGGTATTTGATTGCCAGCAACTCGAGTACCAGTATACCAACTGAATCCCCATTTGTCTGTTTTTGAAATGATCAGATAATTTTCTTTTTGGGAAATGGGGTAATTTTAAGGTAATATATATATATATATATATATATATATATATATATATATATATGTCTCCTTCGTTTGGATTTTGCTGACAACTTTACCATGTGATGTGTTTGGCAGTATGACAATTGAACATAATCAATGCAATCTGTAATACAATGATGAGGTGAGATAATAAAGGGATTATATGGTCTGATAGGGTAACAGAATGTTGAATTCATATGAACTGATCCCACCATACAATAGAGTGGACAGAAAAATAGAGCCTTGTGAGATACATCATTAATTGTATGTGGCAATGCATGAATTTACTATTTATTTATTAACAGTTTCTTATATAGCGCACACATATTCTGCAGCACTTTACAGAGAATATTTGAACATTCACATCAGTCCCTGCCCCAGTGAAGCGTACAGTCTATATTCCCTACCACATGTACAGGCACACACACACACAGACATTCTAGGGTTAATTTTGTTAGAAGCCAAATAACCTACCAGTATATTTTGAATTGTGGGAGGAAACTGGAGTACCCGGAGGAAACCCACACAAGCACAGGGAGAATATACAAACTCTGCACAGTTAGAGCTATAGTGGGAATGGAACCCATGACCTCAGCGCTGTGAGGAAGTAATGCAAACCATTACACCATCCGTACTGCAAATGTATTTCTTTTGCATGCTGAGAAAATAGTGGCTGCTTTTCCATGTCGTGAAATGCTGTGTTATATTTTGATGATATTCAGAATTTGAGCAGCATCATACTGACATGATCTTAATGTCATTATTCAGGATGGTAACATATAAAGCGTGTCAACATGTCCAATGTCAGCAATCACAATATCAAAACTGTCAACATTGAAAGAAAGTCAAAACTGTGAATGTTGACAGTTGGCATATCGACAGTGGTATTTTCCACTCAGTCTTACTCTAAGCCTAACCCTAATAGCATTCCAACTATAATACTGTATAACCCAATCCCTGAACGCAGTCTAACCCTACACATGTGTCCTCATACACCTTTCCATTTTTGCTTCATATTGCACAAAATGCTTAGCATGGGTAAGACGCTCTGCCACTAGAAGCGATTGGATGTATTCCCAATTTTCTGTTGCAAAATAATTTGTATAAAGTAGCAGACTAAAGTAGCCTACCTAACGAAAAATCACCAGACGTGCCTAAAACTGGGAATACACTAGACCAGTAGTTCCAGGGGCGGAATTAGGGATGAGGGCGCCCCTAGGCACAGCAATAATGTTCGCACCCCCCCCCCCCCGCCTAATTGTATTATTTTTATTGATTACTTATAAGCCCTCATTTGATAATAGCCAAAATAATGGATTTATAAAAAAAGGCCACTAACTGTGACATGTTCTTTTATTATGAATACATATTTACTAAGTAGGACAGTTTACAGGGGCAGTATCTGCATGTCCCATCCATTTACACTCTATTTAAGATGGAATATAGTACAGTACAGTGGATATTTTGCAGTTATTGGTACATTTCGGGCTGACAGTACTATCACAGGCATCCAAGTGCCGCCCCCAAACATGTGCCGCCCCTAGGCACGTGCCTCACGTGCCTAATGGGAAATTCGGCTCTGAGTGGTTCCCAAACGGTGTGCCTAGGCACCCTGGGGTGCCTCAGGACACTTGCAGGGGTGCTTTGGGTTGGTGGACCAGGATCAATTCATATTATGAATGGTCAATGTAACAGGCAAAACCAGTGCTGGTGGCTGCCAATCATAATATATGTGCACAAACAGGAGCAAATTCTGTCCCTCACCAGACAACTGTGACATATAAACACAAAGCACTTAATTTAATATTTTTTTCTGAATTAATCGATAAGAAGCATTTGTCCTAGCGGTGCCTTGAAAATATTTTGATACTCTAGGGCGCCGTGATTCAAAAAGGTTTGGGAGCCACTGCACTAGACCATCATTCATTCAGCTAGTTGGTTGGTTTGACTGAAAATCAGGTATGGGATGGGAACAATTGACAATAAGCAATTTGCTCACAACCCACAAAAATGGACAAAAAAAAAATCAGTCAAATTGTTTAAATCAAACAAGGTATCTGTCTGACTTTTTTTGTCCATTTCCAGATTTTGGGAGCAAATTACTGAATTACAAATTATGTTTGCTTCCATCCAGTACGAGATTATTATTCCATCTAACCACCTAGTTGGATGGTTGCATGACAGTAAAGCTGGCCATACAGCTACAGACTTATTGTCTGATGTGGCTGGTTGGAACAAAAACCTGGTAAAGGAAAAAAGCAGATGACAGTTGTCATTTGCTTTGAAATGCTGGAAAACTGCCAAAAACTGTCATTCAGATATTACCAGGTTTTTGCCAGATCCGACAATACATCTGTAGATGTATGGCTAGCTTTAGTCTAGTGTATGGACAGCATTAATTGCAAATTCCATTGCATGGCTAATTTGGCCATACAGCTAAATTCGAGAAACGTGTATGTGGACAGATTTGTAATGAAAGTTTAACCTTAATCATAGCCATAACCCTAAAATGATATGTCAACATTCATAATGTCTGTGTCAACTTGTGGAATGTCGACTAACATGTATCCAGTGGCGTAACTACTAATTTTGCAGCCCCCCCCCCCACCCCCACCCGCCCAAGTAAAGTTACCCCCCCCCCAAGTAAATTCCCCCCCAACAGTGCCTTACCCCTCCTTTGCGGAGTCCCCCGCCGGTCTTGTCTGCGGTCCCAGCGCTGCTCGTACTCCTCTCCTCCTACCTCCTGGCTCCTAATGCTATTGAAAACTGACCCTCACAAAATGGCTGCCCGTTTTTAAGGATGCTAGAGGAGCCCGCTGCCGCCGCCTCCTCTAGCATTCTCAAAAACTGTCTGCTGTATGTGGGCAGACATTTTTTGAAGGTCAGTTTTCAATAGAAGCAGGAGCCAGGAGGAGAGCCGGGACCGCAGACAAGTTCAATCTGCGGTTCCGGCCAGAGAGGCTTCAGGTCCCGGCAGCTGCGTAACAATATCCCCACAGACCCCCAGCGCCCACGCTTTCTCAGCTTCTCCCCGCTACCGCCGGGTCTGCAGCGCTATAGTTACGACACTGCATGTATCTATCCTGAATTATGACATTCAAAACACATTGGCATTGATTTTATGCTGACAACATTCTGAGTGATGACACTGACTGCATACCATAGAAAACACAATCTGGGCAGATTTTTGAGTTTTTTTTTATTTTATTCAAATTAAGTAAAACATCTCCCTGCACACTTTAAATCTAAATGTGCATAAGGCCCAGAGTATAAAGCCATAACCTGCTAGAAAATGTGTAGTATTACATATGCAGAATGTAACATATGGAAGACCTAATACAGACATACACCTGCTCAGCTGGGTCCAGACAGGAATACACAAAGGAATACGCATTCATTATCAATGTATTTGTATTATACCATTTACAAAGGCTGTAGATAAGATTTACAGTATGTGTTTTTGTGATACAGTACATCATTCTGTATGACTAGTAGCAATCATTTTACTCATCACTGAAAAATAATGTACTTATATAGGATACACAATTAGCTGGGGGCTTAACTATATCTTCCAATTCCCCAGACCATTAGTTTAAGTTGGCAGCTCCCAATGGAAAGACAGAAGAAACCTGGACAATAATTACATAAGCAGCTGAAGAGTAAATGTGAACTACATAATGATCTCAATATTTAAGGTTCCAATGTCAACCGAAATGCCAGTAAGAGCAATGTTATCATTATCTTTTGACTGGTGAGGATTTGTAGCTTGTCAGGGACATTTATATATGTCATGGGCACTAGGAATCATTATGGTGCAGAAAAAGTATGATCCCTCCAGCAATACTACTGCTTCATACAGTAATATATATATATATATATATATAACATAGAGATTAACCCTAGTACTGGATGGGTGTGTGAGTAGGTTATAGATTGTACGCTCCACTATGGCTGCGAATGATGCGAATAGTATAATATTCTCTGTAAAATTATGGAGGCAAGATATATATTGGTGCCCCCCCTACACGCACACACACACACACACACACACACACACACACACGCACACACACACAAGCCTATATAACCTTAAATAAAATATATAATTTTGTTTAAGACATATAGATAGATCAATAGATAGAGAACACATATATCTTTCAGAACTCAGCCACATAAGCAATATCTTTGGCTTTTAAATAACTGATTTAAACTTGCAGGGGGAGGAGAGGTGCCCCCTTGGCAGCAGGAGCCCGGCGGCAGATGACTCCATTGCCTCCCAGAGTTCTGCATCTGTGACTTACCTTTGTGAGAAAGATGAACACAATTTCCAACTCTGTGAAACAAATATAGAGTAAATCTCATAAATGCAGTGTCCCTAGTCCTATGAGAAAGCAAAATGTAACCAACGTTGTGGAACGGACTGGAACGGGTCTCTAAACTGCCCTGTGCTGCAGACACTAGGTAGTACAGCTCTTCAGGATGTGGGGTGCATCTAAAGGAGGCTCCATGTGGCTCTGCTGTAGCGATGTTGGATGCAGGGTGCCAGTTAAGATCTCTGCAGGCCACATGCAGGTGGCATGGGGCAGTTATGTTGCCGCTCCCAATGCCATGTGCAATGTCTCTGGTTGTGACGTTTACCTGTCTTCTAGGCTGCGATTACATGCAGCCTAGCAGACATGTCTGAATCAGGCCCTTGGTTCCATTTCATATCACATATTTAAGTGAAACATCTCAAAAACTAGAAACAACAAACTCTACAATCATAAACTCATTTATAAAGTAGGATATTGTCTAGTGTTTGTCATTGTGTGAACAATTATAATGCCTCTATGTTTCACAGTGCAGAACATCCCATTATTCATGCAAGTCACTCTGCATGTGTTTGTATTTCATCGTTGTATACAACAGGGACTATGCCACACTAATAGCTTTCTGTAACTTTACATAAAACTAATGTTCAGCTCTACAGTAATTCTTTATCTTTGACAAAGAATTGTGAAATGGAAACATATCCCACAATGTACGTATAGTAAAATGATTTCAGACTATGGTAAGTATTTATATTCACTCTGCAACTATTCCCACATCTGCAGCCGCTTTACCATCCTGGAAATGTAAAGCTTGCCATACATCAGAAAGATCGATCTTAAGATCGATTGCACTCATGATTGTGTACAAATTCCCTTGAAATCCCCAGCAGTCCCTGGTGGTTTTTGGACACACAATCTACACACAATCGATCATACAATCAGTCATACAATCCATCTGCTGCATGATTTTGTACACAAGATGTGCACACAATCTGCATACAATCCATCATACAATCAGTCATACAATCCATCTTATGATTGATTGTATGATTGTGTACACAAGATGTGCACACAATCTGCATACAATCCATCTTACAATCAATTGAGATTGTATGATTGGGTACAATATCTTTCTGATGTATGGTCAGCTTTACATTTATCTTTCTGATTGCTACTTGCACAGTATTCCTGTGCTCACTATAACCAGTTAGTGACTGACCCTAAAGAACACTGACTGTCACAAACTGTAAAGTTGTTGCAAGTTTGTGAGGTGTGGTATATTAGGTCGACAATGTCTCGGTTGACACCAAAGGGACAGCCTGCACAAAGGCCCTTATTCAGATCTGATCGCAGTACAAATTTGTTCTCAGAATGGGCAAAACCATGTGCACTGCAGGTGGGGCAGATGTAACATGTGCAGAGAGAGTTAGATTTGGGTGGGGTGTGTTGAAACTGAAATCTAAATTGCATTGTAAAAATAATGCAGCCGGTATTTACCCTGCACAGAAACAAAATAACTCACCCAAATCTAATTGTTATTGTATACGTGTTACATGTATACAATACATCTGCCCCACCTGCAGTGCACATGGTTTTGCCCATTTTGAGAACAAGCTTGTACTTCTTGTAAGCTCCTCCGAGCAGGGCCCTCTTTCCATCCTGTTGTCAAAGCCCTCTTCTCTTCACATTTCACTCGCAACTCTCCCATGCTCAAATCATCTTTGTCCGCATACTCATCTCCACCATTGGCCACAAGCCTCTAGTAGTACGTTGATTGAGTCCTCACTACTTATATTTAAGATGTAATGTGTATTGAACTGTGGAGATCTTTACCTGTACTCTATTTTTGTTATTTATTCAATGTACTACCAAGTTTTGTCTCCCTGTACTGTTCCTTTGTACAGCGCTTGTGGAGCCTTATAAATAAAATTATAATAATAATAATATTACTTCAATCAGATCTGAAGGGCCTTTAAGTCCACAATGAAAGAAAAAACTTTGGACTTTACCCTTCTCAATCACAGTCCACATTTATTGTAAATCTGAGAAGGTTAAAAAAAAGTTGACATTTTAATGCGTTGACCATTGTCATGTCAACCATTTAACTATGGTGACCTAGCCATTCGGGGATATTCAATACCAGGTCACGATTGTCGGAATGTCCCGACAGCCATGACCCTGTCCCGTTCTCAGCCTGCTCGAGAGCAATTCGGCAGGCGTGATTAAATGTCCCACCTGCCAAGTGCCAAAAAGGGGGCGTGGTCACGAGAAACGACTGTTGATAGTCAAGATCCAGCCGTGAGCTCGACAATCCATGGCCATTCTCGTCACAACGGGCCCAACTGCTTTCAAAGTCGGGCTCGTTTTGCCCAGATGCCTGTTCAACGCTGTTGGGAAAGACAGCATTGAATAGGCACCCACCGCTATATCCCCCATCAGAAATAGCGGCAGGGAATTGAATATTCCCCATTGTCTTCCAATTACCTGGATACCAAGTTTGTCTTTTGTAAAAAGCAATACATATTTTTCACGCACTGTAGTTTATGCTTAAAGATGAGGAGAGGAATGTAGTCAAATTTGATTTTCTCATAGAAAATATCAAAATCGCAAATGTCATCGAGTACAAATTTTAAAATCGCACCCTAAACATTACCAAATATCACAAATGAAATAGACCAGGTCCAGGCTGGCGAGTTTGAAATCAACAACCTTAAAAATATATTAAAAGAACACAGGTGACGTCTCTAATAATCACCAGTACCCCTATATATATATATATATATATATATATATATATATATATATATATATATATATATATATATATACCCCATACTCATCACTGACAACTGTATGGCTGGTTGCTAACTCGTGTTGCTGTATGATATGAAATAAATAGCATGAGAAATGTATATGAGAAATACAAAAATTTTTATTTGCTGGTGAGGGATATGATAGTCCCACAAAAAATGTTGCATGCATCCCTTTACAACTTGAACAGCATATACACAAGTGTTCCCAAGTTAGCTACTGTATGTGTGTCTGCCCTGCCAAGTGGTGGCCGCTTGGGTAAACCACCATGTGTCCTGACACTACGGAGTGGTGGAGTGAGTGGTGAGGAACTTCCGGGTGTAGTGGATATGCTTCTAACAGTTGAGCCACCTGGGGCAACAAAGCTTTGGCTGAGGCCACTGACGTGAGTTTGCTGTGACAGTAATGAGTTTGGGCATTAATAGGAGCAGTCTGGTACCAATGGCCTCATTCTGTGCCCTAATTGTCTGACTAGTTTCTGCCAGTTGAAGATCTAGATTTGAAGACATGCAGATACGGGTCCTTGCAGATACAGGTCCAGTTCGGTAGCATTTGATACCTTCTGCATTTGGTGGGAGATAGCGCGCAGGTGGCCATCAATGCGTTGAAGTCCTCGTTTTGAAGTCATGCAATGAAGCTGCAAGTTCTTCAACTCTTGGTGCATGTGGTGTTGGGGGCCCTTCGTGTCAACTTCCATTGAATTAACTGACTGGAGTATAATTTCTTGCATCTCCCTAATCGGGTTCTCATGAAGTTGTGGTGGTGACATTTGTTGGGATGGTCCAGTGGCCCCTTAGTGATACAATAAAGTAATTGCATTATCTATACCAAGCTGTGCCATCTGAAAATATGACATTTCTAAGAAAGTGTTTTTTAAGGAGTAAGAGATGTTGCCTATAGCAATCAATCAGTATCTACTTATACTGTATTCAGCACCTTCTACAGCAGGCGTCTTCAACCCATGGCCCGCGGGCCACAAGTGGCCTACTGAGGTGAAATCAGTGGCCCACAGGTTATATATATATATATATATATATATTTTTTTTTTTTAAGTAAGTTCTTTCTGCTGTGGGACGCGGCAGATGCGGAGGATAGAAGCGAAGTAGAGGGGGGGCAGTGTCTCACACACACCGCCACCTGGCTTTCACTTTTGTCATGGCGGGAGAGACAGCAGACTCCCCTGTGATCTTGTAGCTGCCTTCGGGAAAGAGCCATCGTACTGCCACTGCTGGGATGGAGCCATCGTGCAGGCAGGTTCTCTATGGATGGGGAGGGGGGTGGTGGCTTTCTGGCTGTGCGGTGCTAACTATGGGGGGCCTGGATGTGTGGTGCTGACTATGGGGGGGGGGGTGCTGCTGTGTGGTGCTGACTATTTTGGGGGGCTGGCTGGATGTGCAGTGCTGATTATCTATATCTATGGGGGGTAGCTGTGTGATACTGCCTATCTTTGGAGGGAGGGGGACGCTGTGCTGACTATCTATGGAGTGGAGTAAGGGGGCTGACTGTGCTGTGCTCAATATCTACGGAGGGGAGGGGGAGGGCTGTGCTGACTATCTATGGGGGAGGCTGTGTGGTTCTAACTATCTATGGGGTTGCTGGCTGTACGGTGCTGACTATCTATGGAGGGAGTGGGAGTGAGTATGGGGCCTGTGCTGACAATCTATTGGGGGTGGGGAGTTATGTGCAGAGTATGGGGGGGCTGTGCTTAATATCTATGAGGGGGCAGTGCTGTCTATGGGGGGGCTGTGCCAATTATCTATAGGGGGGGCGGTGCTGTCTGTCTATGAAGGGCTGTGCTTTATGGGGCGCTGTGAGGTCTATGGGGGCTGTGCTGTCTATCTATGAAGGGCTGTGCTGACGTTATGGGGGAGCTGTGATGTTTATGGGGGCTATGCTAAATACTGCAGTATACAGATTAAGCCATGCTCATCTGTAGCATTGGCGCGCCAGGATGACCTGTTTCGGCAGGCAGATTGCTGGGATAGTAACAGGAGATTGTCTCAATTGCTTGCACGTCTATTGCCGCAAATGGGGTTCGTGAGCATCTCATGCACGTGTGCCTCAATGGCATGCATGAGAATGGAGCCGCATGAATGAGAGTGGCTCCATCTGCTGTTTAGTGACCCTCAGGCTTGGTTGAATTTTTTAATGTGGCCCACACTGTCTAAAAGTTTGAAGACCCCTGTTCTACAGGATAATAGCTAGAATTTATCTAGAGCAAAGGACTTTTTTCAGTCTGTTCCAGTGGCGTATCTATGGTACCACAGACCCCGCGGTGACCTCCTCAAACCTCCGGCAGTCTATGGACTGACCAACACTCATTTTTGAGGTGCGAAAAAAAAATTGTATTGGGGTTTTACAACATGGTCAAAATACAAGATACAGCAGGGCTAACCTGACAGCCACTGGTCTGTTCTATACTAAAATCCGATTTGTCATCATGGTTTACTGTACAATATAGCTATTAGCACCATGTACAGTAGTAGTAGCAGATAGTGCTAGTAATAATAACAATAATAATATAATAAAAAACAACAATCAAATAAAGTTTTGTATTATCATTTACTTTGTCTTTAAGCCAGCAATCTACAATGCTAACTAAGCAAATTAACTAAGTGTAAAAAAAATACCTATTCTATAACATACACTCATTTGTACTTCATATCTGTTCCAGAAACCATTATCTTACACGTCTTGTAAAAGAGCCATAAGCTTCCCATAGGAATCGATGACCCCTATATATTCCATTGCTCCCGTTCTGTATTTTTGTCATGCAGGGAAAGAACACAAAGCTCACACATCTATTACTTTTCTGCACATCTATTTTAAGAGGAAAACCACATTGTACCAATATATACATATAAATAGAAAACAGTAAGGTATGTGATATTATTATATAAAGGCATGCCTCATTATTGTGAATAAATTAACTTAATTATGGCAACATTTTACATAAATCCTCGTGCAAATATTACACAGTGGGTTTTTTTAAATCATAAGATAACATTATATTTATTTAATCAATCAGAATATCTAATGCAAATATAGAACCAGTTGTCCATTGAATTCATAAACAGCATTCATCAATAGCATTCCGCTTAAGCAACACATCATTTATAATGTGATGTACTGTATAAGTTGAGCACAGACCACTAGTAATCAAGGACTGCATACACAATGGGCATTTTTTGCCCAGTGTATGCACAGTAATGATGAGGAAAATCGCTTGGACGGGGTGGTTTTCGCCAGTCCAAGCGATTTTCCACAGGGTGGATGGCTTTTCAACGGCCAGCAATAAACGGTAGCATGAGCGTTCATCGCCCCTTGCCAGGCCAAACACTCTGGGCGGATTTTGAGTTGAAATCAGCTCAAACGGTAAAAGTGAGCTGCGCATGTGTATTAACAGTCATTAATATGAGCCATAAATAGCAGTGTACCGAGAAAATGAAATGTGTAACTCATGGTACAGTAAGGAATAAAAGTACACGTAGATAACTGGACACCACACAAGAGGTTAATGAAATGACAGCCTGGCCTTTATCTGTTGTTGAACTTCAGGGTCTGCTGATTGACAAGCCAGATTTACTATGGAACAATTAAAAATATTATGGTGCAATATCAACTGAGCTCATATTAATAACTGACATACTGACATTCTGCCCGTACATGTTTATGTAATACATGCACTTACCTGGAATAACAAGCAGTTGGTTGAGAACTACAGGGGTAAATATGCCAAGAAGGTAGTTCTAATTTACATGGGATGTTGCTATGGGCAACCAATCAGATGCTATCTACTGTCTTCCATAACAGTGGTCAGGAAACCCAGCAGGTGCACAGGTGTACTAATTACTCACAGACACATTTTATAAGGTCTGCAGGTGGAGTTAATTATTTCACTTGTGATTCTGTGCGGAGACCTGCAAAACATGCACTGTGTGGGGTAATGAGGACCGAGTTCCCTGACCACTGTTCTAGAAGGTGCTAAATAAATAAGAAGATTCTGATTGGTTGCTTATAGCAACATCCCACGTGAAATAGAACTTCCATCTTAGTAATCCCCCCCCCCCCCCCTCAGTAGCTATAGCAATTTAGAGAGTAGGAGTTTCAGTAGCGCATGTGGGGGAGGGGGGGGGGGTCTGAGTACGCAGGACTTCCCCCTCTGACAGTCCAAATGTTGTTGTTTTCTTATTCAGAGACTGACCTATCTCTCCACAATGGCAGCATGTCATCTCTGATCCCAGCTCCCGGCCACTGCTGGTTCAGCAGCTGTCAGTGCTTCCGCATCAGGAGGCTTTCCCATCCACAACACCTGATGAGGGGCAGTGTGATCAAAGCTATGGCATACTCTGCTGGGCTTCCACAGTGTATTCTTAACACTGACTGGCCGTGCTTGCTGCAGTAAGGGAGTGGGTGGCGCTGTCAGGTGGTTGGTGCGGTGCGACTGGTTCTACACTGCTGCTCATTATATTCAGCAGTAGCAGTGCACTCATACCTCCCAACATGACCCTCTCCAGGAGGGACACAATACTCTGTTTCTGGACTTTCCTCTCAATTTGGGATTGCTGTCATCTATGGTGAAACACACTTCTTATCAATTAACCTGTAGAAAACATGTGATGGTAATCATACATTAAGGGGGAAGTCCAGAAAAAGAGTATTGTGTCCCTCCTGGAATGGATCATGTTGGGGGTATGGTGCACAGCAAGCTAAATTGCGATTTTCCCCCCCCTGGATTTTTCTTCCTCCTATCTCCAGCCACCTCCCCCTCCTGCATTGTGTCAATGAGAGAAGAGAGCAGCCTCAGGGTGGAATGTATTAAAATACATCGCCGCCCATCGCTGCCTGCCCGCCGCAATGCCAGCGCATATGTACTAACATATGCGGCTGGCATCGCGGTTGGGTGACGGAGACCCCCTGCGATACCTGTACTCTGGGTCTCCGTCATCTCCCTGCCGCCTGGCTCTCCAATCACGCCGGGGACAGCTAAGCAGGCTGTCCCTGGCGCCTCCTCCTCCCCCCTGAAGGACGTCTGGCTGCGTTACTAGGGGGAGGAAGGGCTTACCTTCCAGGTCCAGGAGGACCTGGACTAAGGTAAGCCAGAGAGGGGGGGGGGGGGTCGGCGGGTTTGCGACGGAGGCGTCGGGTGGCGAAAAGAAGCCCATAGGCTTCTATAGGGTATCGCTACCAAAAGGTGGCGATACCCTTCACTGCGGTAACGAGGCGGTGGGGTTTTAATACATAGGGAAATGCGGTAAAACAGGGGTTTTACCACATTTTCCCCTTAGTACATACCGCCCTCAGTGTGGCTGCAACTAAAGAAACTGCAATCCTGGTGGAACCCTGGCCACATCCAGCCAGGTTAAAGTATATCAAAATAGTGTTTTTGCTTGCAGCACTGCCGACCTCTGTAAACAAATGCTGCAGGAAGGGTAATGAATGATACAGGTATTATTCTCTCAACCTCACCTAGTTACATTGATGCTAATATCCAAAGAGATGTTGGGCCAGATTCTCTAAGCTTCAAAAGTGATAAAATGGAGAGTGATAAACAGCCAGCCAATCAGCTCCTGCCTGCCATGTCAGTCAGGAGCTGATTGGCTGGCTGTTTATCACTCTCTATTTTATCACTTCTGAAGATTAGAGAATCTGGCCCGTTGTCTTGCTCCATAAACTATTTTCCACTCAAAAGTTACAGTATATAGTATATTCACTCAGAGAGATTTCCAAGATGTCAGCCACTTGCATTGGTAGTACCTTATTTTGATGATTACACATGGAACGAACCGAGGGCTATTTCTAAGCAATCTGACTAGATCTCTTAGAAATTAAGCACACATCGCCCCATGTGTATAAGCCCCAGCGAAAGCGGGTCCCGCACCTTAGCATTCCCTATCTAGATTTTGACTGCATGCATGCAATCAAAATCTAGTCAGATCACCAGTATTCTCACCAGAGAACACTGGTCCACACAGATCGCTTAAGCACATCATTCAGCATGGGGCTCCCGTCGCAGCGTGTGTACAGGGCGTAATACTAACAGTAGCGTTTTGTCAGCAGCCCACCCAGGTAATATCCGCCACTGTTCTCTGCCTAAGTGAAGCCAGATGCAGTCTGTGAGACTGCTCTGGCTTCACTGTGATTGGCAGTGACTTCCGTTTGGAAGTTCTACCTGCCAGTCACCCAAGGCATTCCCATTGGGAGGTGGTCCCTATCTCCAGGACACCTCTACATGGGCTGCTGAGCGGCAGCCCATAAAAATCGAATTCCACACATGCGCAGTAGGAGAACAATACTATGCATATGCTGGACCTGGGACCCTTGATACGCATCTGGGGACTGCTGCAAAAGCAGCCCATAGAGGCTGGGGGCCAGCACATGTGCAGTACCGAAGAAGCTACTGTGCATGCTCTGGCCCCATGACGGGGACTAGGACCAGTGGCTGGGACCAGGAATGGCAGCGGCGGGGACCACAAGCACTGCAGAGGGGAGTGCCTGCATCGCGGCAGCCCCGCTCCTCCACAGAAATAAGAGCCTTCACTGCTTGTAACAATCATGGCACCTAAGACTGCTGCCTCATAGTCAAATTTCCACTAGAGATGTTTATAGCCACCCTATATGCAATATAGGGTGCAGGGTGGCTCACCAACAGGATTCCTTCAGTCTTTTGTGCAACATCAGAATCCAGACTGTTACAAGCCCAACAGTTGAGATCCTGACTTGTAGGGTTTATTTTCCCTCGTGAGGGTCCGCGACCCCCAAAGAGGGAAAATAGAATAGGTGGCTTGAATGTGCTCGCCTCCTTGTTGGGCTCCTGACCGTCAGGATTTCGATGTCTGAGAAACGACCATCTCAGACAGGCACACAAATATACTGGACCAGAGCTGGATCTATGTGTCTGTATGTATGCTGTGTGTGTATTGTATGTATGTATGTATGCAGTGTGCATGTATGTGTGCTGTGTATGTGTGTGTATGTATGCCTTGTGTGTATATGTGTATATGTATGTAGTGTGTGTAGGTTGGAATGTATTCTATGTGTGTGTGGTTTAGGGGCCCCCTCTGTCTTAAGTACTGCTGGCCTACCGGAGCCTTAATCCAGCCCTTCACAAGACTGCCCCTTCCTTCACACACTCGTGCTGTGGATATTACTTACACACACTCACCCTCTCTCATCAAGACTGCATACTGACTGGCTTGGGATATGGTTACTAGGTCGACAAGCATTAGGTCGACCACTGAAGGTCGACATGACTGAAGGTCGACAAGGACATTGGATCGACACAAGCATTAAGTGGACATGGGGAAGGTTGTTATCAAAAGGTCGACATGGGGTTTTTCACTAGGCTAGTGCCTAGTTTGGCTAGCGGTAAATCCAGCCCTGACATTATGTGAACCAGTGGTTTCCAAACTTTTTCAGTTCAAGGCGCCTTTTGGGGCTCCAGGTTTTTTCAGGGCACCTTTAAGCCTAAATAATCAAGCTTTTTTTATTTTTATAAAGTAGTTAGGTCAAAATGGCCTATATTCAATTACTGATGAAAAACCATTGTTGATACTTGCTGTGATTCCTTCAGTCCTGCACCTCTCCCCCACCCAGCCAGAGTGGCAGCCTTACCAGCCTATCCTCACCCCCGATAAAGGCAAAGCGGCAACATCTGCTCTCCCATCCCTCCAAATCTCCTCTCCCCCGCCAAGGCAGAGCTCTTGCCTCTGCTCTCCCTTCCCTCCCAGTCGCAGCTCCTCTCCCCCGCCAATGCAGAATGCTTTCCCAGCCATTGCAGCAGCCTTTTATCTCCCTTACCCTTAGCCAAAGTGGAAGCCGTAGCAGCAACTCCTCTCCCTGCCAAGGCATTGCACAGCAGCAGCCGCCAGTGGCTTATTACTATGGGCTTTGAGTGTGTGCCACTACTGGGGGCATTATGTGCGTGCCACTACTGGGGGCATTATGAGAGAGTGTAACTACTGGGGGGTATTATGTGTGTAAGCGACATTACTAGGGGCTATTATGTGTGTATATGGCACTACTGGGGGCTATTATGTGTGTAAACGGCACTACTGGGGGCTAATATGTGTATAAATGTCACTACTGGGGGCTGTTATGTCTGTTAATGGCACTACTGGGGGGCATCATGGGGAAGTGGCACTAAAATGTTGGGGGTCGGGAGGGGGTTGGGGTGCTGCCATAGCAGGAGCTTGCTCCAGGTGCCATTGCTTAATTCCATATCCATTATTTTTGTCCAACTTTAGTAGAAAAGCAAGCAGGCAGATGGATCAGAGGGGGCTGCAGGGCACAAACAACGGTACTTATGTATTATCTGGGCTCCCAAGTTAAATGCATCCCATTATTTCATACCCCTACTATCCAACTACGCATGGAGTTGATTTTATATAGTGTGGCGAGCGCAGCGAGCTACCGTGCCCGTAGCGTGGCGAGCGCAGCCGGTCTCATATGAAAAACAGGAACCCAGATATTAGATAAGTACCCAAACAACTTTAAAAATGTATTGTACTTATAACTGTAGGCATTATAAAATGGAAGGCTCAGCTGAAGAAGTAGGCAGGGGAAGGGTGGGCCACCTGCGACTTCAGTCTCCAGTGTGTCCCATGCTCCAAACTGTCTCCTGCAGCTGCTGCTCAAGCATACTCCTTGCTGCTCTGCGTCTTGTAATGAGCCGCATTACACGTCATTACACATGCATAGAGGAAGGAGGGGACCTCAACCGGCCCGGCAGTGCACTGGAGCCAGCTGTGCCAGGACTTGGAATCTGCAGTCAGGTACTTACTCATTTATTTATAGCTGCGCCCACCAGAGCACCCTCTATGCGCAGTGCCGTACATTGCGTACTTACAGGGCAGGCTCTGTAGCCGCAGCTCCCCTGTGACATTGCGCAAAGTTTGGGAACCGCTGTACTAAGCATTGGAGAGAGATAAAATGGTCAAAGCTAAAGTACCAACAAACCAGCTCCTAACTGTCCTTTTTTCAAACACAGCCCCTAACATTGCAGTTAGGTGCTAATTGCCTGGTTCTTTATCTCTCTTCACTGTATCTTGATTTTTTCAAGGCTCACTAAATCAAACTTGCCTACCTGACCCTCATGACCCTCTCCAGGAGGGACAGAATGCTCTATTCCTGGACTTCCTTCTTAATTAATGATTGCCATCACCTTTGTTGAAACACCTTTCTTATTAATCAACCTGTTCAAAACAGGTGATGGCAATCATACATTAGGCGGAAAGTCCAGGAAAAGAGCATTGTGTCCCTCCTGGAGAGGGACATGTTGGGAGGTATGTCATTTAGAGGGTCAGGTAGGCAAGTATTCAGTAAATATACCCCATGGTTGCCTACCTAATCCTCTCCATGAGGGAGAAAATGCTCCGTTCCCGGACTTCCCTGGTAATGTATGATTGCCATCACCTGTGGTGAGCTAGGTAATTGATAAGAAAGGTGTTTCCCCACAGGTGATGGCAATCATATATTACCAGGGAAGTCCAGGAACAAAGCATTTTCTTCCTGAAGGAGATGGTCATATAGGCAACCCTGATATACCCCCAAAATGCAAACATTTTTGATACAGTATGTTGCTTATATGCCAATGCATTTTCACTTACATAATGAGTTCTGGCTTAGAGATGCATCTTGCCTCATTGATGAAGGGAATTGGGGTACCATTACTAAGTTGAAGATAAATGTAAACAAAAAATAAAATAAAATTGCAAACAATTTATACTGTACATTTCTATTTGTCTTTACTTTTTACATGACACATGGCTGAGACAAAACTTTATACCCCTCAGAATGCTTCTTTCAGTTGCTATAGCAATGGTCCTGAATTGTTGCGTATGAGTCGTGTGATATCAGTATCTATTTTGGTGATTTTGATGGTCTCACTGGATTGTCTATTAATATGACTGTGGCTCATTCAGCCAATTATCACATGCTATTGTAGACAAAATCACTTTACCAACCTATTTAACTTGAAGATAAACACATTGGGCCTAATTAAGACCTGATCATTGGGAACATTTTGTTTGCAAATGGGTAAAACCATGTGCACACGTAACATGTGCAGAGAGAGTTTGATTTGGGTTATTTTTGTGTGCAGTGTAATTATATGGGTGCCCCCATGTGTTCCATATCAGTACAGGTGTGCCTGCATGTGTGCTGTATAATTCCATGGGTGCCCCCATGTGTCCCAAATCAGGCCAGGGGTGCCCCCATGTGTCCCAAATCAGGCCAGGGGTGCCCCCATGTGTCCCAAATCAGACATGGGGTGCCAGCATGTATCCCATATCAGTCCAGGGGTGCCTGCATGTGTCCCGTATCAGTCCAGGGTGCCCACATGTGTCTTGTATCAGTCCAAGGGTGCCCACATGTGTCCCATATCAGTCCTGGGGTGCCCGTATGTGTCCCATATCAGTCCAGGGGTGCCCTCATGTGTCCCCTATCAGTCCAGGGGTGCCCGCATGTGTCCCGTATCAGTCCAGGGGGGCCTGCATGTGAAAAAAAAAAACAAATTATGCGATTTTAGCGGGCTTTATGCTTTTTAAAAAAAAATCAGAACCCAAAACCTTGAGGGAGTAGTTTGACAAAACCCATTAGAACCCAAAACCCGAAGGTTTTAGAACCTAAAACCCAAAACGTGAAAAGTGGCCGGTGCACATCCCTTATTTTTTTAGAGCTATATTCTATTCTATTGGCTATACCACAGGTTCTCCAAATCGGTCCTGTAGACCCCACACAGTGCATATTTTGCAGGTCTCCTCACAGAATCAAGGGAAAAAATTAGCTCCACTTGTGGATCTTTTAAAATGTGTCAGCCAGTAATGAGTGCACCTGTCGAGTGACCTGAAACGTGAATTGTGTGGGGTCCTGAGGACCGACTTTGAGAACCACTGGGCTTTACCATGTGAATGGCCACACAGCAGCATTATCCTATTTTTTTTTAAATCAAAAATAATTTTATAACCCTTTGCCATAGCATATAACCGAATCATTTCCACTTCCCTTTCTAGTCTAATATTAGCAGCAAGAAAATTTAATTTAGAGGGTCATTCGCAGCTTACCACATTCCTGTGATGTTAATCCAGCAAATACCCGCCCCCCTCCGCCGTATCCCCTCGTAACTATTGATGTGCCCACAGCAGGAGAAATCATTCGATGGTCGGTGACCATCGAAAGATTTCCCCAGCCTTTGCAAATATAAGTCAGCTGATAATGACATAGTTTTGGCCGCCGGGACAAAGACAAGGCAGCAGGCTGACGTCACCCCGGCATATAGATAATTATATATAATTTCATATAATATATGGACATGGTCGACGTGGAAAAGTTCAACACCATATACGTGTGTTGACCTTCTGTCTATGCTGACCTAGGGTATGTTGACCATTATTAAGTGCCGACCTAGTCCCTGTCGACCATTAATGGTCAACCTAGTGACTTCGACCTAGACAATGTCGACCCAGGGACTGCATCCCGTGGGTGTAAATATGCAGTTTATACTTTGCACTTTTCTTTTCAGTAATGTAACAAGTCCAATTTACTGTAAACTCTGCATCAGCCCCTGTGTAGCCTCGGAGTTGGACAGGCTTGAAAAGGAACCGGACAATAGCGACACTGAATGAGGTTTATTAGCTCACCTTTAAGCTACAGTATGCCAATGTTTCTGCAGAGTTACAGAATCCATTCTAAATAGGTAACACAGAGCTTATGTTTATATTTAGCTATTTATAACCTGGCATATGCAAATGAAGTGTACGATTTGCATGCCCATGGAAAATTCTATGCATTAGTACAAAGAATGTTTGCAGATAAAAAAGGGGGAAAATGCATCTAATTTGTGTCTATAATTCTCTATTTCTGAGCATGTCCATAGAAGAGAATAAATAACTACATTGACAGGTCCGAATTTGTCCGCCCCCGATGGTGGGGGTCAGAGAATGTGTATAGGCTATAATGTGACAATAATGACATGTGCAAACCCCCCGATGAACACCTTCGGCAAGATTTTCACTGGCCCCTGCTTGTTTGGGGCAGGCGGATGATGTCACATGACGTCAGCGCCCGCCTTCAAATCGGCCAACAATGTTCAACTAAAAAAGTCCTGGCTTACAGGGAACTCAGGAAAAATTATTTGATGGTGAGTAACCATCGATTGATTTTTCTTATGTGCTGGCGCATGTTAGCGGATGTATAAGTGCGCAAAGCATAGCGAGGTTATCCGGCCAGCGGGGGTTTGGCTCAGCCTAGCGAGGAGGACTGAATTGGGACAGTGGGAAAATCAAAACTCCCTCCTGCTTCTACAATAGTTTAAGAATGACTATTATGAGATGAATATATTTCAGCCTGCGTTGTTTTGCCCATTACCAACTGCAAGCAGACATATGGTGCTTTTTCTTCTCTAGATTTATTTGTGTCATCATTACTATTTACTGTAATTCTGAAGGACTTATCTGCCATACTGTGGTTGAAGAGAGTGCAGCTGATATACTGTAGTGCCCTGAGCTGAGAGGGGCCCATCTTCATTTTTCCTCATTGGGTGGTACATGGGGCACTTACAAACTTTTGACTTGGGACCTACAAAATATCTTGTTATGTCCATGAGACTGATTGACTCATTAATGCTCAGTGCAAACCCCTGGACCATGAAACATGAAATCCAGAAGTATATTCCTTCCATGATGTACGGTAAGCACCCACTAAGCAGGGATTTCTTTGAAAATTTGAAAAATATGTTTTCAAAGGTTTTTTAATATCACAGGTCCAATGAGAAATCAAATAGGTTTTGGCTTACAAAGGTTTCCAACACAAATACCTAAAAACATAAGTCAGGATTTTGTCCTGATCAAACCCCAAAAAGGCAAATCTGTACATTATGTTTTTGCATACTGTATGTATTTTTTTTATATATCAATAATCTTTATTTGGATATTGTATATACAATTACACATGCAAATACAGTGATAACACAGTGTAAAATCGTATATAATAATAATAATAATAATAATAATAATAATAATGTGTTATAATTGCAGCGGTTAACTTAACATAGAGACCAGAAAATGAGGACATGTGTTTTCTAATAAAATGTTAGTTCACTTATAGAGGGTTATTTTGGTTCACTCTTTCTGACATATTCCTTCTTAGAAGGACAAAATCATGTGCACTGCAGGTGGGGCAGATATTACTTGTGCAGAGAGAGTAATGGGCCCCATACATCAGCAATTAATTGTGACAATCCTGAGATCTGGAGATGATTTCCACAATTAATTTTAGATGTGTGGGCTCCACCTTTTGGCAATCCCAATAAAAAATGAATAGGGATCGCCAATCGATTGCTTAATCAGATTTTTAAACATGCTTAATAATCTGGTATTATCTGAGGATCTTTTTTATATGTGTGGGCATTCCCAATTTGTCTTCTTCATCTATTTACATTATGAACAGCTGAAATGACAATCGATTGGGCAATTTCCAGATATGAAGATGCAATCTTTAGATGGAAATATCTGCCGATCACTGAAAAAAATCTGTAATGTGTGGGCAGTCAAATAGATTGTAGAATCCATTTATCTGGCCAAAAAATCCCTGGATCTGAAAAAACATTAATTGTGATTGCTGATGTATGGTGCCCATTAGATTTGGGTGGGTTTTTACTTCAAAATGATATCTATAATGCAGTGTAAAAATAAAGCAGTCAGTATTTTCCCTGCACAGAAACAAAATAACTCACCCAAATCTAATGGGCCCCATACATCAGCAATGTGAATTGCGAAATGCTGTAAACCAATCTTTGCGCCACAGTTAGTAGGCGTTTTAGATGCAATGTGAATTGCAAAATGCTGTAAACCAATCTTGCGTCACAGTGAGTAGGCGTTTTAGATGTCAAAAGTATAGTCAGGATGGTAGAGATATGTCAGATAAATGTTGACTAGTAGATACGAAATATGTAATTTACACTTCATGTTACAGCCCCAAAGAGGCATACAAGTGGTAACAGAATAAATGTAGTAGGGGGTGGGAAGAGTTGCCTATGAGAGTGGGCTGGCTTAAATCTCCATAGATTGGGGAACGATGCTCCAGAAGGCAGCAAAGCTAGTTGAAAGCCATATAAAACTTGCTCAGTTGTACATGTATCCATCAGTGGTGTTTGATTTAACCAGTTCGGGGCCTTCATTGGTACAATTTCCATATTATGTTTAATTGTCTGTGCCATGAGTGAGGCTGGAGGTATAATAACCAAGGGTAAGCTAGAAATGTTAGACTCATGGCTCATGTCAGATTACATTATAGTGGTGACTGACTTTGAAATGAATGTGGGCTCATAAAAAACAGAGATCCCACGAGGTCAGCACTACTGAGGTCACCGGCCTCAGTGTCATCTTGAGCCGGAGAGGGAATTGCCATGCATTGAAGTTTACTATCCAAAGAAGTCTGAATACGATTGAGAGAAGATTGTATACAACTGAGTTTGTTCTCTAAGTGAGATATGAGTAGTTGTGGTGTTGGTAAGGGTCATTTGTTAGTAATAGTATTGAGTGTCTACTGAGTGTTATTTCAGGCACTGGTGACAAACATAGTCTGCTGGATATGCCAATTAGATTATACAGGTATAAAAGAGGGAGGTAGCCTTTAGTAAGTACTGTATCAGGTAACAGTGAATTACTGCAGTAAGATCTATAGAGTAAAAGGGTGGCTTTAGCCGCCATTGGCTTATGTGGCTGTGTTATGAAATAAGTTTCAGGGAGTAGAAGAAGGTCGGCATCTAGAAATTAGTAGCAAGGGATCGATACAGAGGAACTGGTAGCACAATGAGCATCTAAGGCTCCAGCGGCTCCAGGCTGTGTATTCACGTCAGCTAGGTGCTGTGAACAGGGGAAGGCTGGCATTTACACTCAGCGCCTTCCGTCTGTGGCTTCTGCAATAGGGAGAGTCAGAGGACCGATGCAGCCGAGCCGGCAGGGTGGTGGGCCTCTTTTGATCTAGCAGGTTCTGCCATGTACTTGCGTCATCAAGGCGGTGATTGACAGTAGTGTGGTAATCCACAATCTTCTGTAATGCTGCCCGTATGTAAGAAAGCAGTTGACCAGGGAGTTGTATCCTCATCCTCCGAAAATGGTAATACCAATGGGGATTGGGTTATGGGTGGAAGTCTGTTATTGGTGTACGATAATGAATGGAAAAAGTAAAAGAAATAGTGGGCGTCAGGGTGCGCTGAGGGATGCAGAGGCAACAATCTCTCCGGCATCCTGCACGTAGTAGAGCTTACTAGGTGTAGAGTGGGGTAGTCTTGAGACTTTTTTCCTCCGAATGGAGGAGAAAGGAAAGGCCACAGGCGAAGGAGGACAATGAAGACTTGAGTGTGATGGGGTCCCCTATGTCTCGTGGTGTGGTAGGCCTCAAAGTTAGCAGGCCGGACTCCGGTGCAGTTACAGCTCCAATCCTTTTTAGCAAGTGTCTTGATGCACTGTGTAGGACACCTCGGTCCACAAAAGGTTATGTTGTCACTGTTATAGTGGTAGAAAAGGATGATGGAGGAGGATTCTATATGAGGGATATGGAGAGATTAGTTTAAAATGCGGCCATCGTGGTGCTCCGCCCACCGGAAGTCGCATATATATTTTTTAAGTGTTTACAAAGTGTTTTTCTTTTAAATGCTACCCTTTTATAGTGATAAAGAGGGGCTAAAGGTGAAAATGGGTAAGAGGTTAAACTTATTGTTTTATTTATTATATGGGCATTGAGAACACACAAAGTTCTACATTTTGAATTTCATAAAAACTGTTCCATCGATGAGGAAAAACATGACACCAGGTGGCAAGTGAAGGCCCTTCACAGGATTGTCATTGAGGTTACATTGTTCAGTGGCTAAGCCCAGGGATGTCGTTGTTTAAATATGCATACCAACCATACCATCAGAGTACCATTTTCAGTTCCAGAGGTTGCAGATCCCCATAAAAATCTGCTATACAATGACCCTTATCAAATTTTAGGGGCAGTTCTTGAGGTGGCAGGAACTGACTTAAGAGAAGACTGCTTTTATATTGGCAGTTCTACATGACCTACTCCATAGTGACCAAAGAGCCTGGTGATCCAACCACTAATGTGATTTACAAGAGATCCTTAAGTAGAGAATAAAAGGTTTAGTTAACATCGTATTACCCACCCTCAATTCATTCATATCCAAATAAATAAGATTCAAATATTTATTTAATTTTGATACTACCAAGCCCCTGTACCCCAGAGGCAATGTACATAAACTAATGGTTCCATTTGTAAGTAACATTAGCACAGCCATCTGGCAATCACCTTAAGAACTTTACTCCCCACAGTACATCAGGACCAGTAATAGCTCAAATGCATGGAATAAATTAGACCTTCATTTTATTCCTTGGCTGTCACCTGCAATGTGCACCCTTCCCCCCAAGTCTTGGTGTGCCATGCTGCAGCCTAATCTGCCTTTTGGTTAACTGCAGGCGGGGCAGATGTAACATGTGCAGAGAGAGTTCGATTTGGGTGAGCTATTTTGTTTCTGTGCAAGGTAAAACCTGGCTGCTTTATTCTTACACTGCAATTTAGATTTCAGTTTGAACACACCCCACCCAAATCTATATCTCTCTGCACATGTTACATCTGCCCCACCTGCATTTGCTCATTACAAGAACAAATTTGTCCTGCAATCAAGTCATTTTTTTAAAAGGTGGGTTCTGAAGACTTATGTACCCTTTATTAACCCCTTCCCGACATTTGACGTATATATACGTCATGGCCGGGATGTGCTTCCCGACACATGACGTATATATACGTCATGACTTCTAACTGTCACCGCGTCTATAGACGCGGTGACAGTTTGGAGATGTCTGCTGTCCCTGACAGCAGACATCCCCCCTCGCCGCCCAGGGGGGGCAGGGGTGCCCCCCCCGGTCGGCGATCGCTGCGATTGGCTGTTCAAAAGTGAACAGCCAATTGCAGCGTTTTCTGTGTTACCGGCGGCTAAGCCGCTCGGTAACACAGAGATCGGTGGTGATCGGTGCTGTTAAGTACAGCACCGATCACCACCGAGCGGCAAACCGCCCTCCCACCCGCCCGGCAGCCCACCCTCCCTCCCGGCAGCCTCTCTCCAGCCTCCCTCCCACCCAGCCAGCAGCCGCAGCGCCAGCCCCCCTCCCACCCCCCCGCCAGCAGCAGCACTGCTGCTTAAATCTTTGATATTTGTTTAAATTTATTTAGATGAACTATATATATATAAATATATATATATATATATATGTGTATATATGTATATATATATATATATATATATATATATATATATATACACATATATATATATATATGTGTGTATATATATATATATATATATACACACACACACATATATATATATATATATATACAGTGATCGGTGCTGTTAAGTACAGCACCGATCACCACCGATCGCCAGCCCCCCCCCCCTCCCACCCGGCGGCCCTCCCACCCACCCGGCTGCTGCAGCGCCAGCACCCCTCCCACCCCCCCACCAGCCGCAGCGCCAGCCCCCCTCCCAAAGCTGGTGAGCAAAATGGGGTCACATGTGGGGGGGTTCCACTGTATTGGTGCTTCGGGGGTCTTGATAATGCGACATAGCACCCACCATTCATTCCACCACCAAAAATCACTCCTTCCCTTCTGAGTCCTGCCATGCACCCAAATGGTATTTTTGGGTCACATATGAGGCATTGCCGTACTCGGGAGAAATTGGGGCACAGATTTTGGGGTGCTTTGTCTCCTTCATTCCTTGCGAAAATGAAAAATTTTGAGCCAGAACTGCATTTTTGTGTAAAAAATTACATTTTTTACACAAAAATGCAGATCTGGCTCAAAATTTTTCATTTTCACAAGGAATGAAGGAGACAAAGAACCCCAAAATCTGTGCCCCAATTTCTCCCGAGTATGGCAATGCCTCACATGTGACCAAAAAATACCAGTTGGGTGCATGGCAGGACTCAGAAGGGAAGGAGTGATTTTTGGATTTTGCAGCACAGATTCTAGTTGAATGACCCCTGAAGCACCCATACAGTGGAACCCCCCCACAAGTGACCCCATTTTGCAAACTACACCCTTCAGGGAATTCATCAGGGGGTATAGTGTACATTTCAAACCCCCAGGGGTTTCACCAATTTTGATACAACTGAGCTGTGAAAATGAAAAATTAAATTTTTTCATTTTCACAGCCCAGTTGTATCAAAATTGGTGAAACCCCTGGGGGTTTGAAATGTACACTATACCCCTAAATGAATTCCCTGAAGGGTGTAGTTTGCAAAATGGGGTGACTTGTGGGGGAGGTTCCTAACTTTTAGCACTTATGGTGCCTAGAAACCTACATGGTACCTAAAAATCTCATAAAAAGGAGGCTCCAAAATCAAGTAGGTGCTCCTTCTATTATGAAGCCTGTGGTTTGGTCAACGTGCACACTAGGGCCACATATAGGATATTTATGAAAACAAAAGAATTGGGGGAATCAATTTTTAGTCACATTTCTCTAGTAAAATCTACTGTATTCGTTAGAAAAATGTATTAAAATTGAAACTCTGCAAAAAAAAAAAAATTTTGAAATTTCACCTACACTTTGTTTTAATTCCTGTGAAACACATAAAGGGTTAACAAACTTCCAAAATGCTGTTTTGAATACTGTGAGGGGTGCAGTTTTTGAAATGGCATCATTTATGGGGGTGTCTCACATACAAGTCCCTCAAAGTTACATCAGAACTGAACTGGTCCCTAAAAAAATCAGTGTTTGAAATTTTCTTGAAAATTTGAGAATTTGCTATTCATATTTAAAGCCTCCTAGTGTCCAAAAAAATGAAAAGGAGGTTGAAATAATGATTGCAACATAAAGTAGACATATGGTCTTTGTTAGTTATTAACTATTTTGAGTGGTATGTTTATTTGTCTCACAAGCAGAAAATGTGACATTTTGCAAATTGCAAAATTTTCCATTTTTTCACGACATTTTGGTATTTTTCACAAAAAAACACAGACTGTATCGACCCAAATTTACCACTAACTTGAAGTACAATGTGTCACGAGAAAACAATCTCAAAATCACTGGGATAAGTAAAAGCAAAAAAAAGTTATCCCCACTTAAGTGAAACATGTCAGATTTGAAAAAAATGGCTCTGTCAGGAAGGGGTTAAAAAAAACAAATTAATATGAGAAGACAACAGGGCTATAGACTACTGAACCTCAGTCCTTTTAGTCATGCCACTTATGAAAAAAATTGAACAAAAAATGTATTATCAGCACCACTGATTACAGAAAGGGAAGGAGGGCTCAGTGTGAGCCCCTCAGCCAGTGGCAAATCCTGGGGTTGGGGTGATCACAACCAGAGAAGCGTTCAAGGTCCATATCATCTGAGTGTTACAAAAAAGGTTATGAGCCAATCGCACTCTCAAAAGATAAGTTAAACTACATATAAAGGTTTACATAAAAGATTTTAAATGAAAAGCATCATGGAAAGCAAGGGAACATTTGAGAGATAGGAACTTAAGCAACTTAATAGTCACTTTCAGTTCTAAGAATCCAAGGTAACACAGCTTATAAGAAATATTTACTGTTATATGCATGATTACAAAGAGAGAGAAAAAAATCACAATATTTTATGCATTTATTGCCTGTATTGAATCTGCTTGAAAACAAGATTGGAGTCATTCTCTCATATATCTGCTGTCACTGGCAAAAAAAAGCTCAAAAACATGATTAAATGTTACTGGCAAAAAAATATATAAAAACAGCAGAGACAACAAAACAGAAAGATGTGCAGCTGATCATTTTAAATAACTTTGGTATTTTCCACTTTTGGATTCGAAGAACATAGCCTGCCACTAATTTTAATTTGACTTACTCAAAAGATAAAAGTAGGCTTTAGTCATAAGAAAATTAAATGCAAAGATGACCAGGATTTACTTAGGATTTACTTAGTTATAATCTAAATGTCTCATTAATAATGATGATTCCAAGTGAATTTGGGTACAGCTAGCAAGCATTGCTAATACATGTAAAAATAGTAATTATCTACTACTATCTTACCTGCACCAGTACTGAATTCTCATCCACATAAAGTGCCATTTTAAATAATACATGTGAATTGTGATAGATATAGATACGCTTAGCCATTGTATTTTTTTATAATAATCAATAATGCTTCAATATAAGAAATAATTCTTAACATATTAGCCTGCAATTGCAAAGAGAAAGCCCCTGCACTTTGGTTTCAGAGAAGAATCATATGTCAGCTATTTGCACTCACCACAAAGTCAGACTAGACAGCCTGTGACCACAAAGATAGATGTGCAAGGAAACTGTAGTTCAACAGACACACAGGTGTGAACCCAAAGCTATATGAAACTATAAGGGGTGCTAAGCTTATCGGTGGTGGAAATCATCTATTAGATAGGGGACGCTAAACATAGCATTTACTGGAAATAACCTTTATGTTACCATATGTACGAGTGGATTTTTTTGTAGTCTGTACGCCCTGTTTTGGGCAGGATATGTGTGGGCGGCCAACTATGGCTGCATATAAATATGTAAGCTGTTCATAATAAACTTCAGAATGCTTTGGAGACATAACTGTTTGGTGGTGTCTTTCCTCATTGTGTTCTCACCAATGCATTGGTAAAAGGTATCTGAGAGGTGACCTGATTAATTGAAGGAAGTTCTTAGCGATCAAACAGCGCTATCAATTGTCTCCTATCTTGTCTGTAATCGTAAAAATGTATGATTTAAATTAAGAGAGTGCATTTTTAATGAATAAATTACAATTATCTATCTCCTTAACTGTGTCACTCATGTCGATGGCTTAACCAGTTCCCACTTTACAAAATCTGGATTCTTCTATCACCTGTCTTAGAGCTGAAAATGGGGGGAAAATGTGCGTAGACAGATGAAGAATCATACACAGAGGTCAAGTACCCAAAGGAAAACAAGGCAGTTCATTGGCAGCATTCTTTGCTAGGTGATTAGAGTCTCTTGCTGGACAACCTATTTAACTCTCCTGCTAACTTAAGCCTGTTCCTTACCTCACTTATTGGTCCCTTACTTACCTTTATATGAACCAAGTCTCCCGGTTACCTGGACTTGCACCTGCTTCATCTTTTCAGTCCTGATACATGTTGTACATGTTGCCTGAACTTGCCCGTTCTCTTCTTAGAACATATCCATTCATAAAGAGGATCAGTTTGATTATTATTTACTATCCTACATGTGCTGTATATGTCAATGCTTGTGTAATCTAATGTCTTATGACAGAATCACTAAACCCAAAAAATAATCGATGAATAGGTCAAGCACAAGTTACTGAAGCAGGTTTTATTCATTCTGGTCAAGTTTTTCAAGCACAGTTAGCAGCTGTGCAATTTTGTTTGGATGAAACTCAATCTGTCAACATTAGACAACCACATAGAGTAGTTGAGAAAGTTTATACAAACTGTGTGTCCATATGGGGGTTCTAGCTGTGTACAGCAGGCCCTCCAGCTGCTTCCTGGGAATTTGCAGGCCATATTGCACAACTTGCTCAAGTACAGTACTATTCTGCTTCCATGCTTTCTCAAAGTGTGGAACCTGGCTGGGGCTGCACTGCTAAGTCCTAGACATCAGTGCACTGACAGTGGAATTCACCCAGTAATAGAAGTGTCTCTTTCTCTCACTTCATAGTTTCTACCTTATTACCCATTCTCTCATTAGGTCATTCACTGCTCTGCACATGGTAAGAAAGCAGAAATGGAACTTAGGCCCTGATTCAGTTATACACTAAGGCAAGTGCAATTTTTTTTATTAGGCTATGGTAGGGCTAACTGAAGAGAAGCTGACATCCATGAATGAAAAGAGATGACCATAGCAAATCATCTGCAATATTCATACACATTTACAGCCTATATCCAACAATAGGGAACATCAATTGCTCAAGTATGTCTATGGCAATGCAGACTGAATGCTGCAGTAGCGACACAGGTGCCATGTTTCTCTGCATACATAATCAAAGCGGACATCATATAAGTGCCCTGAAAAGGCCTTAACATATTTTTTTTCCACTACTCCCCTTTAACTCCCACTATTTGTAAATATATCTGCACTGCCATTACGAAAATTAGGAGAATTGAAATCTGTCTAGTACAATCACAGCACATGCACACTCTACCAACACCTGCCTCAATTGCAAAAACATTGGTCGTCCCAGTGTAGGCTTTGCATCCTGCCCAGATCACATTGCTTCATGATAAATGAACCTGTATAAATACAGAACAGGATTTTGCAACCTCTACCAAATGCTTTAAATGGCCTAATAATTGTTTCCCATATATTTGAAAATGTATACTATATATGTACTGTTAAGTCCCTGCTGATTGTAGATATCAATGGGTGTTTTATGAGAATTGGATTGTGCTGATAATTCTTAGATAGCTTATTTTGTAGAAAGCATGATCTTGTGATTAATCAGTAATGGTATTAGAACCACCTGATATAATTTAATCTACAGATGTAGCCACGCTCATCTTTGCCATGATGTGTATGCCATTAAACTCTATGGATTTTTTATTAGGGTGAACACTTGTGGTTCTCCAATTGCTGACATGCAGGGCAGGGTTGCTTGGGCATGTAGACCCTCTGTAATTGATAATATTAATTTGTGCTTTGACTGCTCAACTCCGCACCCACTTCCCAGAAGTATGGGGATAGCCTCTTATTGGGTGGATCCAAATTTCCCATGGAATCCCCAGCCTAGGCTGACTAGTTGGGGGGGGGGGGGGGGGGGGTTAGTGCATATGCATATAAGTAACATTAAGCATGGCTACATCTGTACTTAAGGTTGTGGCATAGAAGATCTACATTGTCTAGCTAGTCAATAGGTGGACACCATATGCCTGACATACATTAGGGCATCAGGTACAAAAGGTCAACAGTGGTTAAGATTGACGGGTACAAAAGGTCTGTAGGGTCAAAATGTCCACATTAAAATGGTTGTCATAATTTTGGGGGGTTTCCCATGTTTTTCAACATTTGCTTGAATAGCTATCCATATAGACATCAATTGGGGATAGTAACCATTGGGTAAAGAAAACCTGCAGGCAGACATTCTTGAATAATAGGGCTCATATTTTCTTCTTGACAGTAAATTTAAGTATTCTAGTTCCAGCTACTCAGTTGCAAAAAAAAAACGGGTTCTTCATAAATTTTACTTTTCTTCAACTGCACATCTTACTTAAAGGATACTGGATGAAACACCAGGGTTAGTGCTGATACAGACCCTTAGTTGCTGGAAGACCACAGGCTGTATCCTTGCACTGCCCTCTAGAGGTCATTATGTGGGATTTTATGCATGGAACAGGATCAGCAGGCAGTAGAAGGTCATGCAGGCTAAAAGGTCATAGTATCACAGGTTCAAAATTAAAACAACATGCCAAAAATCAGGTTCACACACATGCAGGTTCACATTGGACAGGCTGAACTTTGTTCATAGGCAGAGGTTCAGCATGAGAGACAACGCAGGATTGATATATGAAGATTCAATCAGAATGCTTTTATCAATAAATCTGGAGTATTGACAGTAGCCTGAAGACAGTATGGTGCACAGTGTGAGTTTATATACTGTAGGCTGGGCAGTCCGAACTCGGCAAGCTTACAGTAACTCATAACACATCTGACCAATACACATATTTTACCTGCAGTATCAGATGCCTGCTGAGAGAGTGGGCACCAGCAACAGTGAGGAACAGGTGGCTGCATGATGCTGCACACACAATGGAGAGCTGCTGTCAGCCACAAGGAAAACATGATGTATGAGCACCATGGACCAAACGCGAGACCCCAACATGGTGAGAACGAAGGTTCCACTGTTACAAATAATAAGTTACAGCCTTCTGTACCCCACACTTGTTTGGCTAACCCTTTAAGTGCCATTGTTGCTGTGAGAGATCCTAATAGCATCTGCTAAAATTGCCAGCGTCGCTCACACCGACTGTTCCTTTTTTGGGGTATAATATTTAACTAAACTTCAATGAATTGACTTGGCTGTATTTCTATTGATTGTGAGGGACATGGGCATTTTTAGTGGATATTTTGAGTATTTCTCACAGCAATGTTGGTACTCAAAGGGTTAAAGCTGCTTATTAACATACTTGCGTATTTTGCAGGGTTCTCCAAATATTGTTACTACAGATGGAGGTGCTCAGGTCACATAATACTAATGTATTATAGAGCAGAGTGAGACAGAGCTGACGATCAAGTCAATCAGCATCTTATCACCAATAAAATAACTGTGCTGAAAAACTTCAACCTGGTTATCTCCTCTCACATCCGCTTCCAACAGTTCACCCTGTTCCCCTCCTCTGGAATGCAGCCCCTTGATAAGAAAGATTTTCTATGCAATAGAAATGTTGGCTCTGTGATCAGAGATCTTCTATACACCCACACAGGTGTATCGCATTATTTCTGCAGCTGGGTTTTTGATCTATACATAATAATTTTATGGTGATATGCACATATATCATTAGCGCCTGAGTTGATTTTTTTTCCTTTTCCAAGATAGATTTTCTATCAGTCTTAATAGCTTAAAATGTACACTCCATGAAACATCTTTTTCATTAAATCCTACAGACCCCCCTCCCAATCTCATCTTGCACCTCTTCCCATTTCTTGCACCTACTATTCAACCTCCTTTTAATATCTCATGGAAATAGCTTCCTCTAACCTCTATGCATGTTCTCTGTATTCATTAACTCTTGTCTATCGATTGGGATCAATTCAATTCACAGCAATGTGAATTACCCCAGTAGGGAGCTACTGGAGCTATTTTAGTCAGTGTGCTGCTACTGTAAGTCCGACTAGTAGATTTCTGGTCGCACCTCTCCTGGAATGGGAGCATAAATCTGACAAAACTAGGTCAGCGATGCTCTTTTGTGTTCTTGCGTGGTTTAAAAAGCACCGTGGGGGGCACTTAATTTGGAAAATGCTGGTTTTCATGAGTACCATCATTCTCCTACACAGCAACGCACTTACTGTATTAGGAAAACTCCCAGAGTTCTCTCTCTTTGCTATTCACATCACTGTGAATTGATTACACTACAATGACTCTTATACTGTATGCTTATCCTTGTCTTGTATACAGTTGCATTGCTATAATCAGCAGGATGTAATTGCACCAACCCTATCCTTGGTGCAAAATATTTTCTACACAAGATCTGCACGGATCACCAGCTCCCATTCACTATTACAGGACTTTCATCGGGCTGCTCCCACCCTAGGGAATGCCCTTCCACGCACAATACGACTCTCCAATAGTCTCCAAACTTTCAAGTGTTCCCTGAAAACTCACCTCTTTAGGCAAGCCTATCATATTTAAGTTCCAAACGCATAACCCTCTGAGGAACTTATGTATTATATAGCTTCCCTTCTGGACTTGTAACTTGGTGGGACTGCTATGCTATTACTGGTGCCTGTCCTTGTGTTTCCCTCCTATGTCCCTGTAGATTGTAAGCTTGCAGCAGGGCCCTCTAACCTCCAAGCCTGTCTGTCGTTACCCAGTTTGTTTTATCACTGTCTACTCTTGTAAAGCGCAACGGAATCTGCTGCGCTATAAATGAAACTGTTAATAAATAAATAAAAATAAATAATTATGCATACAAGCAGCTATGCTTAACCCACAATTCTGTCAAACACTTTTTCCTATCTTTGCCTAGATGTCAATCTCCTTGTTACAACAAATGAATTGCATAAAACTCTGCATTGCATACTCAACTCCAGTGCAGGTGCAGTGCAAGAGTGGGGAAGATATGTTCAGCAACCAACTAGCATTTAATTCTGCATTAACACTACTGTGCCAGTAACCATGCATAATCCTGCACTGAGAGACTGGAGAGAGATGCTTTAGAAGGGCAGTCACATACATACATAAGTCAGGGTGAATGTTTTCTTTCTAAACCTTAGTCCCCTTAATTTCAATTGTCAACAAGGACCATAATATTTTTAGAAATGTTTTCCAGCTTCTTGAACAGATGCTTCAAAATATTAATATTCCGGTGACAAAGCGAGTTCTCAACCATTGCTAGAAACGTGTTACTTTGATCAGTTTGTATCTAAAAGAATATACAAATTTACAAGTATCAAAAAAACACTTGACCTCTATACCCTTTTCTTTCTAAAATTCAAAAACAAGAGTGATATAAAGAAAACAAGCAGTTTATCTGCAGAGCAAATAAATTGAACCTAGCAGGCATTTTTTGCAGTAAAATATCAATATTCTCAACCAGAATCTTATCATTTTTAAATGAGTACTCAAGTCGCACGCAATGACCAAAATAGCATTGGCTAAATGACCTCTCTGTATGGATGGATAGCACTCCAGTGCATAAACCAATGTTTGAAATAGAATGTACAATCCATATCTCATCTGAATTCAGAAGAAAATATCTGTGCCACACAGCATCACAATTGCAAATGATTGTGTTAGTTTTCAAGCATCAGTTAAAAACATATAGCAAAGGTGGCATTCAAAGGGTGGTTTAACAAGTGTCAATTCGCTTTGTCAATCTGTACAGGGATACAAAACATGTTAATATAGTACTCCATAGTACAGCATGCAATAGAAATAAAGAATAATATACAGTACAGTATGTTTCATTCATATAAACATTTGGTACTTGTTTAGTTTAACGGCGGCAGCTGTTCGCTGTTTGAATCCTGGCAGCCCAACGGCCAACGGCTGCCTTACTTTTCTAAGCTACGTTATCAGCGTAGCTACATTAGCACAGCTCTATGTTATATTTGAATCCTGTCAGCCGTACGCCCAATGGCTGCCTTACTGCCTTATCAGCGTAGCTACATTATCAGCGTAGCTCATAGGCTGCTTTGAACTACGTTGTCAGCATAGTGACTCCGCGGCACCCCATCGCTGACAGGTCATTGTGGAACCCGAAGCGTGGCGATGTGGGTAACTTCATATGTATTCTGCCGGGCTCGCCGTGCTTCGGGCTTGGTGGCTCGCTGCGCCAACGTGGATAGTGGGGGTATGAAAAGGTCGGTAATATATGTAACGCTTCCGCTCACCACGCTTCGGACTGCTGTGGATAGTCGGGGTGTTTCAGGAACACATTCACACTTGCCATATCATACACCTGAGACAGTAATGACGACATGTGTTAACTGGTAACTTGATTTTAGTTAAAATTAAGAAGAATAATATAACTATGCTAACTGCGTACCGCCCAACCTACCAGCTGACTGACTACGCGAATTCAACAAGTGAACAATAACGCTGTTTCTGACAGGTACGCTACTTCTGACTACGATGACTACACTAGAACTAGACGCTTTTTCTGACAGGGCCGCTAGTTCTGAATAACTACAATGACTACGCTATTTGTAGGAACACTATGCCGATTTTGACAGGGATGCTTATGCTGACTACATACTGCCTACGCTGACTACACTATGCTACTTCTGACTGACTATGCTGACTACGATGGTCGCGCGGAACACACTACGCTGCTTCTGACTTACAGTGCTGAGTACGCTGGCGGTGCTGGTCGTGGGAACAGGAGGCTGATTCAGAAAGGGACGCTACGCTAAGTACGTAACTGCCACCGTGAAACTAAACAAGTACCAAACATTTAAATAAAAATAGCAATAAAACAAAAAAATGATGTTCCTCTGAAGTAACAGAGAGTATTTCTGAATACAACTAAATTTATGTATTTTCTCCCAATTAAAAACATATGAAGGCTTGAAGTCAATAGATCAAGAGACAGTAGGAATACAGTAAATGTCAAAAAAACTTACAGAACTGTTTACATGCCTTTAACTTAATCAAAGCACACCAAGAGCAACATTAGTGGTTGAGCTGAAAAATTACTCATGAATAAATACATTGTCAAATTGAGAGTCTTCCTGAATCTATAGATTAAGCTGCTAAAGCAAAAAAATGAAAATAAATAAATTCTGACATAAAGGCAGCCATATTGCCACATTTAATGATGGTCTATTAAAAGATTTGTTTTAAAACCTACTTTAGGAAGCCACTATAATGAACACTGGGAGCCTTATTTGGTAATGACTCTATGTCAAGCTGAATTGTCATGCAAATTAGTCTTTTCAATAAAGCTTCTGATCAACAGGACAGTATTTCCATGGTGGAAACTGAAAACAACGTCTCAATTATAGAGTGCCCATGACTATAACATGTCAATCCTGAGTATCCATCTGTGTATTGTAGTTAAATATTTTCTGTGTGATCGTGACAATCGAAAAGGTAGATACAGTAGGGTGGCTCTACCATTAGGCAGCAACCTAGGGTGCCAGATTGTATGGGGCACCACCAAGTCTGCCTATCATAAAATTTAGAATACCTATGAGGAAAATATCCTATGCAGGTGGCAGCTTTGGAACTTCAAAAACAACACTTGAACACTTTCACTTGAGGTGCTGGAAAGTAGGTATTGGGGGCAGTGCAGGTTTGGGGTGGGAGATACCTAGGGTATGGAGAAGCCTTACATCGACCCTGAAGGTACACATAACATGTCTTCCACATTAATGGGTGTCAACCTCTTTTCAAGAGTGTACCGGGAATGTGGAAGTTTTTGGGCTACGTGGCCAAATTCTAGTCAGCTGGCTGCTATTGTGTACAAGACATGAAAACATTTGGTTATAACTGATGAACACAGATGTGCAACATGTTATTAAAGTGTAAACATAGCTTTAGCACAATATTACACTTCTGTGCAGTGGCATTGCCTTACTGTCAGACCCCTTTTCTCTGAGATTCATTCCATTGTACGCTTCCTTAACAATATCCTGTAGATGTTGCTGTTACAGTCCAATCCAGAATTCATGGAGAAAGTCATGTAGGTTTTCATAATTTTCCAAAAGTATGCTCTTAAATAGTGACATTAGGCTGTGCAAAAAGGAGAGGGGAAGGGGACACAGGGGGTGCAATGTAATAGGATGAGAGAATAAGAAAGTGAGAGATTTAGTAAGAAATCTCCAGGTTTTTTTAAAGCGGCAATCATTTACACTGCAAAATCAAACTGATTTTGCAGTGTAAATGATTGCCGCTTTTAAAAAAACTGAGATTTCTTACCAAATCTCTCACTTTCTGATTCTCTCATCCTATTACATTTCACCCAGAGTTTTTTGATATTTAACAATTATATATTACCAACTTTTTTTTCCAGAAATGAAAACATTATGGCAAAGGTACAGTATAGAAAAAATAGAAAAAACTACAATTTCAAATGTAAATGGGCCAAAGACACTGGCTTGGGAGGATCAGCAGTTTTCTTTGCTGATCCTCCCAACCAAGTGTCTTTGAATTACAGACCCGATTATCTTTATTTGGACCACCTTTCTTTATTTCCAATTTGGATACAAGTAACAAATACATCATGGTACCATTAGGTTGAGGACACTATCCTGCTTTACTAAGGTCTGCAGTAGGAGTTGGTGATTTGTGCCGTCTTGGGCCACTCCTTGCAAAACCTGCATTTCATCAGTTCTCCCACTGGATCATCGCTTCGGGGATTCATGTTGTTTTCAATGGACCTCTAAAATCGGGACACTCCGGTTCATAAAACTAAATGGTTGGTGAGGACTCTGAGTAAACTTTTATTATAAACTAATCCAATTTTATCATTCATACCATCGATATTTTATGTTGCTGGCTTATTATTTATTTAGTATGTATTAATAAATTATTGTGATAGACCTACCAATCTGGTCTTTTTTAAAAAAATTAGCGCTGCTCAATTTTTTTTCTTTTTCTGTTTCCTCCTAAGTCTTGTAAGATCAAGATATGGCACAAATTCACAAACCTGTGTGGCAAAGACTTGTTTTTTGCTTTTAAAATAAGGCATAATGACTCAAACTCACACCTAATCCATTGATTGACACTGATAATTTAGCTAAAATGATGATTCTAGTGTTAACTTTGTTGACCAAAAATGTAATGTTGGATCATTTTAGTAAAAAAAAATTATTTAATTTTTTTTTTCTCTTTAATTTTTATGTGGAATATCTAAAAATTAAGTTTATGTTTATGCTGAAATTCAGAAAATTCTAACTATTTAGCACCACTGTATGTGTAAAGATATTATGCTGTATATACTGTACTATTTTATATGGACTTAATTCACCTTACAGGAGAGATGTTGGAAATATTACATTTATATTATAGGGTAACAAGATATATAATTTAGCAGCAGCTCCTCCATGCATTCTGAGATTCCCTCCTAGTGTATTTCGCACAGAAGATGTTAGGAAAAAGTCATATGTTTTAATGCCAAAAGCTCCATTAAATTATATGAAATAACATAGGATAAAGCATTTCATTACTTGATGCAAGTGGGTAATGTGCTTTGCACTTTGGTTCATTTGTACACGCCAATCACAAAGTAAATCTGAAGAGATTACTCTCCTTGGTATCCTCATTACACTCAAACCCAGTACTTATTTTGAATTTCATTTAACCACAAATCTGAATTGAATAAAGTCACTAGGAAAAAGCCCAAGGGCCTGTCCTCATGTAAATGAAGCTATAATAACTCATCTCTACTAACTCAAGATGACCTTTATGTCTATGTGGGGGGGGGGGTAATTCAATCCGGTGGGGACCCCGGGTGACCGCCGACAAGCAGGCGGTCACCCGGGGAAAGCGCCGTCAGAAGGGGACGTGCACCCACCTCGTGCGCGCGCATCCCCTTTCGCTGTACAGATGGCGGGTGGTGGGGGATGGCGGCTGGCATCGCCATCGCCATCCCCTGCAATGATGAGACCTGCCCCATCTGTATGTCTGTATTTTTTGGCTAGCCGAAAAAAGCAGGACATTACTGAACACCCCCTATAGTCCAAAACATACAATTTCTTGTAAAAGTATTCAACCCATTAACCCCTTCCCGACATTTGACGTACATTTACGTCATGGCCGGGAGGTACTTCCCGACACATGGCATAAATGTACGTCATGAGTTTAAACTGTCACTGCGTCTCGAGACGCAGTGACAGTGGGACGATGTCTGCTGTCCCTGACAGCAGACATGTCCCTGCATGCCCAGGGGGGGCTGCGATTCCGCCCCCCCGTCGGCGATCGCTGTGATTGGCTGTTCAGTGTGAACAGCCATTCACAGCGTTTTCCTGTGTTACCAGCGAATCAGACGCTCGGTAACACAGGTGTCAATCACCGCCGGGCGTCAGGGGGCATGAGGGGGTCATCGGTGACGATGACACCTCACCCCACCCTCACCCCACCTGCCCCCAAGGCTGTGATTGGTCCGTGGGACCCACGGACCAATCACAGCCAAGGCGCGACATTTAAACTGACGGTGACTGCGCTGCAGACGCCATTCCGGTCTGGAATAGCGTGCAGAACGGTCACCGTGCCTGCCTGCCGTGAATACCGACCTGATCCTTGCTAATACTTACCTGATCCTTGCAAATACCTTACCTGATCACTTGATCACTGCTTGTAGCGTGCTGGACGCTTCCTGGATCTGACTTCCTGAGACTTCCTGCTGCTGCTGCAGTGTGATAGAGAGATAGAGAGATAGAGAGAGAGATAGAGAGAGATAGAGAGAGATAGAGAGAGATAGTGACAGAGAGAGCTATATTTTGTGTCTGCTACCCCCCCTTTTTGGGGGTGCAGGGGTTTTCTATATATAAATAACTGTCAGTGCTGCTGCTGCAGTGTCATACAGTGATAGATAGTGATAGATAGTGATAGATAGTGAGAGGTAGAGAGATAGAGAGATTTGTGTCTGCTACCCCCCCTTTTTGGGGGTGCAGGGGTTTTATTTTGCTGCTGCTGCAGTGTCATAGAGTGATAGATAGTGATAGATAGTGATAGATAGTGAGAGATAGAGAGATAGAGAGAGATAGTGACAGAGAGTGATAGAGAGTGTATATTTTGTGTCTGCTACCCCCCCTTTTTGGGGGTGCAGTTTTTTTTTATACATATAACTGTCAGTGCTGCTGCTGCAGTGTCCTAGAGTGATAGATAGTGAGAGATAGTGAGAGATAGAGAGATAGAGAGAGATAGTGACAGAGAGTGATAGAGAGTGTATATTTTGTGTCTGCTACCCCCCCTTTTGTGCTGATCAGTATATCTGTGCTGATCAGCAACTTTTTGGGGGCGCAGAGGTTTTTTTTTTATATATATACCTGTCAGTTGCTGCCAGTTGCACTGTCAGTTGCACCAAAGGTTGTGCACCTGCTGTCCCTCACTGGTAATCAGTGTCGCATCACTGATCACCTTTTTTTTTTTTTGTGAGTGCTGTGGGGTCTTTTTTTAATTTTTTTTTTACACACACTGATTTTGTGGGTGTCCTGTGGCCACTGTGCGCCGATCAGTGACGTACATCACTGATCAGCTTTTTCGGCACAGGGTTGATCTATTTTTTTTTTTTTTTTGATCAGATTCCTGTTGCCTTTGAGCGCTGTTCAGTGACAGACGTTACTGACCAACATCTGTGCTCAATTTTTGGCGCAGGACCTTTTTTTTTTTTTTTAACCCCTTCAATTTTTTATTTTTAACCCCTTCATTTTTTTTTTTTTTTTATTGGTATAAAGTATTTTTTTTTTCTGCACTACATACACACTACACACTACATACCCCCCGGGTTGAAATAAAGTTTGTACCCCCCCCTACACTATACACGTGTTGAAACATTTCACTACCAGTAACACAAAAATAAAAATGGCATCCCAAATGTCCTCCCAAATGTCCTCCCAAATGTCCTCCCAAATGTCCTCCCAGTCATCCAGGAGAATGTATTCAGTGGAGGAGGCATATGCCATGCTAGCCTCTGACTCTGACACAGCCAGTGATGCAAGCGGGGAATTTGAAGGATTCGTCTTAAGCTCCTCTTCCTCCTCTGGTGATGAGGGACCCCCTCAAAGACGCCCCCGTAGATCAGCTGAGATTCCCCCCCCAATAATTGATCTAGTATGGACCCCACCACCAGACAATTTTGAGCCCCAGGTTCCTGAGTTTTTGGCCATGCCAGGAATCCAATTTGATTCCACAGGTCTCAGAGAAATTGACTTTTTCAAATTATTTTTCTCTGATGATTTTATAAATTTAATGGTGGACCAAACTAATTTATATGCCCAGCAGTTTATTGCTCAAAACCCCACGTCATCATTTGCTAGGTGGACCCCTGTAGATGCAGTAGAGATGATGGCGTTTTGGGGTCTGGTGTTTCATATGGGCATAGTAAAAAAGCCAGAAATTAGGCAATATTGGAGTACAGATGTTCTGTACAGTACTCCATTTTACCGTATGGCCATGCCCCGGACTCGATTTGAGACAATTCTTAAATTTATACATTACACCGATAATGCACAGTGCCCACCCAGAGATGATCCCACCTTTGACCGGCTATTCAAAGTCAGGCCGGTCATTGATCATTTCAGTGCCAAATTTGAAGAGGTGTACATCCCTGAAAAATTTATTTGTATCGACGAGTCCCTTATACATTTTAAAGGAAGGGTTAAATTCCGCCAGTACCTTCCCAGTAAGAGGGCAAGGTATGGCATAAAAATGTATAAACTGTGTGAAAGCACCTCAGGGTACACCCACAGGTTTAGGGTTTATGAAGGGAAGGATTCAAGAATTCAACCGCCAGAATGCCCCCCCTCCCTCGTAGGTGTTAGTGGGAAAATTGTCTGGGATTTAGTGCACCCCTTCCTGGATAAAGGTTATCACCTCTATGTGGATAACTTTTACACTAGCATCCCCCTGTTTAAGGCCCTTGGTTCAAGAGGTACAGCAGCTTGCGGTACTGTGCGCAAGAACCAAAGAGGCCTCCCAAAAACGCACATTGCCCAAGTAATGAGAAGGGGTGAAAGCAGGGGAATATGCAACGAAAATATGTTGTTGGTCAAATATAAGGACAAGAGGGATGTCCTTATACTGACAACAATTCACGGAGACAGTACCACCTCTGTCCCTGTACGAGGTACCAGTACCCACACCTCCAAACCTAATTGTATCCTGGATTACAATAGGTACATGGGCGGAGTGGATCTTTCAGATCAGGTACTGAAGCCGTACAGTGCCCTGCGGAAAACAAAAATCTGGTACAAGAAGGTGGCCGTGTATATCATCCAGATGGCACTGTATAACGCTTACGTGCTATTCCGTTCTACCGGCCAGAGGGGGACATTTATGCACTTTCAAGAGGAAGTCATAAAGGGCCTAGTATTTGGGAACCAGCAGGCAGAGGGCCCCAGTACTTCTAGTACTGGCCCCCGTATTGTACCAGGGCAGCATTTTCCTGATGAAATCCCCTCCACTGGAAAAAAGGGCAGGACACAAAAAAGGTGCAAAGTTTGCTATAAAAAGGGAATAAGAAAGCAAACTATTTTCCAGTGTGACACTTGCCCCGACAAACCCGGCCTATGTATGAAGGAGTGTTTTAAATTATACCACACATCTATGGAATATTAGGTTCATAATTTCACCGTGCTTCGGGGGTCTTGCTAATGCCACATAGCACCCACCATTCATTCCACCAGAATCTGAGCCGCAAAATCCAAAAATCACTCCTTCCCTTCTGAGTCCTGCCATGCACCCAACTGGTATTTTTTGGTCACATGTGAGGCATTGCCGTACTTGGGAGAAATTGGGGCACAGATTTTGGGGTGCTTTTTCTCCTTCATTCCTTGTGAAATTGAAAAATTTTGAGCCAGAACTGCATTTTTGTGTAAAAAAATGTAATTTTTCATGTTCACTGCCCACTTGTATCAAAATTGGTGAAACCCCTGGGGGTTTGAAATGTACACGATACCCCTAGATGAATTCCCTGAGGGGTGTAGTTTGCAAAATGGGGTCACTTGTGGGGGGGTTCCACTGTATTGGTGCTTTGGGGGTCTTGCTAATGCGACATAGCACCCACCATCATTCCACCAGAATTTGTGCTGCAAAATCCAAATATCACTCCTTCCCTTCTGAGTCCTGCCACTTTTTGGTCACACATGAGGCATTGGCGTACTCGGGAGAAATTGGGGCACAGATTTTGGGGTGCTTTGTCTCCTTCATTCCTTCTGAAAATGAAAAATTTTGAGCCAGAACTGCATTTTTGTGTAAAAAAATGTAATTTTTCATGTTCACTGCCCACTTGTATCAAAATTGGTGAAACCCCTGGGGGTTTGAAATGTACACTATACCCCTAGATGAATTCCCTGAGGGGTGTAGTTTGCAAAATGGGGTGACTTGTGGGGGGGTTCCACTGTATTGGTGCTTGGGGGGTCTTGATAATGCGACATAGCACCCACCAAAATTCCACCAGAATCTGAGCTGCAAAATCCAAAAAATCACTCCTTCCCTTCTGAGTCCTGCCATGCACCCAACTGGTATTTTTTGGTCACATGTGAGGCATTGCCGTACTCGGGAGAAATTGGGGCACAGATTTTGGGGTGCTTTTTCTCCTTCATACCTTCTGAAAATGAAAAATTTAGAGCCAGAACTGCATTTTTGTGTAAAAAAATGTAATTTTTCATGTTCACTGCCCACTTGTATCAAAATTGGTGAAACCCCTGGGGGTTTGAAATGTACACTATACCCCTAGATGAATTCCCTGAGGGGTGTAGTTTGCAAAATGGGGTGACTTGTGGGGGGGTTCCACTGTATTGGTGCTTGGGGGGTCTTGCTAATGCGACATAGCACCCACCAAAATTCCACCAGAATCTGAGCTGCAAAATCCAAAAATCACTCCTTCCCTTCTGAGTCCTGCCATGCACCCAACTGGTATTTTTTGGTCACATGTGAGGCATTGCCGTACTCGGGAGAAATTGGGGCACAGATTTTGGGGTGCTTTTTCTCCTTCATACCTTCTGAAAATGAAAAATTTTGAGCCAGAACTGCATTTTTGTGTAAAAAAATGTAATTTTTCATGTTCACTGCCCACTTGTATCAAAATTGGTGAAACCCCTGGGGGTTTGAAATGTACACTATACCCCTAGATGAATTCCCTGAGGGGTGTAGTTTGCAAAATGGGGTGACTTGTGGGGGGGTTCCACTGTATTGGTGCTTGGGGGGTCTTGCTAATGCGACATAGCACCCACCAAAATTCCACCAGAATCTGAGCTGCAAAATCCAAAAATCACTCCTTCCCTTCTGAGTCCTGCCATGCACCCAACTGGTATTTTTTGGTCACATGTGAGGCATTGCCGTACTCGGGAGAAATTGGGGCACAGATTTTGGGGTGCTTTTTCTCCTTCATACCTTCTGAAAATTAAAAATTTTGAGCCAGAACTGCATTTTTGTGTAAAAAAATGTAATTTTTCATGTTCACTGCCCACTTGTATCAAAATTGGTGAAACCCCTGGGGGTTTGAAATGTACACTATACCCCTAGATGAATTCCCTGAGGGGTGTAGTTTGCAAAATGGGGTGACTTGTGGGGGGGTTCCACTGTATTGGTGCTTGGGGGGTCTTGCTAATGCGACATAGCACCCACCAAAATTCCACCAGAATCTGAGCTGCAAAATCCAAAAAATCACTCCTTCCGTTCTGAGTCCTGCCATGCACCCAACTGGTATTTTTTGGTCACATGTGAGGCATTGCCGTACTCGGGAGAAATTGGGGCACAGATTTTGGGGTGCTTTTTCTCCTTCATACCTTCTGAAAATGAAAAATTTTGAGCCAGAACTGCATTTTTGTGTAAAAAAATGTAATTTTTCATGTTCACTGCCCACTTGTATCAAAATTGGTGAAACCCCTGGGGGTTTGAAATGTACACTATACCCCTAGATGAATTCCCTGAGGGGTGTAGTTTGCAAAATGGGGTGACTTGTGGGGGGGTTCCACTGTATTGGTGCTTGGGGGGTCTTGCTAATGCGACATAGCACCCACCAAAATTCCACCAGAATCTGAGCTGCAAAATCCAAAAAATCACTCCTTCCGTTCTGAGTCCTGCCATGCACCCAACTGGTATTTTTTGGTCACATGTGAGGCATTGCCGTACTCGGGAGAAATTGGGGCACAGATTTTGGGGTGCTTTTTCTCCTTCATACCTTCTGAAAATGAAAAATTTTGAGCCAGAACTGCATTTTTGTGTAAAAAAATGTAATTTTTCATGTTCACTGCCCACTTGTATCAAAATTGGTGAAACCCCTGGGGGTTTGAAATGTACACTATACCCCTAGATGAATTCCCTGAGGGGTGTACTTTGCAAAATGGGGTGACTTGTGGGGGGTTCCACTGTATTGGTGCAACATAGCACCCACCATTCATTCCACCAAAATCTGTGCTGCAAAATCCAAAAATCACTCCTTCCCTTCTGAGTCCTGCCATGCACCCAACTGGTATTTTTTGGTCACATGTGAGGCATTGCCGTACTCGGGAGAAATTGGGGCACAGATTTTGGGGTGCTTTTTCTCCTTCATACCTTCTGAAAATGAAAAATTTTGAGCCAGAACTGCATTTTTGTGTAAAAAAATGTAATTTTTCATTTTCACTGCCCACTTGTATCAAAATTGGTGAAACCCCTGGGGGTTTGAAATGTACACTATACCCCTAGATGAATTCCCTGAGGGGTGTAGTTTGCAAAATGGGGTGACTTGTGGGGGGGTTCCACTGTATTGGTGCTTGGGGGGTCTTGCTAATGCGACATAGCACCCACCAAAATTCCACCAGAATCTGAGCTGCAAAATCCAAAAATCACTCCTTCCCTTCTGAGTCCTGCCATGCACCCAACTGGTATTTTTTGGTCACATGTGAGGCATTGCCGTACTCGGGAGAAATTGGGGCACAGATTTTGGGGTGCTTTGTCTCCTTCATTCCTTCTGAAAATGAAAAATTTTGAGCCAGAACTGCATTTTTGTGTAAAAAATTTAATTTTTCATTTTCACTGCCCAGTTGTACCACAATTGGTGAAACCCCTGGGGGTTTGAAATGTACACTATACCCCTAGATGAATTCCCTGAGGGGTGTAGTTTGCAAAATGGGGTCACTTGTGGGGGGGTTCCTAAATTTTAGCATCTTATGGTGCCTAGAAACCTACATGGTGCCTAAAAAATAATCTCATAAAAAGGAGTCTCCAAAATCAAGTAGGTGCTCCTTCTATTATGAAGCCTGTGGTTTGGTCAACGTGCACACTAGGGCCACATATAGGATATTTATGAAAACAAAAGAATTGGGGGAATCAATTTTTAGTCACATTTCTCTAGTAAAATGTACTGTGTTCCTTAGAAAAATGTATTAAAATTGCAAATCTGCAAAAAAAATGAAATTTTGAAATTTCACCTGCACTTTGTTTTAATTCCTGTGAAACACCTAAAGGGTTAACAAACTTCCAAAATGCTGTTTTGAATACTGTGAGGGGTGCAGTTTTTGAAATGGCATCATTTATGGGGGTGTCTCACATACAAGTCCCTCAAAGTCACATCAGAACTGAACTGGTCCCTAAAAAAATCAGTGTTTGAAATTTTCTTGAAAATTTGAGAATTTGCTATTCATATTGTAAGCCTCCTAGTGTCCAAAAAAATTAAAAGGAAGTTGAAATAATGATGGAAATATAAAGTAGACATATGGTCTATGTTAGTTATTAACTATTTTGAGTGGTATGATTATTTGTCTCACAAGCAGAAAATTTAACATTTTGCAAATCGCTAAATTTTCCATTTTTTCACGACATTTTGGTATTTTTCACAAAAAAACACAGACTGTATCGACCCAAATTTACCACTAATTTGAAGTACAATGTGTCACGAAAAAACAATCTCAAAATCACTGGGATAAGTAAAAGCAAAAAAAAGTTATCCCCACTTAAGTGAGACATGTCAGATTTGAAAAAAATGGCTGTCAGGAACGCAAAAACTAGCTCTGTCAGGAAGGGGTTAAAACCTCACGTGATTTGTCTTTATTACAAGTGATACACAGCTTGATCCAAACATTGGCCCTTATTCAGATCTGAAGTACAAATTTGTTCTCACAATGGGCAAAACCATGTGCACTGCAGGTGGGGCAGATGTAACATGTATAGAGAGAGTTAGATTTGTGAGAGTTATTTTGTTTCTGTGCATGGTAAATACTGGCTGCATTATTTCAATGCCATTTAGATTTCAGTTTCAACACACCCCACCCAAATCTAACTCACTCTGCACATGTTACATTTGCCCCACCTGCAGTGCACATGGTTTTGCCAATTTTGAGAACAAATTTGTACTGCGATCAGATCTGAATAAGGGCCATTATTTTTATTGTAAACCTGTAGACGCTAAAGCTTGTTACATACCTAAAGATTTATTTGTCCAAATTTGTCTGGTGGGAACGAAAATCTGGCAATGCATGGAAGCATGTGAGAATCAAACTTTTTTTAAGAAACACTGGAAAACAGACAATGGTCATTCATACAAAATAGTTTAATCCAGGATAAGATTACATAACGTGTTGTAAGAATAGCACCACCAGTGGTTACCATCCACCACAAAAAATAAACCAATAAGACCCAACACTCTCCTCTTAATTAGTTCTTAAGAACAGCTGAGTCATTATTTTCCTTTCCAGTTCTTTATGTAATAATATTAAAAGCAACATATCAATCCACACAGTATTGGCATAATCTGCTACCGTACCTGGAAACAATGCTCTTCTGCCCGACAGCGTGCTCTGTATGTGACATACATGTCACAACCCACGGAAGAATGTGTTCAACTCACGGAAGAATATGAATTGAAAAGCTGAAAATCCATATGTGTCAATTGATATGTGATTATAATATTACTACATAAAGAACTTTCTCGTGCGCGTGCACCCCATTCTGACGGATGGCGGGACGTAACAGATGGCGGTAGAATTACAAGGAGCCGCCATCTATATAATACCTGTCTTATCAATTTAAAAATTCAACACAGGTGACGGCAATCCTATATTAAGAGGCAAATCCAGGTAGAGATCCTTTTGTCCCTCCTATAATGGGTCATGTTGGGAGGTTTGGGGTTACTTTTTTCAGCAGCAAATGATTCTGCAGATCCTCAATGTATTTGAAACTTCTGAAAAAACAGAACTTAAAAGTGTACACTTCACATGAAGAGCATAGAAGAGCCCAGCACTCGTGAAAGCTGGTACTGGGCTGCTCTATGCTTCATCTCTGCATGACATCCATTCACCTTCATTCCGGTACTGATGCTGTCTACATATGAGGGCAAACAGCAGTGAAGACTGCATGTCATGTCCCCCAGCCGCCGGACTGAATGCAGGCTGCTGTGGTTGGCAAGTATGGGCTCTCTCAGTGCTGTAAATGGGTCCTGGGTCAGATGACCTGGGATACCCATTTATACTCTCCTTAAACACAGGTTTTAACAATGTTTGACCCTAATCATTTTCCAGGTCAGACTGACGGCTCTTTGGACCCTGCTTATTTTGGTACTTATGAGTTATCTGGGCGCCCGATTTTTTGATTGTATGCCTTAAGTTAAGGCATACAATCAGATGCGATGCGATGCGATGCGATATCGCATCGCATCGCATCGCATCGCATGCGACCATCGGATGCGATGACCCGATTTTTCCATAGGAATCAATGTTAAAATGGACTGAGTCCATTTTAACATGGAATTCAATGGGAAAAAGGGGTCCTTTTCATACCCCTACTATCCAAGTGGGCATGGAGTTGGATATAAACCTGTGGCGAGCGTAGCGAGCCACCGAGCCCGAAGCGTGGCGAGCGAAGCGAGCCCCGCGAGGGGACGGTATTCTGTGTCCCCTCGCGGGGCTCGCTACGCTCGCCACGCTTCGGGCTCGGTGGCTCGCTACGCTCGCCACAGGTTTGTATCCAACTCCATGCCCACTTGGATAGTAAGGGTATGAAAAGGACCCCTTTTTCCCATTGAATTCCATGTTAAAATGGACTCAGTCCATTTTAACATTGATTCCTATGGAAAAATCGGGTCATCGCATCGCATCGCATCGCATCCGATGGTCGCATGCGATGCGATGCGATGTGCCCGATCCGACCCGATTTAGAAATCGGGCGCCCGGATAACTCATAAGTACCCTTATTTTTTTCTCAGCCCATTTATACTGAGGCTCAACTTGGTTCGACCAGCAATAACCCAGGTTATTTCAGCAGTGTAAAAGGGTTTTTAGCAACTCCTTGTCATAGTGATGTGTTTATTTGATTATTGGAAACATTCTGCACATGACAAATGGAATGACACAGTTACCGGGCACACACACAGGGTGATTCAATTCAACCCATTTTTAAGCGATCTGCCTAGATTGCTTAGTAATGAAGCATGGAGATATTTGTGTGCGCACCCTATAGCGATGGTGATGAGCAGTCCGGCGTGTCACCATCACCCACATAGACAGACAGCGCATGCACTGCCTACAGTATGTTACTAGATCACAGTGTTTTGCCTACATAGGCATGCTCATAACATATCGCAGGTGCATCGCATGTGTGCCGCGATGTGTGCTGAGCGATATGTGCCTAGGCAGCTCGCTAAGCACGGGGCACCCGTCGCTCTCCTGTGTACAGTGCTTTAGTGTAATGGTTAGAATTACTGCCTCACAGCACTGCGGTCCTGGGATTGTTTACTGACTGTGTAGTGCTTATATACTCTACCCATGCCTGCCCCCTCCCCCATACTCCATAAGGTGGCCATACACGGTACAACATAGGTTGTGCGATGCAATGAGATGCAATGAGATGCAATGAGATGAGATCTAGTACAAAAAGTATGTGCAGCACATAGATATAAGGAATATCAGTACTTGTGTATTATTGCATGATTTTTATTCGCATCGCATGCCATACACCCGATGCACAGCGATGCAATGCGATTTAAGCCCCCTATACGATTTTAAATTGTATAAGCACCCTAATGGGTGCTTACAATGTTAAATGCACCCCCAGCCACCCCCAGTATGAACACCAATGCGGCGGTTCGCGTCCTCCGACCTTTTTATACCCCCACTATCCACGTCGGCGTGGTGCTGAATCTATATAGTGTGGCGAGCGCAGCGAGCCACCAAGCCCGAAGTGTGGCGAGCGCAGCGAGCCCCGTGAGGGGACGCGTATTACTTTACATGTATTCCGCATCGCCTTTGCGGGACTCGCTGTGCTCGTCACACTATATAAGATCAACTCCACGCCGACGTGGATAGTGGGGGTATGAAAAGGTCGGAGGACGCGTACCGCCACGCTTTGGGTTCACGTTCATAGTGGGGGTGGCATGGGGGTGCATTTAACATTGTAAGCCCCCATTAGGGTGCTTATACAATTTAAAATCGCATCACATCACATTGTATGGCATTGTATGCCATATACAATGCTATACAATTTTAACTTTGTATGACATCGGGGGAAATCTCGTTGCATCGCATTGCATGCCTTATGGTCTGCGATGCGATGGGCGCCGTGATAGTACACAAGTACTGGAATATCATATATTTGGAATTGTATTACAGGTACTGTCAGGTTATGCTGTCAAGCCCTACAGCAGATGGAGCATCCAGGTAAAATGTAAAAGAGAATACTGTAAATACACTTTCCTGAAACAATACACTAAAACAATGCAGCTAAAAGTTGTAGTAAATCTATAACAATCCACTACAGTGTGCCAGTGAGCTCTTATTTGTGAAAGTTGGCACCCAATAATCACTGGAGTACTAAGAGCCTATCATCACAGCACTTAATTAGATTGGGTCATTAACATTGGTGTTATTAAAGTGTAAATTGCACCTACAATACAGTACAATACCATTGTGATTTGCAGCCAGAATGACATGACTAATACAGAACACACAGAAAGCTGCGCTGCAGTCCAGCTAATAAAAAGGAAAAGCACTCAGTAGTGTCTCATTGATATATTGTATAAAGAAATGCAACACCGTAGCTAATACTAATCTAATAATGAAATCTAATAATGTTATGTTAACACTAGTAAGTGCTCAGTAAGACCTGCCGCAGATGCAGGAATGATTGCACACTGCTGTCACTGCCCATGTCACGTTCTGTGGGCTGCTACTGGAGGCGTGTGCCTGCGTGGAGATGGAGAGGGTAGGCAGGGAGAGATGTGCAGCTGAGTTGGTGCTGATGGTGTTGCTGTGTGCTGCTGATGCCGTGTGCTGCTGCTGCTGCTAAATACAGTACAATGAGATGGCCATAGGAGTGCTGCAGCTCGCATCTCCTGGCTGGGGCTCTGAACGGCCAGGGTCGATTCTCCTGTGAATTGAGCAGCAACTTCCAAGAAACAATTTATCATAGGGAGAAGGGCAGCCCAGGATGAGAATGGATTTTGCAGGGTAATTCAGGCTCCCAGCGATCAGGATGAGGCTGAACACATTTTGGGATGATTAGTTCACCCCAGCTACTGTATAGGAGTGGATGCTTTCACCTGTTTTACAGGATTGCTACAGAACATTATCACCGCATGCAACTGGCTGGTAAGTACAAGTGATTCTAGTCATTTTCAGCTGTGTTGTGGCTTAGGTGGTTTTCTTTGCACATTGGGATGATCGTGCACATCAGATTGCTGTTTACACCACTAAATGCTGCACACTTGTCCCATCTGACTACTGTTTAGGACACATGATGTTCTGTAGGATCTAGTCAGCAGACACATGCATTGCTTGTTCCCTCGCATCCTTGCAATAGTTTAAACACACAGGAGCATTCATCTACAGCACCAGGACTGTTAGTAAGCACATTTGCATCCAGTCCATTGAATATATTGTCAATGAATACATACTGCATGTATTGCGTATCCTGACACGTAGCAATCACTGTTACACACCTGTATGTTCCATACTCCAATATTACCCTGAACTAACACTATACATAAAGTTTCCTTAGTGTTTTATATTCTAAACTCTTATTTTCCAGAGCACTTTCCCAATAATCTGTTACAATGATACAATGGGCCATGCATGAAATACTTTCATTGCCTTATATATTGTAGTACTCTGTACATACATCCCTCATCCTTGGTAAATACTCAGTTGAGAACATTAAGCCACAGCCAGGGAAGCAGTAATGCAGATTTATAGTGCACCAGTGACATTATACTAAGAGCTTGATCAATCCCAATCATTTCTGTGTAGGAGGTGGTAGAGAGGGTGTCTGGTTCCTAGGGGGTTTATAAACTTAGGAAATGAATCCTCTGTCTGACACTATATTACAGTGCACCACAATGCAGAGAATAAAGGCATATTTTATGGAGTATTATTGCATACCAGAATCTGAATGATCTGCTTTATACTGTACTGTAGCACTGAGTTGCTTTGGAAAAGTAGTGAAGTGAAATACTACTGTACTATATACATTATGTGTTTGTTTTTTACTTTGCATGTTATATAATTGTTATTCTGGTAACATCATTATCCAGACTGGGCACTTTTCTAGAAAAGCTAAGTGGTAATAGACTTGAAAATTCCCATTCATCCAGTGACAGGAGGGAATATACTGCATGTGAATGTATTGTTTGTTGGTGGAGAATTTCCTTAAGGCATAGACCTAGACCCTAATGACAATATTAGCGCTGTGAAACTTGCCCTACTCTTATACCGTGGGTCACAGGTGAAACATCTATCTATCACATATGGAAATCAGTTCTTGAGAAAGTTAAAACAAACGCTCACTACAAGCTGCTGATTAAATTAATTATAATCCGTCTGCTTTGCTCTATCTTGTAAAATATTTAATGTGGTTAAATATTTAAGTCTACCTGTTATCTATCTCATAAAATCACATATTGTTCTCATGATCCTGACATGGTTTTAATTGAAGTGAATTCTGTTTTAAAAAAAAAAAAAAAAAAAAAAAGAAATGTCTTGATACAAGCATAGACTATTTACCTTTATTGGGTCATCTGTGGGGAGTACTGGCATTTCAAATGGTCTATGTCCATTAGAGAAGACATTCCATTCCAAAGCCTTCATAATGTAGTACTTGGTTGTTTAGTATGGCATTTATCATAGGTTGTAGAGTCGTAAAATCATGATAGAAGTAATAACCCATCAGCTTCTAATTTCCATGCTACAGGCTGTGTATGAAAATGATAGTTAGGGGCAGACTGGCTGGTACTTTATCTCTCGCAATTTTAACTCTTGACAAGCTTTGATAAATACTCCACTTAATCATATATTTCCTACCTGATTATTCCTGTTTAGATTCTATTGATTACACATTACAGTCATTTGTCTTTTGCTTTAGCAATGGAATACCCTGGTTTATTGGATTCTATTAATGTGCAGCACAAATCTAAAAACCAAGAAAATCTAAATCCAGGCGGTGCCATCCATCATTCAAATGCACTCTATTGAATTTCTTAATCACATGCATATTATTGTGGCCAGCGGTGGTAATCATGTGCTTTACAGTTTGAATAAACATCATGGCATGTAGGGAAGCACACATTTCTGTACATATTTATTAGCACATAGATTTATATTGGTGAAAGGAGAGTGGAGGTCATTTGTCCACGTGTCATAGGGATTCTTCTGTAGTTCAGCTGTTAATTTGTGTGCATGGGCATGCGAGCCATGTCCTCCACATCAATCACACTTCTATAGCATTTGTGTTGCACGTACTTCACAAATTACGTTATTGCGAGACATTCTGGTATGTGGAACCGTGGCCAACTTTGAATTTAATGACATCACGTTCCCTCAGGTAAAGAAATAGACTGACTTAGAACCAGGAGGTGATATTTCAAACATAGCCTTCATTGGAAATGGGAGAAAAAATATAATACCCATGATATTAAAGAGCTGCAAATCTGCAAAGCAAAACCACTTCACTGCTGCTTAAAAATTCATAATAAGTCTCAGATTATAAAAAGAAAAACTGAATTAGCATTAACAATTAAAGGTTCGAAATGTAACTACAAAAAATACTTCAGAGTTCAGAAATGTAAAGGATTCTTGCTAGAAACAATGTTGAAATCAATCAGAGCTCCGTTGTGGAATGTATTCTATGCTGTGTGGTTTGAGAAGACATTTATCTTATTTGCAATATATTATCAAAGTGCCGCAAACTGTTTTTCTCCACCCTGACTTCCCATTTTACATGTGACATCATGGGGGAAATGTAATAGGATGAGAGATTCATAAAGTGAGAGATTTGGTGAGAAATCTCCAGGTTTTTTTAAAGCGGCAATCATGTAAAAACACTGCAAAACCAGTTTCATTTGAAAGTGTAAATTGCAGCTTTAAAAAACTGGCGATTTCTTACCAAATCTCTCACTTTATGAATCTCTCATCCTATTAAATTTCACCCCATAAGTTCATTTGGAAAAAGCCTAGACTGTTCTGAATGCTGTCCTGGCAAGTAAAATGATACAAATCTTACAGCATTATATTCAGTTGGTGCCAAGAAACTAGAGTTTTATTTCGACCATTGATGCTCATGTGCATCTGGATCTCTAGAATAATGGAACTCTCACTTAAGAAGTTGCGGAGAAACATGTTGAGGTTGCAGTTGATTTATTGTACTAGAGTGAGCAATAGTTAGACAATGTCACCAATGATACCCCTCTCAGACATAAGCCTAAAACCCAGATTATAATACATGTGCACACATGTCCAGTGTATTTTTGAAAGGGTCTACCTAAGTTAACAGTCCTGGGTCCACAACCCTGCTCACTATCAGGGTTATTCCCGAGACTTGCTACCCAGGTCAATGACCCGGCTTACAGTATGTCTGACAAGAAAATGATTGGCCGGGGACTGTAGTGCTCGGAGATTACATAATTTCCAAGAGCCCATTGAATACCAGAAGATCCAGTTCACTGGAAGACCTGGGTTCAGTGAAAAGAATTAAAACTTGCCATACATCAGAATGATTTCAGGCCCAAACGCACCATTTTGACGGGCTGTGCGATGCATTGTGCATGTTTTGAGTGCAATTCATTAGGTGTTTTGGTATGATGTGGCGGCCTGCTGGTCATGAGGTCGATCTTATGTGCTGCTCATAAGATCTGAAGATGCTGCTATCAACCAGAATGCCCAGAGGAATCACACACATGTCTGGGAAGGTGAATCTCAGGATCTCAGGATGACCAGCATGACTTGGATCTAATGCTGGTCATCCTGATGTATGGCCAGTTTAAGACCCGGAAACTACTAAGGTCATCTCCCTTGTATGACGGGTAGTCACAGCTTTAACCCATGCTCTGTGTCCCAGGTCTGAGCTGGGTTGAAGCGAGAATTTTATGTGTGAAATGGATATGAGTGACAAATAAAACAAAATTGTGTCCCACAAACAATCTCTGAGGTAAATTTCATAAACATGTCTAATTTACTCCGCTGACTCACTTTAATCTTAAGGCAGTGTTAGTCAATTCCAGTTGTAATGGATCTGTAACAGTGCCTGTTTTCCATGTCCTGTACCAGTAACACAGGTGTATTACACTCTTCCCTCAGGACTCCAAACAGTTCATGTTTTCCATACTACTTAGCAGGTGTAATCATTACTTACTGACACATTTTAAAAGCTGTATAGACAAGAATAGTAATTCCGCACAGTTTATAGATTGTATATTTTAGTAACATGTCCATTCCCTCTATTGTTTTATAAATGTCGTATTAGTTTAAAATACTTTGACTATGATGAGGGGGGTGCACCCAGGAATATGTATATTTCTGCTTGGGGCCCTCCGGACTGATTTAGTCAATTGTATTGATTAACATTATCCATACATTGATGAAGTCGCCCAAGAAAAAATGAATAGACAAAAAACATTTTAAAAGCTCACATATAGAGCTAATGAACGCGACTCTGCGTGAGCCAGATGTACTAAGCTTGAAAAGTGATAAAATAGACAGAGATAAAGCACCAGTCATTCAGCTCCTAACTGCCATGCTACAGGCTTTGTTTGAATAATGAAATTTGGGGGCTGGTTGATTGGTGGTGAATCACTCTCCATTTTATCACTTTGTAAGGCTTAATACATCTTCCCTCTTTGTGAGGATACATGAGTTTGAGAATGTATGGACTAATGCATTTTTAAAACATCCACAGATGGTACTAAAGTGTTTATGTGAGATTCTTGAGGAGACCTACAACCTATTCACTATTATGGTTCCTTGAGAAAACTGTTTTTAAGGATCACTAAAATTAAGTACATTTCTCTATATGCAAAATACAAATTCAAGTATTTAGTTGTCCAAATTTAGCATCTCAGTAGCATAATGCATACTTGCCTACTTTTGAAAACTAGTTTCAGGGAGATTATAGTTGGTAGTAGAATTTTGAACAGTGCCCCATTGAGGGGCCGTGTCATGCTCCACCCAAAGGGCGTGTCTAGTTCCATATATGGAAAGACTGTGAAAAGAGATTGTGAATGTGGCACCTAGAAGCGTGGGTGTGTACTGCTACATACTACATATGAGAGGAATCTTTTAAAATGACTTATACCCAAATGTAGATGTAAAGCAGTTAGTAAGAGCTACTATACTTGGTAAAGTGCTGGGACATGGTGCTGATAATTCAATGTAAATTTATCTATCTCATTCCATTTTTTCCCCAAAAGTGTAATGTGGGCTAGGTGAAATTAGGGAAATTGCTAGACTAATGAGGGAGAGAGGGAGATTGCTGCTATTTAAGGGAGTCTCCTGCAGAATGCAGGAGGGTAGGCAGCTATGGCATAATGGGAACAAAGAATTTTAGATTAGTGGCCAAAGAACTGCAACACTGTCCAACAGCTGATGCTGTCTTGTGGTACAAGAACAAGCAGGTGGACGTGTGGTAAAGCATTGTGAGCTAGGACAGGTGATTTGATTACCCGTGAGTGGTTTGCAGACATGCTCCTGTTGGAGTTTTCTGCAGTGCTGAGTGGTTACTGGACAGGTGGATGATGACAGAAGTGACACTTGTAGTTCTGTATTGTCCCTTTATTTTGTGGGAAAAAAAAACATTACAGATATTTATTTTCTACTGTAATATAGGAATTATAGGAATTTGAATAAAGCCACATATGTGCTATTCACAAATTCCTCTCCTTGTTCTGCTGACAGAGTTGGATGTTGAAGTGTGCTAAGCCTTATGTCTTTCCTGACTAATACGAGTAAGCATGGCACACTAACCTATTTTGTTCCTCTAATAGATTTATGAACAAAAAAAGTATATATATATTATATTCCTACTTCAGAGCCACCAGCATTTGTCACTGTCTTCAGCAAAGAATAGGAATCTGTGCAAGAAATATTGAATGCCAGAAGACACAGTTCACTGGAAGACCTGTGGAAGATCTTTGTTTGATTACATTAGTCTTCTTGTGTATCATTTCAAGAGGTTAGTCCAGGTCAGGGCAAGCAAGGAAAATTGTTTTCCAATTCCTCTTTGGCTCACTTCTGGTCTTTCTGCCTACTTTAGTTTTAACCACATAATTACAATTGTAGTACCACCTCCATACTAGGAGTGAGATTTAATAGGATGAGAGATTCAGAAAGTGAGAGATTTGGGAAGAAATCTCCAGTTAAAAAAAAAAAAAAAAACACGAGATTTCTTCCCAAATCTCTCACTTTCTGAATCTCTCATCCTATTAAATCTCACCCTAGGAGTACCCAATAACAACCCCCTCTGCCCAGTTTTTGGGCCAGATGCACTAAGCTTCAAAAGTGATCAAATGGAGAGTGCTAAACAGCCAGCCAATCACAGACTGTGTTTGAAAAATGTCAGGCAGGAGCTGATAGGGGGTCACTTAAATTTAAATTTATTTTTTAAATTAGAAAAAATTGGGATATGTGTCAAAAAATGACAAAGACTGGGGAGTGGAGAAGATGCCCAAAGCAACCAATTATCTTCCACCTATAATTTCATAAAATCTACTTACAATGCTAGCTAGAATTTAAATGGTAACTACTCTATTTATCCACTGCTTTTAAGCTTTGATTTCCCACAGATTAATAGCAGTTACAAGCAGAAATTCAGCCAAAATTTTGGCAAACAGCATTCTTTGTTTTTCATTTAATTTTTACTTACTGCACTTTCAGAGTAGATAACTTTGTCAAAACTGGGGCATTTGGAGGAAATGCAAGATTAATGACATCACAGAGTATGCCCTGTTGGGTGGTAGTCAAGATGGAACATTACAATCAGAGACAGAATGTTACATTACTATTACCTACAGTGAGAGGAGGAGGATAAAGTTTTGGCTCTTAACCCTTTGAGTGCCAACATCTCTGTGAGAGACGTTCAAAATATCCGCAAAAAATTCCAGCGTCGCTCACATTTGTCATATAAATTCAAAATAAAAATTTGTGTCAAAAAATATTACATTTCCTTTATAAGGTAACCCTTATAGGTCATTATGATGAATACAAATGTTTGCTAAGAAATTTTCGCACCTATTTTGACAAATTCACTGAAAGGGTTAAATACATTTTAGTTGCAGAAACAGCATGTAAATGAATGAATATAAATCAATCAAACCAAATATTGTTCCCATGCTCATCATGACTATTGTTTACCATGGCTTGTTTAAATGTAGTGAGCAGCACAGCTATCCACTTGCAGATGTACAGAGAATCTCAACTGAACAGAAATTCACATAAGCGTAAGGTATTCAATCTGGCAATCAGGGCCACCTACAAACACAGCCAACTCCGAATCAGCCCCACGATCTGTAATCAGAGCAGAACCCAAATATACCTCTACCAAAGTTTACAGTGAGTCCTCTGATCATTTGTTAAGGTGCCCACACACGCACCGATCCTGGCGGTGCGATGCTGTATGATGGGGTGCGCGCTCCCGCGGCACCTCATCGCACAGTACAAAAAGTATGTGCTGCACATACTTTTTGTACTAGCTTTTTCTAGCATAGCATCGCATCGCATGCACATCGTATGCACAAGGCATACAATGCGATGCTATGTGTGCTAGTTAAGCCCACAACGCACGCCGGGATCGGTGCGTGTGTGGGCACCTTTAGAGTCAGCAACTGATCATATTTGTAATGCTGTGTGTTCCATGCTACAGTATTCCACACAAAAAAAAAAAAGTAAATTGTTCCTCCATTAAGATGTACAGTTAGGATTACTGTATATTGCTATACACAACCAATAGGCTGATTAGGCTTCAGGCGAGGGCACCAGGACTGTGAGGAGGGGCATTCATTTTATTCCTATGACAGCATAGGAATAAAATGAAGACCTAATTCATTGCATGCTTGTCATCTATCTTCCATCCCGATGTGCTGTGGGGGGTGAAGTTCTTAAGGTGATTGCCAGATGGCTGTGCCAATGTAACCTACCAATTGAACCATTACTTTCTGTACATTGTGCTACAGCATTAGCTGGGAAGCCCCAAGCTAAAGCCTCCTTCACATGCCACAAGCATTAGATCTTAGTGTACATGCCAGTTATAAAACCTTCATTAGATGCACATGGGCATTATGACTGGGCGCCTATACTTGTGTGATTAGCAGCATTCAAAATGGAGCTACATGGGTATTATTCTAGGGCACCTGGAATCTTTAATCATGCCTTGTACATAGGGTTGTATTGTATGCAATGCTTTTTGCTCACTGTCACAGCTCACAGGGTCAGTATTCAACTGACCCGCTGCACATGCCGTTTCCCCCCTTTGCTAGGTTTTTGGACTGAGGGGGAAACGGCGTATGTGACTGCTACAATAGCCAGGCTCACGGCTAAATGCAGCAGGCTCCCTGCATTAGCCGCGAGCCTCGCTGTTTGGGGGAATCCTCGCCGTCCTCTGACAGTGAGGATTCCCCTGGAACTTTGAATAGGGTGATCTGCCGGATCAGGGGTTAAACGGCGAGGATCGCCTGTTTTCAGCAATCCTCACCATTTAACCACCTCGCCGGTCGCATTGAATATGGCTCATAGTATACTCTCACTTGCCCTTGTTAGAGAAAATAATCTTCTACTCCTTCATACTTGACCTGCAGGAAATGTGTCTGTGCTAATATTACTACAGGAGTTGACCCAACCGCAACAATCAGAAAAACAAATACTATGTTGCTGTTTATTTACAGATATTTAACATGTACTGTATGCTCTATTGTCACAGTGTTGAATAAATAACTCTATAGTATTCTCTATGTACCGAATCAAGATTACAAGCACACATTTACATTGAGAGGGCAGGAATTATGGGGTCAATGGAAATCTATTTGTCACTTGATAAATCAATCTGCTTGTTCTTAGAAAAAAACAAGAAATGATGACAAAATTCTGCGCTGGAAGTCCCAAATGGGTATTTTCGTTTTCAAAAGAGTTTCTTCATATAAATCCTCATGGATATTTCCCAATTTTCATCATAAAAGAGAAAAAATACAGTGGAACTATGGTTAATGATCTGTATAGATATGAAGAAATCTTTATGGAAAGGTAGCTTTTTAGATGCTCACATGTAGCTTACATAGAGAGCATGCAATAAAACCTATAAAGGTATCTTTCTTTCACCCTCAAAGGTAGATGTCACCTGTGTAGTCAAACAAGGAACCCAGGAATCTCACGAAATACACCACAGTGTGAATAGGTGTATAGGTGCTTACATTTATCTTACATGTCAATAAATGTAGGGAAAGCATATAAAGGTTTCTTTTCAATCCAAAAAAGGTGTAACACGTCACAATGGTATACAAAAACAGATGCTCACATGTGCTTACATTGGCACCAGTGTAGCCATACGTATCAAGGTTTCTTTTCCTATTGCAAGCCTCATTCCATATGTCAAAAAAGGAAGAGAAAATCCAATGGTGCAGTACCAAAAATTTAATTCTTCACACAATAAAAAATGTACATAAAAGAACAGGATATATTAATACCTCAAATCCAGTGAAACAAACAGTTCAGCTTAACAAGATGGTAGAAATAGGATGAACCCGGGTATCCTGCTGAAAAGTTCCTAACACCTTCAAAAAAAGTAAAAAGGAATCCTTCTTAAAAACTCACTCCTCCAACATGTTTCGAAGTTAAGTACTTCTTTCTCAACCTTGAGAAAGAAGTACTTAACTTCGAAACATGTTGGAGGAGTGAGTTTTTAAGAAGGATTCCTTTTTACTTTTTTTGACGGTGTTAGGAACTTTTCAGCAGGATACCCGGGTTCATCCTATTTCTACCATCTTGTTAAGCTGAACTGTTTGTTTCACTGGATTTGAGGTATTAATATATCCTGTTCTTTTATGTACATTTTTTATTGTGTGAAGAATTAAATTTTTGGTACTGCACCATTGGATTTTCTCTTCCTTTTTTGACATATGGAATGAGGCTTGCAATAGGAAAAGAAACCTTGATACGTATGGCTACACTGGTGCCAATGTAAGCACATGTGAGCATCTGTTTTTGTATACCATTGTGACGTGTTACACCTTTTTTGGATTGAAAAGAAACCTTTATATGCTTTCCCTAGATTTATTGACATGTAAGATAAATGTAAGCACCTATACACCTATTCACACTGTGGTGTATTTCGTGAGATTCCTGGGTTCCTTGTTTGACTACACAGGTGACATCTACCTTTGAGGGTGAAAGAAAGATACCTTTATAGGTTTTATTGCATGCTCTCTATGTAAGCTACATGTGAGCATCTAAAAAGCTACCTTTCCATAAAGATTTCTTCATATCTATACAGATCATTAACCATAGTTCCACTGTATTTTTTCTCTTTTATGATGAAAATTGGGAAATATCCATGAGGATTTATATGAAGAAACTCTTTTGAAAACGAAAATACCCATTTGGGACTTCCAGCGCAGAATTTTGTCATCATTTCTTGTTTTTTTCTATTGAATATACCTGTAGTGTCTTGTAGCACTATTTATGTTTGATACTAATCTGCAGCAGGAGATAGCGCTAGGTTAATAGAGTTTAATCTTTCTAAATCTGCTTGTTCTTGTCAGCAGTGAACACAGCTCATTGTTGCAGTTTGTACATTGTTGCGTCCAGGTTGTCTCAGTCCACTGGGTTACCATATCACCTATGACCCCTATGTTCTTTCAAAGACAGTCTACATGAAAATATACTGTGTACATATTGGACTTTGACCCAAAGATGAGTACGTATGTTGTCATGCAAGTTGCTAGTAAAAGAACATATGTCCGTGCTGAGAAATGAAGGAAAACTATTTTCTCTGACCTTGGTGAGCTGATTTCTGCTCCAACACTAAATTGTTTTCTATTATCTGTTGTAGCTTTTCAGCTGTCACCAGGAATCTGTTCATCTGTTTATCAGTCCCCATTAGTGGTCTGTGACCATTTTTGGGAACACTGTAGATTATATATTAAACATGCCCATTATGTTAATGGTTGTCATGCGCCTGCTTTGAGATCTGTTGGGGGTTTTATAAAAACAGAAGTTTGAAGTCCAATTTAGGTTAATGTCACCATGTTTATATATAAACTACAAGTAGTTTCACATTATGCAAAATACGGTAAGTCCAATATTAATGACTCATACATGAGAACATATATACTATACAGTTCCTCACTCGTATTTGTAGACTGTCCCGAAATATCTCATTATTGCTACTAAACTCTAGTTTGCAATCATTCACATGGGTGATGCCCTAACAATAGAATACATAGCAATAGTGTTCTGTTGTCATTCACATACCAGGAAGCATTCATGCAATATTCATGATGTACGGTTATACTGTATTGTTATTTCTACTACATTTGTGGGCTAAAATAGGCATATGGAAGCTTTCATAGACACATAAACTTAAGGTCAGCAGTGTCCTCATTTTTATCCCTCAACCCCCCCCCCCCACACACACACACACACACACACACACACACACACCCACACACACAAATCTGTGGGTGTGATAAGATGAGCGTATGACGTGTGTTTTCACATTGCACTGTGCATGCTCGGAATTGTACATACACGCACAAATCTGGCTATACAGCAGAGGCAGAACTACCATTGGTGCAGCAGTTGCAGTGCACTGGGGCTGAGGACTAAGGGGCCCACTTCTGGCCCTGCGCCCTGTTCCTGCCACCCACTATTTTTCCCTGTCACACTTTGCCTTTCCCTGTCACCCACTTCCATGTTGCATATGTGAACCTAGGTTGGGGAGGAGGAGGGAAGCCCAAATTATATTTTTGCACCTGGGCTTGCCACCAGTGGCGTAACTACTGTAAGGAAGCCCCAGCAGCCGCTTGGGGGAGCAAGCAGCAGCAGGGTCTGTGTGGGCGCCGGCACCCGCTCGACGCACTGACATGCTGCTGCCTGCCGCTGCCCACTGACTGAGCTCTGGACGCGAGATGACATGGCAGAGATGACAAATTTCCCCATTGATTCAATCGACTGTACACAGAGCTGGCTATTGGCTACTGTGTACAGGATGGGAGGGCGAATGGGCTTGTTAGGGTGGTCTGCGATGCATCGGAGCCAAGGGAAGCAGCAGTGTATGCTGGTCTCTCTTCCTCTCTCCTGGTTTAGTTTCTCTGTTATGCGTGTGACATCATCACGTCACACGCTGGAAAAATATGCTGGAGAGGAGCCTGGAGAGGGGGGGAGTGGCACACAAGTTTTGGCAGGGGGGGGGAGCAAAATGTATAGTTATGCCACTGCTTACCACCTACAAGTTCCATCACTGCTATACAGGGTCCTAGTTCAGCAAAGCTCAGAGAGGGCGCATCGACTCTTATGCCTATAGCAGTAGTCCTGAAACTGTGCCGTGGCACCCTGAGGTGCACTGGGAGACTTGCAGGGGTGCCCTGAGTTGGTGTTACACAATCAAATCCCATTATTCATGCTCCGTGTAATAGACAAAACCAGTTTGTGGCTTCCAATCATACCATATGTGGACATATACGGAAGGGAATCCTGTCCCTCACAAAACCTTAAGTATGACATATGTAAATAATTTACTTATGTTAATCTTATTATTTTATTTCCCTAATGTCCAATTACTTATTTCACAGAAATATTGACTATTCAAGTTTATGGATAGTTCATCTACAATACTTATCATAATATATAAGTGCAAAGAAAATGATATGCCCCTTTCTGGTCAGTTATTTGAAATCCCTTTGTCATAATCATTTTTTCTGATATAGCAGATATATGGCTGATGTCAATCTGCCAACATATTTATACTTCTGATAATTCCTTCATGTTTAGTATTAATTACACAGTGCGCTGAAATGCCTGCCAACCATGTCAATTTAATATAAAACTGTCTAAACTTTGCATGCTATTACTCAAACATTTCACTACAACTACATACAGTATATTCTGCATTTACAGCTTCTTCTTTTTTAACTGGAAACAAATGTAAAATTGTTTGCAGCTCTAACACCAAAGCCAGATTGCTGGGCATTGACTCCACTGAACAGTGCTGTATGAATTAGGTGACATCAGGTTTAGGAAAGGAGCAGGGACAGGACAAATAACAAAGGCCTGCAGTGCTGTTCATTGAAAATGTATAGTGGTCGGTGACTTCCTGGATTAAATTCACAGTCCCCTCTATATTTTACTATGGTGATAGCATTTAAATGAAAAAACTCTGTTTCCCATTTATATGAATTACCACAATACCTCTCTATTACATTTACAGTGTATTGAATATTGCATACTGTATTACATTGGGGGAAAATAGATGTGACAAAATCTGAATTACCATACGACCATAAGACATAAGACAATTATCTATATCAGAGGCTCTAATATAACTTGTCTCAGCAGCCTTGTGTCTTTGTAGAACAATAGGCCCTTATTTTCCATAGCATACTTGCCTTATCTCCTGGAACATCTGGAAGACTACCCATATGGCTATAAGATTACTTGTCCATAGCTCAATTTCTAGAAAAAAAAGCTTGGCAAGTGCTGCATACATAAGACACTATCTGATATTTGACAGCGCTCACAAAGATATACACAACACTTAGTTTGAGATTACTGTAGTTACCCCATGTGTTTAACAAAGGATGGTTATATAAATAAAGGCTAAGGAACTCAGGGGGTAACTCATGTTAGCTTGGTGAGTACCGATTGCTGAAATGCCAGCCTGCCATGTGCCCGCCCCTCCACCACCGAATCCCCTCGGTACCATGCCAGGGATTGTGCTTGGTAACACATCCCCTCACATGCCTCCGCTAGCAGGAGAAATCATTTGATGGCCACTGACCATCAGATGATGTATCCTGCCTTCGTCAATAAAAGTCAGTCTCAACTGACTTGACGAGGCAGGCATGGACATCCTGTTACCTCAACCGCCGGTTCCCACCCATAAAATGCTGGGTATTCCCATGGTCGAGCCCCCAGCCCTCCCTCCCCGCAACGAATGGCTGGCACTTGCGTAACTCACCAAAGCCATTCTTTGTCAGGGGCTGCACATGCGCAAATACACGATTACACATGTGCAAACCCCCAAACATCCAATCAGGGATGAATTCGGTCCCTTTCAAGTGTTATTGAATCCGGTCCCCAGTACCTTGAGCTTGTTAACGTGACTGAGGAACTCTTGATGTACATTTATTTTATTTTTTTTAAATTTATGAACAATTTCTTATATAACGCACACATATTCCGCAGCCCCAGTGGACAATCTATATTCCCTACCACATGTACACACACACTCACTCTTGGGTTAATTGTGTTGGAAGACAATTAGCCTACCTGTATATTTATGGATTGTAGGAGGAAACGGGAGTATTATTATTATTATTATTATTATTATTATTATTATTATTATTTGATGAGGGTATCTTTAAGTTGTTTTTTTTTTGGGGGGGGGGGGGTTCTCCTTGAGATGGCAAAAATAGATGCAGTAAGTTGCCCAGAACAGGTGGTGGATTTTGCTTAGAGGCTGGATGGTTGCAGCACCTTCCCTATTAAAATATTCCACCTATGAAAAATATACATACAGTAGGAACAGCCTAATGTAAGGACTTTAAAATGATATACAGTATATACAGTATATTGGCATTCCTATGGGTGAGTTACTGCTCATTTTATTGATATGATCTTTTGCCACATATTGCATTTTATAACTGCTTATTATTGTTTTTTTGTATATTTATTATTTCATCCTTGTGATAAGAGATTGTTTATTATTACATAATATTTTGAACATAATGCTACTTCATATTTTGTTGTTCTCTGGTCTCAATGTTTCTGTTTAGGGGTCTGACTAACAAATATTTGAGTAGCTGCTTGGTTAAAACAGGCCCAGCATTTTAACTCGGGTAGAGAGTAGGATTCAACATGAGTTCAACATGGCTTACGGTTCAGTGTTAATAGGTAAGCCAAGGCCATGTTGCCTAAGACCTGTTTACACCATACGAAGAACCGGCGCATGAAGGTGATCTAATCTCCAAGCCCCGGCTTGGGACCCATTGGTGGTGATGTCACTGGGACTCATTGTGGTGACATTACCAATTGGGCCATCAGCCTAAAAAAGAGGTCTCAGCCGGGCTCCAACCAGGAGGACCCTCATGTACAAAATCTTGAGTGCGACCTGGCATGGAAATGTGAAAGGGGTATTACCTTGACTGAAAACATTGAAAACTAGTGTACTGTACAGTATGTGATATGTTTTACTACAGTAGTTACAGGGACATCTTTGCTTTCAGTTCCATTGCTCATACCTGAGCTGAATAACACAAGGGCATATATTGCATAGAGGGAGATTGACCTGGCAAAGCAGTTAGACTACAACCCTAAATACTATTGTCTGTATCATGGAGGTTAATGAGTCTCTCCTATTGGGCCTAATTCATGGGTGGCCACAGTGAAAAAGTTTATGGGGATAACAAGACAGAAAAGGGGGGGGGGGTGTTGTGTGTATGAGACGGACAGTTTCTGTCTCTAAAAGTGCACAACCTCTCACGCCAATTGACATGTTCAAAAGTATATACTACGCCTTTCATAGGCATGCTGCAACTGATGGTGGAACTTTATATGCACAGAGACAGATTAATGCCACAGTCAGTGGAGGTCTCAATAGGAAGATCATAGGCCTTGGCATTAGCATACAGACATAGGCATCTGACTGATAATCATTACCATTATGTTTTGTTGCAAAATTGTGGAGATACTGTAGATGGTGATAAAAGCTCATCCTTATCACCAGATAATGATTAATAACCCCCAATTTCCTCCTCCCCCTAGTATTATGTCAGTAATAGCAAACAATTTGTCATTCAGCAATGAATATTCATTATTTGCTCATGAATTACCCTTTGTATTTATGCCTGGTCCATTCAGCAGTACTGAATGCTAGAAACTGGTTTTTACCTTAATTTATGTTATAGTGTGCTTTACTGATGAACTATTTTAATCTTTGAGCTTTCTGTGTAATTTGGCATTCACTTTATTTTAATATTTTTTTAAAATGCCCACTTGTTCTGTAGACACTCAGAGGAACAATAGGTCACATCCCGTTCCTTTTTGAATTTTCTTTACACTTAAATAATGCTGAGTTGACACATGCATGTCCGTTTTCAGAGATTGTGCTTTTTCAGTATTAATCATTAACATCTGGGTCACCAACAGATATTTCTTGTAAAATTGTTGTGATTCAGGCAACCTAGGCGATAGCAGCTGACAGAGTAAAAGATTATGAACTTTTGGTTATGCTGCCAAGTAACGTCAGTCTTTCGTCATGCCGCATGTAGCTGGGGAAAGTTCTACATGTTTAAATTGGCGGAACCTGAAGGAGAAGGGGACTACAATAGGAATATACAAAGAACCATGTTGGCTTTTTACTACTAGGCCTAAGTGTTACTGCTGGATTTATTATCACATCTGGTTGTATTTTTGCAATATTACTGGACACTAATATTGTATATGTATTGCTGGTCGCTACTGCAGTACTACTGAAATATTCTTGGGCACTAATGTTGCTGCTGGTATAATACAGAGACATACTGTTACTGGTTAGTGATGTTGCTATCTTATTAATTAGCAACAACGCTACTGCTTTACATATTTTTATTTTTGTTGCTAAACCTGCAAAAGTGATCCACGGTTGTCTTAGTGATCACTTTGCCTAGATCATACAGTTGCAATCATTATTTTCCCATTTCAAAGCAATGGTGTTCATCCTTATGTCAAGTTAGTTGGAAAAGTAAATGTGCATTACAGACCTTTTGAAGAGTAGGTAGCTACTGCTGTACTCCATAATATCTGCTTAATTAGAGATAATGGAGATGTTGTTTGCACTACAGTGTTGAGTCATGAGTACATGAGAAAACATAAAATGTAAAATCAAAAAAGGGGACTGTTTGACATAAAAAAAGAACTTCACTTACTGCATCGCTGGCCAGTTGCGAACATTTCTGCTCACATGTGACTTGGCATCAACGGATTGTATATATATATAATTGCGAATAAAAATAATGATATATATATAAAGGGGGGTGACCTTTTTCTGTGATGTTGGGGTAGCAGCACGTCTATGGAACCTCGCTGTTAATAGAGGCACAGGGAAATAGAAATAAACAAGGAGATATAAAAGTGTGCTTTTATACTTTCACCAGAAACAATACACAATAGTACAATCAAATGTGTTTATTGTGAACATCCGTACATCAGATTGATGATTCTCATAAAATTTCAATATTTTATCCAACGCCTGACTTAAAGCAGCAGAAATATCCCTACACGTTTCGTCCAATTAGGACTTCTTCAGGGATGATCAGGATCAAATTGAATAATGTAAAAGGGCTAGTTCTCCTTGAAGGTTAAAGTGAGGCAAGGGATATATCAATATCAAACGCTATCAAAGCATTTTGTCATACAGAATGATGCAGCTTCATTAGCAATTTAGCAATTTAGAAGTAGAGACAGGATTTATGATTAAACAGCTGACCGACTGATTTCTTCACAGCCCTAGTACTCAATGGTACATACAGTACCTGGTTTCTTTTCAACAAACTTGGAGCTGCAGTCTTCCCCCAGGCATTACAGCTTCCCTCAAGCCATCTTTTATAGAGGTCAGGGAAATTATAAAGAGTGACATACAGAGTGAGAAACAAAGCATCTTTGGCGTGGGACCCCACACCCGGCCAGGCGGCACCCTACTATGACTTCGACCTAGATGCACTCATCATAGATGTCTTAAAATAGGTTTAAGTAAGGGTGGTAATTTACCAATGGGGTGCTACACTGAAGCATGTCTGGAGAAATGGACCAATGGGCGATGGAGGGTAGTATACACAAATCTCCGGTATGTCTCTCAGGATCAGGAGATATATATATAAAAAAAAAAATAATAAAGGCAAGTATCAGCAATGATGTCGTCAAGTATCAGGAATGTGTAATGGGTTCCACAACGTTGGTAACCATATGCGTACCCCAACTCACTATTAGGAAAGTAGGGGGTGCTCATAAAGGTATCTTTTTCTTTACAGGTTCACCACGGGTGCAACATCAAGATTAGGGGATGCGTACCATACTCACACGACAAAGTATAAATACAGGCACATCTGGGTATCTTTTAAGGAAAGTGTGGTCCTCTCATGGGAATGTCACAACTCCATATGCGGGTATAGAAAAAACAGAGAGCCCGCTTTTAAAGGTAGATACAATTTATTTGGAACGGATAAAAATGAACTGGGATATGCTAGATGGAAAACAGAACACGGTACCTTGAGGCTGGGGTATTGGCCTTATACCCCAGTCTAACACCGTCTGCAAGCACAGAAAATCCCAGTGGTATAACAGCAAGTCCGCTCCTCTCCTGCCAACGCGTTTCGACAGGGAACCTGTCTTTCTCAAGGCATGGAGAGGAGTGATCAGAAAACCATATTTGTACCCATGCACATTACAATCAATTAGACTTACTTCCGCCGGAAGCGTTAAGCAGGCGGAAGTTGTGTTGGAAAAAAACACAGGTCGGAAATAAAGTATACTGGCTCCTTATTATTGAGCCTAAATATAGCGTCTACTGTATAGTGCCCCGCTGATTAAGCTGGGGAATTTAGAGGGTATTAACCTAGACGGAATGGGGCTTACGGTGAAGTCTCCGGGCGCAATGGAACGCACACAGACAACGTGTGGAACGCATTGCGACTTCCGGCGTGTACATCATTTTCGGGAGCGGGGTAATCACAGCGTCCGTCTCCTGACGCTGTGGAACGCACCGCTTCAAAGTGCTGGACCGCAGACGTCACTTCCGCATGTCGCGGTCCAGTGCCGTGCTGCAGCGTCGTTGGTCAGCTGTATAGAAGCTGGCTATTGCACTACGTCCATAGGGGGCCTGATTCAGCGCTGTTTATGCAGCGATGGAATTTAAAGTGACATGTGTCCATAGGGGGCCTGATTCAGCGCTGTATATACAGCAATAGAATTTAAAGTGACATGTGCATGGAATAAAATATGGCTTTTACAATGTATGGCAACAGAATGTGTTATAATAACAAATATACAACGAATATATAAAATACAGTTGATATATAGAAAATACAATGGGTATATAAAATGGGGTAATTAGAAGGATGCTAGAATTAAAAAAGTTAAAAATTATAAAAACCATTTTAATTCGAAATCTGAATTAAGGCCATGAGGGGACAAGGAATTTAAATCGTAAATCCACCTCATTTCTTTTTTGGCCAAATTCTGTTCCTTGTTCTTATGTCGCCAAATATCTTTGACAAGTTCAAGGCCCCAAAAACCTTTGATATGGCTTGGGGAACATTGGTGGGATTCCTTAAAGTGCAGTGAGAATGGGTGATCCGGATTACCCTTTTTTATATTCCTAATGTGTTCGGACCACCGGATCTTCAGGGTCCTGGTGGTCTTTCCCACATAAAGTAAGTTACACGAGCACATAATAACATAAATGGCGAATTTCGAGTTACAGGTCATAAAATGATTCAGTTTGAACTGTTGATTATTAAGTATAAGTTCAACTGTTTTTTTGGGGGTGCTGGTGCAAGATTTGCACATCGCACAATCCCCACACCTATGGAACCCTTTGTTCCTAATAATGCCACCTAACGGTGTTTCTATAAAAGCACTCGAAACTAATTTATCTTTAATACTTGGGGCTCTCTTGTAAACAAATTTGGGTTTCCTAGGTAAAATATCAGATAAAATGGGGTCACGTAAAAGCAGGTTCCAATTTTGATTAAAAATTCTTTCTACTTGGCGGTGGTGGCTACTATAGTTTGAGATAAAGGCCAAATTGGCACCGGTCTCTTTAATCTCTTTTACTTTGGTCGTAAGGAGGTCTTCTCTTGGAATAGCCTCAACTTCTTCAATGGCCTTATTTAATGTGACTGGTTTGTACCCCTTATGTAAAAATTTGGATTTAAGGGTTTGAACACTTTTATTGTATTCTTCAGGTTTGGAGCAGTTGCGCTTCATCCTAATAAACTGCCCTTTGGGGACATTTGTAAGCCATCGGCTCAAGTGGTTACTTTTGCTGTCGATATAGGTGTTTGAGTCGGATGGTTTGGTATATACCGACGTTTGTAGTGTATTATTCTCGACATAGATATTTAGATCCAAAAAATTAATATTGGATTTGCTGATAGCAAAAGTGAGTTTTATATTTAATAAATTAGTATTTAAAAAACCACAAAACTCATTAAGAAGGGATTCCTCCCCACGCCAAATAAATAAAATATCATCAATGTAGCGCCACCACTGGACCAGGTTCGCACCCCACTCATGGCCAGACCACACCATAGTATCCTCCCATCTGGCCATGAAGATGTTCGCATAACTGGGTGCGAACCTGGTCCCCATGGCGGTACCCACTTGTTGGAGAAAGAAGGAACCATTGAAGTTAAAATAATTATTATTTAAAATAAAAAGAATTCCTTCCAATATAAAATTTTGCAGATTGGCTTCCATCGCGGTATTTTCCAATGTCTGTTTAATTGCACTTAACCCATCTTCGTGTTTAATAATAGTATATAAAGATGTAACATCCGCTGTTACTAAAAACAGAGAATCGTCCCATGTAACATTCTTAATTTTGTTTAAAACATCCTTCGTATCTTTAAGATGCGACCTATTATTGCACACTAATGGCTGGAGATGGTGGTCAATAAAAAAAGAGAGATTAGAAGTGATTGAATTGGTCCCCGCTATGATAGGACGTCCAGGGGGGTTAGTTAAATCTTTATGCACTTTTGGCAAAAGATATATAACGGGCACTGAAAATTCTTCTACCACCAAAAATTCTGAGGTTTTTGGGGCCTTGAACTTGTCAAAGATAATTGGCGACATAAGAACAAGGAACAGAATTTGGCCAAAAAAGAAATGAGGTGGATTTACGATTTAAATTCCTTGTCCCCTCATGGCCTTAATTCAGATTTCGAATTAAAATGGTTTTTATAATTTTTAACTTTTTTAATTCTAGCATCCTTCTAATTACCCCTTTTTATATACCCATTGTATTTTCTATATATCAACTGTATTTTATATATTCGTTGTATATTTGTTATTATAACACATTCTGTTGCCATACATTGTAAAAGCCATATTTTATTCCATGCACATGTCACTTTAAATTCTATTGCTGTATATACAGCGCTGAATCAGGCCCCCTATGGACACATGTCACTTTAAATTCCATCGCTGCATAAACAGCGCTGAATCAGGCCCCCTATGGACGTAGTGCAATAGCCAGCTTCTATACAGCTGACCAACGACGCTGCAGCACGGCACTGGACCGCGACATGCGGAAGTGACGTCTGCGGTCCAGCACTTTGAAGCGGTGCGTTCCACAGCGTCAGGAGATGGACGCTGTGATTACCCCGCTCCCGAAAATGATGTACACGCCGGAAGTCGCAATGCGTTCCACACGTTGTCTGTGTGCGTTCCATTGCGCCCGGAGACTTCACCGTAAGCCCCATTCCGTCTAGGTTAATACCCTCTAAATTCCCCAGCTTAATCAGCGGGGCACTATACAGTAGACGCTATATTTAGGCTCAATAATAAGGAGCCAGTATACTTTATTTCCGACCTGTGTTTTTTTCCAACACAACTTCCGCCTGCTTAACGCTTCCGGCGGAAGTAAGTCTAATTGATTGTAATGTGCATGGGTACAAATATGGTTTTCTGATCACTCCTCTCCATGCCTTGAGAAAGACAGGTTCCCTGTCGAAACGCGTTGGCAGGAGAGGAGCGGACTTGCTGTTATACCACTGGGATTTTCTGTGCTTGCAGACGGTGTTAGACTGGGGTATAAGGCCAATACCCCAGCCTCAAGGTACCGTGTTCTGTTTTCCATCTAGCATATCCCAGTTCATTTTTATCCGTTCCAAATAAATTGTATCTACCTTTAAAAGCGGGCTCTCTGTTTTTTCTATACCCGCATATGGAGTTGTGACATTCCCATGAGAGGACCACACTTTCCTTAAAAGATACCCAGATGTGCCTGTATTTATACTTTGTCATGTGAGTACGGTACGCATCCCCTAATCTTGATGTTGCACCCGTGGTGAACCTGTAAAGAAAAAGATACCTTTATGAGCACCCCCTACTTTCCTAATAGTGAGTTGGGGTACGCATATGGTTACCAACGTTGTGGAACCCATTACACATTCCTGATACTTGACGACATCATTGCTGATACTTGCCTTTATTATTATTTTTTTTTATATATATCTCCTGATCCTGAGAGACATACCGGAGATTTGTGTATACTACCCTCCATCGCCCATTGGTCCATTTCTCCAGACAAGTTTTCCTATATTCTGGGTTGAGTGGTGACCCAGTCCTGTGGATCCGGCTGAAGGAGTGCTTTGCGCCTTGGGACTTATTTCTGTTTGTTTTGTATATTGTGCTACACTGAAGCAGCTGTAATGAATATTTTCACCAATGTGGTCGATCATACAACATTTTAAAGAGCTTAGAGGATGTGCAATTGATGCAAAATGCCTGGCTACAGGCTGCTCACTAGATGAGCTTAATGCTGCTCTAATAGCTGATCTGTGAGCTGTCATGCATGTTTTGAAGGCTGTCTCAGGTTTTCCTATGTATAACAGCCCACATGGACATATGATCTGATACACTACAAATCGAGTTACATGTAAGGTGATGTCTAATAAAATATTTTTTCCCAGATAAGGGATGAAAAAACACATCCCCAGCAACTAGGAATTGACATGTGGTGCAAGTGCACTGAAAACAACCTTTCCTTAATATTTGTTGAGGAATTAACCTTAGAGACATCAGTCTTCACCAGAAGGTTCCGTAAATTACGTCCACGGGTACAACACGACATTAATCGTGTGTCAGAAACAATCGTGTGTCAGATACAATCCGAATGAACGAAAGGCCATCATTTTTTTTACTGTGTTGTTAATTACATGACTGGCAGGTATGAATCTATTAACCCATGGAATAAATGCTGATTTTGTGGTACCTTTATTGCCCCGTAGGGTAACCAATCTATCTAAGGCCAAGACTTGCTGCAACGCATTTTCCAAATGGACTTTGTCATAACCCCTCTTAATGAATTCTGTTTAATCTCTAACATCTGTTGGTATGCTAGCTCAGGGTTGGATGTAATTCTTTTTATTTGCAAGAACTGTGAATAAGGCAAGCCCTGTAACAATGGTGTAGGATGACAACTCTTGTACAGAAGCAGGTTATTCCTGTCTGTTGGTTTAGAAAACAAACTAGTTTCAATATTATCAGAATTTATTTTGATACATACATCTAGAAAGTTAACCTGTTGTTCACTAACCACAACTGAGAACTTCACAGGGATAACCCTCTGATTGTGCATCTTGATGTATTTAAGTAAATCATCTTCCGGACCCCTCCAAAACAGGAGGAGGTCATCTATATACCTCGTATACAGTACAATCTGATCAGCGGTATGAGGATTAGCAAAAAAGAAAATTTCTTCAACATCAAACATATAGATATTACAGTATGATGGGGCTACATTGGACCCCATCGCACAACCGATAAACTGCAGATAAAATTGATTATCATAAAGAAAATTTTTTTGTTAAAATTAAAGCCACCAACTCAATCCCAAATTCCAATGGTGGACCTTTATATAAGGGATGATTGGTGAGAAAGTGCCAAAGTGCTGAGATGACCTGTTCATGTGGGATAATCATATAGAGACTATGGACATCCATACTAAACATCCATATTTCCTGATCTGTAAAAGGTAGTAGGTAATTCATTAACTTTACTCAACAACATGGTGGTGTCCAAAAAATATGTAGGATGGTCTCTGATACAAGGTTGAATTAGAGTATCCACATACTGTAGATGCTGTAGCAATGGCAAGATATAAAGATGTCCTCGCTGAGATTATCGAGCGTCCAGGTGGTTGACTTAAAGAATCTAACCTAATTATCACAAATTTTTAGTAAGTAGTTAGCATTTCACATAATTATAATGGGATATGTGATCTACTCATATTTATTAAACTTCAGTTGTAAAATTAATTCGGAACTGTGACTAGTCATAATAACGCCACTTTTTAGAGGCGTTGTGCAGCTTCAATTTTCGATAAGGCTGTCTTAGCAGCCTCTTATTGCAGCTCCCTCTCCCTTCTCTCTACCCTTTTGTGTTTGTAATACCCAGGGGTATAGATAGAGAGCTTTCATTAGTTTAGTGTAAGCATTCTGCCTCCATACACAGGACCGTATTCTGGTGAAGTCGTGAATTTGCATGGGGGAGCGATGTTTGGCTTCTGTGTGTGTATTTCTGCGCATATGCCGGATGCGAATGGGCACGTATGCACCAGTTGCCAGTTTCCATGGCAATGAGGCAGTGATGCATCTTCCGGGGGCGGGCAGCTGACATCACTGTGTTCTCTTCCTCATAGTCCAGCATAAATTTGGACTATGAAATTCTTAGTAATAGTAATATGTGAACTGTTTAAAAAATTACCTAACAATACAGGGTCTTTCGGTACCATGCAATAAAAAATAACCCTTTTCTTTCTTCTTTATTTAGTTTGTAGTTTAAGAAAATTTGATAAAATATCTATAGATAAACCAGTATAAAATGTAACAGTTAACATAAAATGTATTTTATGAGCAGCAATCTCATAATGAGTAACAGCTTTCCGTGCAGCTGCAGTCAATTCAGTTTTTAGGCATAATTTGCTATTTGATAGAACATCTTGCAGTATTACAATATGAATTATAATGCACCACCGATTTTAAAGGATGCAGATACATTTGTAAAAACAAAAAGGGATCTGGAAAATAGAATACGATCAAACATTTCTACTGTAACTTGTGATGTCATCAGTACATTGCCAGAAAACCTACTTGTACTGTACAGCTGTATATATGATGCTACTGCCTGCAAGTCAAAGCTAGACTGACATACTGTATATTATTTGTTTCTTTATTTTTAACTATGCCTCAATGGGGGAGGGGTAGTTGTATTGCGCTAGGAAGGACAAATGCCACTGTAGTATTGTAGTATTGCATATGCATATACAATTACATTCACACAAAATATAGGCATGTCACATATTTAAAAAAAAATCAAAAGCTGCTTATGTGTCCTACTGTTTTGCAAATAAGACGATGCATTTTAATGGAACAAATTGCACGATAAGATGCTTGGCACTACCAAGTCATGCCATGGCATGATGTGACTGAAAGGGCAGTTTAACACTCATGAATACTAGATGTAAGTGGACACATCTCTATAGACCTTCTAAGTGGCATAAAATGAACTGGGGCACTACTTGGATTTGAAAAATTATCTTGGGTACTACCGTTTGTTTCTTAAAAGTAAATAGGGTAATATTATGGGGCATAAAATGAACAACCACTTTGAAGAAGGGCATTGTCCTAGAAACATTGGGGAAGGGTACCTAAAAAAAGGGCCCACAAAGTTCTGGCTATAATCCTGAGCTAATCTATGCTCTTTATGTCTTATTCTGGCTGAAACATATGCTAGAAAGGTTACTTACTGTACAGTAATTGTAGATGTAGTATATGGAAGGAAAATGTACAGTGCATCAACAAATGGTTATGTACAACATTTTTTAATATGAAGATGCAGTCACAATTAAACTGCTCCTCACTGCCCGCTGCTGCCAATTTTGACAGCCATTTTGACAGATCAAAGTATATTTAGCATTTTTAAGGTTACAAAAAGTTTAAAACTGTTTGTTGCACATGTGCTGTAATTGTGTGCTGTAATTGTATATTGCCAAATACAACTCATCCAGAAGAGCTGTTTTGTGTCTGACTTTCTAACTTGGCCTCCATTACATTGGCTGAATTGCAGTGACGTGCGGTGAGGTCAGTGCCTGGGGAGGCACTGACCTCACCGCAAGTCACTGTCAGGGACTGTTCTGCACCCCCCCCGCCGGTACATGCGCGCCCCACCTGCCCTCCCTCCACCCGGCGAACTCACCTGTCCTCTTCTCGGCGGTGACGGCCGCCGGTCCTCTCCACGGTGGTGACGGCGGCCGGTCCTCTCCACGGCGGTGAGTGTCAACGGCAGTCTACCAGCAGGCGCCGACTCCCCGCTGCCCGCGCCCCGCGCTGCTGCATCCTCTCACGGGTCCTGCATGTGTGATTGGACAGCGGATCCAGCACTGGATCTGCTGGCCCAATCACATCTGGTGGCGTGCGTTTATACTGGTGCCCCTGTCATTGCGGCACCAGTATTAGTGCTGCTTCCCTATTCATTTTCAATGGGCTTTTACAGCTCATTGCTGCACCCTGCCCCCCTGCCCACCCCTTCCCGCCCCACACTGCCCAGAGTTTCAATGTAAACAGCAGGAGGCACCTCTCCAGCTGCCTCCCACCCTCACATGCAGCAGTGTAAGAGGGTGGGAGGCAGCCGGAGAGGGAGAAATGATGAAAATAATAAAAGAAGATATATAAATATCTTCTTTTTATTATTTTCATCATTATGACAGGGGAGGCTCTGCCTCCCCTGCCTCCCCTGACTGCACGTCCCTGCTGAATTGTATGTTTAACATGGGCTAAAAACCTCAGACTTTTACTGAACTCAGGGCCTGATTTAGTAATGATTCCAAAATAAAAATCTTTGGGGCTTATTCATACCTAATTATTGGGCTGTAGTAGCACACGTGTGCGAGACCATCCTGCGATAAAATCCAGCATCTTTTTGCATTTCAAACTGAGAAGAGGTTGGTTTTTTTTCTTTTTAGAGAAGTACCGCATTGGTTAAAGGAATAATGCGAATTTGTATGATATAGATGAAATTGTGTGTTTCTCTGAGATAACATACAGTAAAATAAGTTCTTTTATGTTGTGCTGGGTTCGTTAACTGTCAGTGGCGCACCCCTGAGTTCCACCATTATAGTACTAGGAGCCAAGGGTGGAGGAGAAAAAGAAAAACTCTTTTTGAGGGCACCTGTAAGTGTCAGAGAAAAGCATGTATGCCAATAGAGTTTTTAAAATATACATTTCTATTAGATATGTATTAAAAAATGAGGTGAGATGATTTCCTTGTCCCAAACAGTAAAAAATCCCACAAACTGCACACATGAATTGGGAATGGAATTGCAGCTATTAACCAATTTGCAAAGTTTATGCAAGCCTTTTGCAGCCTTGCATGGGACAGGATTTCACTCTGGCAGGGCAGCAATTATCTGATCGCAAGGCTCTGGAAATTGGCAGAAAAGTGGTCAGGTACAAATGGGCAAAACCATGTGTACTAGGGAAGCCAATCCCGGGGCATTTTTTCAATCCCGGGATTGAAAAATGCTCAATCCCGGGATTCCCGGGATCCCGGGATTGGCTTCCCTAATTAAAAAAAAAAACGCCCCGGCCACCCAGCACATTCACAGAACTTACATTTGCGGGTGCTGAGTGGGTGGGCGAGCGTAGAGATATTGCTGGGAGCCGGGTGGGCTGCAGGTATGTCCGCTGGGCGGGTGGGCAGCTTCAGCTGGGCGGGCGGGTGCACAGCTTCGGGTGGGCAGCTTCAGCTGGGCGGGTGGGCAGCTTCGGGTGGGCAGCTTCAGCTGGGCGGGTGGGCAGCTTCAGCTGGGCGGGTGGGTGGGCAGCTTTGAGTGGGCAGCTTCAGCTGGGCGGGTGGGTAGCTTCAGCTGGGCTGGCGGGCGGGCAGCTTCAGCTGGGCGGCTGGGTAGCTGTTCGGGTGGTCGCGTAGCTTGGCGGGTGGGCGGGCATGTGCTGTGTGCTGATAAACCGGGTTGCTGGGTGTGTGGGCGGCTCCGCTGTGTGGCCTGCGCAGCGTGACAGCTGACCTCATCACGTTGCGCAGGCCGCACGCCGGGTATGGGAGAAGCCGGGCAGCATCTGAGCGGGTGCTCAGACGCTGCCCGGCATTAGACTGCACATGTGCAGTCTTATCCCGAAATCCCGGGATTGGAATCTCCAATCCCGGGATTGAAATCCCGGCATTTTGGAGGCCAAATCCCGGGATCCCGCCGATCCCGATCCCGGGATTGGCCACCCTAATGTGTACTGTAGGTGGGGCAAAAGTAAAATGTGCAGAGCGAGTTAGATTTGAGTGAGGTGTTTTCAAACTGAAATCTTAATTGCAGTGGAAAAGTAAGGAAGCAAGTAGTTACCGTGCACAGAAACACAGTAACTCACCCAAATCTAATTCTCTCTGCACATGCTACATTTGCCCTATCTGCAGTGCACATGGTTTTGCTCATTTCAGAATTATTTGCGATCAACTCTCAATCAGACCCTCAGACACTATTATTTAGCCAACTTTGCAAAATGATCATATTGTTAAAAGTGAATAACATTATTGCTTAAATTTCAGATTATTAAAATAATCTTAAAACAATCTTTTAATTTTCTTAAAAAACAGTATGTTGACTTAATTGATTGGTCCCATTTGTTCTTTTTGTGGGAAGTTCAGCTAATGGTGTTTTCTGTACTTTTTAATGAATAGGTCTAGTGCAAAAAGACACATCTGGCAATATCACAGGGAGTATATAAAGAGTATTGGATTTGCTAACACTCTTGTGAGAATTGGACAAATACAGAAATGTTCAGGCTTTGTGAACAGAGCTTAAAATAGTTTATTACATTTTCAAAGCAAATCCATTCTCTTGTCATTTTACATATGCATGAAACATACCGCATAAATCATCAGCAACAATATATATGGAATATCTTAATTATTCTGTGACCCAGTGCCATAAAACAGCAGTAACCTGTAAATTCCAATTTATTGCTTAATAAAACGTCATATTTAATGTTTCAAGTTCTGCTTCTATTATTGTATAAATCTGCAGAGGGTATCTATAAAAATTAAATTTGTCAATATTATATATTCTATTAGGGGAGTTGCACAAACTGCTTATGCTGATTAGAATAATATGCCGCAATTTGGTGGCGCTCACCAGCTCCGTGGGGGGGGGAGGGTTCTATAACCACTGACCTGCTCCAGCAACCGGTCTACGTGTGCGGATGAACTTACTTCTTCCCAGTTCAGTGCCGCCCTCCAGTGGCCTGCTCCGAGAACAGCCACACCCCCCCCCCCCCCGGAATGTTATGTAAATAGCACGAGTTAGCAAAAATTGCATAGTAATCGAATCTCAGAATAGCATAGAAATCTCATCATGTGTACACACCATTAGAGTCCTTTTACTTCTATGAGTCTAGCTAGCCCCATTGTGATTTACTACAGTGGTTCAAGGGAATTCTTTTACCTAAGCAAGAGAGTTTGCTGTTGACGTATGAAACTGGCCTCACTATTGTTCTGTGTAAGAAAGATAATAAGATTTTACAGTAAATGTCCTCTTAATGTACAGTATGAATTCTACTTTGCCATTCAATAAACTAGCAGAGCTTGTTGTAGACAATCTCTAAAATAAATGCCTGTTATCGTCAGCATGCAGATTTGTTTAAAAGCAATGCTTTTTTAAAACTACAGAGTGATAGAAACGGAAATCTATAGACCCTGATACAAAGTCTGAACAGTTGGTGTCAATAAACCAGTACAATATGGTCTTTTGTGTCTGAAGAAGTGTAGTCATTTATGCTAATTATTCAAAATCCATAAACATTGGCAAGGACAAATTTACAGTATATATAACCAAATGCACTGATAATTAAGATGGAAGACACTAGAGAGTTACAATAATTTACCCAAAGCCATAATACGTAAGTTGACATTGATTTGAACTATGAACATGAAGTGTTTTTAAGTCCTTTTATTTTGACCTATATTATTCAGGAATCATTTTTAATGATTGCATGCATAAATCTAGTTCAAAGTTTTGCATTATGGGGCCTATTTATCAATGATTGGGTTTTAGACACAATATTTGTTATTTTGTATTCACTGCAATAAGAAATTACTAGCCAATGTGCCTGCTTTCATCTGGGCAAAGGTTTGCTGGGTGAAACATTTTACCCCTTTTTATCCCCTTCGAAATCACAAATCCCTGTGGGTAGCTGCAAATAACTCACAATTTCCAGACCACCCGGCAGGTCACATGTCGCAGTTCACCAAGCATGTGCACAGGCAGAGTACACCAACTATCACATTTTCAAGGAGCACACTGGGGATCAGTTGCGGTCTGGGCCCGGGGGCCGGGGTGCCATGTGCCTCCCAGGCTGCTTTAATGATTAGTGTTGCGGGCCACCCTAGTGGTCCATTGTATTATCCTGCTGCAGCTGCACGCCAAGTCTCCAAATGTCAGCAGCCGCGACAGCCATCGATAAAGTGGCTTGGTCCAGGGGGCAGGGTGTCAAATGCTCCCCACAACCCTCCCTTCCCAGGCCAGCGCAATATTAGTGTTCCAGGGCCTCCCGACTGCCAGAGGGAGGGAGCAATGGCGGAACTATAGCACCGCAGCCCCCGCGGTCGTGCGGGGGGGTGCTGTGCATGTGGGGGCGCCGGGGGGCTGCGGTGCTATAGTAATGCCCCCGCCCCCCCATCCCCCGCAGGCTTACCTGTCTGCGCGTCCCGGCTCCCCTCCTGGCTTCAATTAATTCTATGGAGATGGGCCACGATAAAATGGCCGCCCCATAAAGCAGACATTTCTCTGAAACTGTATGGGGGCGGCCATGTTATTGTGGTCCGCCTGCATATAATTATTAATTGAAGCCAGGAGGGGAGCCGGGATGTGCAGACAGGTAAGCCTGCGGCGATGGGGGGGAGGGGGGGGGGCTCCGGTGGCCAGGGTGGGGAGGCTTGCGGGGAGGGGGGGAGGCGCCCCCCCATTAATAGCGGGGGGGGCACCCCAAACCAAGCTACGCCACTGGGAGGGAGGCAGGCAGGCAGGCAGGCAGACAATGATCCTGCTCCCATTGGCCGCTTCTCAGCATTAAGAGATATGGAGTAGCATGGGCCAACAGAAAAAGTGCCTCCATTGTACAAAAAGATGGCTGCTGTAGACCAATGGGGAGCCAGGTTTACTTTCCATGGAACGCAAGGGTGGAAAAAGGGAGGGCTTATTGGGGGCTTGCTGTCAAAGGAAGAGGATTTCCCTGAAGAGAGGGTAGAGGTGAGCAGTGTCTCCCACTATATGTGTACAGTATATATGTGTGTGTGTGTGTATATATAATCTCCAATGCACAGTATTAGAAGTCCATAGAAACCCCGGCACTCACTGACTTCTGAGCACTCTGTCACTTTAATAAGAAAAAACTACAGTTGCAACTGCTTGAAATTGGTGAGTACCCTGATTTCTATGGACTTCTATATATAATATTGCTGTTGTGTATACAAATTATGTGTGGCATTAACTCTGTGGGAGGGCGGGTATGTTTGGTTCTGTACAATGTGTGTGGACTAAGGGCATTATTAAATTGGCCACAAGTTTTTTGCCCACAAAAGGTTTCTAGGCCTCCAATTTTGTATAACCGTAGGTTTGTGTGCTCCAAATACCCGGGGTATCCAATTAAGAAAAAATTGGTTGCATGATTTTTTGCAGGAATAATCCTGTAGGGGGGGATTTTTTTATAAATTAGCCTGCAGATGGTGGCGTATGCTGTGTGCAGATGCAAGGGTCTAGGTTAACAGCAGTAGTATAGTGTGTGTGTGTGTGTTTGGGGAGCATATGCAAGGGGATAGTGTAGTGTATGAGGGAGCGGGTGCAGGGTTGCATCAGCACTCACTTGACTTTTCTATTAAGACCTCCAATGCTACTCATGCATGAGTGGTGTCTATTGCTGGAGGGTGGAGGGGGTACTAATTACCGAGGCCCAGGTCTGGTGGAGGGGCTTAGTGGAGGCCCTGGTTTCCACCCCATTACCTGGAAGGAGTGAACACATGCTGCTGTGTGTTTGGGGTGCAGTGTGGGGCGAGGGAGGGAGGCGCTTAAAGTACTATTTTTTTCTGTATTTTATTTAAGGGTACGTAGTCATGCCTCCCGTTATTACGCCATACCCCCTGTGAAATACCAGGGCCCGGCTAGGCACTCTACTACTCTGCCCACAACACATACCCTGCACCCAAAGTATACTTGCCTTGTGTTGGAAAACTGGTCTGGTCTCCTTTGTCATGCCATCCTCCCAGTGATATCTGAAGGAAGATGTAACTGTGCAGTGAATGCAAAGACTCACTGCACACAGTGGATGGGATGGGACTCACTGCACACTGGTCTCCTCATGCACTGCACAGTTTGAGAGACCCCCACTCTAGAATCCTTCAAAAACAGACTCAAGACTTTCCTGTTTACTCAAGCATTTTCATAATTCCCATGAAAAGCTTTTGTATACTTAATTGTTCCTTTACGACAGTGTTTTTCAACCACTGTGCCATGGCACACTAGTGTGCCTTAAGCTGTTCTCAAGTGTAACCCCAGATATGGAGATGCCCAAACCAATATACAGCCACCAATACAGCCACCACCAATTCAACTGTTATTTACTGGTCTGTTCTTTTCATATAAAGGGTCAGTGTATTTTATTTTTGTTACCTGTGGGGACCAGTATTCTTGTTTTTTTTTTAATATGGGGGCCAAATGTTTTCTTTTTCTGTGGGGGCCAATGCGTTTTGCCCTGTGCGAATCTCATGGCGTGCCTTGGCAATTTTTAAATCTTAGTTAGTGTGCCACAAGCTAAAAAGTTTGAAAATCACTGCTGTACTGTATTACATTTATTCTCTTAAGTGCCTTGAGTCCTATTGGAGAAAGACCACTATATAAATAACATTTTTAATATTTATACACCCCTGGCTGTTATAACATAGGTCATGTGTATAATTCAGACTGAATGGGCCAGGCGATTCTTATCTGTCATCAAATTTTATGTTTCTATATTACTTTCTTAATCCACCACATAACTCTGTAACTGTCAGTGAGTGTATCTGTTTAGCCAGAGAAGTATCCTGCTGACATGGCAACCAGCTCCTGTGGAGTAGTTCAAAACACTATGGTCGACATATTTTAATTAATTTAAAACTTTATATTTATTTCATGTACTGTATATGATCTCCTTAATACAGCCTTTGATTTGTATTCATGACAAATAGTTGCTTTGCTTGCTCTTTAAGAATCTAATGTAAAGGGACTTCCCCTTTGATATCCCTGGATTAAGGAACATTGCAAAACATGCTGTTAAGAGAAAACATTTTTGTGATTATTTAATTAAACATTGATGCAGAAAAATATGTTTTTGCTCTTCTAGCATACATGGATCTGGTTTATGTGGAGTTAAGTGCTATAAATTCTTCTAATACCGCAAACAACTACAGTACACAGAAATGTTTGGATAATAAATATGATATTAAATTGTGGTTTCTGTTTGCACAATGATGTATGCAGAATAATCAGATATGGCTTCCGTGGCTATTCAAGCTTGCTGTCTATATTTGAGGATTAGGACATGGAAAGAGCGTAAGAGCTGTTCAACTGATGAAAATGTGATTAGAATCAGGTTCCTCAGATATCGTTCCGGTATCATTGTTGCAGAGACAGTGTCAATAACAGCTGATACGTATCCTTGATTTAAAAAAATATATCTTGTACAATACAGGATAAACTACTATGGGAGTAGTAATTTATTAGGGAGCGTTTACTGAAAAATCAATGTCATTCAATCAAAATCCTTCTTCCTGTTTAAAATAAAGGATGAAAAAAAGAGCATGGGGGGTTTTAACCCCTTCACTGCTGAGGGTTTTCTCACACTTGTATTGAGGTTCATTTACAGAGCATCACATTCCACCATCAATATTAATTATGTTTTAATGCGCTATCCACACAAATTGCACCTTGTTTTTTTTCTCCAAGACTTAAGCTGGGTACATACTAAACGATGTGTGTACCCAGTGAGATCGGGAGTGAAGGGGAGATGGTGGGGTGCTGGCATCGACAAATTAATACATAGAATTTTAATGGGTCATTCAAAAGAGTTACAAAAATCGTCCAGTGCGTATCCATCCTTAATTTTTTCTGAAATACAGTGCAGCCATAATTAATTTAATACAAATGGTCAAGAAATTTCAAGAAAAGGTAACCAAAGGCTAATGGGCCAGATGTACTAAGCTTGAAAAGTGATAAAATAGAGAGTGGTAAACCACCAGCCAATCAGCTGCTAACTACCATGTCACAGGCTGTGTTTGAAAAATGACAGGTAGGAGCTGATTGGTTGGTGGTTTATCACTCTCCATTTTATCACTTTTCAAGGCTTAGAACATACTGTATCACACTATGTGATTGTTTTTTTTTTCTCTTATGAGCACCACAAAGAAATTCTTGTTTCACCAATTTTCTACCTTTCCGAAATAATAAAAAGCAGAATTATCAATGTCCTATAGGTTTTTACAAAATAAATCTGCACTATACATGGAAAATACATTTTATTTGTTTAGATTTCTGCTGTTTGGGTTTAAATGCTTCCTATATGTGGGGAAAATATGATCGCCCAACCAGGCCTACCATTTTAAAAACTAGACAGCCTGCTGCAAATCACATTTTCATTTGGCACAAGATGGGGAAGATATTGGCTTTAGATCACAACATCTGTGGAAATTTGTATTTTGTGTACAGTTTCAGTTATTGGACCAGATGCACTAAGCTTAAAAATGTGATAAAATGGAGAGCGATAAACAACCAGCCAATCAGCTCCTATCTGCCATGTCACAGACTGTGTTTGAAAAATGTCAGTCAGGAGCTGAGACAATAACTACTAAGGACACATCTTCTGAAAGAGGAGCATCCAGACTCCTATTGGTTGCTATGGGTAATATCTTTTAATTTTTATAAGCTTCCCCTCCCCCTCCATGTTTCAAGACAGTACTGGGGAGAAGAAACACAATATGCTCTATCCTATCTGTGGAAAACATTTATTTTTCTGTAGCACTTGCCAATATTGTCTGTTTATCAGAATATAGCTGGACCCTGGACCTCATACAGTATGTGAGTGTCCCCACAGTTACATATGTAATTATGTGCATGATTGGTCATGTAGTGCCCTAATATTCAAATATAGAAGACATAACCATAATGCACGGTAATATTGTCTGGTGATCACAGCTGATAGTATATCACCAGATAACAACTAGCACCCACTGTAAAATGCCACACATAACATATTTAACCATTTGAGTGCCAACATCTCTGTGAGAGATGTTCAAAATATATGCTAAAAATGCCAGTGTCCCTCACATTTGTTATATACTGTCAATTCAAATCAAATAAAAAATGTGTAAAAGATTATATTTCCTATATAAAGGTAAACATTACAGGTCAGTATGATGAATAAAAATTTAACTTGACACACCTATTTTGACAAGTTCACTCAGCAATCAAAGGGTTAAACAGCACAGGGGTGGAGGGAGGCAAGGATGACAAGATGTTTTGCCATGCCACTAAAGAGATTTGCTTACACTGGGTCTTTACTGTAGATATAGTATAAAAAGAAATTGTCAAATGAACGGGAATGGTTACAGTTATTGCAACGGGATAATGAGCTCACAAATATATACAATAGATTTACTGACATACAGTACTGTAGCAATCCATTTTTACTAATTTTTAAACCAACACAAAAACATTTACTTGATGAATTAATCACTAGTAGCAAGGTCCTAATGGACCAATATATCCTACAAAATGATTGTATCTGAGATCCCTATAGAGATTTGTGGCAAATTAAATTCTAATGAGTGTATACTAATACCTGTGAAATGCGACTTTGCATGGAGCATGCAAAGTCGCATTTCACTGGTATTAGTATACTGAATGTTAAAGTAGACTTAATATTAAGTTTCCATTGGTACGAAGAGTGTGCATTATTAATAATGCAAGGTGATAAAATACTTATATGCCTGTGGGCGAGATGTACTAAGCCATGGAAAGTTAAAAAATGGCAAGTAATAAACCACCAACCAATCAGCTCCTACCTGTAATTTTTCAAACACAGCCTGTGATATGGCAGGTAGGAGCTGATTGGCTGCCTGCCAATCAATTGGATAAATACTGTAGATGGTAAATGATTGCTTGGCATTCAAACACAGTGCCTGAGATAGTACACACATTTTGTTTCATGTTTTGAAACCTTGTTTTTTGGACAAATACAATATATTTGTGTGCATTTCATGTGGTTGATGTGTTTATACAGCATAAATGCCAGATAATTCAAAATACATAATTGAAATATTCAAATATTCCGAAATACGGAATAATCCGTTATCCAAAATTCTCCTGGTCCCGAGCATTTTGGATAAGGGATGCTCAACCTGTATTATGCTGTATGATTTCCGTCTGGACACCTCCAGGTTGTATTTTTTGAGTGATTGATTTATTGGATTCTTAAATTAAAAATACTGTATTTTATACAGTTTAATCCATCCTCTCTGGCCCTAGATTTACTTACTCGCGATGCGGCTGTGCAACTACTCTTTGGGCCTTATTCTAGTTCACTCTTTCTGACAAAATCCTTCTTAGATGGACAAAACCATGTGCACTGCAGGTGGGGCAGATGTAACATGTGCAGAGAGAATTCGATGTGGGTGAGTTATTTTGTTTCTGTGCAGGGTAAATACTGGCTGCTTCATTTTTACACTGCACTATAGATCTCACTTTGAAGTAAAACCCCACCTAAATCTAATTCTCTCTGCACATGTTACATCTGCCCCACCTGCAGTGCACATGGTTTTGTCCATCTAAGAAGGATTTTGTCAGAAAGAGTGAACTAGAATAAGGCCCTTTGTCATGAGAATCACTCAGCTTCTTTAGCTAGCTATTTAGTTAACTTAAGCTAAATAGCTATATATTATAACATGAATCCTTACAGCTTAAGTTTTTGCAGTAGACTAGGACTGTACTACTACAGTACTACTAACTTGTATCAGGCAGGTTGTATTTTAGTAATTTATTGTAATTTATAATGATTTAAGTTAACATTTAATTAAAAAAACAATTGAATTTTTGAACTAATATTTGCAGAAAAGAAATGACCTGCTGCAAAGATTACTAAACACATAGGGTGAGATTCAGCAATAATACCCGGTGCACATCGCCGGCATTCGCATTGTTAATAATCGCATATGCACTAACATATGCGATTATTAACGCAAAAGCGATGCTTGGCGATGTGCACCGGGTCCCCCCTCCCTGCCGGAACCCTTACACGGCTGTAAGGGCTCCGGTTCCTCCTCCCTGCACTCAGAAGCGGTGCAGGGAGGAGGAAATCACTGGTCCGGGCAGCACAGCAGGAGGCTGCCCGGACACAGGTGAGGGGGGTGCGGCGCGGATCGGCGGGGGGCGCGCGGGGCGTCGGGGGACGGGAAGGGAAGCCCATAGGCTTCCATGGGGTTACGCCAAATAGGAACTGGCGTAACCCCCCCGCAGCGAAGCCCCAGCAATGGGGCTTTGCTGCATATGAAAATGCGGTAAAAACCCAGAAAACGGGGTTTTTACTGAATTTTCAGCTTGCTGAATCTCGCCCATAATGACAGGTATGCAAATTATTCAAGGGAATGATAGATACATGATCTTCAGCAAAATTAATTACTTAAATGAAAAACTTATGGTGGTAGGTCATGGATATATATATATATATATATATATATATATATATATATATATATATATATATCAAATGAGTTGCACAATGAAAATAATATAACTTGTATAAACAAGACATTGGCAAGGTTAGAAATAATGATTTTTATTTTAAATAATAATTTTGTCAATCAAACTTTGTCAAACTTTGTCAAAGAATGCTCCTTTTGCAGCAATTACTGCATTGCAGGCCTTTGGCATTCTAGCTGATAATATGTTGACCCACATTTCCTGAAGCACCTCCCACAAGTTGGATTGGCTTGATATGCTCTTTTTGCATACCATATGGTCACTCCATTACAGACAAAATACCAGCTGCCTGCTTCTTCCCTAAATAGTTCTTTGGGTCATTGACCTGTTTGAGGAGGAACTTGGCTCCAATCAAGTGCTGTCCACAAGGTATTGCATTGCACTGCAAAATGGAGTGATAGCCTTCCTTATTAAAAATCCCTTTTACCTTGTACAAATATCCTACTTTACCAACACCAAAGCAGCCCCAGACCATCACATTAACTCCACCATGCTTGACAGATAACGTCAGGCACTCTTCCAGCATCTTTTCACTTGTTATTTGTCTCACAAGTGTTCTTCTGTGTAATCCAAACTCCTCAAATTTTGATTTGTCTTTCCATAACACTTTTTTCAATCTCCCTCTGTCCAAAGTCTGTCTTTTTTTGCCCATATTAATATTTTTTTTTTATAATTTTTATTTGAGGGTTTAATCAAACCCACAAATGTGATGGTCCAGATATCCAACTAGCTCAATGGAAGGCAAGTTGTTTAGCTTCTCTAACAAGCAAACCTGTTTTCAGCTGTGCTAACATAATTGTACAAGGGTTTTCAAGGGTTTTCTATTCATCCATTAGTCTTCTAATGCATTAAGCAAACACAATGTACCACTAGAACACTGGAGTGATGGTTGCTGGAAATGGGCCTCTATACTCCTACAGATGGAGCCGTACTCTTCCAGTGGGGGTCCGGTGGTCGGATCGCCAACCGCTAGCCGCTGGAAGATGAGACGCTTGTGCAACCCCTTCCAATGGAGCTCCCCGCCGGTCCCCGCCACCTCCCCGTCGGTCCCCGCCGATCGCCCCCACCTCCCCACCCCTAACCCTGCCTGTCTCCCTAAAGCAGAGGCAGGCAGGGTTAGCATCCCCGCTGCCCTGAAATTGTCTCTCAGCCAGCACTGGGGCTTGCCAGAATGCCCCCGCCGGTGAGCCGGCGCTCCATCTGTATGTAGATATTCCTTTAAAAACCAGACCGTTGCAGCTAGTATAGCCATTTAACACATTAGCAATGTATAGAGTGTATTTCAGATTAATTTAATGTTGTCTTCATTGAAAAAAAAAACAGTGCTTTTTTTTTGAAAATTAAGGACATTTCTAAGTGACCCCAAACTTTTGAATGGTAGTGTATGTCTAGTATATATGGTGGACCTGGGTGCCCTCCCGGACTGGTGCAGTCTCCAATACTCTCCCACAATGGCGGTACTCCCCAAATTTGAAGAAGAAATCACAGACTCACAGTCATCTCTCTCTATATATATACGTATAAAAAAAATTGTAAATAAAATTAGATCTGTGATGTATCTTTATTTCACTGTACTTAGCTTTTAATCTTAGATTTTATCTACAACTTCTGTGGTATTAATAGAACACTCTATTATTTCAGTATATTCAGCACAGCATTCTTGGTAACTCAGAAGGATCAGACTGTAAATTGACTTTCAGTGTGGCACATCGGCTTATCGATAATGTGTTCTTAGACAATCAAAGAAAGGGATGATCTTTCTGATTTAACTCCATCAGCCCAGAGGGCTGCATATTGTAGACTGAATGCACCATTCTAAGGACTCTATTTATAACACAGAAAATAATTCCACACGCTCAGTAAGGTCAGGCCTCTGTCAGTATACTTTAATATAAATTGATGAGATTAATGGAAATGAGCAATAACTATGCTATATGGTGATGATTCAGAGGAGCGAGCTAAGCATGACACCTGTATATAGGAAAGCACTGAATAAATGGTTTAGCCTAATATTAAATGCTTCTTAACAGATATAATTAGTTAGTACTCAATCATATTCTACATAAATGGTAAAGTAGGACAAATCATTTAAATGCTTAACATAGTCACAATGTAGGCAGCTTTTTGGTACCAGTTTTTCAGGGTATGTAATAACTCTATAATACAATAGTGTTGGAATACTACCGGCCACATGTAATAGCGTCCAAGTTCAGCAGATGTATGGGTTTCCAGCCCAAGTTTTGGTACTTGTGTAATAGCATAGTGCCCGGCTAGGCTACTTTTTCCAAACGGCTGCCTAGCGTAGTTAGTGTAGTGACTCGGCGGCAGCCCAATGGCTGCCTAGCATAGTTAGCAGAGGTAGCATACTTAGCGTAGTCTTCGGCATGCCGGCTCTGTTCCCAGCGTCCATGGCTCTGTTCCTGGCATCCATGGCTCTGTCCACTGCGTCCATGGCAAGCCTAGTGAGTGCCTCTCACACATCGCTGGTAACCGCCAGATCCCCTGCACTGGTGGACGCCGGCAGAGAGGGGATCATGGGGGCGCCGGTGGAGAGGCGCTCCAGCTGTCTGAGACGCAGGCAACCCTTGGGAAGTGAGTACTCGTTACCTACTTCTTATGGCTGTAGATGCAGCTGAAAGGACTAGCGGTGATGTTCCACCACATTAGGTACCATTTAATTAGCTTGGTTCTCCCAGCCTCTAAAGCTGTAATGAACTACTGCCCCATAATCCGCTAAACTCATGTAGGGAACCAAGCACAATCACAGCCTGATGTGACAGAGAATGGTCACTTATAGATAGTAGTAAAAACTTTGGGTAGTATTCAATTGTTATATCACGCCCGATCTCCCATCTAAAATAACTGGAGATCTTGGGCTTTATTCAACTGATCTATATTTTTTTGGCACATATCATGCTCATCATGGTTGGGTTTATTTGCACATTTCAGTTCAACACCCCTGGGGATAATGAGCTGAAATGCTGGTGAAAAACGGTACTTGTGTATTATCTGGGCGGCAGATTTTTTGATTGTATGCCTTAACTTAAGGCATACAATCAGATGCGATGGACCTGATTTTTTGGGAAAAAAATGCGATGCGATCGACCCGATTTTTACATTGGATCCAATGTTAAATGGTCCCTGAGACCCGATTTTACATTGGGTCCAAAGTTAAATGCCCCCCAGACCCCATTTTTTATTGTATACCCACCCTGTTCATACCCCCACTATCCAAGTGGGCATGGAGTTGATTTTATATAGTGTGGCGAGCGCAGTGAGCCCCGCGAGGGGACGCGGATTACTTAACATGTATTCCACGTCCCCTCGCTATGCTCGCTACGGTTCAGGCTCGGTGGCTCGCTGCGCTCGACACACTATATAAAATCAACTTCATGCCCACTTGGATAGTGGGGGTATGAACAGGGTGGGTATACAATAAAAAATGGGGTCTGGGGGGCATTTAACATTGGACCCAATGTAAAATCGGATCTCAGGGACCATTTAACATTGGATCCAATGTAAAAATCGGGTCCATTGCATTGCATCGCATTGCATCGCATTGCATCGCATCACATGCGATTTGGTTGCATGTGATGCGATCGACCTGATTTTTCCGACCCAATAAATAAACCGGGCGCCCAGATATTACACAAGTACCTGAAAACAGAAGCATTATTAGAAACATTGGGCCTTATTCTAGTTCACTTTTTCTGACAAAATCCTTCTTAGATGGACAAAACCATGTGCACTGCAGGGGGGGCAGATGTAAAATGTGCAGGGAGAATTAGATTTGGGTGAGTTATTTTGTTTCTGTGCAGGGTAAATACTGGCTGCTTTATTTTTACACTGCAATATAGATCTCACTTTGAAGTAAAACCCAGGAGCGGATTTAGGGATGAGGGCGCCCCTAGGCACAACAATAATGTCCGTCCCCCCCCCCCCCTGCCACCACCTAATTGTATTATTTTTATTGATGACTTATAAGCCCTCATTTGATAACAGCCAATATATTGGATTTATAAATAAAGCCACTAACTGTGAAATGTTCTTTTATTATGAATACATATTTACTAAGTAGGACAGTTTACAAGGGCAGTATCTGCTTGTCCTCTCCATTTACACTCTATTTAAGATGTAATATAGTACAGTATAGTGGATATTTTGCTTTTATTGGTACATTTTGGGCTGACAGTACCATCACAGGCATCCAACATGTGTCGCCCCTAGGCCCGTGCGTCATGTGCCTAATGGGAAATTCTGCTCTGGTAAAACCTCACCCAAAACTAATTCTCTCTGCACAAGTAACATCTGCCCCACCTGCAGTGCACATGGTTTTGTCCATCTAAGAAGGAATTTGTCAGAAAGAGTGAACTAGAATAAGGCCCATTGTGACATTGTGACATTGAGAGATAGAGCTTGATAAATAGGTTCTGACTGAGTGACCTGTACATTAAGGCGAGGGAAGGAGAGTTGTCTCTCAGACCTGCCAGTAGGACTGTTTGCTCTGTTGTACATAATTGCATGGTTTAGGACTTGGGGCCTGACTTATTGGTGGACACAATGTCAATGTTTGTGTAATTGAGCTTTGTAATTTTTTTTTTGCTGCTGCACCTAATACCACTTTCACATCGCCGACACGTTTTAAAAACCGGTATTTAAAACGGTAATTAAAACGGGTCAGAGCCTTAACATTGCCGCAGATTACCGTTTTAAATACCGGTTTATACCCCTTTCACATCGCACTTTTAAAACGGTAAATTGCCGTTTTTTTTCCCCCTTTTTAAAACGTTTAAGCCTGCACTGTGAATGCATAGCATTGTACTCATTCACATTGCACAAAAAACGGCAAGGAACCGTGTAGGACTCTGCTTTTTACACGGTTCGAAATGCCAGTTTACTTTAAACGGTAAATCAGCTGTGGTGCATTCACAGTGCAGGCTTAAACGTTTTAAAAAGGGAAAAAAACGGCAATATACCGTTTTAAAAGTGCGATGTGAAAGGGGTATTAGTGAAAACAGTTGTTGTTGTTGTTGTTGTTGACACCTGGCAGATGATTTGACTGCATAGTGCCATTTCCAAGTTGCAGTTTGGCATCCCATTATCGTACATAAACAAGCGGAATTGTGCTTTGCACAAACTACCAGGTAGGGACTTGTTAGATGGCTTTTACTGCAGAAAGATTCTCAGTCAACCAAAAATGCAACTTTATGTTTACAGTACATGAATAAAAGTGATACCGTGTCCACCCGTAAAAACCAAAAACCCATACCTTGGGCCGGTTACTGTGCAGAGGATAAAGACTGCAAAAAAAGTGTCTGCCAGCACCAGGCTGTGCCATGGTTTTCTTGTCACTATGGGGTAAATTTACTAAAATGAGAATCTATTGAAGGTGGGATGTTGCCTATAGCAACCAATTTGATTCAATCTATTATAAACTAGAAGATGCTAAATAAATAAGAAGTAGGATATTTTTGGTTGCCATGAGCAACATGCCATTTTCATTACAACTCCTATCTTAGGAGTAAAGGTATCCCTATAAAACTACCAAACAATGTATAATCTCACGGATGAATGACTTCCAGATAGTTTTAAATAGCATCAATGGGAAATCCAGTACTGCAACATGTTTATGTACTATGTGTCAAAACTGTTATTGAGAATTGATATCTCTGTAATGGAATGTGTTTTCTGAAAGTGCCATGAATTACACAAACAGCATTGGAATGCACCAGCTGTTTATTTAACTCTTGCCGCATCTGTGTGATCGACCTTCTCTGCAGTAATACAGATTTCTTTTTTTCCAAACATAAATGGAAGAATCCCCTTTCCCTGTTTTCTTGGCTGATCGCTTTATACATCTTAAATATAATACAGTATACAATAGGTCATTTAAATTGGCTTTGCCTATGGTATCCACCTCTATCTTCCTTATACCAGACTTCTATGCTTTTACCAATTCATTGGCTATCATACTCTACATTGAAATCCTATACAGTACTGTACCTCTCACACTAATGTTCCCTTATGTCAGCAACAATCTACTGTACTGCACATTATGAACTTTTTGGGCCCAATTCAGACCTGCTCGCTAGACTGCGTATATTCACTGCCTAGCAAGAAGGTAAATGCTGCCCCTCCAAACAAACTCCCCCGCTACCGCCTGAATCGCCGCATTACGCTGCGAGCTGATGTGTATGCTTACACATTCGCTCGCATGCGCCAGCACAGAGAAACAATTAATCAGTGTTTACTCACTATCGAAGGATTTTTTTACTCTGTTCAAAAAGTAAACAAGGATTTTTCATCTGGACGTTTTTCTGCCAAATTGGAAACCGGCGATGGCTCATGTGATGTCATCCGCCCACCTGCGCAGGCAGGTGGATGCTCGCGTTTGCTGGGATATACCCAGCATTTCTATGGGTGCGCCCACCGTGTTTGTGGGCACACCCATGAACATTATCGTGCATGTGCAGATCCCCACCATCTGGGATGGGGCCAAATTCGGACCTGTATGAAGAGGTCTTAACCAGCCTCTTTGTTTCGGCTATGTCCTCTTCTGATTAGAATAAAAGCTTTTTAATGAACAGAACCCTACCCTTTTGTTTTTATGTCTGTATATTTTCTGTTTGTATATACTTTATTTCACACTGTTGCACCATACAAATAAGTAATTAATAATAATAATAATAATAATAATAATAATAATAAATTATACAAATTAAAATAATAATAAAAATAAACATCACATTCTAGAAGCAGGCGGGACTGTAAAATTAGCCACTTTTCCACTTATGTATATAAATTCCTTTTCATAAACTACTTGCGGTAGGCATCACACACATCCATAAATTATATACAGCATATTAGCAATTTTTGAGGCTGCTATCACATATCATAGAGATGTGTCCAGTTGTGTTGTTGCGGTGATGCATACGTACAGGCACAGCAATTGTGGCAGTACTACTCCCCGCCACGCTGCATACGCTCACACTCGCGGGCTTCCCATCTAGTGCATATGGATCGCAGGTGCGAGCGTATGCCCGCCACTGGAAACCACCATCATACATGCCACAGTCTGGATACATCTGTACATGTTGCATAATTGATGTTTCTAATGCCATTGAATAACCTTTGTAATACTATACAAAAACACTTGCTCAGTATTATACATAATATTTATGTAATATTATTCTTAAATGGAATTTAAATTGAATTTCTCAACACAATATTCTGCATTATTCAATGCCTGTAGAACATATTGTAGTTACTATTTTTCTTTTTTCTTTTTAATACTAGCTCTGTAGGTTATTACGATTAACGAATGTTCTGTATCTTCCTCTTTCTATATGAAATGTAATGTATTCCAGCTCCGTCTATCTTTGCTTTAACCTTGACGGTAACAGTGTGTCCTTTATATTATGGATTTCATGTACAGTACCGCTTCTTTCTTTGTTGCAATTTTAATTTTGATGGTGAACTGTGTCATCCATGAGGTTTTTTCCTCTCTAGAGCCATTGCTGATTCTCTGCTCCATTCTGATATAATAAATTCTTCATGCAGATGATTACTATGTTTATTTTCTTGACATGCTCATCATGGATTAATCAAAATAATTATACAGTTTAGTAGGACATTCTGCATTGGGCTTAATTAGTTGCTACTTCCATATTCTACAAATGGCACACAACATATGTATTCAATCATTTCCCTGGACAAGATAAGAGACTCACAATAATGCATGATTGTTAACTATTCATTATTTATATGCAACGTTTTATTTCTGTTTAGGCAATTATTTTATCTGTATTTACAGTATTTTTTATATTGTGTAAAACAACAAATATCTATGGAAGATCACAGCCATACTAAAGATATTTCCTTTTGATAGAAAAATACATACACATTTAAGTTAATGATTGGCTGAAATGTAATTTCAGCCACCACAGTGAGAACAAAATGTACACAATAGAGATTGCCAAGCACATTTGATATCACGACCTTCACTGGTTCAGTATTCATTATAAATTATGTTTATTCAGTTAGTTAAGAGCACGCATCATATAGCATTAAAAAAGATTGTCAATCTATTATACAGTAGATATAGACTAGTGTGAGTGTGTATATATATAGATATATATATATATATATAGATATATATATATCTTTATATATCTATATATATATATATATATATATATATATATATATATATATATATATATATATGAAAGAACAAAAGTACCCAAAGGTCCGCGCCCCAATATAGAATAGCAGCAACTCTGAGAGTCCCCCGTTAGCTGAGACCCAAAACAGATAGAAATACAGAACAGGAACAGAGTGCGCTAAAAGGTGAAAGTACACAACTTTTTTTACACAATATAAAAATTTAATAAAAGCCCATAACACGGCTCATAGAAAATACAGTGATGATATAATCATATATAGGAATCAATATGACAAAATCTGTGATAATTCAGTATACTGAATTATCACAGATTTTGTCATATTGATTCCTATATATGATTATATCATCACTGTATTTTCTATGAGCCGTGTTATGGGCTTTTATTAAATTTTTATATTGTGTAAAAAAAGTTGTGTACTTTCACCTTTTAGCGCACTCTGTTCCTGTTCTGTATATATATATATATATATATATATATATATATATATATATATATATATATATATATATATATATATATATATATATATATATATATATATATATATATATATATATATATATACAGGTTGAGTATCCCGTATCCGAGTATCCGTTATCCGAATTATTCCGAAAACCATACATTCCAGAAAGTGAAAAAATATATATTTTTTTTGCTAAAAACTCACTGGGGACATTTGTAACAGCACTACTGGTGACATGATATGTAGCTGGCACTATATATGTGCAAGAAAATGATTGCTTGGCATTCAAATTCAATATCTGAGATAGTACACACATTTTGTTTCATGTTTTGAAACCTTGTTTTTTGAACAAATAAAATTTATTTGTGTATATTTTATGTGGTAATAAATTATATTTGTGTGTATTTTATGTGTTTATACAGCAAACATGCAAGATACTTCAAAATACATAATTGAAATATTAAAATATTCCGAAATACGGAATAATCCGTTACCCAAAATTCTCCTGGTCCCGAGCATTTTGGATACGGGATACTCAACCTGTATCTATATATATAGATATATATATTCTCAGTGTCTCTTGTTACAGAGAAACCAGCACCAGTCCAGGTAAATTCAATAATTCATTTTAATCTTTTCCAAAAGACATCAAATCCTCATAGCAACGAGGTAGTAGCAGACACCCAACAGGCTATACATTACATCATACGCCAGACACAAATCGTCATCCTCGACGGCCGTTTCGGTGCTATGCAGCACCTTCATCAAGAGGGGTCATATAAAACATGCATGGAGGACAGGCATTATATAGGGTCTCAGCATTAGCACTCACCTGTTGTAATCAGCGCCGCTCACCGTCATGATTCACCTAATCTCCCGCCTCTCAGCCTCCCGCCGTCAACTCGGAATCACCGCACCGGAAGTGACGCCAGAAGCGGAACCAAAGTGCCGGCCGGATTGCAGGGGAAGGAAGAAAGGTTCCATCAACCCGGAAGTGCGCGTCATCTGTAGCAGGGTTGCCATGGTGACCTAAAATAACAACATATGAATATGTTGCGCGCACCATATTGACAAATACAAATGCAAACAATACAATTACACACATACAGAAACAGACAACAAGATGAAAGATACAGGGTATATACATGCATGAGCAATCATAAAATATCAAAAATAGCAAAAATAGAGGCATTCAGTGCAGTACGACTATACTAAACTCCGATAATCATAGAAAGGGTACCAGGGTGAACTCCTCATTAAGACCAATCGGACTCATCGCTTCCAATTCATAAATCCAAAAGCTCTCCTTTTTAAGGAGAATCTTGTGTCGATCCCCACCTCTTTTTAATGGGGGCACATGTTCAATGGGCATGAACTGGAAGTCATTCAGGGAGTGTCCACACTGGACAAAATGACGTGCCACTGGGGGCGTATTGGCATCAACTTTAGTACAAGCTTTCTTAATAGATGATCTGTGTGCCCCTATGCGCTCTTTGAGCATGCGCATGGTCTTGCCAACGTAGATCTTATTGCAAGGACATCTAATAAGATATACGATGAATTTTGTATTGCAGTCCATATGATGTCTGATGGTATGGCTTCTGCCTGTTTTTGGGTGTTGGAATTTGTCTGCAACAATCATATGTCGACAGTTGACACAACCTGGACAACGGTGAGCTCCGGCTTGTCTGGTCAGCCAGTGTTTAGATCTATCACCTTTAGGGCTGATGTCAGAATAAGTAAGTTGCTGTTTTAAATTATTGCTGCGTTTGTAGCAGAATAGAGGTGGAATGCTACATACAGCACCCAGAACAGTGTCGGTGCTTAGTATGTGCCAGTGTTTGAGTATAGAACTTTTGATTGCTTTAGATGCCACAGAGAAGGTACTGGCAAAATGCAGTCTCGTGCTGCTTTCTTCTTTCTGCCTGGGCTTAAGCAATTCTTCTCTAGACAAGTTTTTACACCTGTCCCTGGCTTCTCTCACCTCCTTCGGATCATACAGCCTGTCCAGAAATTCCTTGCACATCCTGTCAAGTACCATGTCGACATCCTCAGGACAAGAAGTGATGCGGACTGCTCTTAAGAGCTGCGAATATGGAAGACCACGTTTGAGTGGCTGGGGATGAAAGCTTGTTGCCAATAACAACGTGTTTCTGTCTGTTGTTTTTTTTATAAAGTGCTGTCTTGAATTCTCCCTGCTCAATGCTGATCAACACATCCAAATAATGTACAGTATACTGGTAAAACTTGAGTTCATGGTAAACCTTATATTACCTGGAATGGAATTTAAATAACTCATAAACTCCAAAAGCATTTCCTCAGTGCCAGTCCAGACAAAAAACAGGTCATCAATAAATCTTACATAGCAGTTAACAAAAGCTGAAAAAATAGGATGAGATATGATATGTTGGATTTCAAACTGGTACATAAATAAATTGGCGTACGATGGGGCCATATTAGACCACATCGCAGTGCCACGGCGCTGCAGAAAAAAAGCGTTATCAAACAAAAAATAATTTTTGTTAAGAACCAATTCCAACAATAAACATAAAAACTCAATAGGTGGACCCTTATAGACTGGACTGGCACTGAGGATGCTGCGCACTGCACTGATACCCTCCTCATGTACAATATTGGTATATAGACTGGTAACATCTAAGGTCACCAGTATACAGTTTTTGATTGGCTGACCAAAATTTCTTAATTTATTCAAAAAATCAGTGGTGTCCTTTAAAAATTGATTGAACCACCGGCTGTAAGAAAAAATCGATATACTGTGAAATAGGTTGGCTCAATGAGCCCATAGATGAAATTATTGGTCTCCCAGGTGGGGAGACCAAAGTTTTGTGTACTTTGGGCAGACAGTATAGCAGAGGCGTTATAGGATAATCCTGTACAAGAAATTTCATGGTTGTCTCATCGATCCATGAATTATCAACCCCCATTTTTATTATAGAGTCAAACTCTTTTTTATATTTTTGTGTGGGGTCATAGGTCAACCTTAAGTAGCAGTCTGTGTCTGCTAGCTGACCTTCAATCTCCTGTACATAGTATGTGCGATCCAGTATCACAATCCCCCCACCTTTGTCGGCGGGGCGGATTATGATATCTGGATTCTCACGTAAAGATCTGACCGCCTGTGACTCAGATTTAGTTAAATTAGAGTAAAATTTCTCAGGTTTTTTCAGAACGGGCATAACATCATTTTTTACCAATCGCATGAATGTCTCTATCGAGGCGTTAGGCGATGGGGGGTCAAACTCACTTTTAGCCTTAAAAGGAGTAGGATTAGGGGCTGTCTTAATAGGTGGATGTCGCAAAAAGTGATCTTTGAGGCGTAATTGCCGATGGAATCGATATAATTCTGTTTCACAATCAAATGGCCTCTGTCTGTGCGTTTGCACAAACGAAAGGCCCTTGTTAAGTACAGACATCTCTGTCTCTGTTGGAACATATTTAGATAAATTAAAGACCATTATTTCGGCTGGGTCCGCCGTCCCCTTCCTTTTGTGCTTACGGTGCCTGACACCCCCTCGCCTGCAACGCCTTTTGGTTTTGTGACATTCCTGGCTCCCGCCCGGCCTCCTAAAAAAGATTTACTTGACTGGTCTGAGTCACTATGTGATGTTTGTGACTCTAGGTCAGTGAAATTAACGTCACGCTTCCTCCTATTGGGGACATACTGCTCCCTCCATGGATGTCTATTACCTTGGCCTGTAAGCCAGGGATACACTCTTAATTCACGGTAATCATCTTTCACCTTTTTGTATTTTATTTTTTTGAAAGACAATAAGTCAGTTTTAAATGCTAGTACAGCATCTTCCAATTTGGTCAGCCAATCAACTGTTGTATCCGCCTTCAAAATGGCGGTACCCTCACTTTCACAAATAGTAATCTCTCTCTTAACGATCTCGATGTCAGCATTAACCTGTTGCACCACAAGTACAATTAAATCAAAGCTGCACTGGTTAAGGATAGAACACCAATTTTTGCAAAAGTCCTTATTCGTCCCGCCAAGGGTCGGTTGGTTCTTTATACGAAAACCTCTTGGAATAAGGCCCTCCTTGTGATACTGTGATAGTGTGCGTCCGTGGAGTTCTAACTCAACCATCCTTTTTCGCAGACGCAACAAATCTGTATGTATCTCAGAGGGGCTGTCTATATCAAAAGCCAATTCATCAGTGTCTGTAAACAGAATCTTATTTACATCTTTATCCAAAAATCTTTTTGTCCCAGTGAGTTCGCTGGCATCGAAATCCATTATAGCGAATGGTAATAAGAGACCACCACAATAAGACAAACGTGTAGAAAGTTTTCCACTTGGAGATAAACAATTTCAATCGGTGGTGCAATTCAATGTTCCATAAGAACTAATACAGCAGCAGATGTAAATCGCACAACACTCCACAATGATGACAGTTTAGACTGTGCACGGTAAACCAATAAGATATTCTCAGTGTCTCTTGTTACAGAGAAACCAGCACCAGTCCAGGTAAATTCAATAATTCATTTTAATCTTTTCCAAAAGACATCAAATCCTCATAGCAACGAGGTAGTAGCAGACACCCAACAGGCTATACATTACATCATACGCCAGACACAAATCGTCATCCTCGACGGCCGTTTCGGTGCTATGCAGCACCTTCATCAAGAGGGGTCATATAAAACATGCATGGAGGACAGGCATTATATAGGGTCTCAGCATTAGCACTCACCTGTTGTAATCAGCGCCGCTCACCGTCATGATTCACCTAATCTCCCGCCTCTCAGCCTCCCGCCGTCAACTCGGAATCACCGCACCGGAAGTGACGCCAGAAGCAGGACCAAAGTGCCGGCCGGATTGCAGGGGAAGGAAGAAAGGTTCCATCAACCCGGAAGTGCGCGTCATCTGTAGCAGGGTTGCCATGGTGACCTAAAATAACAACATATGAATATGTTGCGCGCACCATATTGACAAATACAAATGCAAACAATACAATTACACACATACAGAAACAGACAACAAGATGAAAGATACAGGGTATATACATGCATGAGCAATCATAAAATAGCAAAAATAGCAAAAATAGAGGCATTCAGTGCAGTACGACTATACTAAACTCCGATAATCATAGAAAGGGTACCAGGGTGAACTCCTCATTAAGACCAATCGGACTCATCGCTTCCAATTCATAAATCCAAAAGCTCTCCTTTTTAAGGAGAATCTTGTGTCGATCCCCACCTCTTTTTAATGGGGGCACATGTTCAATGGGCATGAACTGGAAGTCATTCAGGGAGTGTCCACACTGGACAAAATGACGTGCCACTGGGGGCGTATTGGCATCAACTTTAGTACAAGCTTTCTTAATAGATGATCTGTGTGCCCCTATGCGCTCTTTGAGCATGCGCATGGTCTTGCCAACGTAGATCTTATTGCAAGGACATCTAATAAGATATACGATGAATTTTGTATTGCAGTCCATATGATGTCTGATGGTATGGCTTCTGCCTGTTTTTGGGTGTTGGAATTTGTCTGCAACAATCATATGTCGACAGTTGACACAACCTGGACAACGGTGAGCTCCGGCTTGTCTGGTCAGCCAGTGTTTAGATCTATCACCTTTAGGGCTGATGTCAGAATAAGTAAGTTGCTGTTTTAAATTATTGCTGCGTTTGTAGCAGAATAGAGGTGGAATGCTACATACAGCACCCAGAACAGTGTCGGTGCTTAGTATGTGCCAGTGTTTGAGTATAGAACTTTTGATTGCTTTAGATGCCACAGAGAAGGTACTGGCAAAATGCAGTCTCGTGCTGCTTTCTTCTTTCTGCCTGGGCTTAAGCAATTCTTCTCTAGACAAGTTTTTACACCTGTCCCTGGCTTCTCTCACCTCCTTCGGATCATACAGCCTGTCCAGAAATTCCTTGCACATCCTGTCAAGTACCATGTCGACATCCTCAGGACAAGAAGTGATGCGGACTGCTCTTAAGAGCTGCGAATATGGAAGACCACGTTTGAGTGGCTGGGGATGAAAGCTTGTTGCCAATAACAACGTGTTTCTGTCTGTTGTTTTTTTTATAAAGTGCTGTCTTGAATTCTCCCTGCTCAATGCTGATCAACACATCCAAATAATGTATACTGGTAAAACTTGAGTTCATGGTAAACCTTATATTACCTGGAATGGAATTTAAATAACTCATAAACTCCAAAAGCATTTCCTCAGTGCCAGTCCAGACAAAAAACAGGTCATCAATAAATCTTACATAGCAGTTAACAAAAGCTGAAAAAATAGGATGAGATATGATATGTTGGATTTCAAACTGGTACATAAATAAATTGGCGTACGATGGGGCCATATTAGACCCCATCGCAGTGCCACGGCGCTGCAGAAAAAAAGCGTTATCAAACAAAAAATAATTTTTGTTAAGAACCAATTCCAACAATAAACATAAAAACTCAATAGGTGGACCCTTATAGACTGGACTGGCACTGAGGATGCTGCGCACTGCACTGATACCCTCCTCATGTACAATATTGGTATATAGACTGGTAACATCTAAGGTCACCAGTATACAGTTTTTGATTGGCTGACCAAAATTTCTTAATTTATTCAAAAAATCAGTGGTGTCCTTTAAAAAATAAGGACTTGATTGAACCACCGGCTGTAAGAAAAAATCGATATACTGTGAAATAGGTTGGCTCAATGAGCCCATAGATGAAATTATTGGTCTCCCAGGTGGGGAGACCAAAGTTTTGTGTACTTTGGGCAGACAGTATAGCAGAGGCGTTATAGGATAATCCTGTACAAGAAATTTCATGGTTGTCTCATCGATCCATGAATTATCAACCCCCATTTTTATTATAGAGTCAAACTCTTTTTTATATTTTTGTGTGGGGTCATAGGTCAACCTTAAGTAGCAGTCTGTGTCTGCTAGCTGACCTTTAATCTCCTGTACATAGTATGTGCGATCCAGTATCACAATCCCCCCACCTTTGTCGGCGGGGCGGATTATGATATCTGGATTCTCACGTAAAGATCTGACCGCCTGTGACTCAGATTTAGTTAAATTAGAGTAAAATTTCTCAGGTTTTTTCAGAACGGGCATAACATCATTTTTTACCAATCGCATGAATGTCTCTATTGAGGCGTTAGGCGATGGGGGGTCAAACTCACTTTTAGCCTTAAAAGGAGTAGGATTAGGGGCTGTCTTAATAGGTGGATGTCGCAAAAAGTGATCTTTGAGGCGTAATTGCCGATGGAATCGATATAATTCTGTTTCACAATCAAATGGCCTCTGTCTGTGCGTTTGCACAAACGAGAGGCCCTTGTTAAGTACAGACATCTCTGTCTCTGTTGGAACATATTTAGATAAATTAAAGACCATTATTTCGGCTGGGTCCGCCGTCCCCTTCCTTTTGTGCTTACGGTGCCTAACACCCCCTCGCCTGCAACGCCTTTTGGTTTTGTGACATTCCTGGCTCCCGCCCGGCCTCCTAAAAAAGATTTACTTGACTGGTCTGAGTCACTATGTGATGTTTGTGACTCTAGGTCAGTGAAATTAACGTCACGCTTCCTCCTATTGGGGACATACTGCTCCCTCCATGGACGTCTATTACCTTGGCCTGTAAGCCAGGGATACACTCTTAATTCACGGTAATCATCTTTCACCTTTTTGTATTTTATTTTTTTGAAAGACAATAAGTCAGTTTTAAATGCTAGTACAGCATCTTCCAATTTGGTCAGCCAATCAACTGTTGTATCCGCCTTCAAAATGGCGGTACCCTCACTTTCACAAATAGTAATCTCTCTCTTAACGATCTCGATGTCAGCATTAACCTGTTGCACCACAAGTACAATTAAATCAAAGCTGCACTGGTTAAGGATAGAACACCAATTTTTGCAAAAGTCCTTATTCGTCCTGCCAAGGGTCGGTTGGTTCTTTTTACGAAAACCTCTTGGAATAAGGCCCTCCTTGTGATACTGTGATAGTGTGCGTCCGTGGAGTTCTAACTCAACCATCCTTTTTCGCAGACGCAACAAATCTGTATGTATCTCAGAGGGGCTGTCTATATCAAAAGCCAATTCATCAGTGTCTGTAAACAGAATCTTATTTACATCTTTATACAAAAATCTTTTTGTCCCAGTGAGTTCGCTGGCATCGAAATCCATTATAGCGAATGGTAATAAGAGACCACCACAATAAGACAAACGTGTAGAAAGTTTTCCACTTGGAGATAAACAATTTCAATCGGTGGTGCAATTCAATGTTCCATAAGAACTAATACAGCAGCAGATGTAAATCGCACAACACTCCACAATGATGACAGTTTAGACTGTGCACGGTAAACCAATAAGATATTCTCAGTGTCTCTTGTTACAGAGAAACCAGCACCAGTCCAGGTAAATTCAATAATTCATTTTAATCTTTTCCAAAAGACATCAAATCCTCATAGCAACGAGGTAGTAGCAGACACCCAACAGGCTATACATTACATCATACGCCAGACACAAATCGTCATCCTCGACGGCCGTTTCGGTGCTATGCAGCACCTTCATCAAGAGGGGTCATATAAAACATGCATGGAGGACAGGCATTATATAGGGTCTCAGCATTAGCACTCACCTGTTGTAATCAGCGCCGCTCACCGTCATGATTCACCTAATCTCCCGCCTCTCAGCCTCCCGCCGTCAACTCGGAATCACCGCACCGGAAGTGACGCCAGAAGCGGAACCAAAGTGCCGGCCGGATTGCAGGGGAAGGAAGAAAGGTTCCATCAACCCGGAAGTGCGCGTCATCTGTAGCAGGGTTGCCATGGTGACCTAAAATAACAACATATGAATATGTTGCGCGCACCATATTGACAAATACAAATGCAAACAATACAATTACACACATACAGAAACAGACAACAAGATGAAAGATACAGGGTATATACATGCATGAGCAATCATAAAATATCAAAAATAGCAAAAATAGAGGCATTCAGTGCAGTACGACTATACTAAACTCCGATAATCATAGAAAGGGTACCAGGGTGAACTCCTCATTAAGACCAATCGGACTCATCGCTTCCAATTCATAAATCCAAAAGCTCTCCTTTTCATACCCCTACTATCCAAGTGAGCATGTAGTTGGATATAAACCTGTGGCGAGCGTAGCGAGCCACCGAGCCCGAAGCAAGCCGAGCGTAGCGAGCCCCGCGAGGGGACACAGAATACCATCCCCTCGCGGGGCTCGCTTCGCTCGCCACGCTTCGGGCTCGGTGGCTCGCTACGCTCGCCACAGGTTTATATCCAACTCCATGCCCACTTGGATAGTAGGGGTATGAAAAGGACCCCTTTTTCCCGTTGAATTCCATGTTAAAATGGACTCAGTCAATTTTAACATTGATTCCTATGGAAAAATCGGGTCATCGCATCCGATGGTCGCATGCGATGCGATGCGATATCGCATCGCATCGCATCTGATTGTATGCCTTAACTTAAGGCATACAATCAAAAAATCGGCAGCCCGGATAACTCACAAGTACCCACACGTATAATATCATTGTAATATATTAAAATATGTAATTTAAAATATTAAAATTGTTTGAAGAAGAGGAAATGATGAACAAGAAGATAAGGTACATATAATTTCTACATACCCAAAAGTAATATTTCCTCTACACAAATGCATGAATGGTGGTATCCATTAGTTTAAAGGTAACTATTGCAGTAATCTACTGCATTGATTGTGGAAAATGGTTTGGACCACCTAGGGAATGAATGAATAAAAAATAACTAGCTGAATAGTTCAGTCGCCTATGCATGTGGCTTTTAGCCATACATGGGTGTATTTTTTTTTATAGTATGCAATGTTGCTATATAACATCCACACAAAAAATGTAACAAAGAGAGAGATCGATACAAACAGGATATATATAGCCTTTCCATAAGGCTATTTACATACCTATTTAACAATTGGTCAAACAAAGCTTCAGTAAATATACTCAATGACAGGTGGATGACAGTGTTGGAGATAACATTCTTCTGTCCACAATATAAAAATTAGCCTATAAAGTAAATCAGACCTTACAGTATATCAAAAACATGTTATAGGTATGTACCCATATGGTGCATTACAAATATGGAGTCCATAAAGGGTGCAACCTTACCTCAAAGTGAGAAAAACTGTGAAATACAAGTTCTTAGAGAGCCAGTGTGCTGACTGCTCTGTGGGGCTCCTTTATATACACCCCTTTCTTAATGACCTCACTTCCTGTGATGTGGAATGAGGATATACAGATGGAGCGGGATTCATCTTTGCAGGGGATGGCGATGGCGTCGCCATCGCCATTCCCTGCTCCCGCGCCATCTGTGTGTCGGAAGGGGACGCGCGCGCACGAGGTGCGCGCGCGTCCCCTTCCGACGGTGCTGCCCTCGGTCGCCCGGTGCCCACACCGGGCGACCGCACCCCCCCACAGCCTCCTCGGGTCCCCCCAGCCCCCCTCGAGCAGGAGGCGGACAGTATTGCGTCCGCCTCGCCGCCCGGCCGCCCGGATACTGAGACGCGCGTGCGTGGGGGACGAGCGTGCATGGGGGACGCACGCGCGTCTCAGTCAGATGGAGCGCCGTGTTGCTGGCAGATCGCCAGCAGCATGCTGCTGGCGATTCGCCAGCAAGCATAAGGCCCGCTCAATCTGTATGCTATACAGGTTTTTATAGGGCACTTGGAAACTATTGTCTAAGGTATTCTAATAGTGATTGTGATGTTTCTGCAAATATAGATAAAAATATACTGTGGTTGGCCAATGAGTCTCCATGAAGACACATAGCTCAGCCCTGATTGGCTGAGCTATGCGTCTCCATGCTAGCAGCCATGCGTCTCCATGCTAGCAGCCTCTGTAGCGCTGGGACAGTGCTACAGAGGCTGTTATCTGCACAGGAGAAAGCTGGCCCACCCCACTATCAGTGCGGGGTGAGCTGCCTCTGCAGCAGAGAGACCAGCGCTGGACCCTGGATTGGTAAGTAGATTGGTAAGTATGTTAGTGTAAAAGTGAGGTGTGTGTTTTTGTGTGTGTAATAAAGTTATACTTTTCTGTGTGTGTCTTTTATTTTATAATTGCTTTATACAGGTGGACTACAAGTCCCAGCGGGCCCATTAATGCCTCGCATGCTGGGACTTGTGGTTCTCCAAGTCCCAGCATGCGGGGGGTGGGGGGGGGGGTCTGCTGGCACTTGTTGTTCACCTGTATAAAGTAATGTTAGGAATGTCTTACTTAACCCTATCAGGGATGCAGTTAAGATCCCGGCGGTCGGGATCCCGCCGTTCAGAATCCCGACGCCGGAATCCCGACCGCCGAAATGCCGACACTTTCTCCCTCCTGGGGTGTCCACGACACCCCTGGAGGGAGAATAAAATAGCGTGCCGAGCGTAGCGAGGCACCGGGCCCGCTGCGTGGCGAGCGCAGCGAGCCCGCAAGGGGGGGCGATCCACGTCCCCCCCTTGTCGGCATTTCGGCTGTCGGGATTCCGGCGTCGGGATTCTGAACACCGGGATCCCGACCGCCGGGATTCAGTACTGAATCCCCCTATCAGGCCGGCGTCCTGTGACCTGGGACGCTGGTGACAGCCCTAGGCTTCAGCCCTGGACAGGTGAAGCCTGGGGGGGACCCCTTTATTGGGGGGGTCCCCACTCCTCCAGGTACCCCGTCCAAGGCTGACCAGCACACGGTGCTCATGTTTCGGGGACCTTATGTAAAAAGTGTCCCCCGGCTGTAACATGACACCGCAGGAGCCCGGTGCTGTTGGAGCCCGGTGCTGGTTTCAAAGTACAGGGGAACCCCAGATTTTTTGTCCCCTGTATTTTTGGAACGAGGACCGGGCCAAGAGTCCAGGCTGATTTCAGAAATATGAGTCCATGACCCCCACGAGGGAGAATAGAATAGGTGGCGAGCGCAGCGAGCCTGCAAGGGGCTTTGTTGCGCTCACCTTGCTGTCTGAGTCCGGCCAGACGGGATCCCGATGTCGGGCTAATGACTGTCGGGATCCCGACTGTCGGACTCAGACCCATCCTATAGACAAAGTATTCTTTTTGAGTATTTATACTTTTTTTGTGCAGCTAATTGTTAATTGCTTTGAAAAATAAAATGAGACTAAAAAGTATAAATAAGCCCACATAGCTGATGAACACAGATGTGAAAAGAATCATACTATAGGTAAAGAAGTCCCAAATTTATTTTTGTTTAAAATATATTGAGATTTATTGTATACTGTGGGTATAGATTACAATATGCATTACTTGTCTTGCTGTAAAACACTGAATTGAAGATCGTTTATATGCAGTACTGAAATACACAACACAGTTATGAATATCAGATTAGAACATATTTCAAACTTGAAACAGAAGAATAAAAATATGTGAATGTCCTGATGTTGGTTGAATACTCTGTGTAGAGTTTTCCCATTTTATTTTATTATTATTGATTTGAGGCGACCAAAAATTAAATTACAAAAATGAATGGTTAGCTAATGTACAGTATATCGGCGAACATGTTTTTAGAATTATGAGTTTTACTTTTAAATGGGATAAATGTTCTGGGTTAGAATCATTTTTACTTTTGGATCCTTTAATGACATAAAAAAGCTTAAGTAAAAATATAGCATTGTAACTTCTATGAGAAATGTTATCCTTTTCTCTTTAGCTGAAGATCTATGGTTCATTCATAAACCATAAAAGAAGAATTTGTAAAGCGCCTGTGTCCACTGTCCTTTAAATAAATCATGAGAGATGTAACCTCAGTACTTTATCACAATCCTCACTGTCACATTCTGGCAAAAAAAAGACACTGATGCTCTCTGAGGTGGACTTGAACCTGTGGCCTGTCACAGTATAACCTGTATTTAGCCAGCTGAGCCTCAGCAGATGATGTTAACAAAAGTGTCTAGAAATATATTTTCTCACAAAAAGTGCAACTGAAATATTCAAAAAGCATCCAATTACTATATCAGCATGGGGAATGACAGGGGGCTGACTTAAGACATGTAGTGCAAATAGAAAATCTCTCAGCCCTACAGCAGCACAGAGAACGTCCCTGTAAATGCATACATAACAGTACCATTTAAAAACTTGGGAAACAAAATTAAATCTCGCCTTTCTATTTCAATTCAAAAGCAATCTCACTTCTGCATCTAGGGCCTGCATCAGAGACGCATGCAAACACAGTGTGCAGCTGGGCAATTACTGTCAATCTATGCATGCAATGGTCTGGTGGGGTGCTGGATGATGGTCCTACAGTGGGGATCCCGGCAGGCAGTATCCCAACGTCGGGAGCCCGACTGCCGGTGCTCTGACAAGGGGGATCCCGCCAGACAGGGTCTGTTCTCCCTTGTGGGGGTCCCCATGGCATGGCGAGTGCAGCGAGTCCACAGGGGGTTTCTTTGTGCTCGCCGCCCTGTCGGAGCACCCGTAGTCAGGATTCCGACGTCGGGATATTGACTGTCGGGATCCCTACTGTCGGAGCCCTATACCACACCTGGTCTGGTGATGGTGGTTACAGATATGATTGATTTGCAAAGTGATTGACAGCCAGGGACCATTTGGGGTAGGTAACAGCAAAGTGGTAGCAATTACGCAGTAATGTCCCTCTCATGTTTTTTTTTTTCTTTGCGGGCGCGCGTAGGGGGGCCTTGCAGGAGTGTAATACCCCCATCCACGTTGTTCTCCAAAGGATTAATAAGTACTACATTGATAATATCCATTGCCATTACCTTTTTAGAATAGGCGTCAAATATAATAGCCTGCTAGCTAGCAGATTAGCAGGACTTTGTACAAGTTCTTAAAGCAGCAATCATATACAAGGCAAAAACAACCTTGCCAGACTGCTTCTTTCCCACCAGTCCAATTGCAAGCCACCACAAGTATCGGAATTTCACAATCTGTGCATATACACATATGTCCTCATACATTGGTCTATAATGTTGTCTAGTGTTCGCTACTGTGGTGTGCACCTGCTCAGAAATGCGCTTGCGCAAACCATTTGGGGCTGAAGCCGAATTCGGATTGCAACGAGCAATCCTGAATCGGTCACTAGGTGTATAAGGACACTTGTGAATGTACTGTCTGTTTTCGGAGAAGGAACAGTTTGCTTATTTTATACTATGCAAAGTGGCCTAGGTCCAACTCGGCAACAGTCCTGGTGTGTCTTGCAATTAACAGATTTACACTCAATCAATATTTTAATTCCCATGTGGAATTGGCAGGTTAATGCATTCTGCTTTTACAATAGAATACATTTTTATTATTGCACTGTTTCCATTATCTTTCATGATATATTATATACAAGTGTTACAGATGGAGATCTTTATTAGGATGGTCACACTAGGGTGCATGCACAATATACTGTATATACCCGTATGCAGAGCATTTGGTGCAGACAGGTCATCTTACCCAGGTGCAACCAAGGGAGGCAGAGAGACCAGTAGTGCTGCAGCAGCTGCCTCCCCTCAGTCCCAGACCACCCCCACCCGCCCATCCTGTACACAGTAGCCAATAGGCTCTATGTACAGCTTCACAGTGGGTCTGCCACACGCTAGCTACTGTACACCACTGTTATACAGGATGTCCTGATTTTTGAACTGCATATGCACAGTTATTGGGCAGGGTTGTTGCATTAAGTAGGATGCTGTATCTTCAATTAATGGAATCATGGTTGGTGCAATAAAAGTATTTGTAAACCGCAGCAAGGGACTGACTCAGAATCACATGGTGCTGACACTGCTTTAGTGTCTTTGGCTATAGTCACATCTGCAACTTTATGCTAATTATAGTACCAGCTCTTCTCCTAGTGTACAATCATGTGTCTGACAGTGTGAGTAGTAGGACTGCAACCCCTATTTGGTGCATTGTTAGATGCTGTAATACCACGTGGTGCATCTTTTGTATCGGTCACACTATTGGAACTTTTACCAGCCCCATTCTTGGCTCAATCATGGAATGGCCTCCAATGTGAGCAATTAAGCATCTGAGTTTGCATCCACTTCAGCGACAGGTCAGACACACTCCAGTAATATACCAATAGTATTACCATCTTTGTGTGTCCGAATAGCCAACTGTCCAGCACATTGGTTAGTAAATTCCTGTGGTACAAAATTTGGATTATGTATCAATTTTTGTTAATGATTATTGATGATTAATTTTATTGATTTTTCACTGACCAATATTCGATTCCTAATCAAAACACTTGGAGGGTGGTTTTGGCCAAAACCACAACAAGATAATGAATTAGAAACTAAACCAAAGCACTGGTCCATGCACATCTCTACCTTCTGTGCGTTTGTGATGCACTGAGCAGGAATCTTTTCACTAACTCTAAAGGTGTGTACACACGGGGGCCATATTGGCTGAAATTGCTGGCAATATGGTCGCTGAGCAACGTTATTACCAGTGATTTGGAGTTCTGATCCATAAATCGCCAGCTGCGCGCTACCGTGTGCACTCCCTAATGGTCGCCGGTCGCAGGATCATGCTCCTGCGACCAGAGGCTTCCCCCAGGCGCTGAGGAGGTAGTCAGCGGAGATCAGTGGCAGAAGGATACCCTTCTGCTGCTCCCTCCCTCCTCCGTTTGGGTCTTTCTCCCCCCCGCCACGTGATAGCAGAAGCGTCTGCTGCTGCTGCTCCCTCCCTCCTCCGTTCGGGTCTCTCTCCCCCCCACGCCGCGTGATAGCAGCAGCGTCTGCTGCTGCTGCTCCCTCCCTCCTCCGTTTGGGTCTTTCTCCCCCCTGCCACGTGATAGCAGCAGCGTCTGCTGCTCCCTCCCTCCTCCGTTCGGGTCTCCCCCCCCCCCCCCCCCCGCCGCGTGATAGCAGCAGCGTCTGATGCTGCTGCTCCCTCCCTACTCCGTTCGGTTCTCTCTCCCCCCCGCTGCGTGATAGCAGCAAGCAGACACTGCTGCTCCCCCCCGCCCCCTGACAGTAGCAGTATCTCCTTTTCATCAGCGAGCTAGCAATATATCCCTAGCAATCATATTGCACCGTGTGTACACACCATTAGTGTGTGTAGTGCTGCAATATCTTTTCCTTGAGACACCAGAGGTGATGCAGATCTGACATTAGCCAGTTCCTCCCCAAGCACTAACCTCACATCACCTCACTGAACCTTAGAATACAGTCTGTTATTATCACACTATTTTTTTTAGCATTGACTTAAGCAAGTAATCACTCTTCAACTGTAATTATCTATTTAAAAAAGCATAATTAAAGATTGATTTTTTAAAATCTAGTCTGTCATGATTTTTATCTCCTACTAATTTAATAATCTTGTATTTGTTCTTGCAGAGTATTATGCAAATCAATTTTAATTTATCTACAAAATATTTTAGAGAATCCTCTATAATGACCGATATAAAATATCATAACCTTATCATTTTATTATGTATTGAGTAAAATAAATAAATGCTGCGTGATACATTCTAAAGGTCAACCTATTCCTAGCATCCTATAAACAAATGATCATCTAATGGAGAGATTGGGGGTGAGACAGGTTGGTTTGTCAGGTGATGCGTGGGGGGGGGGGGGGGGGATTTTGTTCCTTTGCTTTCCCCACTAGCAGCATTCTCTGGTCCTCAGCTTCTGGGCCAGATGCAATAAGCTTCAAAAAGTGATAAAATGGAGAGTGATAAACATCCCAACAACGAGCTCCTGTCTGACATTTTTCAAACACAGTCTGGACATGACAGTTGGGATCTGATTGGCTTGTTGTTTATTACTGTCCTTTTAATCACTTTTTGAAGCTTTGTGCGTATTATTATTATTATTATTATTATTATTAATTATCATCATTTATTTATATGGCGCCACAAGGGTTCCACAGACAATGCATAGATGAGCAAAAGAACAAAACAAGAAAATAGTAATTTACAATACAAATGCAAATTAGGACAAGTGCATTGTAAATAAAAGACAGTTGCAGCAGCGGACACTGACGCAATTATAACTGTGGCAGACATATATTCTTAGAAAAGCACATGAGGAGAGAGGGCCCTGCTCATTAGAGCTTACATTCTAAAGGGATGGGGCAGACAAACTGGGCTCCACCATGACCACTGATGCAGTTGATGCAATTCCCTTTTCTTTCTTCCAATGCTGCTGAACTAGATGCTCCTCTCAAGGGGTGGAGCCATTATCAACAAGCTGGATGTAACTGCCAATATATCTATATAATAAGTTGAAGAGTCTGTGTGCGTGTGTGTGTGTGTGTGCGTGTCCGTCGCATTGCGGACACACCGTGGCACTCAGAGACACCAAATTTGGCAACAAGATACCTCTGGACCCGGTGGTGTGCACCTCGAAGCCGTTTTTGGGAAATTTCACTTAGAATTTTAAAAAACACCAAGTTTTAATTTTCCTTCATTGATGATCTGGGAAATTGTGGACGAAGGAACAACTCCACACCTGGGCCCTTATTCTGATTGATGCGTACTTTTCCGCATACTTTCGGATAGCGTCTTTACGGCGTCTGCGCATGCGTGGAGAACGCAACGCGCATGTGCCACGCATTGACTCCGTACCTGTTCGGCCAAATCCCGTACAAAACTGTGCACCGCAATCAGTCTGGAAATATGGGCGTATTATGGGCGTCATGCGGAATGACACATGGGCGTAGTTTAAAAGTGGGCAAAACTGGGAGGAAACATGGGCGGACACGGGGGAGTACACTTATGTTGGGGGGCGTGCATTCGGATAGCACTCCGAATGCACGCGAACAAAACCGATAGAAATGTGCGGTGTCCATAAGTCAAGTATTGCTTTGCGGAAACCACTCGGTCTTGCGGTAGGCGAACGGAACGCCTAATGACTACAAGCATTAACACCTGAACCCAATACAGTCGACTCCTTTACTCATTACTCACTAATAGGACGCTTGTCAGTGCTTTAATTGAAACCATTGCACTTCAATTGCTGTAAGGGTTAATGTGTGCAATGCATGTGTTAGGCATGGTTGTAAGGATATATTGGCATATAATTGATTCCAATTCCAAATAAACATTTTTTTATGAGGATAGGTAATTGAATAAGTGGGTCATGTGATGTATTGCAGAATAGACATAATAGTGGGTAGTTTTGCGTAAATACACCGCTTCCGTGCGGACGGACCGCTTGCCATCCGTTCGGATGCGGTATTCCCGTGCATACTCTGTAATACCGTGCAGAATCTGAGTGTTTCCCCCGCACACGCATGGTTTGTATGTCGTCCGTAAACACGCCCTGTTCTTAAAGAGTGAGTCCGTCCGAATGCGGAGGACACGTGGGCGTTTCTACGGACGATGGCCGCACGCGGCAGCACAGCGTGGCGTGCGGACCGCACCGTAAGAATTCGGGAATATCCGCACCGATCAGAATAAAGGCCAGGATTTCATTGCTGTCATTGAGTATGACAGACACATTCTAACATTATGGTGAAGGCTTTAAACAATTAGGAAATAATTGAGGATATACATAGACCACACATAACACACACACACACACACGTACACATTGTACACGCACACACACACACACAGTACACCACATACGCACACATAGCACACACATTTATACGTAGAGCACCTCACACACTTAAGCTGTGTACACACGGGGGAGATAGGGGCTGAAATCGCTGGAAACACACCGCATGCAGTACAATACAAATCCATACACACTACAACACACACCCAAAAACAGTACAACAAACACACAAATCCTGGCTTTAATCAATTCTATGGAGACGGACCACGATAAAATGGCCGCCCCATAAAGCAGACAGTTCTCTGAAACTGTTTGCGGTATGGGTGCGGCCATTTTATCGTCGTCCGTCTGCATAGAATTATTAATTGAAGCCAGGAGGGGAGCCGGGACGCGCAGACAGGTAAGCCTGCGGCGATGGGGGTGGGGGGGTGGCACCGGCGGCCGGGGTGGGGAGGGGGGGAGGCGCCCCCCCATTAACGGCGGGGGTGGGGAGGCCGGCGGGGAGGGGGCGGAGGCGCCCCCCCATTAACAGCGGGGGGCCGCCCTAAACCAAGCTACGCCACTGAGAACACACACACACTTAAACATTGCCAGGATATGCACAGCACACTACACACACATATATACGTAGCGCACCTCACAAACTTACACATTCGGCAGATATACACACACATAAGACACAACTCACAGTACAACTCACACCAACATTCACTACAACACACACCCAAAAACAGTACAATACACAGAACACACACTTAAACATTGCACAGATACACACACATAACATACCTCTAACAGCACAACACACACCCACATTCACCACACACACCCAAAAAACAGTACAACACACACAAAACACACATTTAAACTTTGCACAGATACACAAAGACACAACACACACATACTGTATATACATAGCACACCTCACACACTTACGCATTGGACAGATACATACAATATAACACACAAAACCACATACATTACAACACACACACACACAAAAACAGTACAACACACACAAACACACAGAACACATAAAAAATAATTTGCAGTTTATTTAACAGTCTGTACCGGCAAATAAAAACTGTACCTAATGTACCATTTCTACTTTGTTCCCCATATCCGTCTCTCCAGTCCTCCAGTTGCACTGAGAAATCTTTGTCCTGGCCAATGCACCCATTGATCAATACAAAGTGGGTACACTGCACTCACCCTGTTAGTCAGTTGGATATCAGGCACTGCTCTGCCTTAAGGGTTTCCCAGACTCTTTTGGTTCATAGATAATGTTTGGTCGATGGGCATGAGCGCTGCATGCATTTGTTTGAATGTTATGAGTGTAAGAAGTTGAAGAATAAGACTGAGATGAAGATTTGTCAGGCAGCATTACTGGGAGCGCGGTGCTGTGCTGGTGAGCCCCTGGCGTGACTGAAGGAGGAAGGTGAAGGCGGCGAACCGACGGCTGCTGGAGGCTGGAGCCTATGAGTCGACTCTGCGACTCTCTGAGACTGTCAGTCTGCTCTGCGTCTGCGACGGTGTGCTGCTGAGTGTGCCCCCTGCCTGTATATGCGGCCAGGTGAGTAACTGTGTGAGGGGGAGGGGGGGTGTCGAGCCCGCGACCCCCTGTCCTGGGTTGGCCCTATGGAAAGTTGGTCACCCTATTTTTACCACTACTATATCCTGCTTTGTTTTTGCCTGTGGTTCATGTGTGCTGACTTTTAAGATAGCCCCTACAGGATGGAGGGGCCTAGTGGAATTTTAGGGGGTTGATGTGTGACCAAGTAGGATGCGTGGTGCTGCAATCACATCGTTATGACCCCATCTGTTGTTATGCAACACCATAATTACAGGCATTGAAAAGTCAAGGAAGGGTCTACAATCTGAGTAAATAACATCATCAAGTACCCAAACCGCCCACTTCACTCTAGATATAAAACACAATGGGCGACATGTACTAAGCTTCAAAACGTGATAAAATGGAGAATGAAAAACCACCAGCCAATCAGCTACTACCTGACATTTTTCAAACACAGCCTGTCAGATGACAGGTAGGAGCTGATTGGCTGGCTATTTATCACTCTCCATTTTATCACTTTTCAAGCTTAGTACACCTGGCCCAATGAGTGGCCACAGGGGGACTTTTGGGATTCCCATACATTTCAGTCATCCAGAAAAGCCACCTAGGGTCCATGAGTCTCCCGGGACTTTCCTGGAGAAAAAGCAAGCTTGATATTCAGGGCTTGGACGATCAATACAAGGATAAAACAGCTGAGTAGACCACTAGAGTTAGGAGAGCGCCAGACAGCCAAGGAGAAAGACCGTGCCAGAGGCATTTCAAATGTGGCATCCCGTACGGCTGCAACACAGTACATCCAGCATGTTAACTTAAGGTATAACATGCAACTGGTATAAAGCTCACTGCACATTGTTTTTTAAAGGTGAGATAATCACTAGATATATCTGCTATAAAACATCATTCATTTTTCATTACCTGTTGCATTCTCTTCTGTAACTAACTTCCTCTTCAAAATATTATCAGAATTGCTTATAGTGTTTGAGACATGAGAAGTCCTGGATCGAGCAGATGTATTTCTAATGCAGCCCGCGACAGGTTGCAAATGATCCCACTTTCTGCTCAGTGCCTTTCCAGTTCCACATGTTTTCGCAATAACCTCAATGGTAACTGTTAGGAAACCTAATCATACAGTAATATGCAATCATTTCAGAAGCCATTTTAAGCTATAATCATCATTAAACTGAATAGGCTGCATTGTTTCTAGTAGGTCTATCCAAAAGGCTTCCATCTCGAGCAACCATTACTTTGAACTGCCGTCCCTACCTGGTAACTGTGCCATTTGCAGTATTTGCCGTTGTTATCGAGTCACATTATGCTTCATTTCAGTAAAGTGTCCTAATAATGTGCCTTGAGTATCAATATTGCTTTTATTTCCCCTCACCTATTATTTCTGACATCAGTATGAGAACCATATTGTGTGGTCACATTTGAAATGCCAACCGGAGCTGCAGAGTATTCATTGGGGAAAGATGTAACTCGTCTGCTACTGTGGGATGAAGAGTTTGTTATGTGTTTGTTTTGAATACAGTAAAGTGAAATATTTTATATACCCATTGTGTGCTGTAAAGCCTCATGATTCCCATCGTTATGAAAAAATAGAATCTCTTGTATGATACATAAACAAACACTACTTAATTAACTAGAGTAGCTCGATGGTCCTGTTACTGGTGCTATTGTCAAACTAATTATATGGAAAAGGTGATTTGATTTTAATTTTTAATAAAAAAAATCTATACAGTAGTTGGAATGTCCCTGAATCTGTATCCTGTTTCCTATTGTGTCCTTTTTCCTTATTTGAAATAAGTGATGTGAATCCTGTATTTCCTGACAGTGCTAAACTGCTGAGAAAATGGTAAAACGTTTCTCACAACTTGCTGGAGACCTCTAGCCAACTGTGGTTTTACAAATGGATTTTTGTCACGGCGGGCAGACTCTGAGAAGGCAGAGATATTATTTATGCAGAGAGCATCTCTAACCAAAGCTGGGGAATTTAGGTATTTAGAAGGGATTTTAGAGGATTAAAAAAATTATCTGTGAGTGGCTACATGCATTAATGTGTTTGTTTCAGTGGTAGAATAACCTATGGATGCGTATAATTCTTGTAAAACTGTTGGCACTGATTATTGGGCCTGATTCGAGGCTGCTAACAGGACAAACCCACGCTGCACTGCAGGTGTGGAAAATGTATCATGTGCAGTGAGAGAGTTAGATTTGGGTGAGGTGCAGTGCAGTGTAAGAATAAAGCAGTCAATATTACGCTGCATATAAATAACTTCCCCAAATCTAACGTTCTCTGCACATGTTATATCTACCCCACCTGCAGCGCAGCATGGTTTTGTCCATTTGCAAAAATTGCAGCCTTGATAACAGGCCTGAATCAGGCACAAGTACTTCTGTTTGGCCGCTACGCTCATTTCATTATATTTTGCTTGTCAAACCTGCTAATTGTGTTGTTTATTATCACTGATAATTTACGCAATGACTGATTCATCTTTCTTGTTTGCACCTCCTATGTCCATTGTAGCATGATGCCTATCGGTACTGACAACTGTGTTATAGAAGGGTAATGCTGCTGCCTGATACTAGTAACTCACACTCTACGTATATATATACTGTACCAGTGTCATGTGTCTCCCACAACTCTTAGAGCGTGGCACATTTAGGCAGGGTCATGTTTTATGTTCCATGTCATTCCATTTTTAATGTGTATGATGATCCCCTCTAGGTACAATGCTGCTTAATATCTTACAATATAAAGCATAAATCATACCTCCCAACTTATTAATAAGGGGCGGCTAGCACTACCCATTCCCAAGGCAGGGCATGCAAATCGATATGACACAGTAGCATCCATTCGCAGGTCAGGGGGAACCTCCCACATCTTTCGATGGTTGCCGACCATCAAAAGATGTGGAAGGTACACGCATATGTAAGGTTACTCTGAGCAACCTTAAATATGCGTGCACGTTCAGGAAGAAGTGGACAGCCATGCGGTGATGTCAGCTGGCCGCCCCCACCTGTCCGCCATACCCACATTAGCATGAGAACGCCCAGCGGTTGGGTATTCCCATATGCTAATGAGGCTGGTCAGCACACCACTCCCCTTTCCACCCGCACCCACTGTGTTGGGTGTGTGCACCCGGCAAAAAGAATATTTGCCATGGGTGCACGCACCCTGCGTATACACATGCGCAGAAATGTGATTGCGCACTAACACATCAGTCCCCGTGCGAACACAGCCCAGCTGCGAACAGCCCTGAATAAGGTCCTAAATGAATCCTCAGCAGCTTCACTCTTTACCCATTGGGTAACCTACTGTTTTGATTGCATGGATGCTGCTGCTCTGATTGTATTAGATAATCTCATTCGCCTTTACATAAAAGATAATGTTGGACTAAATGCCCCTTACAAAGCCCATTACAAAGATCATACAGTAGTTTAATTCTTAATCTGATCTCTGCCAGTTTGTAACAAATACTTACCGTATACTTCTGTTCAGTAATGTTCAAAAGGAATAAATTGGCCGGAGGTTAAAAATATTTATTCATGGATAAACAATAAATGAATCTGCACTGTAACAATGGGGTCAATCTGAAGTTCAAATGATAATGGGACTTCTACGGGAAGCAAGTTCTGAGAAATGTACAGAACAGTTTATCATGTCTTTTCTGTGTATCACGGGCCACGTTCTTAAACGAGCTGCAGTCTACTTAAACAAGATAATAAAGATAGATGCAGTTTTCATTATGAGATAAAGTAAACGCTGGTTATTAATAGTTTATATAGTATATATATAAATTTAATATTATGGATGTTTAAATACAGGGTGCCTTTTGCTGCCACAGTATCCATATAAAATAAATAACAGCATATTAACTTCAACCACAATGTTTCCTTTTTAACTCAATTTGTACATTATGGACCTGATTCTGATTGACTACCTGAGGTGCCGGCTGCCCCCCTCACATGCAGGACCCTCCGCATGGCTGCGAATGGATGATTTATATAATCATCCATTCGCAGGTGGGGAGAAGTCATTCGATGTTTGCCGACCATCGAATGATTTCTCCAGCGCTCGCAGCTCGCACTCACCTATATAGTGACTCTAACCTGCAGGCGCCCATCCGATGATATCAGCTGCCCACCCCCCACATGTCCGTCAATGTGTCATTAGCCTGAGAACACCCAGCATTCTCATGGGAACACACATGAATAGCTGGGCATTCCCATATGCTAATGGGGCTGCCCGGTGCCCCCCACATCTCTCCGCTCCCCCCCCCCCCCGATGTGTAGGGTGCGTGCACTCGGCGAACCAATGCATCTAATTACCTAACTGCCACCTAAAAATCCCATTCCTCTCCCCCATTAGGCAGAGCCAGGGCCAGTGGTAGGGTTTTGAACCCCCCCTCCCTGCAAACTATAATATTTTACTGTTAGAATAACTGTGCAGGGCCAAGGTGGAGGTTGGCGATACTAATCGCGTATGTTAGTACATATGCGATTAGTATCATTGCGATGTGCGCGGGATGTACTGTACCACAATTGCTTAGTACATTCCACCCTAAATCACCACCAAGGGCCGCCTGCCGCCCACCCGCAGGGCCGCCAGCCCCCCCCCCCTCCAAACCCCTGCAGGCATAAGAATGGATGATTTGCATAATCATCCATTCTCAGACTCGGGTGCGAGGGAGAAATCATTTGATGGTCAGCGACCACTGATTGATTTCTTTAGTGCTCACAGATCTGAGACATCTCTATGGTGCAAGGACAGGGCGAGCAGCTGACATCTGCTCCCCCCCCCCTCCCCAAGCAATTTGCCTGGAAACGCCCACTGTTCTCGTGGAAACACCCATGAAATGCTAGGCATTCCCAAAAGCAAATTGCCAGGTCCACTGCCCCACGCCCCTCCGTCCCACGCCCCTCCAAGGTGCCCTGCCCAGACTACTATGTGTAAGCGCTGTGGGTGCTCGCACACAGTAGCTGCACATGTGCATAAATCCCAATGCACAAGCACACTTGCAAAAAATCGGTCCTCCATGCGAAGCAATGACCCCACGAATAACCCCCAATGTGTGGGAGATCTACCACACACACAGAATGAAACTAACCACATCCCAATAGAATGCTCCATGGCAATCATTATTATTCTTGAGCTCTCTCCAGCCCTACACACACAATAGAAAAACTCTATTCTTGGCACGCTAACTCAGGCTTTTTATAACTTTGCTGGGGATTGAGGATTGGCAAAGTCTTCTGATGATTTTCTACTGAATTCAGGTCTGGGTCTTCCGGGGACATTAAATTACGAAATGTGTCACTGCTCAGTGAAACAATTGAATCTTAAATATATCAGTTGGTGCTGAGCTGAGAGAGGAAACTTCAGCACTCAAAGTAATTGACGGTTGTACCAAACAAGATTTAAGACACATAGTTATCAAATGAATTAATCAACAGCATGATTAGTACAAACGTCTGTTTTGCTGAGGCTCTCTGGTCTTTTGTTTGCTTTGTACTTACATTTCTCATCCTAATAGTAGAGTCTTCTCTGCAATCTTGGGACATTCTGTTTTTCCTTATGGACATTTATCCTTGCTTAATTATACTGATTAGGGTGCACCTGGTTATGTGCTTCCTTATAATGATATTTATTTTAGATAAAGAAAAATCACCTTAAAGTAGCTGAGGTCATGTTCTCTTTCCAATTATAATGGCAATTAAATTATTATGTGCCCCTCGGCCATTAGCCTAATCAGTGACGTGCGGTGGTGGCTGTGTACAGAGAGGCACTGCTGCAGCCACCACCGCACCCACACCCCTCCCCCGGCCACCGCCGACACACGCACCCCCTCCTCACTCTGACACTTACATTAAGCAGATGGGCAAGTTGAAAGCCCAGGGTCCCACATCAGGCCATCAGCGAGGAGTCCTCGTAGACAGGCTGCTGATGGCAGTTGAGAGGAACAGCGCTTCGTCTGCAGCCCCAGGGACCAGCAAGCAGGGGACTGGGGAGAGGTGCTGATCCTCCTGCCGCTGAGCGGAGTGGGGACATCTATTCAGCGATGCCGGCACCTGACAGGACTCCTCGCTGTCAGAGATGGAAACACTTGCGGGATGGCTTCCGGGCAGGCTGCGGCGGCAGGTGGGAAGATTGCCCGGCGAACTCCTCACTACTGTTGGCCGCGTATGAGGTGGACGAGCGGGAGCCGGTGGGTGAGCTGGCGGACGAGCTATGCAGCAGTGCCCGCCCCATCTACAGCCCCAGGGTTCAGCGCTGGGTCATGACAGGCAGGCATAGCGGTACTGGCTGACTGCAGGCGCTGCGGCACACCCCTGTCCCTGAGGCACCTGTAAAGGTGCCGCTTAAGCTAGTATTTTAATGGGCTTTTACAGCCCTTTGTTTGTCCCTGCCCTCTGCACGCCCTCTGCCCGCCCTCTGCTTCTATCTATTTGTACAGGGTAGCTGGAGGCACCGCTTTCGGTGCCTCAAAAATCAATAAAAACATGATGCCCAATTAAAAATGATTAGAATAATATAGAGAAGATACGTATGACACAGAATATGTGTCATAAGTATCTTCTTTGTATTATTTTAATCATTAATGACAGGGTAGGCACTGCCTCCCCTGCCTCCCCTGACTGCACGTGCCTGAGCCTAATATACATTTTTCTATGAAACAATTCTATTTTCCCAACAGTTCTATAGATATTGATTTCCATATGAAGAGAATCAAAGCCTTCGCCTCTTGCTGAGATAGCTGAATCATTTTCTCCTTTTTTAAGAAAAGACATACTCAACAGTCCCGCAGGTTTAAAGTTTTCATTTTGAACTATTTTGTGATTGCTCTCGGCTACTCCGTCATAAAGCCCTTGTTGAAGTTTAGGGTAACTAAATAGAAAAGGATCGGAAAAATGTGAATTGTTCAGATAGACCTTTACCGATGAAAGGGCACACAGCTTATTTAACTCACAGCGGTGTCTGTGTGGTCACTTTTGTACTGAATTAAATCCACTACAATAATGAATAATGCTTCTCAAGAAAGATTTACTGTACTCATTAGAAATGCTATTGTCTGGTAACTACACATTTAAAACTTTCTGCATCAGCGATTAATGGGATTAATATTAAAGGACCTTGAGCAAGCAGAGGAATAGATTACAGTACGGGCAGCATGGATGGTGTAATGGTTAGCATTACTGCTTTACAGAAATTAGGTCTTGTGTTCAATTCCCACTATGGCCCTAACTGTATGGAGTTTGTATATTCTCCCCGTACTTGTGTGGGTTTCCTCTGGGTATCTGGTTTCCTCCCACACTCCAAATATATACTGGTAGGTAAATTGGCTCTCAACAATTTAACAAGGCTGCCAATGCTGGTACGCCCGCCCCTCCCTCACACACCGTGTTCGTAAACATGGGCTGCGAATGGATTTTTAACATAAACATCCATTCACAGGCTAAAAAAGGGGATCGGTGTGCTCCCTAAGGTGCACAGACAGGCGCTACCAGGGGTGTTCGGCTAAGAGCTGCCATTTGACAATGGGGTTGTCAATCCTAATGAAACAAGAGCAACAAGAAAAGAGAAGTGGCGCTTGTTTGATGAAATAGTATACAAAATATTTAATAACAATTAAAAAATCATAACACACAATTACATTGACAATGAATACACACTAAGAGCATGAGGGAAAGGAGCTGGACCAGAATGATTTGGGGAATACAGCAAGATGGGTATTCCATCTCAGCTGGTCAAAGATGTAACTGGTGTTGGAGGGAAGGTTGAAATTCCCACCGGGCTAATAGTTACCACAAATCGCTGAAATTGTCCAATCCCAAAGAGCAATGGTGCAGAGATGTCCTCAAATGTTGACCCAAGAATGCGGTGACCCAGTGGATGTGGGGAATGGCTGGATGGTGAAGCAGCCAGGGGCTTGCCACGCCGCTAGAGGATTCCAATCCCAGGGATGGTAGTGCAACAGGTGTCCTCAAAGTTGGTTTAGCTGTGTGACCATATTGCAAGATGTTTCAAGTGGTCATGTCAATGATGGATAAATGACCAACTTTGATTCCTGTAATGGTGTAATTGAAGCGTGGTAACTGTAATGAAGACCATAGGCGTGCGCAGCCCATTTTCTTAGGGGGTGCACCATTGGAGGGGCGTGTCCATCACCGCCTACTGGGCCTGTCTATCACTGCCCATTGGGCATTAATGCAAACTAAATAGAAGGTGACTTATTTAATGTATATGCAGATTAGAATTAATCATTACCCACATAGTAAAAACAGGGACAGTGCGTGCCAAAGGCATGCAGCAAAAATGTACACAAAAATGTACACACGCCCATCACACATAATGCCACTCCACATAATGCCACACACCATAATGCCCATTCCACATCATGCCAGGGCTTGACAAATTTTTGAAAAATAGGGAAAGCAGAGACAAGGTGCATTGAAAATTCACACCACAATGACTAGTACAAGTCACACAACCATTACATAGTAAACCATATGTCATAATGCCCGTTTCACGTTATGCCACACACCGTAATGCCAATTACATGTTCTACCAAACACCGCTACGGGTTTAATGCTAGATGCCAGGGGTTTCATGCTCGATGCAAGGAGTTGCATGCACTTCTGTGGTAGTTGTGCGCTGTGATCTGCGCGGGTGGCTTCTCCGTGAACGATGGCCGGACAGGCTGGGCGAGGATGGCCTGAGCTGGGCAGGCCTGCCAGGCCTGCTGGAGCTGGCCCACAGCTAGGCGAATTGACATCAGACCCAGTCGAACACAAATAATAAATGAAAGTCTCTTTTTTTCTGTCTGATTGTCCCTTTTTAAATATTCCCTAAACTGCTGCTGGCTGCCTTGCTCCCTGCAGCCTGGGGCTGGGGGAGTCGGCTGGGGCCTGGACACCACCCAGGTGCGGTGCGTGGTGGGCAGCAGGAGAAGAACTGTTGGAGTGTGTCTATAGGTGTCCACTGACCAATCACACTCACGCAGCGCCGCTGGAGCAGGAGGGGCGGGTCCCATCACGACACACTGTCCCTCCTCCTCCCAGCACGCGCCGCGGTGGTGTGTGTATCACCGACAGTGCAGGGGGAGTTTCGACGTCAATTGGCTGGCTGGCCGGGCAGTCGGCTGCGGGCGGGCGGAAGCTGCTGAGCTGCTGTGCTCTCTGACCTCTTGGACTGCTAGGAGGTGATGCAATCGTGGGTGTGTCTGGGGGGTGTGCCGGTCATTAGGAGGTGCCTGTGCACCCCTGGCACCCCCTGTGCGCATGCCTATGATGAAGACCGGCAACTTTGAGCTTGCAGTGAAAGGTGGTGGAAGACCAAGAGCTGAGAGGTTCCAAGGGACTTGTAATGAGTGTGTGGATAAGATGGTCCAGACTGGGGGTAACTACTGACGCGTTTTGCTGCTTAAGGGGATGCAGCTTTTTCAAAGGACGCACAGGCTGCGGGGGAACACCCACATCATTCGATGTTCCCCAACCATCGAATGATGTGGAAGGCTCACGCACTTCTAAGGATACTCTTAGGTAACCTTAGATCTGCGTGGACATTTGGAAGGAAGTGGGCGGGCAGCTGACATCCGGTGATGTCAGCTGCCCACCCCCGGAGCCAATGTCACCAGGCTATTTCCATGGGAAGGCCCAACATTTTCATGGGAATGCCCATGGAAACGCCCAACTATCTGCTGCTGCCCCACACCCCCTGCTCACAGTCTTGGCATATGCACATGTGCAGAAATGCGGCTGCGCATGCACATACGCCAAACTTCGATCTCCGTGTGAATGAACGATCCGTACGAACAGACCAGAATAACCCCCATAGATTGCAAACTCGGTATACAGTCATTAGGGTCGACCAATGAAGGTCGACAATCCAACAGGGTTGGAATGTCAACATAAGCATTAGGTCGAAAATGGCAAGATCAAATGTCAAAAGGTCAACATGAGTTTTTTACAATTTTATTTAGCTGACATGTGCCAACAGGGGGTATTTCATGCACTACCATCCACTACGGTGTGGAGGGAGAATAGAATAGTGTACCAAGTGCAGTGTGGGACTGTGCCCAGAGCATGTCGACATTCGTGATAAATAAATCGTGAAAAACGTATGTCGACCTTTTCACTGCCTCTTGTGGTGTTGACCTTCTAACCCTGTCGACCATAGCCATGTCTACCTATTTCAGGTGTCAACCTAAGGCCTGTCGACCTTCAGGGGTTGACCCAATGCATGTCGACTTAAATTGGGTCAACCCAATGACCCATACCCGTAAGCTCCATTTCGGCAAAAAATCGAAGCGATGTGTCACCGCTGGAGCCTGGAATGGTAATGTATGCTGGTGTAAAACTAGTATGTATATATGTATGTATGTTAAAGTTATACTTCTCTCTGTGTGTGTGTTTTTATTTGAACATTCTTTTTACAGGTGAACTAAAAGTCCAAGGGGGCCCATTAATGTCCCACGTGCTTGTGGTTTGCCAAGACCAAGTATGCAATATTTTTATTTAATTTTTACATGTACAGTATCCACCTGGCCTCCACTGCCAGGTGGACAGCCCTGGGCTTCAGCCCTGGACGGGTGAAGCCTGAGGGGGACCCCTTTATTGAGGGGGTCTCCACTCCCCCAGCTACCCCGTTTAGGGCTGACCACCCACAGTGTGCATGGTTCGGCCAGGGGACCTTGAGTAAAAAGTGTCCCCTGGCTGTGGCATGACACTGTGGGCTATTGGAGCCCAGTGCTGGTTACAAAATATGGGGGACCCCCGTATTTTTGGAACCAGGACCGTTCCAAGAGTCTGGGGCTGGTTTCAGAAATACGGGAGACCCCTACGCTTTTTGTCCCCCGTATTTTTGGAACCAGGTCCGGCTCAATGAGCCCGGGGCTGGTCAGGAGGGGGGATCCCATGCCATTTTTTATTTTATTTGAACTTTTACACATTTTTTAAGATAGAACCATGCACGGGTCTCAATGATCTCAATGAAATTTGTAAAAACAATTTAAGCGATTTTTGGTACATTACGTTTACCAAAAATCGGACCCTATTAAATTTGCGAGTTGTATACTTTATAATTGGAAAACATCTGGATGCTAAGTGATGTGTGATAAAAAAAATCATCAGGTCAAATTGTGCAAATTTAGAGCGATTTGCACCCTATTAAATGTGCGATTTTCTGAAAACATGCATATTTAGCTGTTTTTGACCAAAATCTCACATGTCTAAAATATCGCACCCTATTACATTTCACCCCAGAAATTTAGTAAGCATTGTGCAGCTGCAACAGCTTGCTTCATTCATATGGTAATTACACTTCTTCTGTTGGGTGGTGAGTCAGGGACATTATATATTTAACACTTGCTCAGCTTGTTATAGATTCCTACAAGAGCTAATGAAGAGTTTCTTGGTTTTCATTTTCAAAATTGCATTATAGCAACAATTTCTTAGCTACACTGCGTATTGTAGAGATGTAGTAAATGCATTTATCAGTAAGGGGCTTTATCTGGCTAACTCTAAGTACGACACTGGTTTTCATATAGAAAAAATTATATACTGTAAAACTAGCGAAGGAAAAGAGATGAGAGAAATATATGAGTCTGTGGGTGAAATGTAGTAGAGTGCAATTTTTTAGACTTGCATGATATTTGGTAAAAAAATGGCCAAATTTGAATGTTTTCCAAAATTTGCACATTTAATAGGGTGCAAATTGCGGTAAAAAAAAATCACACTTTTTGCCACGAAATTCGCTCAATTTGACCTGGCCATGTTTAGTCACACCTTAATTTGCATCCACTTGTTTTCCCATTATAAAGTATACAACTCGAAAATGTAATAAGGTGCGATTTTAGATAAATGTTACCATAAATCGCAAAAAAAAAATAGATTGGAGAAATTCCAATGCCGGTACTTATGTATTATCTGGACTCCCATGTTAAATGCACCCCATTTTTTCATACCCCTACTATCCAACTACGCATGGAGTTGATTTTATATAGTGTGGCGTGCGCAGCGAGCCACCGTGCCCGAAGCATGGCGAGCGGACACGGTCTCATAAGAAAACCAGGAACCCAGATATTACATAAGTACCCCAATGCCTGATCATGATTTGCTGGTGGGCGGGCCTAACTCCCGGTCTGTGGGCAGAGCCACATTTGTAAACACAAGTCCCGCTTGTGTCTACTGCGTTTATGGGGACCAGGAGAAATACAGAAGGTGGCATGTGAGTATGATTCACAGGAAGCCCACATGGATTCTACATGGGACAAGATAGTAGGTGAGTATAGTATGAGTAGGCTATGTGTGTAATAAACTTTTGCTCTTCATATCTGTTTGTATAGTTATTTGTACTGTTGTGGGACTACAAGTCCCAGCAGGCCCTTTAATGCCCCGCATGCTGGGACTTGTGGTTCTCCAAGTCCTTGGTGCATTTGCATTTTGTACCTGAAGATTAGATGGCATCAAGATGTACTATGTGAAGAAAGCAAGCTGGTGGAGGCAGTATGATGCTTTTGGGCAATGTTTTGCTGGTAAACCTTGAGTCCTGCTATTCACATGTATGTTATTTTAAGTACCACCTACCTAAAGCAGGAAAATGTGCCCAATCACCATTTAGGAATGGTTTAAGGAAGGTGTTAGGTTCAAGATTTGATTTGGCCTCCAAATTTCCCCAATCAAAGTCTGATCAAGCATTTGTGGCATGTGCGGGCAAAACAAGTCAGAGGTATTGAGACCCTTTCTTGTAACTTTCGGGACTCAAAGGATCTGCTGTAAACATCTAGGTTCCAGATACCACAGGAAACATTTAGAGGTCTTATGAAGCTCATGAACGTCAACATGCTCACTTCATACCATTTGCACATCCATGAACATACCTACTTGTGCTATATGGCACGTGGTGTACAAATCAAGGAAACCAATGGGGGAGTGAGAGGTAAGTCAGGTTAAGGGGGTCAAGCTGTGGTTTGTGCTGTCCACGCTTACTCCTATAAATAATAAACTATTGACCATTGGTGGCAAAGTTAGCTAACATTGGCTATCTCTATCCGGACCCTAGTTTCCCCAAGCACGATGGCCTCTTAATTAGACTGACAGATCTGAATATATTGGCATTACCTCTTAGTCAACTAATAAGCCTGCCTGGAGCACCTAACTCATGATCCAGCCCGGGTCTTATAAACCCCTGGGAGAGTATGACTTTGGATGACCTTAATTAAAGCTTTGTACTATGGTTTTAACTGCAGGTCATGTACAGTACCTCAACATGATAGTTAAAATGAAGAGGCATCTAGAAAACCAAGGGTTAAAAACAGCAAATAGCTTGGGCGTGATAAGTTGCCAGTTTGCAAATCAACAGCATCTATAGATTTATAGGATGTGTCCGGAATACTTAATTTAAGCTTTTGTTTTTGGAATTCATTCATAGCAGAGGAATTACCAGCTGCATAACAAAAGACAGAGAGCCTTGAGAAAGCCTTGGTTTGCCAAAAATCGGTAGTACCTTGCTAATGGTATTTCTTCTCATTATGAAAACTCAATTTAATGTTCTACCATTTAATTAAATGTTTAGCTTTATCCAGGCTTGGCATACTATTGCACTTTGTCTCCATTGTTCACTTATTGTTTATTCTTCCTTAATTTGAGTGTATTTTTTGATTATACATCATTTATCCTAGTAATTTATTATGTTTTTTTTTTTTTTTCAGAGTTTTCTAACATAGGATCTATGTCCTCGTTTATTTAGGAATAAATGTATTATCTTCATCACTTACATTTCCTAAAATTGTTGGTTTCAGAGGCACATTCTAGATTTCATGCCTTCATGCCAGAACGTGCTGAATACCATTGCATTAAAAAATATGCCCTAATAAATTCAGCTTTAGCTGTCTGCACTTGCAGACTGTTTTGTGGCAGTTATGGTACACATCTAATTCTTCATAACTAATAGTATCATACAGTACGCATATACAGTAAGTAAGCATTCTCACAGTTAGCACTTAATGTGCTTTCATTTACATATAAAAAGTGCCCCGCATAAAATGCAACATGTGTAGTAACAACAACATGACCTGAATGAGGGACTATTGTTACAGCCCATTGCATATCCCTAGGGGTTGATAATAGTAGATATAGATCCATGTTTAAGAAATTATATATATATATATATATATATATATATAGATACAGAAGTACCAACACACTCGCCATTCCTAAGAATATATATAGTGGCATAATTATGGTGTGGCAGCTGCAGCTTTGGCTTGGGAGAGCCTCCTGTCTCGGGGCGCACTGAAAAATACCTGCTGTCCTGTATGAATACACTGTTTGCTGTCACTCAGCAGTAGTGGGTGGCAGTGCCTGTGTACTGTAGCTGCGTACCGTAGGTGACAGCCCACCCACCCTCCCCAGTCTCCTCAGCTCCTCTGCATCTGGAGGTGGCCAGTGTCATTACCAGTACACACCTATGCTAGTATCCACGGTCAGTCCTTGGAAGCTGAGGCTGGTGACGGAAGGCTACAGTATGTCAGCAGACAGGATATCCTCCCTGTTACGCCACATGGGCGCACGTCACTCCTGGGGAGCTGCAGCACTACAAATGGCGGCGCACAGTGGCCCAGGTAACCAGTCCGCACCATTGTCATGTTTTACGAAAGAATGGGGGGGCTGGGGGGGAGGGGGCACCACTTATTTTTTGCAAGGGGGAGCTAAATTTATAGTTATTCCACTAATATATATATATATATATATATATATATATATATATATATATATAACATTTTAGTTGCCCTTCTTTGTACAGTCTCTAATGTATTTATATCGTTCTGGAGATGTGGCCTCTAGAACTGAACACAGTACTCTAGATGAGGTCGTACCAATGACCTATACAGTGGCATTATTACTTCTTTCTTTCTACTGCTGATACCTCTCCCTATGCAAACAAGCATCTGACTTACCTTCTTCATTTCTTTGTTACATTGCCTACCTGCCTTAAAGTCACCTGAAATAGTGACACCTAGATCCCTCTCTTCCTCAGTAATTTCCATTATAGTGCCATTTATACTATATTTAGTCTGGATTTTTGAGACCAAAGTGCATGATTTTGCATTTTTTTGCCATTAAACTGTAGTTGCCATGTTGTTGACCATTCCTCTAATCTACCTAGATCATCAATTATTTTGTTTTATCCCTCCTGGTGTGTCTACCCTGTTGCATACCTTTGTGTCATCTTCAAAAAGGCACATTTTACCCTCAATTCCATTTGCAATATCACCAATAAAGATATTAAATAGCATTGGTCCAAGTACAGATCCCTGGGGTACTCCACTTGTAACCTTCCCCTCCTTTAACTGTACTACAACTCTCTGTTTTCATGTCCTGCAACCACAATCTTATTCTTTCAACTATCTTAGAATCCAATCCCAAGATTTCAAGGTTATTTAACAGTCTGCGATGTGGGACAGTGTCAAACGCCTTACTAAAGTCTAGATAAGCTACATCTACAGCCCCACCTTGATCTATTACTTTAGTCAGCCAGTCAAAAAAGTTAATAAGATTTGTTTGACATGATCTTCCCCCAGTAAAGCCATGCTGTTTCGGATCCTGTAAATTGCTGGTTTTGAGATATTCTACAACTCTTTGTTTTAAGAGTGTTTCCATAAATTTCCCTACTACTGATGTAAGACTCACTAGTTTCTTACCTCTTCCTTGCTTCCACGTTTGTGCATTGGGACTACATTTGCTGTTTTCCAGTCCTCTGGACTGTTTGAATAATTCTGTTATTGGTTTTACCAGCTCCCCTACTATCCTTGGTTTAAAAATGTAATGATCATTTCATCCAGAGCATGTTCCAATTGGATTTTATCACTTGAAACTCCGCAGCATTTGGGAGCTTGGTAGGCCTCTTTTTAATCCAGGAGGATGGCAGCTACTATTACGGAGAAAGGTGTTCCGATCTGTTTCTTTAGAGTATACCGATGTAGTATTCTTTTGAAAAGAACATTTAATTGGCGACTCCTGTAAGTTGATATCCTGATTAAATAAATGTAAAACTTACTCTGGGAAGCCCCGTGGCATTGAAATCAAACCGCAAAAATAGGCAAAACTATATAGTACAGATCTCTACTTTATAGTCCAAATTAAATGCATTTTACTTTCCTTTCAATTCGATCTTGATTGGGTACCAATCGAATCGGGATCAAGTGGCAAGCAAAATCGCACACTTTTAGATTGGCATCTTTGCAATTTGCACAGCAAACATTGTAGGAAATAAGTGGCTTTAACCCAATAACTGCCTCAAAATGACTTTCATAAATGTTCTTCTCTTTATGACTGAGTCAAGCCTTGTATTAAGCTCATGACCATTTGCACAGCCTGATATTGCAATTATAAGGAAATGTGAAAGTGATTTCATGACTGTTGGAGCGTTGCTGTTGTGAACTTTTTTGTTGTGTTTATTAACCTACTCATTGTTCTAAAGATCAGAACTGGTTTGGTAGAGGAAATTGTTCTTTAAAGTTACCTTCTGACAACCAATTTTTCTTATCTTTTAATTAGCAGACACACTTCTCGGAGTAATCCTGTGATTTTAATCTGGGAGCAATCCATGATACTGGAACAATAATTAGATTTTGTCCTAATTCACAAGACGATTTGCCAGCTCCTTGAACTTTAACAAATGCATTCTGTTCACACTCCACCTATCAGTCTAGGATATACACAAACATTTATTTTTTACTGACAATGTTTTTGTTATATAGGGCGGGAAAATGTCTCTACAGTGCACTAAGATGTGTACAAAGTATGTGCAGTAAACTATAAAGCTTTATTTGCTTTCATTCAGTGTATTAAGGAACAGGTTCACAAACTCGGTCATCACGACTCCAAACAGTTCATGTTTTCCAAGTCTCATCACAGAATTGCAAGTGAAATAATTAGGTCCAACTGTGGATCTTTTAAGATGTGTCAGTAATCTGCATACATCAAATATGTAAACAGCATACTTCCAACTTTCCTGATTACAGTACTGTCCTGCAATTTGGAGAATGTCCTGCTGTCCCTCCCAGGGGTGGCAATGTCCCGCGGGGGCAGTTGTGGGGATCCTGAGATCACCTGCTCTGTGCAGAGCAGCTGGTGATTGCTTCAGAAATGCAGTGTGCAAGCGTGCAACATCTCTTCAGTGCAGGGAGGAGAGTGGGAGTGCACGGAGGGAGCCGGGAGCTGCCCAGTCTCTAGGGGAGTGCTGGGCATGCCCTGAAAATTATAAAAATGGGAGTTGAGGTGCTAAGCCACGCACCCTCTACCCAAGGCTATGCCCACCCAGGGCCGCCGAGAGGGGGGCGAGTACTAATTACTCAGGCCCGGGCTGCTGGAGGGACCCAGCAGGGGCCCTGGTCTGACCCCCCTGTTCCCCCTCCGTTCCTCCTTTAGAGTGTTTTTTCACCCCCCCCCTAAACATTTTGGGGGCATGGCATAATCGTGGGAGGTGGCCACACCTCCTATGATTAAGCCACACCCCCAATATTTTACCGGGGCCCGGCATACCTCTCGGCTGCCCTGTGCTCACCCATGCCTTAGCCACACACCCTTTTCAGTCCAGTTGCACCTTTGGCGCAGCAGGTCCCAATTTGAGTATTAAACATGATGAAATAGTGTGCTTATCCGATTCTCAGTTGAAGTGTAGGATTTCAAGTATCTGTAAAATCAGACTTTCAAACCTTATTCATACACTAAGGGATTCATCATGTACAGTACAGTACCTATAATGTGGAGCTGATACATGGGCACCTCCATGTAGGATATTGTCTGCTGACTACATCTCTTCCAGTCAGAATGTTTCCTTACCTCAGCTGACTCTGGCAGCCATTCTGTCACCTGCATTTCCAATTCACACCCAGATCAACAAGTCACAGGGGTATAATTCCCAGAGGCAATGGAGTTGCCTGCCTCCGTGCTGCAAGCTCTGAAAAGGCAATGCCATAAAAGGCAGCACTTGTGTAGTTCACAGCAGGATCCAAATGTGACTGCATCTTTTCCAACAGAGCCCCGCAGCACACTGCAAAGTTAATTGGCAATATCTCAGGAGCCCTGCTAACACCTGCAATAGAGAACAGGATGACTCCTGCCTCCCACTACTCAACCTGTGCTGTGCTGAATCTGAATGCTCATTAGTCTGATTCTGACCCACCAGCCATTCTCTGAAAGTGTACCTGGAGCTTTGCCAATTCATTGTGAGCTTCCGGACACAGACACACATTTGCTAAGATACTGTAGGAGCCCTGTGGAAGATGGAATGTTGCCCATATCACCCAATCAGATTCTGCTTCTTATTTATTCTAGAATATAATAGAATCTGATTGGTTGATATAGGCCATCATCCCATCTTCAAGAGAACTCCCATTTTAGTAAATTTACCCCACAATATTTGTTTTCTCTTTTTTTTAAGGAGGCAGAGGCACAAAACTCCAACTTGCCTCCGGCGATTGGACGGAACTTATGCCTCTGACAAGTCACATTGCCAAATTATTCGCTCCTGTTTAGCAAGTCCCAGTATGATTGCAGTGTCTCAGTATTGCTGAATTTTCTCTTAAAAAGTATCTGTGCTGTGGAGATTCCAAAGTTACAGATTTTCATGTGATTCCTGTGCATATACTTTACTGGTATTAGCCCAGCCCATCTCCAAGCAAAGCTGGTCCCATCCCAGCTTCCAGCATAGTGGATCCCAGCCAGGCACTCAGAATAGCCAGTACCATCCTGGCAGCCAGCATAGGCGGACCCAGCTGGTACCCAGCATAGCCGGTGGTCCCAGCCTATCACTCAGCTTAACCAGACAAAGCCTGACACCCAGCAGCATCCGCTGGTTCTAGTGCAGTCATCTCTTCACCGTTTCCAGTATGGCCTTTGGAATTATAGACTTCTAGCCTGGTTACCTTCCTTCTTTGTTACTGCAGAGTCTTCTCCAGTGAGTAGTATCATTAGAGTACTTAGCAATTGTCATTGCAGGTTCTTCTATACAGCCCAAGTGGTCCCAGTTAATCAGCCCATAGACAGATATGGATTCCAATGGATCCTGACAGTACCGGTCCTGACAACTGCACTGCTATGGGTGATACTCCTGGCAAAGTTATATCTAACAAAACACAACCTGCTTCTTACACTTACATGAAGTCAACAAAGATCATTCTGCATCCAAAAGTCCCATAATACAGTATGTCTGATTTTATAAGAGGTCCTGAAAGCCAAAATCTACATGTCTCCTATTAAGTGTATTTACTATGCAGATAAATGTGCTTTACAAATGTATTATGTATGAGCTTTATTGAAACAATGCTGTTTTATTTTAATTATATAAAAGGAAATTTATACATGATGGCTCCTTGCCATTTAATTTCCATTGCAGTGCTATCGTGCATATTACAAATAAGTGATATCTGTGTGATTAAACTGTGATCTAATCATTTACTATTTACATATTTGATGTATGCAAATTGGCACCTGGTTTATATATTTTCTTGGTGTATAAAATCCTATTGTATTACACTATTAGCGAATCTTTGTTCTGCTTGTGGAGGAATTTCAGACTGTTGTCAATTAACATATATAAGGTTTATACTGTATGTGGACTTGGTATTGATCATCATGCTATGGTGTATATATATATATATATATATATATATATATATATATATATATATTGATATTGGTGGTACTAGCGCTGATATTCCTCGTGCAAAGTCTCTTATTCTCCCGGAATCAGATCCCCCGATTCTCGTATATACACTATCCCTTTTCTTTCAGGGCGGCAGCTCCTTCTCCTGTTGGTTTCTGTTCAGGAAAACCTTTGTAAAATCTAAAAAAAGGGGGAGATGAGATAGGTGCCTCCTAGTGTAGTATTTTTATGCTTCATGGGTCCCTCTACCACAAATATGGCACAAATGGCACCCCACACACAGAGAAGTACCGTTTTCAGTGGTCTTCCCACCACTAGTATATGAGCGTGAATTCAGTATGGTTTTCCCTCTGGTCTTTTCAAAAAGATCCCAGCGATCTGTTTTTCTCCTCACACAGAAATCCCCAGAGAGTGGATGAATGTGGGAAAAGACAGAGAGGTAGACATTATGTTATTTTCTCTCTACTGTTCCACTTTGTCTTGTACTGTATGTGGTGCCTGAGCCATTTCCAAGTCTACTAGTCCAGGCTACCAGGGTCTGCAGGCTGCCCGCCCTCTGTATTCCTCTCCTGCTGCTGTTGCTGCTGCTGGAGGAGATCTCTGGTAAAAAGAATATAAATCAGGCTAGAAACAATGTATATATATATATATATATATATATATATATATATATATATATATATATAGACAGTTGGGTTCTCAGGTTGGCACTCTGGTTAAAGATAAAACTGTTCCGGTGCCAGGCACATAATGTGGTTAATAGAAAGCACTTACCCTGTCGCAGAAAGGATTGGAGCCGGCACACAGTAGTAGGTGAAGAAATAAAGGGTTTATTGCAATTACATCATTGCATAAAGAGACAGCTGCCGACCTGACAGCCGTTTCAACTGCATGTGAGCAGTTTTCATCAGAGGTGATCTCTGATGAAAACTGCTCACATGCAGTTGAAACGGCTGTCAGGTCGGCAGCTGTCTCTTTGTGCAATGATGTAATTGCAATAAACCCTTTTTTTCTTCACCTACTACTGTGTGCCGGCTCCAATCCTTTCTGCGAGGGGGTAAGTACTTTCTATATATATATATATATATATATATATATATATATATATATATATAAGGACAAGTTACCCCAACCGCGCTTCGATATATGTATGGCAGCAATTCTGGGGGGCCCTCTGTTAGACAGGACCCAGGATAGAGATAGAGAGAAAGGGGGGGTTCCCAGAATGCGCCTTTCCAAAATACGGGATAATGATTTGTTTTATCCAACAACAAACGAAATTAACAATGCCAGTACACAAGAATGATTCTTTAACAATAAAAAGATTAAACGATAAAACGTTTTATTTAGTAAAAGGTTGTCTTCTCAGTGAGGGCTAACATCCTCACTGAGAAGACAACCTTTTACTAAATAAAACGTTTTATCGTTTAATCTTTTTATTGTTAAAGAATCATTCTTGTGTACTGGCATTGTTAATTTCGTTTGTTGTTGGATAAAACAAATCATTATCCCGTATTTTGGAAAGGCGCATTCTGGGAACCCCCCCTTTCTCTCTCTCTCTCTCTATATATATATATATATATATATATATATATATATATATATATATATATATATATATATAAAAAATTATTATTTTTTATGCAAACTGGCAGTGCAAATTGTATTTGTCATTATTTTTTTCTAAGGGGCCATGCCAATGCATCCCAGATTTGGTCACCTGCATTTCTATAACCTATACCCACAGAAATGTCTTCATGGCCCTGTTTTTTTTTATAAACTGCTATTCTGCTTTGTAGGTTAAAAGAAAAGCAATCAATGAATTTTTCCTATTATCTTGGTGCCAGGTCCTAGGCAGGCAAAATGTGGTCTGCTATGGTTGTTCCATGCTGTTTGGCATATTTCTGCTAAAGGCGACTATTCTTGCTACCTTGAGCACTCAAAATGAATCAGACTGGTCTTACTGTAGGTCTACCAAAATACTCAGAATAAAATTCCAGACTCAGGGGTAGATTTATTAAGCTCAGTGAAGTGATAGTGTCTGTTTTTTTATCACAGGCCAATCAGCTCCTATCTGTCATTTTTCAAACCAAGCCCGTAACTTCACAGTTAGGAGCTGATTGGCAGGTGATAAAAACCAGACACTATCTTTTCACCAAGCTTAATAAATCTGCCCTTCAATAAGCTTTTGTTTTCTATTGGGCAGATTTAAATATCTGGTTAGTTTGACTGTGTTCTATATTTTGGTGCTGTCATGGGACAATTTGGGCCTTGGATGATTTAGTTATCTCTTATTTTTGAACAACTGTTGTAATATATATATATCCTACTGCCATCTTAACATAAAGACACACTGTGCAGTTGCCCAGGACACCAACGATTCTAGGGATGTTGAGTAGCAGCAGGCTGGGCCAGGGGTTAGGCACCTTTTTTCTAAAATGGACATAATCAAGTTGCACTGCTGGCGGGGCAAATCTTACATGTGCAGAGAGAAATCACACAGGTTTCACTCAATCTGTGTGTTTTAGCAGCAAAGTGGATCTATTATAAGGCAATCCAATAGGATAGCCTGATAAAAAAAACTCCAGGAAAAATGTTTTATCGGGGTAATTGGATACCCCTGAATACAGGGATCCAAGGAGTCTGAAGTAACAATCAATTCAAGTAACTTTTCAGACTCCTCGAATCACTGGCTGAGAGCCATAGGCCTGGCGGTCAGTAACATGGAGTTGCAACCCGATGCTGAGATTATTGCGACCCACAGTTCGAGAACCGCTGATCTAAGTCATTAATCGTATTTATAATTAGGTGTTGCTAAATTATGCTTTGATAAAATATATACAGATGACGTAAGAGTGGCTCCCATCGTGGCTATCGTCAGCCGCCAGCCAGCCCCCGGCAGTCTGCACCGTGTGCCAGGATGGAGCACACACGCACAAGGCACTCACGCACCCCATTCTCAGCAATTGGACACGCAAGCGAGTGAGGCGACCTCTGGCCCCCCCACCGCCAGCGCTCGCCAGCTAGTGAAATCTGGTGAGGGCTCGGCAATAATAGGGGCGGCTCCATCTGTATACATAGGTTTGTCCAGTAACTGTTTGATATTAGGTGCATGCTCATACGTGGTTGTCATAGGCTGGTTATGCGGTAGAAAGGTTTTGTGGTTTAAAATCAATTCTGATATATTTTTGTCTATAAATCTCATGATCATATTTCAGTTAGACTAGAACAGTTAATAAACATATAACAAAACTAAGGCAGTTATATAATCGACACAAAATACTGTACGTTAGCTATAGCCTGCAGACATAATATTACATTGTCAAGATGCCCTTTTTATGACATAGTATAAATAACCACAGTTTTTAAATATATTTCTCTTTTGTCTCAAGCAAGTATTGATATTTTTTTAATGTGTCCAATTATATGGAAGCACTTCAATTCCAAATGTAATTATTTATATTATTGCAGGCTGAAAGTAATTAATTACCTGTAAGATTATATTACTATCCAGCTCACTAATCATTTCATATTCAGAGGAACTGTACAGCAGAGAGCCTCTGCGTGGTACAGATTAATAGCAATAAAATAACAAACTGTTATATGAAAACTGGAATACTCCATTCTTATTTCAGATTCTTAGTGCACTCAGATAAATAAACTCATTTGGAATGGGCTCCTGCAGATAAAGGGCGGTATTAAATCTGGGATTCCGACTGTCGGAACGTTGTAACAGATGGAATCCCAGGCCCTTTTGGCTTCTCTCGACAAAACTTGACAGTCAGACTTCAATATTATGATTGTCGAGTGTCATAAAGTTTGAAGATAGGTGAAAATGGACTTGGATTGTTGAAAAATGGCAGAAAATTGGACAATTTGGCCTTTTTTAACAAAACAGATCTGACTTGTTTTAAAGTCGGATCTGTTTTGTCGGAACCTGCTTCAATGCTGTTGAAAACAGGAGGCATAAAGAGGCAAGGGCCGCAATTTCTGCTGGCGGAAATAGCAGCCGGGATTGAATACCCCCCATAAAGGTGGTATAATTTTAATAAATAAATGGATGCTATAAACAGAAGCTATAAACCATTTATTTTAGTTGTTTAGAAAGCAGAAAGCAGGTGGTTCTGTTATTTTGGCTGCATCAAAAAACATGGAAATGAGGAAATAAGTGTTGGAAATTTAGCGTTCTAGAGAAAGGAAGGGAAATGCCCTTAGAACATATGGGAGCCTTATTATACTGTAGCTATTTTATAGTATTTGCCACGGTACAAGGAGTAGGAAAGAATGATCTAGCGAGATTAGGTTACTTTTTTCATATTTAAAAAAGCCCTAATCCAATGTTCAGTATTACTGCTTAGTTACCCAATTTACTGTATTCTCGTTATATCCTTCACAATAAAACTGCTGTCTTCTTAATGAGTTTTTCAAACGAATAAAAGAATGACTGTATGAACAAGCTGTTTCTCTGGCAGCTAGATATAAGGTGGGATAGTCTTCCGTCAGACCATTTATAACATCATTATCACTGAAATTATTTCCTTCAGTAACATTAACTTGGGCTGCTATGCAAATTAACGTGTGCAATAAAATTAGTAAATGTTTTCGAACATTGGTGACAACGGAATTGGGTAATTGGGTTTGAAGACTTATTGATTCTTTTTTCAATTACAGGGCACAAGATTAAAATGTAATTTATTGTAGACAACAATGAATTTCAATGTATGTAATGTTAGTAATGACAAAAATGTAACATACATGGTGTTTGTAATAATTGTAAAAAAAAACATCAATGTCTTGGTGTTACAAGAGTAACCATCATGTGTACTTTTTTAGGTTAATTATATGATCCGTCTAAACCATTGATTTTTTTTTTTCTGGAAAGCAAGCAAAACAATTTAGAGACACTGCCATGAGTTGTCAGAAGCACAGAGAGATAGATTGATGAGTTAAGTGCTTTTCGCATTCATACAGTAGATGTTAGACGGTTTGGCATTTTGACAACATTCTGAGATGTAGTTACAAGCACACACAATTGTACAGTCTATTATTTATGTTTTTGTCTATGTAGACAACTAAAAAAAATCTACATACTGTAGACTTACCACATATTTACTAGCCCATCTTCCATGTCCTATACTAGGAAAAGGCCAGAATGGAATTGAGCACAGTAGCAGAAGGATGGCATACAGTATATTCACCCACTTTTCTCTTGTGTTCGCATGAGATGCGACCAATCCAGGCTGGGTTTTCCCTGACACAGTCACATCTGATGCCACTAACCAGAAAGTTTCTATGGGAGCTGCAAATTTGTCAAATTTAGAGATTGGGACACTTAGTGCCCTCCTTTCTTCAGAGAGGTGCCTAGGGAGGAGCTGAAGTGCGTAGCTGCGGTTTAGTTCATTTGGGGTGTCAGACCCAAATGAAGAAATGGCTACAAGAAAAGGGTGGCAAAACCGCGCTGTATCTAAACACATGCAACAGATGTAACAGTGTAATGGTAAAAATGTATTAAGATATATTAAAATAAATTCATAAAAAATATTAAGACAAATATATAGTTGCCGTAAGGTATTTTGGTACCATATATAAGTGCACAGATAAAGTCAACCAGATGGAGTAATGTCCACTGTCTATTCCTATGATGCTTTCCTTTGTGTTTCCAGTAGTTCAGAGCCACTTGAAGGATATTTAAAGGAGAGACTGCGCTCTCCAGCCACAGGAAGGCCTGAATAGGGAAGTCCTGATGTTTTGAAGGCTGGCTTGTTTGTATCCTTATGTCAGTAAGGCTGAAGGGAAAAATGGAAAGCTGATCCGGTCAGAGAGGGGACAATAAAATTGTAATCCAAATGGTGGGTGTCTGTGTCTGGATTCACCGACGTGTTTCGCTCTAGGGCTTTTTCAAGGTGATTGGCCCAAATACAGTGACCCCATTTCCAGATGGTGTTATCCTATAGTTGCCAATGGGCTACAAAAAAATTTGTGAGAGAGGGTTCTTCTTTAACTCTCTCCAGCAATGACTGCCACCTCGCATATGCTGAATGGCCATAACTTTCACAGTAGACATGAAATTCTAAGTTTTGCAATAATTTTGCTTCTACAAGCCAAAGGGATGTTTTCCTTTTGGATAGCGGCAATTTAAAAATGCTGTTAGTATATCCAATGGTATAGTTTGCCACAGTATAATATGCAACAACTTTGAATGTTGAACAGTTTTAGACCTATGCACCTTTATACTGTATTTGTGTAGATTGTGTTGACTTTATGCAGAGTGAAGAACAGTAGTGTCAGCACAGCATGTATCTGTTAAGTGCACTGTGTTGGGTACCTAGAACAGAAATATCGTCTCTTGCTCCAGTGGTCACAATGAACAGATTAATGTTAATTTCTATCATTTTGTCCATACACACAATTATGCATAAATAAAATTATATATACACAAATATACGTGGGCATGCACATATGCGTATCTATACGTAAAAGGTTCTTGGAGCGTTACAGGTATAGGGAAGTGCCAATACCCAGAAATGATTAAAACAGTGAAAATAATATAAATCAGGCTAGAAACAATGTACTGTATATATAATATATATATTTATATATTTATATATATATATATATATATATGGATAGAGGTCGGGAGGACCGGCACTTGGTGTAACCAATGGAGCAACAATATATATATATAGATAGAAATCACTGACCAGTGACACAAACCATACACAACAAAATTCAATGATTTTTAAATATACTAATTCTGTAAACATAATTCTAAAATATCTGTTGACTGCTGTGATATTTAGTAATCCGATATGTTAGTTGTTAGATAGACCTATGTAAGGGTCATTAGTACCGTGTTAGTTTTTAGGTGGACCTACTGGGTTGTCTCCTATTCAGGTTTGCATGGTCCTGTCTGATAATTAATATTTTCATGTCCGCTTTGTGGGGGAAAGAGAAGAAAACATAAAAATAGCAATGGAACTCTCTTGTAGGGGACAAGAGAGTTCCATTGCTATTTTTATTTTTGGGACAATGATTAGCTAGAAAGGGGAGTCATCTTACCTTTACCTGCTGGTTGGCAATGTCCCGGCCTCCTAGTTCAGAGCTGTATTTGCAATGAAGCCAAAATAATTTTATTGGAGGGTGCAGGTATGGAGAGGATCACCTGTATTTCCGAGAAGACGATGCTCACGCCTATCAATCATTTGAAGATGACATGTTTCCCCGCCTCTATTTAAATGTCAGCGGCTTCGGTACTCTTTACATAGAAGGGCGCCCACGATTTTGATCGTGGGCATCGTTAGGAAAAAAAATTGCGTCGGTCGCATCGCATGCGACCAAAAAATCGCATGCGATGCGACCGACGCGATGACCGCGATTTCCCATAGGGAACAATGTTAAATGTCCCAATTGACCCGATTTTCCTGTTCAATGTCCCAATTGACCCGATTTTCTATAGGAAACAATGTTAAATGGCCCACAGAGGCCAAATAGGCACCCTGAAGTGTGAAATGGCCCCCCCAATTGTTAACGCCACCCCACGATCAACGTCAACCCAAAGCGTGGCGAGCGCAGCGGTACGCGTCCTACGACCTTTTCATACCCCCACTATCCACGTCGGCATGGAGTGTAGAATAGAAAGTGTGGCGAGCGCAGCGAGCCCGAAGCGTGGCGAGCGCACCGAGCTCCGCAAGGGGACGCGGACAGCTGTGAAGCCCGCGAGGGGACGCGTATACCTGTGAAGGTGTCCGCGTCCCTTGCGGGGCTCGCTGTGCTTGCCACGCTTCGGGCTCGGTGACTCGCTGCGCTCGCCACACTTTCTATTCTCAACTCCACACCGACCTGGATAGTGGGGGTATGAAAAGGTCGTAGGACGCGTAGCGCCGCCGCTCGCCACGCTTCGGGTTGACGTTGATCGTGGGGTGGCGTTAACAATTGTGGGGGCCATTTCACACTTCAGGGTGCCTATTTGGCCTCTGTGGGCCATTTAACATTGTTTCCTATGCAAAATTGGGTCAATTGGGACATTGAACAGGAAAATCGGGTCAATTGGGACATTTAACATTGTTCCCCATGGGATATCGCGGTCATCGCGTCGGTCGCATCGCATGCAATTTTTTAGTGCATGCGATGCCCGCGATGGGCGCCCTTCTAGGTAAAGAGTACCGCGGCTTCTTCAGATACTGAGCTAAGTGGAGGTACAACATACTGGTAGAGAATATGGTGAGGAGTGGGGACAGAAGTATAAGGGCAAAACATACTGAAGAAACACTAAACAACAAAGTAATGCCTAGCTTTAACCAGCTCTGAGACTGACAGAGGGGGAAATTTACTAAGATGGGAGTTCTACTGTACAATTAAGAAGAAGATTCTCATTGGTTGCCCATAGCAAAATACCAAATGAAATAGAACTCCCATCTTAGTAAATTTCCCCCAGAGACAAAAAATATATATAACACATCAGTGGGCTCAAGCCCAAACTCATTACAAACTCCATTCATACTGTAATCCATACTTCATATGCAAACAAGCCAACTATAACATTTCTAGGAGATTCTGGGTCAGCTGTTACTGGTTGAGGAGTGTTTGAGCAAATTCTTCAACTAGCTAATTAATGGTGGGGAAGATGCAGCCTTACAGATGCAAAGCAAACGTTCAAAACACCCTATTATTGCAATGAAAAGCATCAGGTGTTGAAGGTGAAATGGCTTTATCTGTGAAGAGGTGAGATGAAACGGTTTTAAGACTTCAATCCAATCATAACACCATGCTTCAGATGACATGCTTAAAATGCAGGCTTAAAGAGGACAGGCAAGCCTGTGCTCAGTAAATGCTAATTTCATCTTATTAGTCATAGAGGAGGTTAAAAGAGAAGGATGAGAAAAAATTATCTTTTTAGAATACTCAAGAAGAAACAGTGGTGGGAGACCAAACAAATAGATCATTAGAAACAAACAGCAAGTGGAATGTTACAAAAGAGATCCTATCAAATAATAATTATATTCAGAAAATAATTATACAGCTATAAACATCAAAGTGTGTAACACTAGGCTTATTGGGGCATATACAAAGGATGACAGACTTCCCTTATTAAACACAATTAATCATACAACACTAAAGCCCCGTACACACGGGGGAGATATATTGCTCAGCCATATATTGCTAGCAATATGTGGCTGAGCCATATATTGCTCAGTTTCTCCTTTTCATCAGCGACCAGAGATGGTCGCTGATGAAAGGGAACCTCTGCCGGCGGTGCCACAGAGGTAATCAGCTGGTCGCAGGAGCAAGCTCCTGCAACCAGTGATTATAACAGGGCTGAAAACGGGAGCGCGCACCCGGCGATTTATCGCTGGGGCACACTCCCATCACTGGCAATATGGTCGCCAGCGACCATATTTCCAGCGATTTCAGTCCCTATCGCCCCGTGTGTACACAGCTTAATATATATATAGTGGTAAAGGAAAATAGTTACCCAACTATCCATCTATATATGAAAGTCTCTCTTTAGGGGTACACCCCAGGGTTCATCATTGGGGAAATAAAGCAAAACTACAGAAGATGCATAGGAAGCCAAAAGAAAAGGCAGTGTCCTGGCAAAAAAATCCAGTGCTCAATTATGACCCCTGTACATTTATAAGCCCACATACAACACACATTTGAAGAGACTGACAGTATATCATCTCTAAAATCTAATTCTGGGCATTACGTAGTCTGAGTGACCAGTAGGTAAAAGGGCCCCCATTGTTGTCCATAATCTTTGCATCTATTTGTAGCCACATGTTTTATTATACTGCGCTGGCTTAGCGCAGTGATGTGGCAACTGACAGGTGCCAGATCAGACGCACATCTCTGTCTCCTGTGTGGTGTGGTGAGCATGTGACCCATCATGATACAAACAAGTATGACATCACATGCACGGAGAGAGGAACCAGGGAGCACCCAGGGAAGGGAGTGAGATGCATGTTGCATGGCTGGCGCAGTGCCTGTTAGTGCATTTAGTGTTATTTTAATTTTGGATACATTAACATCTGCAGCTACAATCAGGGAAGGGATAAAAACTGACTGGAGGGCCAATGAGGTGGTGATGGGTGGTGACACACACTGGCTAAGGGCCTGTAACAATGTGATTAGATTAGAAAGACTGTCGGTCTGCTACAATCAATGGGTCACACACTCATACACACAAACTCACACACTTTTACACTCACTACTTCTGCTCCAGATCCCGACACTGGAGGAGAAGTCAACACTTTGGAAGGTAATTACAAACTAATTAAGGTTATTGGAAACTTAAAATTGCTTAATTAATCCTTAGTGGGAGTGGGTGGCGGAGGAGGTCGGTACAGGTGATTTTTCCCCACAAATATAAATTTTAGGGAAAATCAGACTTTTTCTGGAGGATCAGTGATTTCTTTAGATATAAATACTCCACAAGATTTTTTTTTATCTTTCACACTTAATTGCATTCTATTAAGGTAGCTCAATGTATATATTCCTCATTTTAAAGCACCATTTTCTCTGTCAGTTACCTTTATTTCAGAGTGCTCCCATCAGCCTTGGATCTTTCCTTGTGTCCTGCAGTGCTATTCACAGCAACAGATCCCGTAAGAGGAATTGTGCTGAAAGCAGGTATTTCCTGCACCTGTTTTTCACTTCACAGCTGGTCTCTGCTAATTTACAGACATTGGGCAATTTCTAATAGCTTGTATGGTGCAGGTTGTTTGTGAATTCCTTCGCGTCTACCAGTATTTTTGAAGCAGCAATCATTTACATGCCGAACCAGGTCAGTTTTACCTTGTAAATGATTGCTGTTTTTAAACACCATTAGACTCACTGGAATTCCCAAACAGCAGTGGCTCTTGCTCCAAAGGGGGAACCTCTCCTCCACTGCAAGTTTGAATCAGTTAATTAAAAGCCATTGATATCACTTCTGTGCATAATCCCTTTCGTAGCACGACAAAAGATGTCACACTCTCATACCTCCCAACATGACCCACTCCAGAAGGGACACAATGCTCTCTTTCTGGACTTCCCTCTTAATGTATGATTGACATCACCTGTTCTAAACAGGTTAATGGATAAGAAAGGTGTTTCACCACAGGTGATGGTAATCATACATTAACAGGGAAGTCCAGGAACAGAACATTACGTCCCTCCTGGAGAGGGTCATGTTGGGAGGTATGCACTCTCTTTATTCTAAACATAATTTTTGCAAGTGTCACACCCTGTATTAGAACCCATGATCTGTTCCACTAGAAGCCGAGTCAAATTAAGGTCTAAATGGGCCTGGAGCTGAAAATGATCAAGGGCCTATTGTGCGCAATAATAGGGGTTGTGGACAGCACCTAATAATGTGGGGGGCGTGACCAGTGTTCTGGTTGGGTGGTCTGCTCATGGGTGTGTCTCTATTTGTGTAAATACTTTCAACTAATTATATATGCCTGGAAAAGGCAGGGGGCTGGCATAAGAAAAATGCAGGGAGATATATTGGTGGGTGCCCTCCAAAGGTGCACCCGCAGGACACCGATGTCCTAAGATACTTGCGGGGTGAGGCGGCACTCCAGTCAAAAAAAAAATACTGAAAGCTGAAACTTGGTAGACAATATGTCAGCACCTTTTATGTGGTAACCTAAGTTTACCACACCATATATCCATTATACAAATCATGCAACACAATAGTAACCCCTTATACTGTACTTGCTTCTTACACATTATGCCACATGGAATGCGACAAAATTCACACTGATTGAGCAAAAATTCACACTATGGCACACAGATGGAGTCAACATTGACATTATGCCACACAGATTAAGGCAAAATTCCCATTTTGCCACATGGATTGAGCCAAAATACACACTATACCAGGCATGTCCAAACAGTGGCCCTCCAGCTGTTGTGAAACTACACATCCCAGCATGCCTTGACATAGTTTTAGCATTCCTATATTGTAAAACTGTGGCAATGCATGATGGGACTTGTAGTTTCACAGCTGGAGGACCATAGTTTGGACATACCTGCACTATACCAAACAGATTGAGCAATAATGCACAATATGCTTCATAAATAGGGGCATTGCGCGCCAAAGGCGCACATTAAAAATTTACACCATAATGCCCATTACATGTTAAACCTCAAACCATAATCTCCATTACGTATTATGCCAAACACCATAATGCCTATTAAAAATTATGCTACATAAGTGTTGCTTACCTACATGTTCATTGCCAGGGGTTCCATGCTCATTTCCAGGGGTTCCATGCTCATTGCCATGTGGGATTACATGCTCATTGCCAAGGGGGAATACATGCTCGCAGTAACTGGGGACAGTCGCTGCCGGGCAGAAATTACAGCCATTAACAGCAGGGCAGAGAGCAGGAGGCTGCTTGGCTGTATTCAGAGCACTGCATGTCCTGGCTATTTGAAATAATACCCCTTTCATACCAGAAAATGCAGGGAATATGGTCCCAGGATCATGCAGGGACATTCTTGGACTGGCTCCTTTTACACCAGCCTAGTCCCTGCATTTTCTGGTGTAAGGGGGAGAGAAAACCACCCCCATCCCCCTTTAAACAACCAGCTATAACTTCGGAACCAACTGACCCGTTTACATGTAGGCTTCAATTGATTTTGGTCCCGTGAAACTGGGTCGTTTGGTTCCAGAGAAATCTGTCCTCAAACAACATGAACAGCCATGAAATTACATTTCAGAAATGAAAAAAAAAAAATAGTTTTACCTGCAATATCTCTAGAACCAATGAACCCATATGGACCAGGTATCAGATTGAAGGCCCAGCGATTTGGGTTCGACTGAGATCAACCTTGAGTTTCTGTGATGCTGTAGGGGGAACCGGGTGGAGGTCAGAATAAGCGGGTCCCATGTTATTCTATGGGTAAAATGTTCCAGGTTTGCCAGGTGGTATCTCCGGTTCCCGGGGGGCTAGCAATGCGGGGGTGGTCTTGTTGGAAAGCCCAGGCCCTCAGCTACAAAATGGGCCTATTTGGAGAGTGGGCCTGGAGCTATAGCTCCATCAGGCCCATTGTTAATCCGGCCCTGACTAGAAGCAGATATCTTACTGATTTACTGTAGCTATTTGCTTCTGCATAGAAGCCATGCGCATTGAACTACCACTATACATAATTAGAATCTGGACAATGACTGTGCAGTAGCAAATACAGTAACTCCTTTAATCAACGTCTCTGCCCCCAGTGAGATAGGTCACAGGTTCTAATCCTAGTTATGACTGCAAAGCAATATATTTGTTTAAAATAAATTATAATGTAAGTAAATGTGGTGCACAATAACACGATTTGCTGAAATATTTTCTTTTTTTCTGGGGGGGGGGGGCACCAATATTTGTCTTGCCCCTGGGCAACTGTGGCAATCTTACGCCATTGCCAAACAGTCACCTAGCAGGCTATTACATATTGCCTATAAGGTTCCCTGCCTACTACACACCCGGCAACAGTAACAGGCTTATCATCTTAATCTCTTTAACCCCTTTCTGACAGAGCCAGTTTTTGCGTTCCTGACAGAGCCCTTTTTTTTCAAATCTGACATGTCTCACTTAAGTGGGGATAACTTTTTTTTGCTTTTACTTATCCCAGTGATTTTGAGATTGTTTTTTCGTGACACATTGTACTTCAAATTAGTGGTAAATTTGGGTCGATACAGTCTGTGTTTTTTTGTGAAAAATACCAAAATGTCGTAAAAAAATGGAAAATTTAGCAATTTGCAAAATGTTAAATTTTCTGCTTGTGAGACAAATAATCATACCACTCAAAATAGTTAATAACTAACATAGACCATATGTCTACTTTATGTTTCCATCATTATTTCAACTTCCTTTTAATTTTTTTGGACACTAGGAGGCTTACAATATGAATAGCAAATTCTCAAATTTTCAAGAAAATTTCAAACACTGATTTTTTTAGGGACCAGTTCAGTTCTGATGTGACTTTGAGGGACTTGTATGTGAGACACCCCCATAAATGATACCATTTCAAAAACTGCACCCCTCACAGTATTCAAAACAGCATTTTGGAAGTTTGTTAACCCTTTAGGTGTTTCACAGGAATTAAAACAAAGTGTAGGTGAAATTTCAAAATTTCATTTTTTTTGCAGATTTGCAATTTTAATACATTTTTCTAAGGAACACAGTACATTTTACTAGAGAAATGTGACTAAAAATTGATTCCCCCAATTCTTTTGTTTTCATAAATATCCTATATGTGGCCCTGGTGTGCACGTTGACCAAACCACAGGCTTCATAATAGAAGGAGCACCTACTTGATTTTGGAGCCTCCTTTTTATGAGATTATTTTTTAGGCACCATGTAGGTTTCTAGGCACCATAAGATGCTAAAAGTTAGGAACCCCCCCACAAGTGACCCCATTTTGCAAACTACACCCTCAGGGAATTCATCTAGGGGTATAGTGTACATTTCAAACCCCCAGGGGTTTCCCCAATTTTGATACAAGTGGGCAGTGAAAATGAAAAATTACATTTTTTTACACAAAAATGCAGTTCTGGCTCAAAATTTTTCATTTTCAGAAGGTATGAAGGAGAAAAAGCACCCCAAAATCTGTGCCCCAATTTCTCCCGAGTACGGCAATGCCTCACATGTGACCAAAAAATACCAGTTGGGTGCATGGCAGGACTCAGAAGGGAAGGAGTGATTTTTGGATTTTGCAGCACAGATTTTGGTGGAATGAATGGTGGGTGCTATGTTGCACCAATACAGTGGAACCCCCCACAAGTCACCCCATTTTGCAAAGTACACCCCTCAGGGAATTCATCTAGGGGTATAGTGTACATTTCAAACCCCCAGGGGTTTCACCAATTTTGATACAAGTGGGCAGTGAAAATGAAAAATTACATTTTTTTACACAAAAATGCAGTTCTGGCTCAAAATTTTTCATTTTCAGAAGGTATGAAGGAGAAAAAGCACCCCAAAATATGTGCCCCAATTTCTCCCGAGTACGGCAATGCCTCACATGTGACAAAAAATACCAGTTGGGTGCATGGCAGGACTCCGAAGGGAAGGAGTGATTTTTGGATTTTGCAGCTCAGATTCTGGTTGAATTTTGGTGGGTGCTATGTCGCATTAGCAAGACCCCCCAAGCACCAATACAGTGGAACCCCCCCACAAGTGACCCCATTTTGCAAACTACACCCCTCAGGGAATTCATCTAGGGGTATAGTGTACATTTCAAACCCCCAGGGGTTTCACCAATTTTGATACAAGTGGGCAGTGAAAATGAAAAATTACATTTTTTACACAAAAATGCAGTTCTGGCTCAAAATTTTTCATTTTCAGAAGGTATGAAGGAGAAAAAGCACCCCAAAATCTGTGCCCCAATTTCTCCCGAGTACGGCAATGCCTCACATGTGACCAAAAAATACCATTTGGGTGCATGGCAGGACTCAGAAGGGAAGGAGTGATTTTTGGATTTTGCAGCTCAGATTCTGGTGGAATTTTGGTGGGTGCTATGTCGCATTAGCAAGACCCCCCAAGCACCAATACAGTGGAACCCCCCCACAAGTGACCCCATTTTGCAAACTACACCCCTCAGGGAATTCATCTAGGGGTATAGTGTACATTTCAAACCCCCAGGGGTTTCCCCAATTTTGATACAAGTGGGCAGTGAAAATGAAAAATTACAGTTTTTTACACAAAAATGCAGTTCTGGCTCAAAATTTTTCATTTTCAGAAGGTATGAAGGAGAAAAAGCACCCCAAAATCTGTGCCCCAATTTCTCCCGAGTACGGCAATGCCTCACATGTGACCAAAAAATACCAGTTGGGTGCATGGCAGGACTCAGAAGGGAAGGAGTGATTTTTGGATTTTGCAGCACAGATTTTGGTGGAATGAATGGTGGGTGCTATGTTGCACCAATACAGTGGAACCCCCCCACAAGTCACCCCATTTTGCAAAGTACACCCCTCAGGGAATTCATCTAGGGGTATAGTGTACATTTCAAACCCCCAGGGGTTTCACCAATTTTGATACAAGTGGGCAGTGAAAATGAAAAATTACATTTTTTTACACAAAAATACAGTTCTGGCTCAAAATTTTTCATTTTCAGAAGGTATGAAGGAGAAAAAGCACCCTAAAATATGTGCCCCAATTTCTCCCGAGTACGGCAATGCCTCACAATTGACCAAAAAATACCAGTTGGGTGCATGGCAGGACTCAGAAGGGAAGGAGTGATTTTTGGATTTTGCAGCTCAGATTCTGGTGGAATTTTGGTGGGTGCTATGTCGCATTAGCAAGACCCCCCAAGCACCAATACAGTGGAACCCCCCACAAGTGACCCCATTTTGCAAACTACACCCCTCAGGGAATTCATCTAGGGGTATAGTGTACATTTCAAACCCCCAGGGGTTTCACCAATTTTGATACAACTGGGCAGTGAAAATGAAAAATTAAATTTTTTACACAAAAATGCAGTTCTGGCTCAAAATTTTTCATTTTCAGAAGGTATGAAGGAGAAAAAGCACCACAAAATCTGTGCCCCAATTTCTCCCGAGTACGGCAATGCCTCACATGTGACCAAAAAATACCATTTGGGTGCATGGCAGGACTCAGAAGGGAAGGAGTGATTTTTGGATTTTGCAGCTCAGATTCTGGTGGAATTTTGGTGGGTGCTATGTCGCATTAGCAAGACCCCCCAAGCACCAATACAGTGGAACCCCCCCACAAGTGACCCCATTTTGCAAACTACACCCCTTTAGGGAATTCATCTAGGGGTATAGTGTACATTTCAAACCCCCAGGGGTTTCCCCAATTTTGATACAAGTGGGCAGTGAAAATGAAAAATTACATTTTTTTACACAAAAATGCAGTTCTGGCTCAAAATTTTTCATTTTCAGAAGGTATGAAGGAGAAAAAGCACCCCAAAATCTGTGCCCCAATTTCTCCCGAGTACGGCAATGCCTCACATGTGACCAAAAAATACCAGTTGGGTGCATGGCAGGACTCAGAAGGGAAGGAGTGATTTTTGGATTTTGCAGCACAGATTTTGGTGGAATGAATGGTGGGTGCTATGTTGCACCAATACAGTGGAACCCCCCCACAAGTCACCCCATTTTGCAAAGTACACCCCTCAGGGAATTCATCTAGGGGTATAGTGTACATTTCAAACCCCCAGGGGTTTCACCAATTTTGATACAAGTGGGCAGTGAAAATGAAAAATTACATTTTTTTACACAAAAATACAGTTCTGGCTCAAAATTTTTCATTTTCAGAAGGTATGAAGGAGAAAAAGCACCCTAAAATATGTGCCCCAATTTCTCCCGAGTACGGCAATGCCTCACAATTGACCAAAAAATACCAGTTGGGTGCATGGCAGGACTCAGAAGGGAAGGAGTGATTTTTGGATTTTGCAGCTCAGATTCTGGTGGAATTTTGGTGGGTGCTATGTCGCATTAGCAAGACCCCCCAAGCACCAATACAGTGGAACCCCCCACAAGTGACCCCATTTTGCAAACTACACCCCTCAGGGAATTCATCTAGGGGTATAGTGTACATTTCAAACCCCCAGGGGTTTCACCAATTTTGATACAAGTGGGCAGTGAAAATGAAAAATTAAATTTTTTACACAAAAATGCAGTTCTGGCTCAAAATTTTTCATTTTCAGAAGGTATGAAGGAGAAAAAGCACCACAAAATCTGTGCCCCAATTTCTCCCGAGTACGGCAATGCCTCACATGTGACCAAAAAATACCATTTGGGTGCATGGCAGGACTCAGAAGGGAAGGAGTGATTTTTGGATTTTGCAGCTCAGATTCTGGTGGAATTTTGGTGGGTGCTATGTCGCATTAGCAAGACCCCCCAAGCACCAATACAGTGGAACCCCCCCACAAGTGACCCCATTTTGCAAACTACACCCCTCAGGGAATTCATCTAGGGGTATAGTGTACATTTCAAACCCCCAGGGGTTTCACCAATTTTGATACAACTGGGCAGTGAAAATGAAAAATTACATTTTTTTACACAAAAATGCAGTTCTGGCTCAAAATTTTTCATTTTCAGAAGGTATGAAGGAGAAAAAGCACCCCAAAATCTGTGCCCCAATTTCTCCCGAGTATGGCAATGCCTCACATGTGACCAAAAAATACCAGTTGGGTGCATGGCAGGACTCAGAAGGGAAGGAGTGATTTTTGGATTTTGCAGCACAGATTTTGGTGGAATGAATGGTGGGTGCTATGTTGCACCAATACAGTGGAACCCCCCCACAAGTCACCCCATTTTGCAAAGTACACCCCTCAGGGAATTCATCTAGGGGTATAGTGTACATTTCAAACCCCCAGGGGTTTCACCAATTTTGATACAAGTGGGCAGTGAAAATGAAAAATTACATTTTTTTACACAAAAATACAGTTCTGGCTCAAAATTTTTCATTTTCAGAAGGTATGAAGGAGAAAAAGCACCCTAAAATATGTGCCCCAATTTCTCCCGAGTACGGCAATGCCTCACAATTGACCAAAAAATACCAGTTGGGTGCATGGCAGGACTCAGAAGGGAAGGAGTGATTTTTGGATTTTGCAGCTCAGATTCTGGTGGAATTTTGGTGGGTGCTATGTCGCATTAGCAAGACCCCCCAAGCACCAATACAGTGGAACCCCCCACAAGTGACCCCATTTTGCAAACTACACCCCTCAGGGAATTCATCTAGGGGTATAGTGTACATTTCAAACCCCCAGGGGTTTCACCAATTTTGATACAAGTGGGCAGTGAAAATGAAAAATTAAATTTTTTACACAAAAATGCAGTTCTGGCTCAAAATTTTTCATTTTCAGAAGGTATGAAGGAGAAAAAGCACCACAAAATCTGTGCCCCAATTTCTCCCGAGTACGGCAATGCCTCACATGTGACCAAAAAATACCATTTGGGTGCATGGCAGGACTCAGAAGGGAAGGAGTGATTTTTGGATTTTGCAGCTCAGATTCTGGTGGAATTTTGGTGGGTGCTATGTCGCATTAGCAAGACCCCCCAAGCACCAATACAGTGGAACCCCCCCACAAGTGACCCCATTTTGCAAACTACACCCCTCAGGGAATTCATCTAGGGGTATAGTGTACATTTCAAACCCCCAGGGGTTTCACCAATTTTGATACAACTGGGCAGTGAAAATGAAAAATTACATTTTTTTACACAAAAATGCAGTTCTGGCTCAAAATTTTTCATTTTCAGAAGGTATGAAGGAGAAAAAGCACCCCAAAATCTGTGCCCCAATTTCTCCCGAGTACGGCAATGCCTCACAATTGACCAAAAAATACCAGTTGGGTGCATGGCAGGACTCAGAAGGGAAGGAGTGATTTTTGGATTTTGCAGCTCAGATTCTGGTGGAATTTTGGTGGGTGCTATGTCGCATTAGCAAGACCCCCCAAGCACCAATACAGTGGAACCCCCCACAAGTGACCCCATTTTGCAAACTACACCCCTCAGGGAATTCATCTAGGGGTATAGTGTACATTTCAAACCCCCAGGGGTTTCACCAATTTTGATACAAGTGGGCAGTGAAAATGAAAAATTAAATTTTTTACACAAAAATGCAGTTCTGGCTCAAAATTTTTCATTTTCAGAAGGTATGAAGGAGAAAAAGCACCACAAAATCTGTGCCCCAATTTCTCCCGAGTACGGCAATGCCTCACATGTGACCAAAAAATACCATTTGGGTGCATGGCAGGACTCAGAAGGGAAGGAGTGATTTTTGGATTTTGCAGCTCAGATTCTGGTGGAATTTTGGTGGGTGCTATGTCGCATTAGCAAGACCCCCCAAGCACCAATACAGTGGAACCCCCCCACAAGTGACCCCATTTTGCAAACTACACCCCTCAGGGAATTCATCTAGGGGTATAGTGTACATTTCAAACCCCCAGGGGTTTCACCAATTTTGATACAACTGGGCAGTGAAAATGAAAAATTACATTTTTTTACACAAAAATGCAGTTCTGGCTCAAAATTTTTCATTTTCAGAAGGTATGAAGGAGAAAAAGCACCCCAAAATCTGTGCCCCAATTTCTCCCGAGTACGGCAATGCCTCACATGTGACCAAAAAATACCATTTGGGTGCATGGCAGGACTCAGAAGGGAAGGAGTGATTTTTGGATTTTGCAGCTCAGATTCTGGTGGAATTTTGGTGGGTGCTATGTCGCATTAGCAAGACCCCCCAAGCACCAATACAGTGGAACCCCCCCACAAGTGACCCCATTTTGCAAACTACACCCCTCAGGGAATTCATCTAGGGGTATAGTGTACATTTCAAACCCCCAGGGGTTTCACCAATTTTGATACAACTGGGCAGTGAAAATGAAAAATTACATTTTTTTACACAAAAATGCAGTTCTGGCTCAAAATTTTTCATTTTCAGAAGGTATGAAGGAGAAAAAGCACCCCAAAATCTGTTCCCCTAATTTCTCCCGAGTACGGCAATGCCTCACATGTGACCAAAAAATACCAGTTGGGTGCATGGCAGTACTCAGAAGGGAAGGAGTGATTTTTGGATTTTGCAGCACAGATTTTGGTGGAATGAATGGTGGGTGCTATGTTGCACCAATACAGTGGAACCCCCCCACAAGTCACCCCATTTTGCAAAGTACACCCCTCAGGGAATTCATCTAGGGGTATAGTGTACATTTCAAACCCCCAGGGGTTTCACCAATTTTGATACAAGTGGGCAGTGAAAATGAAAAATTACATTTTTTTACACAAAAATGCAGTTCTGGCTCAAAATTTTTCATTTTCAGAAGGAATGAAGGAGACAAAGCACCCCAAAATCTGTGCCCCAATTTCTCCCGAGTACGGCAATGCCTCATGTGTGACCAAAAAGTGGCAGGACTCAGAAGGGAAGGAGTGATATTTGGATTTTGCAGCACAAATTCTGGTGGAATGATGGTGGGTGCTATGTCGCATTAGCAAGACCCCCAAAGCACCAATACAGTGGAACCCCCCCACAAGTGACCCCATTTTGCAAACTACACCCCTCAGGGAATTCATCTAGGGGTATAGTGTACATTTCAAACCACCAGGGGTTTCACCAATTTTGATACAAGTGGGCAGTGAAAATGAAAAATTACATTTTTTTACACAAAAATGCAGTTCTGGCTCAAAATTTTTCATTTTCAGAAGGAATGAAGGAGACAAAGCACCCCAAAATCTGTGCCCCAATTTCTCCCGAGTACGGCAATGCCTCATGTGTGACCAAAAAGTGGCAGGACTCAGAAGGGAAGGAGTGATATTTGGATTTTGCAGCACAAATTCTGGTGGAATGATGGTGGGTGCTATGTCGCATTAGCAAGACCCCCAAAGCACCAATACAGTGGAACCCCCCCACAAGTGACCCCATTTTGCAAACTACACCCCTCAGGGAATTCATCTAGGGGTATAGTGTACATTTCAAACCCCCAGGGGTTTCACCAATTTTGATACAAGTGGGCAGTGAAAATGAAAAATTACATTTTTTTACACAAAAATGCAGTTCTGGCTCAAAATTTTTCATTTTCAGAAGGTATGAAGGAGAAAAAGCACCCCAAAATCTGTGCCCCAATTTCTCCCGAGTACGACAATGCCTCACATGTGACCAAAAAATACCAGTTGGGTGCATGGCAGGACTCAGAAGGGAAGGAGTGATTTTTGGATTTTGCGGCTCAGATTCTGGTGGAATGAATGGTGGGTGCTATGTGGCATTAGCAAGACCCCCGAAGCACGGTGAAATTATGAACCTAATAATCCATAGATGTGTGGTATATTTTAAAACACTCCTTTATACATAGGCCGGGTTTGTCGGGGCAAGTGTCACACTGGAAAATAGTTTGCTTTCTTATTCCCTTTTTATAGCAAACTTTGCACCTTTTTTTGTGTCCTGCCCTTTTTTCCAGTGGAGGGGATTTCATCAGGAAAATGCTGCCCTGGTACAATACGGGGGCCAGTACTAGAAGTACTGGGGCCCTCTGCCTGCTGGTTCCCAAATATTAGGCCCTTTATGACTTCCTCTTGAAAGTGCATAAATGTCCCCCTCTGGCCGGTAGAACGGAATAGCACGTAAGCGTTATACAGTGCCATCTGGATGATATACACGGCCAGCTTCTTGTACCAGATTTTTGTTTTCCGCAGCGCACTGTACGGCTTCAGTACCTGATCTGAAAGATCCACTCCGCCCATGTACCTATTGTAATCCAGGATACAATTAGGTTTTGAGGTGTGGGTACTGGTACCTCGTACAGGGACGGAGGTGGTACTGTCTCCATTAATTGTTGTCAGTATAAGGACATCCCTCTTGTCCTTATATTTGACCAACAACATATTTTTGGTGCATATTCCCCTGCTTTCACCCCTTCTCATTACTTGGGCAATGTGCGTTTTTGGGAGGCCTCTTTGGTTCTTGCGCACAGTACCGCAAGCTGCTGTACCTCTTGAACCAAGGGCCTTAAACAGGGGGATGCTGGTGTAAAAGTTATCCACATAGAGGTGATAACCTTTATCCAGGAAGGGGTGCACTAAATCCCAGACAATTTTTCCACTAACACCTACGAGGGAGGGGGGGCATTCTGGCGGTTCAATTCTTGAATCCTTCCCTTCATATACCCTAAACCTGTGAGTGTACCCTGAGGTGCTTTCACACAGCTTATACATTTTTATGCCATACCTTGCCCTCTTACTGGGAAGGTACTGGCGGAATTTAACCCTTCCTTTAAAATGTATAAGGGACTCGTCTATGCAAATGAATTTATCTGGGATGTACATGTCTTCAAATTTGGCACTGAAATGATCAATGACCGGCCTGACTTTGAATAGCCGGTCAAAGGTGGGATCATCTCTGGGTGGGCACTGTGCATTATCGTTGTAATGCAAAAATTTAAGGATCGTCTCAAATCGAGCCCGGGGCATGGCCATACGGTAAAATGGGGTGCTGTACAGAACATCTGTACTCCAATATTGCCTAATTTCTGGCTTTTTTACTATGCCCATATGAAACACCAGACCCCAAAACGTCATCATCTCTACTGCGTCTACAGGGGTCCACCTAGCAAATGATGACGTGGGGTTTTGAGCAATAAACTGCTGGGCATATAAATTAGTTTGGTCCACCATTAAATTTATAAAATCATCAGAGAAAAATAATTTGAAAAAGTCAATTTCTCTGAGACCTGTGGAATCAAATTGGATTCCTGGCATGGCCAAAAACTCAGGAACCTGGGGCTCAAAATTGTCTGGTGATGGGGTCCATACGAGATCAATTATTGGGGGGGGGTCTCAGCTGCTCTACGGGGGCGTCTTTGAGGGGGTCCCTCATCACCAGAGGAGGAAGAGGAGCTTAAGGCGAATCCTTCAAATTCCCCGCTTGCATCACTGGCTGTGTCAGAGTCAGAAGCAAGCATGGCATATGCCTCCTCCACTGAATACATTCTTCTGGATGACTGGGATGACATTTGGGATGACATTTGGGATGACATTTGGGATGCCATTTTTATTTTTGTGTTACTGGTAGTGAAATGTTTCAACACGTGTATAGTGTAGGGGGGGGTACAAACTTTATTTCAACCAGGGGGGTATGTAGTGTGTAGTGTGTATGTAGTGCAGAAAAAAAAAAATACTTTATACAAAAAAAAAAAAATGAAGGGGTTAAAAAAAAAAAAAAATTGAAGGGGTTAAAAAAAAAAAAAAAAGGTCCTGCGCCAAAAATTGAGCACAGATGTTGGTCAGTAACGTCCGTCACTGAACAGCGCTCAAAGGCAACAGGAATTTGATCAAAAAAAAAAAAAAAAATAGATCAACCCTGTGCCGAAAAAGATGATCAGTGATGTACGTCACTGATCAGCGCACAGCGGCCACAGGACACCCACAAAATCACAGTGTGTGTAAAAAAAAAATAAAAAAAAGACCCCACAGCACACACAAAAAAAAAAAAGGTGATCAGTGAAGCGACACTGATTACCAGTGAGGGGCAGCAGGTGCACAACCTTTGGTGCAACTGACAGTGCAACTGGCAGGTATATATAAAAAAAAAAAAAACCTCTGCACCCCCAAAAAGTTGCTGATCACCTCAGATATAGTGATCAGCACAAAAGGCGGGGGCAGCAGACACAAAATTTAGCACTCTCTATCACTCTCTGTCACTATCTCTCTCTATCTCTCTATCTCTCACTATCTAACACTCTATGACACTGCAGCAGCAGCAGTGACAGGTATATATATATATATATAAAAAAAAACCTGCGCCCCCAAAAAGTTGCTGATCAGTTAATTTATACTGATCAGCACAAAAGGGGGGGCAGCAGTCAGTTATATAAAAAATATATAGCACAATCTGTCACTATCTCTATCTCTCTCTCTCTATTTCTCTCTATCTCTCTCTATCTCTCTATCTATAACTATCACACTGCAGCAGCACAAAATATAGCACTCTCTGTCACTAGGCCTCTCTATCTCTCTCTCTCTATCTCTCTCTATCTCTCTCTATCTCTCTCTATCTCTCTCTATCTCTCTCTATCTCTCTCTATCTCTCTCTATCTCTCTATCACACTGCAGCAGCACAAAATATAGCACTCTCTGACACTATCTCTCTCTATCTCTCTCTATCTAACTAACGCTATTACACTGCAGCAGCACAAGTTCACAACACAGGAAGTCACAAGTAACAGGATCCAGGAAGCATCCAGCACACTACAAGCAGTGATGAAGCAGGCAAGATATTTGCAAGGATCAGGTAAGTATTTTGCAAGGTTCTGGTCAGTATATCGCGGCAGCTCGGCACGGTGACCGCACTGCACGCAATTCCAGACCGGAATGGCGTCTGCAGTGCAGTCACCGTTAGTTTAAACCCCCCTCCATGGCTGTGATTGGTCCGTCGGTCCGACGGACCAATCACGGCCTTTGGGGGCGGGCGGGGTGAGGTGGGGTGACACCAGTGTCACCCTTACACCCCGCGGTGATTGGTGCTGTACTTTACAGCACCAATCACCTCCGATCGCGTGTCACCGGCGAACGTTATTCGCCGGTGACACAGAAAACGCTGTAATTGGCTGTTCACACTGAACAGCCAATCACAGCGATCGCCGACGGGGGGGGCGGCATCGCAGCCCCCCCTGGGCATGCAGGGACAGCAGACATGTTGAAACTGTCACCGCGTCTATAGACGCGGTGACAGTTAAATGCCATGACGTACATTTACGCCATGTGTCGGGAAGTACTTCCCGACCATGACGTAAATGTACGTCAATTGTCGGGAAGGGGTTAAACTTTTTGCTATCTTCTGGATAATTATTATTTATTTATTTATTAACAGTTTCTTATATAGCGCACACATATTCCGCAGCGCTTTACAGAGAATATTTGACCATTCACATCAGTCCCTGCCCCAGTGGAGCTTACAATCTATATTCCCTACCACATGTACATGCACACAGACATTCTAGGGTTAATTTTGTTGGAAGCCAATTAACCTATCTGTATATTTCTGGATTGTGGGAGGAAACCGGAGTACCCGGAGTAAACCCACGCAAGCACGGGGAGAATATACAAACTCCGCACAGTTAGAGCCATGTTGGGCATTGAACCCATGACCTCAGCGCTGTGAGGCAGTAATGCTAACCATTACACTGTCCGTGCTGCCCAATAATGCGATTTATGACAATGCCAGTTATGATGCGAGCAAGTTACTGACAAATTGTGAGGTTGAAAATAAGTCTTTTGACTGTCTTTTGAAGATATTGTCATATGAATAGATTACATTTCTAGATATTAGCTGATATACAAACAGATGAAGTATTTGGCATGTATCTTTTTCATTGGGTTGATGTAATAGCTAAGAGCAATTCTATTATAGAGAATGTTATACTGTTGATTACAATGTGATTGTGTTTATACCGGCTTAGCTGTCTAATTGGTTCCACCCAATGTAAAAAAAAAGTTATGAAAATGTTACATGTACTGTAAACGGCTGTCCATCCTATGTCCACCAGGAACTGACTGCATAAAGAACTGCTGTCAATTCTGTATTGTTTTAGATTATTTTAACAAATATCTTATGATAAATACTGTATGATAATGCTCTATTGAGGAATTACACCCAGTGGTGGAGGTATACCTATAAGTGCACTCTATCTTCTATATACAAATCCAAAAATATACTGGTAGGCTAATTGGTTCCCAACAAAATTAACCCTAGAATGTCTGTGTGTGTGTGTGTGTGTGTACACATGTGGTAGGGAATATAGATTGTAAGCTTCACTTGGGCAGGGACTGATATGAATGTTCAAATATACTCTGTAAAGCGCTGCGGAATATGTGTGCGCTATATAAGAAACTGTTAATAAATAATTAAAATACACTTTCTTCTTGCTGTGTGGGACGGCTTCCTTATTCAGGACCGCCCCTGCTATAACCCAGACAAAACATTGTATTAAACACTTGGTATAAGACTGGGCTGGAGACACTATTAAGTGTCGTCCGGTCAGCACCGATCCCTGCATATCCCGCCCGCCTATATACATAAAAAAACACAAAGAACACAACAAAAGAAACAATAACAACCGCACATATGGAGAGAGAGAGAAAAGGGAAAAACAATACAATGTGAAGTGTCACTTCTACGTAACCAAAGTGTGATATGTGCATTTTAACAGAGGAGTCACACAGGCGGTGCCCCACTCGTAATCAACTGAATGTGGAATTATTTACAATCACTACCACATTAGGTATATGGTTAAGGTCAAGAGTATTAGATACCAGTTACATGCAATGTGCTGCACCTCCCATTCATTTAATGGAAGGTTAAAGTCATTGAGGAAATGCATCAAGATGTCGACACCCTGTCGACCACACTGTGTCCAACAATTGCAATTGGTGCTTTACGGTGCACATAGCAGACGGCTGTGCCGTTTGTGACAGAAAATTATTGGTTACCATTAGTTATTCTTTAGTGATTTCATTTTTTATTTTTTTATTTTCTTTTATTTTTATTTTTATCTTTATTTAAGTTTAAAGTTAATGTTCATTTTATTGTCTATTTTGATTTATGCATTTTAGGGTTGTTGCCACAGTTGATTCACTGCGGCGGTTAACACATGATGACAATTTTCTGCAAACAATCCAATATGATCCTGACATGTTAACTTCATAACACAGTACCACTATCTTAATCACCAAGACAGATGGCTAAGATTATTAGTGGCATGACCCGATGTGGTCTGCCAAATCAGTCACAGAGGACCACAGTGCCCTGTGGATTCAATACGCTGGGAGACACACAGACCCAGCAAATGAACAAACGAAAGTAAAAATAGAAAAGAAGGACAAAAGGACCGAACCCATTCAAAACCGGTCAAAGACACAAATGTTCTGGTCAGCAGTACTTGCTGGACATTATGCGAGGAGACACCCAGACTCAACATGTAAATACGAGAAAACCAAAAGGCCGGCTGAGACGGTTTCAAACTGGTCAAACACACAGATACTTAAGTCAGCAGTATCTAGTGTCCAAACAAGGACATAATAAGCGCTGGTGCCAATCTGAGTGCCCACAGTGGAAGGTTTCAGTTAATCTAGACCATTAGGATATGGTCACCGTAAAAATATAGAAAAATAATTAGTCTCGTTTAGACCCCGGGGTGCTAGAGTTCCCAATCTGTAAATCCACCGGGCTTCACTAATAATTTTTAGTAAAAAGTCTCTTTTTTTTTCAGTGCACATTTGATTTTAACAAGCTGAGTCTTCAATTGCATTTTCACTCTATTGAGGCTTCATCAGGGATTCACAATTCCCAGGGATGCTTCAACACAGTGTATACGTTTATATTAAGATAATGGTAGCTGCTGAGACCATTATTGGGAATGCTCCACTGCTGCTGTTGTCAGATTGCTGCTGCTGTCTCCCTGCCCAATGATGCTGCACTTCAGGCTGGTGCTACTGCTTCTGGCAAATGAAAGTTGCTGCAGCCTCCGTCCATTTTATGTTCTGGCTTGCCGGCTCAGTGGTGCTGCTGCTGGTGGGTTGGGCAGCTGCTGTCTCTGCTTTATAGTACTCATGGTTCCCCTGATACCTGTGGCAGTGTACTGTACTTACAGAAGTTTTTCTTTAAAGATGCAGTGCGGTCACTTGCTGGACCTTTCGGGGCCCCTGATATAGTTGGGCCCCATAGTAAGTGCACCCTCTGCACCCACTATAGTTACACCACTGGAGCCAACCCTCACTCTTCATCCATAAATCAAGGGATCCTTTACTAGAAAATGCCAAACTCCAAAAGCACTTAGAAAAACAACAAGAGACATCTTCCTGAGATTTCAAAACATGTCGGTTGGAAATCTGTGACAAATATTCCTGCCCTTAATACATTCCCCTGTTCTTGCTTGAGTGCGTCTTTGTAGTTTTTCCATACATAATATACCTATCAACCATGCGTTTTATGCGTACTGCAGATGGCACAACTGTTGGTTCGAGTAGCCAAATCACTGACATTCTGAAGATGTTCTATTCAAACATATACTCTGCACCTCCATCCAACAATGATGCATTGACTGGTGACACCTTTGCCTCCCCCTGGTCTTTCCCTCCCTTGCCTCAGATCTCTTCAGAATTATCTCAGCTACAGTACTGGTTTCTCCCATTATGCTGGAGGAAGTCAGTAGGGATGTAAAGAATTCTTTACCATCTAAGGCCCCCAGTCCAGATGGCTTATCAGCCGAATTTTACAAGATATTGCTACCACAATTTGGAGAAAATCTGGTGACCTTTTATAATCATATTATTACTACTCATTCCATACCATTATATTTTAAAACCATTATTAAATGAATCCCTAAACTAGAAAAAGAACTATCACTTCCCGATTCTTATCGTCCAATTTCTTTACTGAATGATTATAAACTTCTTACCAAGATTTTGGCAGATCGGCTAAAACATTATTTACCTCAGATAATCCATCCAGATCAGACAGGTTTAATTGCTGGTAGACATTCAGTAGTAAATGTACGGAGTCTCTTGGCAGCTATATATGATTCCAAGTTATCGGACACTGTTTCCCCAGAGATGATAGTTTCTTTTGATGCTGAAAAAGCCTTTGATCTTATTAGATGGGACTACCTTTTTCACACCCTTCAGCTGTTTGGTTTTCCTGCTGATTTTATTATCCTACTGGAGTCCCTGTATCGTGCCCCGTTTTCACAAATCTCTTGTAATGGTTTTATCTCATCTCCTTTCCCTATTGCTCAAGGCACATGACAGGGATGCCCTCTTTCCCCTATATTATTTGATATTGCCATAGAACCTTTAGCGATAGCCATAAGAAATTCTAATTTGATTCACGTTATTACCATTCGGACAATTGAACTTAAGGTATGCAGACGACATGATACTTTTTCTTTCCGATCCTGATGAGTCCCTCCCAGCTGTCCTTAATTTATTTACTTCTTTTGGCTCTGTCTCTGGCTATCGGGTTATCGGGTTAATATAGAAAAATATGTAATACTTTCAATTTGTGGCCCTTTATCTTATTTTAACTCTTTACCAGCTCTCCGACCTTTCCGTATTTAAACTTCTTGTATCAAATATTTGGGCATAAATATTTCCACAGATTTTACAAGCTTATATAGATTAAATTTCAATCCCATAATGGAAAAGATAAAAGGTTATCTAGACAGTTGTAAAGCTCTACCAATTTCCGTTTTAGGCAGACTAGCGGCCATTAAATCAATTTTGTTTCCCAAAATTTTTTATGTCATGCAAATGATCCAATTTGCTATCCAAAGATTATTGAATTCTTTGTTCTTGGGTTTTTGTGGAGTTCAGGGGAGAAGACCACGGATAGTATTTTCTAGGTTACGTCTACCTAGAGAAAAAGGAGGTTTGGGATTTCCTGACCTTTCATTATACTCTTCCGCAACGTTCTTCAAATATGTCAGTGATTGGCTGCTCAGAACTAATTCATCTACAGATATCTTATTAGATACGGCACTGTTTTTTTCCATTGTTACATTCCAAATTGAGTAACCATGCGTTTTATTGCCACTAAAGTAAAATATACAATTAAAAACAAAAGTGTCTTTCTCCCCATTTCCAGTTTTTTTTTTAAACCAAGGAATTAATTTACACTGTGGCTTGAATGTCAGTATTGCTACATTATTCTATATTCCAAGCACTGAATGTACAGTATGTAAAATAAAATTTTATTGCATACTGTTTCACGACTTTTTCAGAGACAATTCAATGAAAAAAGTGTTACATATTAGCATATAAATACCTAACACATTTATATTGCTCACTTCCTGGCTTCAACTCAATTTGTTTCATCTTGCAAATTGTCAACAGACGTGTCATCAGTTGATTGAATTTGGTATCTCAATTAACCTCTTCTCTTCAATATTATATTTGCCATCTGGTCACACGATCAGGGTATCTTTTTGAAAATATGTACATCCTGTATTTTCATATGATTGCTAGTTTACGACATGTACATTTTACAATAGGACTAGACTTTTTTCAATTATCATCCTATCTAAATATACACTTAGTGCCAAATGTATTAATGTATGTGCAATTACCTCATAACCCTTCCCATTTGCCCCCAGATCTTTTATCGAAATATGTCACAAGGATATTGGCTCATGTGAAGCCTAATACTTTCAAGAATTCAATAATTAGCTGGAGGCCAATCTCTGATCTGTTTAGATTAATTTCATTTTATAATTTTATTATATTTAAGTTTCATTTTATTATTTTTTCTTTTTGGACTTTGTAGCACTGTCCTCCAAAAATCTAATGTCGCTGCTACAGTAGGTTTCTTACAAGACCTAATACAGGGTCATCTAAAGCCACATCAACACTAGAGGATATAGTAAAAGATATTGCTCAGAAAGTGCTTTCTGTACAATATCTTTGACTATATATGCTATATAGCCAAACGAGCTGCGTGTTCAGCGGTTCACTGAATGGTATTGGTTAGCGGCCAGCATTGGGTAGTGTGTATGAGGCTTTAGGCTGGGCACACACTACACTACATATCAGCCAATATAGCATTTCAACACAGAGCCAACCTACTGGGTTACAACATGCAGACAAAATGTTGATGCATGTTTTGTATCATGCTATATGTGAGGCCAGTGCGATATATCAGTACATCAGTTGTGCAATTGTTGAGTGCACAAAAGTCTATCTCTGTATATCAGGTTAATGGGCAGTTTTACAGGGCACTTGAGTGAATGGGGTGATTTCCCCCTCATCCCAATCCAGAGCATACATCTGCAAATGATACAACCTCTCTCCTTGCTGGAGCATACACATATGGGTGATCACAGCCCTACTCTCTCTGGCCCGACAGCAAGGGGGGCCCATCACATTGCACCTATACATCACAGCAGCCTTCCACTGTGAGCTGCAGTTCTCTGGCTGTGTAATCAGCAGAGGGGGTACTACCCGAAGTCTCCATCTGCAGGAGATGGATAAGCAGTCTGTGCAAAACTGTATGATCAGATGCAGTTGTACTCGTAGCCAGTGGCACAACAACATGACTGCTGGGGGTGGAGCTCTGGGTTAATCTGTGTCCGTTTATATACTTTATATAGTGGTAAGTGTCTCCGCTCATGTGTTTGTCTTGCCAGTGATGCTTAGGTGGGGACCAAAGGGATAGGAAAGCTTCATGTTCTTTACCTAGTCTTGTAATGCACTCAAGCAGGTAATGATAGTGGATTGAACCTTGTGTAATGCAAATGAAGGTGGGAGCAAAGTAATTTTTTTCTGACCCACAATTTATGGTAACAGCCTCACCATAAATTACAGCCGCGACCGATATAAATACAAATATGTTCAAAACTGCCCACAAGGCGAACATAACCGCAGCCACAGTGTATCCTATGGCCACCGGAGCTACAGCCATCAGTGGCCATTACGGTCCTCCGAACCCCACCGAAGCAATCACATTTCCGCTTTGGGCATTCTGTTACGTTCCCGACTGCCTGGATCCTGATCACATTCCCCATCTATACTGTGTATAGCAGATTACATCCAGCCACCATTCAAATGCTTTACTTTAGGTAAAATAAAGAGTTTCTAGGAGTAGTGCTAAAGGATATGTTGGGTATTGTGTAATACAGTGCTACCCAACCACTGTACAAAGCTCATTTGTCAAGATACCAGTTTACTGTATATGGGTCACAAGAATTCTTTAAATGTAGGACAGGATGATTATAATAGGTTGCACATAATGCATATATGGATCTTTTGTATAAACTTGACATTACAGTATTTGCAAATGATACAAATTAGCTGCAAATCCCGTTAATTACAGAAGTTTGAAATACAAGCAGTTTTTATTTATTTGTTCCATTATTTCAAAATTACTGTGGCACAAACAATGAATCATATGTCATTTATCATTGTGTCTCACAATAATAAAAAAGATACGGACCAATGATGCAGGATATTGTATAGTTTAATAGTTTTGTATTCTACACCACTGTGTATTATGGAGGTCACTTTTTATATATGGCTCATGGTCTTGTTTTATTTACATATGGGTAAGGGGCTCAGGCATGAATTGTAAAGATGATAGTGGGGCATATACAGTAGTATATACAGGAGTAGTAGAGGGATAAAGAGCAGAGATATAAAGGGAAATGCATTATGAATGCACTCATTTGTTACGGGTATGGATCATTGGGTAGGCAGCAAGTAGGTCAACAATAATAGGTCTGCATGCATTAAGGTCGACATTACTCAATGTCGACATGCGGGAAGATTGACATGACTAAAGGTTGACATGGGTTAGGTCGACGTCGTAATTAGGTCAACACAAGCATTAAGTTGACATGGGGAAGGTAGACAGTCAAAAGGTTAACATGGGGGTTTTCACTTTTATTGTCACGAATTTCGACACAGTCAACTGAAACCTAGCACCGCATCCCCTCGCATGGCTCGCTGCGCTCACCACGGTGCCTTGCTATGCTCGGCACACTGTTTTATTCTCCCACCATGCCCTAGTGGATGGTAGGGCATGAAACACTGCCTGTTGGCATGTCGGGTCAAAAAATATGAAAAACCCCATGTCAAACTTTTGACTGTCGACCTTCCCCATGTTGACCTAATGCTTGTGTCGACCTAATGACCCTGTTGACCTAACCAATGTCGACTTTGAGTCATGACGACCTTAATGCATGTTGACCTAGTGGTGTCTTAATGCTTTTCAACCTACTTGCTGTAGACCTAGAGACCATATACCCATTCCATTCTATTTACAGCCGTGACCTACTGGTCGGTATATTTTCAAACTGCCGAATCTGGGCAAATTGCCATTTTTACGAATGTCAAGCTCCGCAATGCTTGGCTGTTCGAATGAATAGTCCATCAAAAGAACTCGGCCGCATCAGTTGTTTTTGCAGTATTATTTTCCCATTTTCTACAAACCTGCTTTGTAATACACTGATAAATACATATTCCGTGATGAGTTGCTAATTTTATGCTGCAGTACTGCACATTATTTAAAAATTAACTCTGTATACTGCTTCGAGATCTTATAGAATCATATTATGTTTGATTATTACAGTCAATGATAACAATAGCCTGTAGCTGAAGTTTAATTTTCGTCTTTTATCTTAATTCATTTCCTAGAGTTGTTGAATTGAGAGAAAACAATTAGAGAATAGTTCAATCATTTTAATATGGAATAGATAATATTACAACCAATCTAAATATTGCCCAAATGTTCCATAGTGGGTAGATGTCTGCAATTCAAACAGTGCCCTTCTATTACAAGAAATTTAAATTGGCTAAATGATTTAATTAAAAAAATGCAAATTGTTTTAATTAAAATGAACATTTTAAATTTAAATAATAGACTCAAAGATTTGCTAATATTATATTACACGTTTGCATTTTTGATCATATATAATTTCATAGGTAATTTCTGAACATTAAAACTATTAACATTGTAAGGCTTAGCAACGGTAGCACGGTACTTATATGTTAGTTGGGCTCCCAATAAGCTATTTGCTTAGTTTTACGTGTCCGCTAGGTCAAACTATATAAAATCAACTCCATGCCGACATGGATAGTGGGGTATGTGCGTACTAACTATAGTGGGCGCCCAACTAACATAAGTACCGGTATCACAGTATGTTTAGTACTGTAGATGACATCACCAAACTCCTAAGTCAAGATAATGTATGTCTATGTGGATTCATCTCCTTTCAACTGCTAACCTACTACACTTCAGCAGTTACAGTATAAGAGATAGACAGGTTACGGTATAAGAGATAGACAATGGGGGAAATTTACTAAGATGGGGGTTCTATTTCAGGTGGGATGTTGGTATAGGCAACCAATCAGATACTATCTATAACTGTATCTTCTAGAAGGTGCTAAATAAATAAGTTGATTGGTTGCCCATAGCAACATCCCATTTGAAATAGAACTCCCATCTTAGTAAATTTCCCCCAATGTGTGTAAGTGGACAGCACTAGCAATGGTCGACAGTGACTAGGTTGACACCTTGAAATGGTCGACATACCATAGGTTGACACTAACAGAAGCTCGTCACAAGCTTAAGGTCCACAAGAGCATGGTCGGCACTCACAAGGTCCGAGTCACTGCTGACCATTAGCGGTTGACGTAGTGACTGTCGACCTACACATTGTTGACCCAGGGAATGCATACCCACTGCACCAACATACTGTATAAGTTGACATTACAATAAATGCAACAACACATACAGAACACAAATAAAAATTTTAAGCAAGAATTTTTTATGGCCAGTACCTTTATGGAATGTTATTACTAGTACTAGCCAGGTACAGATGGAGCCCCTCTCTTTCATTGCTGGTGCTGGGGGAGAGGGACTCCATTAGACTGGGATGCCCGAGTGTCTCACACGCACTTGTGTCTCAGTCAGTCTGTGGCTGGGTGGTAGGACCCTGCCCATCTCCACTTCATGGAGATGAGCAGGGTTATTGGGAAGGTGGTGGGGACTGGCGATGGTGACCAGGGAGGCAGCGGGCAGCAGTGGGGAGCTTCGTCAGAATGGGGCACATGAGCGTCTTGTGTGTGCCCACCCCCTTCCGACGCCTGCTGGCGGGGGCTGGCGATTCTATTGTCAGCCCCTGCAAACATGGCAGGCGCTCCATCTGTAAATCTAATAAACCTAATAAAGTGGCTACTATTGCTGCTTTCACACTGCCAAATCTGCTCTGACCCGGTTTTTTTAAACGTTTCTTTAATGGTGAGAGCAAGTTTAACCCCATTCACACTGCATGTTGTAAAGGGTATATTAATGTTTAATTACCATTTTAGTACCTTTCACATTGAACCCGTTGTGAAAGGTACACGGTAATTAACCAGTAATATACCATGCACTAGGCAGAACAGGTTCAGGGGGTGACCCGGGGGTGGCAGCCACAGGTGTCGGTAAAGCAGCATCCCCCCCCCACAACCAGCACCTATTAACACCCCCTCCCTCCCTGCTACCTTGCTGTGGATCCGGGCAGCGCATATGCCATATGCGCATATGTAATGAGTGGCTCCCGATCATTAAATATCACTGCGCTGATAACCAGCTCAGTGTAAACTGCTGCCGGAGTCCTTTATACTGGTTCAGAGTCGTTCACACTGCATAAAAATGACTCTGAACCATGTAGTACTCTGCTTTTTACCCGTTTGCAAGTACCGGTTATTTGTAACCGGTAAATGCAGACTGGCACTTTCACACTGCAGCTCTAACTGGTTTAAAAGGATAAAAAATGGCAATATACCAGTGAAGAGCTGCAATTTGATGCTGCTTTCAATGTACTTATAATCATATTTAACAAGAGTTATACTTTATACTTTTTCTAAATATGTCTATAACTCGATTGCCCTAGATTACAAGTCCAAACAAAATTTCTAATCAATTCTGAAATTCAAGGTGCGATCTTTAACACTATCTCTAAATTGAGTTTTTGGTTTGAATGCTAATCTATTCACAGTGTGAAATGTAAACACCATGTGCAAAAATCAGTTCCATGTACATGCTAAAAGCCATATACAGTATTGTAAAAGCGTCTTATCTCATATTAAATAATACATTAGATGAAATGGTCCATAACGTAATATTTTCATTTAAAAAGAAAGGTTACTTATGAATTACTGCCCTTCAATTGTTTTTTACAGTGTAATAACTCTTATGATTATGGGATGTAGGTCAAATAGTGCAAACAATCAATTTGCCAGTATTTTCCTATGTACCCACTTGCAGGTTATTGTATTGCATTAGTATTGTTGTGCCAGCATCATGCGCTCAGTGGCGTAACTATAAAATCAGCACCCCCTGCTGGCAGACAGCCGCCTCCCCCCGGAATTTCGGCCTGCAGCCCCCCTCAGCCCTGCCTTACCCCTCCGCCTGACTCCGCTGCTGGGTCTGTGGCCGGGACCCGCAGATCTACATGTCTACGGCCCCGGCGATTCTCCTAATGAAATATTACCTTCATAAAAATGGCTACCCCTAACAGCAGACCATAAGGTGTCTGCTGTAAGGGGGCGGACATTTTGTGAAGGTCATTTTTCATTAGGGCAGATCAGAAGACACTAGCAGTGCCGAGACTGGCTCAAAAAAGTAGATCTGCGGGCCTATAGTTACAACATTGTCTGCACTTACACATAAATAAATATGGAAATGACCCGGACTTCTATGAATGGTGCACGATAGAGTTATGTATATAATAATTAAAGTTTAATATATAATTCTTCTGCCAGGTTTAAAATGTAAACAATCTTGTTTTCTCGTATAACAGCTAAGATTGAATTTTTTTTCATTGACTATTTATGCAAACAAAAGCTTTACATTAATATGGCATCTATATATTGCATTATAAACTAGCACTACAGAGAAAGAATGGTGATTGGAATAAAGAGGCTGCTATTTGTTGTTATTATTGACAATGTCTGTGTCGACATCAAAATGTTGATATGCACAATGATGGCATTAACAAAAAGTTGACAAAAGCAGTATGTTGACATAGAATAGTTCGGATACCAATTTATTAGACCGCATAACTAAACAATTTAGGACCCCATAACATACCGTATGTGGAACCCTTTTTTTAAGGGTTCCACATACGGTATTGGGTATGGATCATTAGGTTGACAGTAGTTAGGAAAACAGTGAATAGGTCGACATGGGAAAAAAGGATGACATCGTATAGGTCAAGCTAAGTAAAAGGTTGAAATGAAAAAGGTTGACACTGGAAACGTTTTCACTTTTTTTTTGGTGTCTGTGCCAAAATCTGCCGACATGGACACCATATATGTGTAACGCGTACCCTTGCATGGCTTGTTGTTCTCAACATGCTTCAGGCACGGTGCCTCACTGCGCTTGGCACGCTACTATGATCTGACTCTATGCCCACTTGGATGGTGAAGTAAGAACAAGTCGGTTTAAACAATAATCATGAAAAACTCATGTCAATCTTTTCCTGCATCTACCTTTTTCAGGGCCACCTTTTGTCAGTGTCGACCTATACCAGTTCAACCTTTTTCATGTGTCGAATTATTGGCTGTCGACCAATAGTGGTCAGCCTATTGACTGTCGACCTAGTCAAGGTTTTCCATTGTGCCTCCCGTTCATATTTTGCCACATAACAGTGCCCCAGTTTATATTATGCCACATTATAGTGCCATTACTTCATATTTTGCCACTTAACAGTGTCCCAGTTCATATTATGCCACACTATAGTGCCATTACTTCATATTGTGCCACATAACAGTGCCCCAGTTCATATTATGCCACACTATAGTGCCATTACTTCATATTGTGCCACATAACAGTGCCCCAGTTCATATTATGCCACATTATAGTGCCATTACTTCATATTGTGCCACATAACAGTGCCCTAGCTCATATCACGGTATGTAAACTTATAATGCCCTCCAGTTCATTTTATAACACATGGCAATGAGTATGTCCAGGGCATAACTAGATATAATGTAGACCACAAGGCAAAAGTTTGTAAGGGCCTCTATGTACAGATGGAGCCGGCATTAACTTTGCAGGGCTGGCATTTCTATCACCAGCCCCGCCAGCAGCCGGCTCCCGCCAGGGGTGCGGGCGTGCATGAGACGCTCGCGCGCCCCGTGGCAACGGACCTTGTCCCGGGGTCCCCGCCGCCTCCCCGGTGCCCCTCACCACCCCGCTGTCCCCCCTAACCCTGCCCGTCTCCCTGAAGCAGAGACGGGCAGGGACCCGCATCGCCACTGTCGAGAGAATGGGACGCGCGTGCGTGTGAGACGCACACGCGTCCCAGTCTCTCTCGACCAGCGCTCACCAGCGCAAGGGGTCTGTCGAGCGCCGGCCAAAGATGAAAGATGCTCCATCTGTATCAACCATTAGCGAAAAAATTTCTTACGGTACCATACTGTATGTATCTTTGACAGGGAAGGTGGGCCCCTCAGTTCTGGGACCAATAGCAGCTGCACTCTCTGCACCCAGGGTAGCTATGGCCTTAATTAGCACTAAAACACTAAAATGGGTTGTTCTTGCTTTTCATTTTGGAGGTAGTATAGCTTTTATCAGCACTGCCTGTTTTAATAATTCAATTCATGAAAATGTATTTTATTATCTGTTGTATCTCACTTCATTTTATAAATCATTTCCTTTATAGAAAAAAAGGACAATCGCAATGAATAATTGTATTTCAATCTGTTCTTGTTAATGAGTCTTGAGAAAAAAATAATTGGACATTCCAATGATTAGATTCTTGTTAAAGTGGATTTTTATGTTACTGGCTTTGTGCTTCCAATCTGCTAAAATTAAAATGAGCACATGCAGCAAACATATTTTATATCTAAAAGGAACAAATCTGTTCTTAATGCCAAAACGAACGTGTTTGCAAATATTAATGGAGGAGATCCAGGCATTTGCGTTGCCCTTTTAATATCTTTTGTATTTAAGACAAGATACAGCATTGTATTATCATTTGTATGGCATCAGATATAACCTTTTATAGTGCTGAAAATAACCACATAATACCATGCAGAAGGTGCCATTATTTAGATGATTCTTGTGTAACCAATATGCTAGAATCTTCAATATATATAGTGTACTAGTAAGCCCACTCAAAGCAAATATTTCGAAAGCTAAATGTAGTTTCACTTGCTGCCAACAGATGGCAGTGTTTCAGTGACACATGGACACTAGACACAGGGTCGGCAACAGAAATCTTGGGGCCCTGTACAATGATATTTCTGGGGCCCCACCTAATCCCAAATCCACACAACCCTCTTCTGCAGGAGCCTCATTTAACCATTCAGTGCTCCAGATCCTGTTTTTAGGTGCAGATTTCTCTTGTTCTAAGTCCTGCTGGCCTGGCTTCTTGCTGCTGCTGGTCTGTCACTTTCACAAAAGAATGCTGAGCACTACCAGCAGGCAGGCAGAGGAACAGACGACCCGCGCATGTGCAGTAAAAGTATAGGAGCCAGAGACTGAGGTTACAACACCAGCGGCGGGTACGGCACACATAGAGTAGACGGCCCTGAACACAGTAGACGGCCGGGCCACAAGGGTCACTGACAGGCCAGCTAGTACAGGTGGCGGCCATGGCGGGGCATGGAAGCTCTGGGGCCCTTCAGATTGCTGGGGCCCGTCACACTTGTCCCCCTTGACCCCCCTGTCGCCGGCCCTGACTAGACATACATATATATATATATATATGTACAGGGGCTCAAGACACCGGCACTCCATATACACTTTCTGATAACCACCGGGGTGCAGAGTGCATAGTAGAAAATACAAGACCAAATTCCAGCACTCAGTCGGATTTGAAAAAAAAAAGTATATTTTATTGCAAAAAAAAAGGCTTTTTTATTGCAAATCCAAGTGAGTACAGCAATTTGGTCTGCTTTATATATAAATATATATAGATGATAAAATGGAAGATAAGTAATGCATTGAAAAAGGTCGCTATTCTTCAGTTTTAATCAATGGAATTGTACACACTCCTTTGTCTGTGTATTATATACAAGTCTCACTATCTACTATCATGCTCCTCGATATTTATATTGTCATGTACACACTCTCGGCATGCAGCATTTTATTGTCGCTGCATCCACCTAAAGCATTTCACACAGGCTAAAGGGTCAGCAACAGCCCACAGGCTGTACCAGTCACTGCCACCTTCTGAGAAAGTAATTGACAAATTACAGGTTTGGGATCTGTTATCTGGAAACATGTCATGCAGACTGTTCCGAAAACCACAAAGACAAAAGTAAATAATTGGTACTGTCATAAAATGTCATACACGCAGCCCTGATTGCCAAGTCCTTCTATCTAAAGTGTGAGGAGAATTGCTAAACGACGGAGTGAAAATCAAGGGAATATGGGGAAATACAGTTTGTTTTTCTAGTCATTATGGATGCATTTTAGGTGTAACTCTCTCCATGAATCTGAAGCCCAGGAATTCTGGATAATAGTTCCCATTATGTTCTAGTAAAGTAAAGCAGCAATTATTCTTTACGATAAACTTGGTTAATTATGTGGTAGCATCATCAAGTAGAGGGAGCAGAGAGAGAGGAGGAGGAAGCCCGTTTGCAGCCTCTCTCAACTAGACACTCTCCTCTCGGCCGGCAGCAGTGTTCCACCATGCAACTCAATAGAGTCTTAGCATTAGAGCACTAGTGCTCAGACTGTACTGTGCATGCCTTTATTGCAGGTAGGGTGACCAACTCATCCCTTTAATCCACGACACATATTAATTACACAGGTTCTGTGGCAGTTTAAAACCAGGTGAAATGGCGTCTTGAGGTGTGGCAGTTTAAAACCAGGTGAAAGCCAGCATGTGTAATTAATATGTGTCCCGGATTAAAGGGATGAGTTGGTAACCCTAATTGTAGGACTCCAGAGGGGCCTGTGTAAACTGCGCAAATTGCACCCATGATAGTTAAGCCACTGGAGACCACCCATATCCATCTGCTTGTGAAAATAGTCATCATCATTATCAGCACACACTTGCAAGATCTGTCCACAAAACTGAATTTTTGCAACTCTGAATTAGCCCCATGGTCTCAAAGAAACATGCTCTATCCTGGTACTGTTATACAAGTACAACAAATGTTTAAATCAATTAGTAAACTAGTTAAATGATATTAAATGATTTAATAGGAAGGCTTGACCAATTACTGCTCCAAATTATATACACTTGCTATGTTCTGGTATTCATTGCCAGAACCTCATCTTTATCCTAATATAAGTGGATTGTTGGGCTGTCTATGGGCTAAAGTTATAGAAGTTTTATTGAAGATATGATTTTCCCTATAACAACCAATCAGATTCTATGTTTTATGTTCTAGAAGATGCTAAATAAAAAAGAAGTAGAATCTGACCCATTTTCAAAAAAACTTCCACCTTAGTTAATGTACCACTATGTATCTATAGACTCTTTGTAATAAATTTACTAAGATGGGAGTTCTATTGAAGATAAGATGTTTACCATAGCAACCAATCAGATTCTACTATTTATTTATTTAGCACCCTCTTAATGATGATAAAGAAAATCTGATTGGTTGTTATGGGAAACATACCATCTTCAACAGATCTCCCATCTTAGTAAATGAACCCCTTGGTGGCTATGGATGGAGCTCAGGATTTTGGTGTCACCCATCAGTGGACGAGCAGTCTAAGACCCTCACGCTATAATACTTGTCCCTTCTCACTGGCTCCTATCGAGCATCAGCACCATCTGCACCAAACTGAACAAGGTTTAAATCCCTTCCCCATCTCCAGCAATCAGCCCAGTTCCCACCTGTGGCTGTGCAGGTTTGAAAACCTGGACTGGAGCTGTATGTTTGGGAGCCCACCCATCTATCCCCCAAAACACACATCAGAGACCCATCCCTGGCTTTGTAGTGAACCAGGTTCTGTTACCTGGCTGCAAAACACTCTCTCTGATGCTGAATGGCTCCTTAACCCTTTATAGGGCAGCTGTGATCAGAGAACTCTATCAGTCTCTGGTGAAATTAACCCTGTTTCACCACAATATATACAGTACACACACACCATACATTTAATACACATACATACATAGATACATACTGTACATAAATACAGGACATGCATGCAGATCATACATACATATACACTATACACACACACAAATTACATGCACATTTCAAAACATTTAATGAACAGGGTGCATCAATGCACAAGAAAAAGTACATACAGATCATGCATACATCATAGCTGCCTACCCTCCTGCAGGAGACTCCCTGAAATAGCAACAATCTCCCTCTCTCCCTCATTAATCTAGCAATCTCCCTCATGTCACCTAGCCCACATTACACTGTTACATTTTTGGGGAAAAAAGGAATGAGAGATAGATACATTTACATTGAATCGTCAGCACCTTTTCCCAGCACTTTAGCAAGTATAGTAGCTCTTACTAACTGCTTTGGGGCTCATCTACATTTGGATATAAGTCATTTTATAAGATTCCTCTCGGATGTAGCAGTACACACCCACACTTCTAGGTGCCACGTTCACAATCTCTTTTCACAATCTCTCCGTATATGGAACTAGACACGCCCTTTGGGTGGAGCATGACATGCCCCCTCAATGGGACGCCTTGCAAAATTCCATTATCAACTATCATCTCCCTGCAACTAGTTTTAAAAAGTAGGCAAGTATGACATACATAAATATATATATATACACACACACACAACATACATACATATATATATATATATATATATACACAACATACAAACATGCATACAAACAAAGCATGCATACATACATATATACAGTACATACATACAAAGACACACACACATCATATAGCACTCACCAAAAGAGGAGGACAGGAGCCAATCCCTCAGTGCTGGAGGCCATGTGAGCGCAGAGCTGCTGCTGCTGCAGGGGAAGTTACATGCTCAGGAGCTCCCCCTGCTGCTGTGCTTATGTTCTATACTCGCTGCAGGGAGCTCTGCTTGTTTTAGAGCTCTCTGCATCGTGCAGTCCCCCCTTTATCCTGCTCTGATGGAGGGTGATTTTTTTTTGCCCTGCTATGGCTCTGATTTTATATTTTTTTAATTCACCATCAAAAATTGCATGTGTAAATAATTTAGCCACATCATGTGGCAGTATCTACATTTTACATTAAACATATAGCTACTTTGCAATGTAACTCTCCCCACTGAGCGATACTCAGGTGCTGGTGGTTGCATAAATGAATGCCAAAAAAAAAAAATTGCCACCTGACAAATTTTAATACTGCCTCTTCCTCATCACATAAAACAATCTTAAAGAAAAAGAAGAGAAAAATCAGTATATTAGACTTGAAAGTTGTTTAAATATTTAAGTATATAGACAAGAATATTAGAGTGCGCTAATATAGATGTTAATAAAACCAATTGCGCCAGATAGATAATTCTTGGTGAAGGGGCTTTAGCCAGAGAGTCACCAGTGGGACTGTGGTATCAAAAGTGCCGCCACCATCCGACCTGAGTAGGCACTTGTGATACCACAGTCCCACTGTTGATTTGTTTTTACAAATTTGTTATTCTAAAGCAAATAAAAATTGCAAAATTCCTCTATGTCTAAGAGGATTTAACCTGAAAAGGTGGTGGCTTTATAGTGCATTCAAAGGGACCCCGTTTTTATATTTAAACTATATCTAAATATTTAAATATTAACCAAATACTCTTATTACAAGAAATAATGGATTTAATAATTTACTGATTCTTTTAAGATGGCCAGATAATTCTAGACCAATGCTGCTAATTGAAGATTAATAAGCATGATACTGTATCCTTATATATAGGACTGGCAGGCAGAGAGGAGCCAGTTGAGGCCTATATTTACTGACAGCTGGAAAAAGGGATTGTAGCGTAATTCATCCTACTTCCGTGTGGTCGGTGATCACTCCGAAGGCCATAGTCCTGCCTGTACTGCTGAATTACCCATTGTTCCATGACATTGATGAGTTTTATATGATGTTTTACAACTGGCACCATGGGCCTGGTTCAGACCTGATTGCTGGGCAGCAATCAGGTAAAGGCTACCCCGGCAAAATTCCCCCTGCACCTGTGCACAGCTGCGAATACGTTCGCAGTCATGCACAGAGGGGGGAAATCATCAGCAATCACTCACCATCAAATGGTTTTCCTCCATGCTTGCAGCACTGAGTAAATCTAGACTTACTCGGTGCTGCTATGGCCATGTGGAAAAGGAGGCCACTGCTGGCAACAGGGGCCCTCCCTTTCAATTTCCATGCAATGCCTGCAATTTTGGGGCACTTCCAGAACATGGCGGCATGCCACCCCGAAATGCCCAGTGCCTGTCACTCAACTTGCGAATAGTGATCAGGACTAAAGTAGGCCCTATTATGGATGCCAATCCCGGGGGATTTTTTCAATCCCAGGAACTGGGATTGAAGAATGCTCAATCCTGGGATTCCCAGGATACCGGGATTGGCATCCCTAAAAGAAAACGCCCTGTCCCCCTCATTTACTTACGAGGGGGAGCAGGGCAGGCAGAAGCATTGCAGCAGTGTGGCGAAGAGGCTTCATTCAGTGAGTGTTGCAGGTGATATGGGCGCTGAGGAGGCAGCGGGGGGGGGGGGGGTTATGTGCCGCCAGAAGCACAGGTCAGGAGGCAGGGAGTGCAGGTCAGGAGGCGGGGAGCACAGGTACCCCCGGGAGTGCAGGCCAGAAGCCAGAGGGTTCTGTTGGCAGAGGTGCACATTGGAGAACAGCCGGGCCGTATCTGGGCGGGTGCACAACGCTGCCCTACATTAGGCCGTGCATGTGCAATCCCAGGATTGATGTCCCAGACATTTTGGGGCCAAACCCGGGATCCCACCAATCCCGATCCCGGGATTGGCCACCCTAGGCCCTATGCCTGAAGCAGAAAAAGTCTTGTTTTTTTATTTGTGCCAGAAATTCACAGTTCAGAGCTGCAATTGTGGCAAACTGTTTTCCAGTGCCCCTGTTGCTGTGTGTGAGTTGTTTTTTTTGTCTTCACATTGAAAATAGATAACAAGAGTGTGTAGCATACAGGTCCATAACATGCTTCTACAAATGCAGGAGGCTGATTGTTAGATAAGGACTTGCTTTGATTATTTGTGTATTAAGGTGTTAGTTTATTATGGTTAGTGTTGAGCCCCCTGTTTCATTATTTATTTGAGCATGTGGTCACAGGCCACTGCACCCCAACTTGGGAATGATTGATTATCATTGAATTTAATAATAAGTAGATAATTGGTTGGATAAATTAATTCAGGTGTAGCACTTTTTTATATGATCCATTGCAGGGTTCCTCACTAACAGCCCTAGGAGATACCATATCTCCATATCAGGAACCAGTAGAACACACAATTCTTTGCTTAACCAAGAGATACAGTATTAGAAGTAGCTTGGAACAACAGATCAATACAACTGCAACCTCTGTTCTGTTTTTTCTCTAACGGAACCTCACTGGTGGTCTATGGGGAGTTTACCATGAGATTAATCTACTTGCTAGACAGCATTAATTATTCTGCACGTGTTGTCACTTATTTGGAATGCTGGTTTGTTACCAATGTTATTTTAACAAATACATAGAATACTAAACAATCTAAAAATGATTGTTTTTTACATTGCTGTACGCAGAATCATTTAAAATCACTACATACATTTATTTCAAGAAATACATAACGTTAACTACTGTAGGATCACATTTTTAATCTTAGTCAAGCTAAATCTTAATGATAATATTAATTTATTGGCAGGATGTACTACATGTGGATCTATCTATACATTGTATAACATACTGCTGCACATGTGCCAATGTTTCCTTAAATGACTTGGGCCCTTGTATGGTTTATTTGCCTCAGTGAAACTTTGTGTTGCTCCTAACATGGCTGCCTCAACTGGTACACTCATGGAGGAGATGAACAATACATGGACCTAGAATGCTGCAACCACCCATTTTGTATCATCTCTACTAGACATAAGCTCTTCTACCCAGGTAAATCTAACGTAGTGCACCCAAGATGGATGCATCACTTCTCGTGGGTGTAATATTTAAAACCATGAATGTTAGTACACCAATGTCTGCACTATCCCTGCTAGACCTGGGATTTTGGCCAGGTCTACCTGGGATTTTTAACCCAGGTCACTCCAGGGATTTTAGTAACAGACCCCCTTTCACACTACACCTCAAATCTGGGAAAAACCCTGGTATACCCCTTTCACACATAAGCCAGTCTTTTCAAGCATTTCAGTGTTTCATCATTAAAATGGGACACATTGCTGGCTCACAAGAATTACATCATCCAAAGGTGGGGGCTTGAGATTTGATCTCCTCTTCTCCACGCACATGTAACAGCTCCCTGACCTCCTCTTCCTTCCAATAATGTGCCATGCCACCTGACTTCCCACAGGACTCTGCACTCTGTTGCTGCAAAGGGAGCAAAGGAGCAACATGCAGCCACTGCCTCTGCAAGCACCTCCGCACATGTTCCTGAGGTGTCTTCCTCGGCTGCAGCTGATGACCTCATCAGAGATGCCTCGGCAGCAAAAAAAAAACACATCATATGTTTAAAACTGAAAAACCCGGGTAATACCATTCAGACATAAGCCGGGTATTATACCAGGGAGTAAAATACCGGGAAAAACCCTGGTCAATTGCAGGTGCTCAATATCCGGGAGTGAAATCCTGGGTATACCCTTTCAGACATACGCTAGTCCCGGGTTTGGGCGCATTCATGTGAAAATAAAACGGGATTATCGCGTATGTCTTAAAGGGATATTAATATCTGTACTACAGTTTGTGGTTTGTTTTTGATGTCTGTAAAGAGACTAACGTCCTGATGGAGAAAGTCATGCAGTACTATGTTTCTGGAAAAATAGGTCCAGGTACTCCAGCTCTGGGGGTGCTAGAGAGAGAGAGAGAGAGAGAGAGAGAGAGAGAGAGAGAGAGAGAGAGATTGTATTTAGAAACAAAGGTACTTACAGATGACTTTGAAATAAAACTTGTTTTATGGAAAGCACATTTTGGCCCGGATCAGAACCCCAGTTCCTGATGATTTTATATTTAATTAGAGGTTCAGGAAATTAGTTCCTGCTGGTTCCTGCTGAAAAATATCTCTGAGTCATGTATATTACTACTGTGTATATATAGTTTAATTGGCTATTGGCGAACAAAGTAAATCCGGGTAAATCGAACACGTACTGTACATCCCTTATATATATATATATATATATATATATATATATATATATATATATATATATGTGCTCACTGTGCTCCGGCACTCTGCGGTCCCCCTGGACTCACTTGCCCTGGTGCCCTCAAGAAGGACTGGCTCGTCCCAACAATAGATATGTGCTATGTGGCAAGCGGCACTCAGAGTCTGGCAATAGCGATGTAGAAAGTGAAAAACGTGCTTTTATTGAAGACTCAATGTTTCAGGGAGCTGGTCCCCTTCGTCAGGATGACGAAGCCAGTGGTGATTGACAGCTTAAAAATTAGGCGTATACAATGAGAAGCGCCCATAGGAGCCATGTTAAACTTTAACATGGGATTCCTATGGATCCACGACTAGCCAATCAGCCGCAGAGCTCCCACGGAGCCCCCAGCTTATTGGCTGGGTGTGGACCCAGTGTCTGATGTCACTGGTTAATCACTCAGTTCAGGAAAGGGCCCCAAGTGTACACACTTGCAACTCCTCCAGTTCGGCATGGATATGTGACACCTCAGTTTGTTATTTTAACCCTGTGGATGCTACATGGAATGAAGCAGATGCAATCTTTGCCGGATTGATTGTTGAGTATGATTTGCTTGCACATGACACCTATTGGATTATACTGGACAAGAGGAAGGGCCTACGGTGGGGTCCATAGGTAAATATGGATGAGTGCACTGTGGTATGAATTAAAGGTTTATTTTCTGGAACTACAGGTACCAGCAGGCCCTTTAATGCCCCCATGGTGGGACTTGTGGTTCTTGAAGTGCCTGCATGCTGGGGACGTTTGCGGGGACTTGTAATTTCACAGTTTAACCCAATAGTTTTTAATTCTATTTTTACACCAAAAAATCAACCCTGTGCCCACCACTCTGGGGCACCTGGGACAGCCTGTGCTGGAGTTATCCTGGAGGGGGCACCCCTTTATTGGGGAGGTCCCCACTCCCTCAGGGTCCTAGGCTAACCAGTCAGGGGGTTAATACTTTTTCCATGGGGAGCGTGTATAAAAAGTCTTCCCCAGCTCTGGCATTACCCTGTTTTGGCCTGGTGCTTGATATCAAAATATGGGGGACCCCTGTATTTCTACATCTAGGATGGACCATGTGAGCCCAGGGCTGGTTAAAGCTGGGGGGGTTGACCCCTGACCCCATGTCATTTTTTGGTGAATACGATTCGTAATCTTCTCGATGCCCTATGCATTCGTATTCCTGAAAAATAATACAAATACCCGTATACTGGCCTTTGTAATATCATAAATATGAATTGATGGCTGTATACAGGTATGAATGGCTATGATTACGGGCATTCATAGCCATTCATATTTCAAATTAAATAAAGTAGTACATTTCAACCATGGTCTTTTGTATACATTATTACACACATCTATCCTATGACTTTTGTCATATTGCCTATCTGTGATTTAATAGATTGTGCTTGATAAACGTTACCTGATTCGTCAGCCTGGGCTGGGCTTATCCTGGAGGGGGGACCCCTTTATTGGGGAGTTCCCCACTCCCTCAGGATCCTAGGCTGACCAGTCAGGGGGTTAATGCTTTGGCCATCTGGAGCTTGTATAAAAAGTCTCCCCGGTCTCTGGGATTACCCTGTTTGGGCCTGGTGCTTGTTATCAAAATACGGGGGACCCCTATTAATTTTGTCCCCCATATTTAGAAATATGGGGGGACCCCAACTTATTTGCCCCCCTTGTATGTCTACAACTAGGATGGGCTGTATCAGCCCAGGGCTGGTTACAGCTGGGGGGTTGACCCCTGAACCCCATGTAATTTTTTGGTGATTCCGATTCATATTCTTGTCGATGCCCTATGCATTCGTATTCCTGAATAAGAATATGCCTGGGAAAAGAATACAAACACCTGTATACTGGCCTTAGTAAATTCAGAAATACAAATTTATGGCTGTACACACGTACAAATGGCTATGATTATGTGTATCATATGTTAGTAAATTTCAACCATTGTCTTCTATGTACATTGTTACACACATCTATCATATGACTTTTGTCGTTTTGCCTAGTGGATTAGGGAACATTTTAGTAAAACTAGTTTAATGTCCTGTTTATTCTTGCCAAACAAACAACTATCTGTGATATTATAGATCGTTACCTTGCTTCTGATTGGTTGATGTGGGCAACTTCTCCACTGGTTCACTTCTCCAATTATTTTCACTAATTGATACATAAACCCCATAATGCTGGATTTGAAAGGCAGCTCTAATAAGCAAACATCTACATTCTGCTTCTAATGATTTATTACAAGTATTGTACATGATGTTATTTATAACAAGGCTTAAGGTGCCCATGCACTAGTAAGATTTATCTTCAGATCTGGCTGGTTGGAACAAAAACATGGTTATGGATGAGTGACAGTTTGTCAGTTTTCCAGCATTTCCAAGCAAATGGTCAACTGTCATTTGCTCTCATCCATAACCATGTTTTTGTTCCAACCAGACAGATCTGCAGATAAATCTGCATGTGTATGGCCACCTTTAGACTATTTCAATATGCTTTAAATATATGAATGGCTCTGTTGCCTCCTCTAAACTACATATAGAGAGGCCATCATTCTATTATGTATAGAAACAGGGCCGGATTTCCCATTAGGGCCGTGAGGCACGGGCCTATGGGCGGCACCTGCTGGGGGCGGCAAGGCATCCCCTCCTCCTTGCGTGGAGCAGGGTTAGTGATTTACCTGAAGGGGTGGTCGCCCGGTGGGTAGTGGAGATTACTGGGATGGCCTTCCATTACGCGGCAGCTGAGAACCGAGGCGAGCAGCGGTGGAATGGCGGAGAGGAGCGGCGCAAGTACCCACGTCACAGCAGTGACAGCGCCGGAGAATAGAGCAGCAGGCGCAGAGGTGATCAACACCTGGGGCACAGGAGAGAGTCAGCCATGGAGCAGATCGGCGGCAACCAGGCAGCAGCAGTGGAACCGGAGCAGGAAAGCAGATCCAGTGGTGGCTGGGGAGCTACTGAGTCGGGAGGCCGGCGCCATTGAACGGGATACCCGCCGATGGTAAGAATGAGACCCCTTCCTCTCCCCACCCTCTCCGCTTCCACTTGTCTCCTCTCCCCCTCTCACTCCAGTCTGATCATCCCATTTACCCCCTGTCAGCTCACCCAGTCACCTCCCTGTCAGCTTGCCCCCCATCACCTCACCCCCTTACAGCCCCTAATAGATGGTGGGGGGGGGCGGCAAAAAATGTGTTGCCTAGGGGCGGCCTGGCACTAAAATCCGTCACTGTATAGAAATGAACTTTGTAAATTCAGAATGAACCAGTGATCACTTGCAGAGATATAGTAAGTACAGGAATTCCGTACTGAATTAAGAAAAGGATTCTTCCCCATTAGAGCAGTAAAATTCGGGAACTCATTGCCGGTGGGGGTGATTACAGCAACTACAGTTAATGAATTTAAATCAAAACTGGATACCTTAATTACTACAGATGGAGCCGGCCTTGTTTTTGCAGGGGATGGCGGCAGAATCGCCAGCCTCCATCCCCCGTCAGCCGCCATCTCCTCTGCGAAAGGGGACGTGCGCGCGTCCCCTTCCGACGGTGCTTCCCCCGGGTTCCCGCCGGCTTGTCGGCGGTCACCCGGGGTCCCCAACGCCTCCCCGCACCCCCCCTAACCCTGTCCGTCTCCCAGAAGCGCCCCCCGGAAACTGAGACCCGCACGCGTGAGACGCACGCGCGTCTCAGTCAGACGAAGAACCGGGCTGCTGGCAGATCGCCAGCGGAGACAGTCTGGCGATTCGCCAGCAAGAGGGAGCCCGGCTCCATCTGTATGTTACTATGTTACTTTGTAATACGACCCAATCATACATGTTTTTCAGTTAGTGAAGGGTATTTACAGTACCTATATATCTATAAAATGCACCCAAAGCCCTAAATAAATAAATAAATAAATAAACCACTGATGCTGCTTAAATGCATGAGTAACTAATGCATATTGTACTGTAGTTTAACAAATCACTGAATGACATGATGCTAAGCTAGTGTCAGTGAATGATAACATACCTGAACAGAGCATTTATTTATATATATATGTCTGGAAATCCCATTGCTAATTGTGTAGTCTCAAACCAGATATATTTTAGTTTAGTGTTAAATTATTACATTCTTCATTCAAATCATTTTGTTTTTGGTCAGCTTAAACAATACAGTGTGAAATATTTTGTTATATACAATATTACATTTTTCTCAGACATTACTGTTCCATTCCCCTTTATTTTCTGCTAATCTATGTTAATGGCACATGATCATTACAATTAATATTATAATTAAAAACTCTTGGAAAATCAAGACTGGACATTCGTAAATGAATACACCTAATAGAGGGGGTCCCTGATAAAGTGGAAACATGATGCTGTGAAACATCCTAAGATTATCATGGATTTCTAACAAGAAAATAGGTTAACCTCTTTATATACGTGTAATAACAACCTATCATCACTACAGGAACATTCCAGAAATTATACATTAAGTACAGTAACAGGGAGTGTGATTAATCAGACCTGTGAAACATCATTACACTTACATCATTACACTTACAATTACTATTAATTACACATTTACATGCCTATAATAAGTTTTAAGTAAGCTTAAAGCTCTGTTTTTCTCCTTTTGTGTTTCTTTCATTTGTTATATTGTAAAATTACAGTAATTTAACATTTAGGTTTATTTATCAAAGCTTGGAGAGAGATACAATTGTGAGAGATACCAGCTAATCAGCTTCCGTCAATTTTGAAACACAGCCTGTAAAAAGGAAAGCAGAAGCTAATTGGCCAGTAGTTTATCTCTCCCAATTCTCTCTCTCTCTCTCTGATCTTTTGATAAATACCAGCCATACATTGGAGCCTGATTCTGGGTCGAGAGCAAAACCAAAAGAATAAAGATTGCTCAAAGGCTCAAAAAGAAGCTTCTTGCAGACAAAGAAAATGCTGCCTCCTCATGGAGTCTTGGATCGCCAAAAAATATCCACAAAGGGATCACACACAAATATAGAACAAGAGGGCCTCTAATCTATATATCAAATTGCATAGTATGTAAGCATAGGCGTGCGCAGCCTATTGTTTTAGGGGGTGCACCATTGGAGGGGTGTGTCCATCACCGCCTTCTGGGCGTGTCCATCACCGCCTTCTGGGTGTGTCTATAAACTCTTATTGGGCATCAATGCACACAAAATATAAGGTGACTTATTTATGTATATGCACTGTAGAAAGAATCATACCCCTTTAATACACTAGAATACACTAGAAATCTGGACTGCAAAAATTTACACTGTAATGCCAATTCCATATAATGCCACACACTGTAATGTCCATCACACATTAAAGCCCATCTCACAAAATGCCACACACCAAAATGCTCATTCCACGTAATGCCGCAAATTGTAATGCCCATTCCTCATACTGACACACACTTTAATGTCCACTAAGCATAATAAGAAAAAAATGAGCGCTAATTGAAGAGGGTGGATTATAGGTAAAAAGAAAATGTTTTGAGATGAACAATAAAAATTATATAGATATGGTTATAGGATAAATGAAAAGCAGGGGATTTAAAACGAGCGGTGACAGGTTATATGACAAGCGGTAATAAAGTAGAGAAAATGAGCGCTAATTGAAGAGCGTGGATTATAGGTAAAAAGAGAATGTTTTGAGATGAACAATAAAAATTATATAGATATGGTTATAGGATAAATGAAAAGCAGGGGATTTAAAACGAGCGGTGACAGGTTATATGACAAGCGGTAATAAAGTAGAGAAAAGAATGAGAGAAAGTAAAAATAATGGAACGGCACCTGTAAGGAAAAAACGGTTAATAGAAAATGTTTACACTCCTTTATGGAAGTGTTTTTAAAGTCCGTGGTGAGACCTGTAGCTTTCCCTACCTCTAACCAGGCGCTCGCGTTCAAGCTGCAGCGTGTGTGGAGCGGGCGGCGGTGATGTGAAAAGCCGCGTCTGTCTGCGCTCCGTTACAGCGTGTCAGCCTGTCAGCGTGTCCGACTTTGCTGGATATTGTACTTCGCCGGACTTAGGCTGGGAGACGGGGTGAAGGCAGTCAGGTCTTCTGTTTTCTTCACGGTGTTTTTTGCAGGGATCAACGCGTTTCATGCGCCAAGCGCACTTTTTCAAGATAACTGCTGTTGTATTCTATAAGTCCTTTTATGATAAAACTTTATTAGTAAAAACGGATGTGGTCACACAAAAATTGGTGGGAACCACGTTGTTAAGCTCAGCTTAGAGCTTAAGGAAATAAAATTATGTATCAATTTGTCTTTTGATTGTAAAAAAACTTTATTTTAAAAAAAATAAATTTTGATGTTCTAGTAAAAACTTGAATACAGGTGCCTTTTTAGTAAAAGAATATATATATAAAGTAGATATAAGAGAATAGATATAGATGAAAACAGGGAAAAAGAAAAAGAAAAAATGAATAAATGAATGAAAAGATGAATGAATAAATGAATGAAAAAATGAAATGAATTATAAAAAGAATTATAAAAAATTTTTTTTTTATTATTTATTTTATTTTATTTATATTTTTTTTATATTTTTTATTTTATTTATATTTTTTTTATTTTTTTTATTATATAAGAAAATTATAAAAAAGCGTTCAATTCAAAATCGATATTCATGCCCTTTGGTTGGAGGCTTTGCAATTCGAAGATCCACTTAGCTTCTATTTGTTTCAACCGTCTAATGTGGTCTCCCCCTCTCCAACTGGGTTGAACTTTTTGTATACCGACAAATGATAAGCCTTTTGGGTTTTTTTCATGGCAAGTCAGGAAGTGGTTAGAGAGGCTGTGTGTCGTTAGTCCGCGTTTAATATTATAAATGTGTTCAGATGTCCTTATTTTTAATTGGCGTTTCGTTTGGCCAATATATTGAAATCCGCAGGGGCACTGGAGAAGATAAATCACTCCCTCTGAGTCACAAGAAATGAAATCTTTTACTTTATATTCTTTCTTGGTGCTATGTGAAATGAACTTAGTAACAGGTTTGGTGGATGTTTTCCCTTCATTTTTGCATGCTCTGCATTTTAAGCAGAAATGAAAGCCATTTGTTTTAGCTCCTTCTTCTTTATTGGCTGGGCTGATGGTACTCGTGACTAGTTCTTGTTTAAGATTCCTGGCTTTCCTGTAAATAATTCGTGGTCTATCCTGAAGGTGCGGTTTTAAATCTTCATCCAGTTGTAGGATATGCCAATTTTTCTGTAATATTTGTTCAAAGGCTTTGTGGTTGCTATTAAACTGTGTAATAAAAGAAAGTTTCTGATGATCTGTTTCTTTGTCTTTAGTTTTGTATTGAAGTGTGGTTTTCCGGTCAAGTTTGGAAACTGTGTCTAGTTGCATTTTCAATGTTTCTTCTTTGTACCCTTTCTGGATGAAGTTGTTAGTCATTGTTTCTCCTTGCTTCAGAAAAGTCGCTGTGTTGGTACAGTTCCGACGAATTCTTCTGTACTGGCCTATAGGAATGTTTCTGACCCAGGTTGGATGATGATTGCTTTGTATAGGGAGAATGTTATTGCCGTCAACGGGTTTTGTATAAGTTTCTGTAGTGAGATGATTGTCTGCTATGGAGATTGTGAGGTCTAGAAAGGTGACACTCTTCTTGCTCGTAGTGGTAGTGAATTGGAGGTTCAGGCAGTTGTTGTTCAGATGTTGTTTGAAGCCCTCTAGTTCCTCTTCGGACCCTCCCCAGATGAAAAATACATCATCGATGTACCGTTTCCACAAAATTATTTTTTCCAGATACTGGTTGTTTGACCAAATGTTGTCCACTAAGCATAATGCCACCTACCATTATGGGAGACCAGGCGGGCGGGAGGTGGGATAGAGCAGGTAGGAGACCCGACAGGCAGGTAGTGGGAAGGAGCGGGTGTGCGCGCTGTGCGCCGTGACGTCTAAAGGTCAGAGCAGGGCCTGACCTTATGGAGCTGAGCGAGACAGCACCGCAGGTCCATCCACGCAGCAGCAACACCCATTATGTCCCCAGCCGCCGTGATCTGTTTGGCGTGCTGGAGACCGGCGGCAGCAGGCAAGTCATGCAGCAGTCCTGGCTGCCGTGGGTGCTGCTGAAAATCTGTTTTGCGTGCAATCCTGTGGGGGGTCATTAGGAGGTGCCTGTGCACCCCTGGCACCCCCCGTGCGCACGCCTATGTATGTAAGCAATACAATACTGACTGTAACTGTAAAATATAGGTACTGTACACAGTTCAAATATACACAATTTAAAAATTTATAATTGGTCACCTGAATTAGTAATACGTTTGAAAGCTATTAGATATGTGGCAACATCCGTATTAAAATGTATCGCTGTCAGAAAATGTATCAGAGCCATGATGAAACATATTTTCAAGAAAGAAACTCTCTGTACAAAAATCTGTGTTCCATACTTCAAAAATAAATTGTTTATCCAGTGGGAGAATTACATAAGCTGTAAAGTCATTTATTTTATGTAAACATGAGTTTCACAAGTAATATAAAAGGCTTACAAGGCTGTTATCTAGAAATCCCAGAAAAGCAGTATGGGAAGTAATGACTAGTGTAAAAAGTTGTATACTGTAGATGTCCCAGATCAGGGATCCTCACTGTAATCAATCATTTTGTAAATTCTTAATGAAGGGCTGCCATCAGAAATTGAGGGGCTTGGGACTGACAAAATTCCCAATCTTCCTTTGTGTGAATAGAAAACCAGCTGCGGTGACAGGGCCATTGTTATGTTTCTCAGTACCCTATCCAAAATTTCAATCTAGTACCCAGCCCAACCCCACACTGACACTGATACCCACTTTTGAGCCCCTCAAATGATCATGTGGAGGTGGCATCTTAGAAGTTTCACAGCCGCCACCTGTATTAAGTACAACAAAGATGTCTTCCTCATAGACATCCTTAATTTTGTGATAAGCAGACTTGGTTGTTTCCCCAAGATCCTAACACCCTAATGGTAGAGCCGGGTTGATGTATGTGTATGTGTATGTGCACCCTTGCATTCAAGCTCAGACTGTCCGCCCATTGGAACTTCGGGGATTCACCGGTAGGCCCTGGTAATTTATGACTCCACCAACTTTTCAGGGGAGTGGGGCCTGATGCAAACTTTCACTGAGTTAATGCTGCTGGGCAGGCATCCACTATTGATTAACCCAGTGGCAGCTGCAGGCTTCTAGCATGACCACTGGGAGCCACAAATGATGAGCACTGGAGAAGGTGCAATGTTCTCCAACACAATAACACAATTACAGGTTAAGTATCTCTTATCCGAAATGCTCAGGACCATGAGCATTTTGGATAAGATATTTTTATTGTTTTTTTTTTTTAGCATACTCACCTGGTCCCCCCGATGGTCCCATGAGGTCCCCCAGCATCCTTAGCATCCCCCGCATCCATGGCAGCTTTCAGGATCTTCTTCAGCGGTCCCAGGGGTGCATTACATGAGTTTGCAGGTGCGCTGTTGACGTCACCACTTTTTTGGGATTATTTTGTATAAGAGATCTCCGGATACGGGAGACTCTACCTGTATATGTCAATGAGATTTTTTTTCTAGACATTTGCTGCCACCATCACCCACTATTGCCCCTATCTTGGGAAAGTTTCTTCTTTTTGGGTGTGCAATCATAGTAAAGCACCACAATCCCAACCCATTGCTAACATCAAGTAAATGCACCAGGTTTATTGTTTTGTTTCATGTTAGTGGCCCAAGCTTAGTCCCTCTTTCAATGTGTTCGGCAGCCTTACACCCTGGTGGACTAGGTTCACCTTAGCGATGGCCCAGGTTGGTATATATACGATAAGCAAATCTTACAGTACAGTTTGTCTCATTGGTGTTCCTTGGAGTTCTAATTCTGTAAGACATGCATCAAATAAGGAGGCTGCTTGGTATTGATTTAAAAACATGTTTCATTTATTGTACTAGTCTTCAAACAAAGTTTCTATATCTGTACATCAAGTGAGCCATTTTTAGAAACCATGTTAGAGACTGACTTAGAAAAAATACTGTATCAATAAGGTTACATTCATACACCTGCTTATATGAGCTAACAAAAGGGCGAATACCTCATAAGCCATTTTTTGTTTTTACAGATGAGGACCAGAACTAAAGAAACCCATAGGATTTCCTTTACACTCAGCAACTGTATAGCCATTGGTTAGGTCTCCCTGGCACATACAAGCAGTCAAACAAGGATAAACTATTGCTATAATGTAGCCATGCTAATCCTGCTGGAGAACACAACTGCCAGCTCATCATGAATTGCTAACTCCGCGTATCTTCACACAACAGCTTCTTATCGGAAACACATGGTAATGTAACAGTACAATATGCAGCTTTGCATCTTATTCACTGCTGTAGTATTCTGTGTTGCGTGTTCATATTGTCATTTTTACATAACGTTATTTTCATAATTTCTCAATGTTGTTCAATTGTTCAATGCAAGCACCTGTGACTTTCAATATCAAGCAATGTTTTAATCATCCGTGCAAGCCAGCATTAAACATTACTGAGCTACCTTGGTTACCTGTTCCTGTTCCATGTTCTGTGTTGATTATCTAGGTACTGTCTATAGCATGGGTCTTCAAACTGTGGCCCTCCAGTTGTTGTGGAACTACATGTCCCAGCATACCCTGACAGTTTTGGCTTGCTCTTATAGGAAAAAATGTGGCAATGCATGTTGGAACAACATCTGGAGGACCACAGTTTTAAGACCCATGGTCTATAGGATAATTTTATCTGAACATTACATATTTACGTTAAAATTCTAATTACCAGGGCTGATATAATGAGTTATGTCTACCTAATTGGTTCTGAATATATTTCATTGACCTGTCTTTTTCTGACATACACTTCCCATTTTAAATGGCATTTCTTAGTGAAAGAAATCACCAGCCGTTAAGAAAGATATGATGTGTGGATTTGAATAGAAAATGTAAATTACACTAGCTCTACCTTCCTGCCTGAATTAATACCAGTCAATCTTCTAAAGCTGCTTACTTGCTCTGTTTATGGGGAAGTTGTCATATATGCCTGTCTGTATAAATGTTTTGAAATCTGAACCATTTTAACGTCTTTTTTTTTTTTTAAATGGACAATAAAAAAAAAAAAACTGACATCAGTACACATTCTAAATCATACCTCCCAATTGTCCTGGTTTTTGTGGGACAGACCAGTTTTTTTAGGGGGAGTGTCCTGTAGTCCCAATGTGGGCATCGGTATCCCGCATTTGGGGGCACTTGTGAATCACCCCTGTTGGTGAAAATACATTGTTATCATGTGCACATTATCGATTCAGGGAGACAAAGGGGACTGGAGGCATGCCAGCAGCTCACAGAGCTGATCATGCCCCCATAGTGATGAAAATGTGAGGCATGGCTTGTTGGAGCACCAATTCTGCAGAGTCATTTTATCACTCTCCACTTTATTCTATTTTTAAGGCTTGGGTCTCAGTATTTTTATTGTCTCTGTTGTGAATCTAAATGAATCCTGTGGATTTAAATTAAGCAAACAGTATGCTTTGGCTGAATTTAGAGTAGGTTTGATTCAGTAAAAAGTTAGCTCAGTGTTCCCCAAACTCGCTGCCTTGGGGCTCTCACAGAGGTGGCCTGGGTTGATGGTTCTGGACCAATTCAATTATAGCCAATGTGATATGCAAAACTAGTACTTGTGGCTTCCAATCATACATTATGTTGACAAGCAGAAGTGAATCTTGTACCACACCACACACCTGAATCTAAGTACGACATTTAAACCCCATTTACTTAATCACATTTTTATTTCTAGATTTCTCAATGAGATACATTTTACCTAGGAGAAAGGATGAGCAGCACTGGATTTCACTGAGATTTACGAGCTATACAATTATACCTTATTATAATAATAATACTAAATAATGAAAAACATAATGAAAAACATATATATATATATATATATATATATATATATATATATATATATATATATATATATAAAAATAAAACATTTACAATCAAACATCTGAGCTCCAATTGGCCAATATAAATACAATTGCAAAAATGGGGTGAATTATGTTATGATGAATTGAGCTCCTGGCGTGTTGGTATGAATGTAGCCCTAAAACACACCCTATCATAGGGTTAAAGGTTAGAATCTGAGTTCAGTCGATTATGGAGGAGATGCTCCTTTGTTAATGGGAAAGCAAGGCACATATGTTGATGCCAATGATGACAGAAGTTCCGGTATAATACCCATCTTGGGGTAGGATAGTAATCTGGAATATTCCGTATTGGTTGGCAAGTTGTGCTTACAGGGCTGTACAATGGAGGTGGCTGGGTTCACAATCACTAGGCTTTGGTGTTGGTTCACTTCAATAATGGAGTAGCTCAATGCGTTTCATTGTATTCAGCTCACACTTTCCTCAGGAGGAAGGTGTAAGCTGAATGACTTTGCCAAAACTTACTATCAGCAGGTCCAGAAGACATGGTTGGACCACCAGAGCAGGAACTTAGTATGTTAGTATCATACCAGTGGGACCCACTTTTTGTTGAGATTCTACTGATGTCTACATATCATCAGTGCTGACATGACAAATGTTGATAAGCCACACATAACCCCATTCTTAGTAAATCATTGTAGCTCCATGGAAAATTTCCATGAATTAAATAAAAACTTCAATGCTGATAGCATCATTGGGGTCAACGACTTCTAAGGCTCATGATGTGTGAAAGTCACCAACGTTCTGCCGATTCCATAGCTGAAGAGATCAGAACATCAACTGACAATAATGTAATCACAAAAACTGTGCAGTGGGAGCTTAAGTGAATGGGTTGACATGCAAGCCTCACATCACCAAATCCAATGCCAAGCGTCAGATGGTGTGGTGATAAGCACACCTATTCTGGACTTTAGAGCAGTGGAAATGTGTTCCGTGGAGGGACAAATCACGCTTCTATGGTTAGCAGATGCTGGGAGAACATTCACTGCCTGACTGCATTATGCAAACTGTGAAGTTTGGTGGAGGGCAGATAATGGATGGGGTATTTTTTTCAGGGTTTGGGCTAGACTTCTTATCTCTCGTAAAGGTCAATCTTAGTGCTTCAGCATACAAAGTCATTTTGGACTATGCTAAACTACCAACTTTGTGGCAACATTTGTGGGAAGGCCTTTTTCGATTCCAACATGACTGTGCCCAGTGCAAAAAGCAAGGCCTATAAAGACATTATTTGAGAAGTTTGGTGTGGAAGAACTTGACTTGCCTAAACAGAGCCCTGACCACAACCCCATCAAACACCATTGGAATGAAATGGTGCAGAGATTGGGGAGAAATGCTTTCCCCATATACTGTAAGGGGGAAATAGATAACGCATGCGTCTTCAATTAGAATCCCATTGAATATTTAGATTGGGTACGATATATCCCATAGATCTTAATGAGTCGCTTGGTCTACTTTAGGGTGACCAATCCCAAGATCAGGATCCACAGGATCCTGGAATTTGGCCCCCAAAATGCCGGGATTTCAATCCCGGGATTGGAGTTTTCAATCCTGGGATTTCGGGATTAGAATGCACATGCACAGTCTAATGCCGGGCAGTGTCTGAGCGGGTGCTCAGATGCTGCCCGGCTTCTCCCTTCCCTGGCGGTGCGGCTCTGTGCAGCATGACGAGGTCAGAGGCTACGCTGGACAGGCCACACAGCTGCACAGCCCACTTCCTTCTGGGTGTGCTACCCTTCCATCACCACCAGCCCACCCACCTACCCTGGCTCCATTGCCCACCTGCCTGGGTCCTGGCTTCACCGCCCACCCTCCCAGCTGCACCACATAGCTCCCGGCTGCACCGCACATGTAAATAAATATGCGGGGCGGCCAGGGCAGGGTTTTTTTATTAGAGAAGACAATCCAGGGATCCCGGGAATCTCAGGATTGGGCATTTTTCAATCCTGAATTCCGGTTTCGAAAAAATGCCCCTTATTGACATCCCTAGTCTACATGCATTCCTTTAAGAATTTTATTTTCTGCTGCATCTATCTATCTTTGAGCTTTATAAGTATTTCTAGCAATGTTTGTTGCTCTATCTCTAGACATTGCATTACATAGCATTAGGCTCACTGCTGTTCAAATTTTTTATTTATTCATTAAAGATTGTGTCTATTGCATTATAGAATAACTTTAGGTCACGCAAGCACTACATATATGCTTTTTGAATTAGCAACTTCAGCATATAGATGATAATAGATGTAATACAATATAGGATTTATTAATACTAAGGGAACTGGTATAGCAAGAGTTCTATTACCATGGGGGTATATTGCCACTGACAGATCTTCACTAAAATATGTGATTATTGTTTTATACAGATATTTTCAACTTAAGTTAATAATAATTACAAATTAAGAAACATTTCTTGGCAACAACATTAGTTAAATAATAGAAGAAATTCTTATTGGGATTTTATTTAGCCAATCAAATTATTACTATGGTCATGCAGCATGGTCACAGAGAATAAGGTGTCAGAGTTATTGGAACTGCATACAAGATCACAGCTGCAGACTAAAACATGCCCCAAAATAGGTACAGCATGCCTTTATTTTTCCTGACACTCCCCATTACCTTCCTCAAATGGTCGGAACTGTCATTCATTTTGGGAATAAATTCTCTTTGGGTCCGCTATCACAAGGCCATTGTGACACAGGCGTAGTGGCAAAAAACACTCCACTCCACATAAATCAACTTTGCAAACGACTCTGGATCAGACTTCTGTGCCCCACTTTCCTTTTTCATCATGATTAATGTTTGAAGATATGTGAAATGCAATTGTGTGTGATTTTACAAACCTTGCAAAAAAATAAACAAAAAAACATTTTATCACTTAAAAAAATATATAATTTTCGTTTATGCATATATCAATTTAGGCAAAATGTTTGCACCAAATGTGTATTTATTATTTGTACAAAGGTTCCATAAAGCTTATCTTTTCTCCAATATGACCCCTGCTGATAATATTTAGCAAAGCTGCCTACTTTGTATATAGATAGCTCAGGCAAAACGTTAAATCCGTATTTGTTTATAGATGTATATGATTTTATATACTGTGTATCTAGCATAGCTGTAAAATTATACTGTACTCAGAGTCAAATAACATGAACGTATAGAAGGTTAAAGAGAAAGCATTGGGGGATTTCTACCATTATGTGTAATTACAGAGTTTAACATTTAGAACCTTGCTCGGAACATTCTCCAAACAACAAACCAAGTGCATGGTTAAACACAAATAATATAGGTTTAAAACTCACAGAGTAAATGGCCTGAAAAACAAACACAAGACAGCAATCAAGCAGCTGAATTACGTGCACCCTAAATAGCTGTAACCTGTTTGCCAGGAAGGAAATTGCTGAAACAGAGTTTTAAAAATTGATGAAATGAACATTGGTAGAATAAACTCTTGAGACTATTTACAAATAATAGATTTCTAAAGAGTCCTTTGGGCTGATTCTGGTTGATTCGGCAAGCTGCGTTACCGAGTGTTTGCGAATGGCTCGGCGACTATGCAAGTCGCCAAAACTCTTTACAATGGGGACCTGCACTTGCACATAAAAGACCATGTGCAGTCCCCAACCATCGGGACGGGACCGAATTCGCTCCCTTCTGAGAAAATTAGAATCACCCCCCTTGTCCTTTACACTGGTACCACTGGGAGGACTCATGGACTCCATGTTATAGTGCAAACCAGTCTTTAAGCTGTACTTGAGATGTGTGGACATGTCTTTAGACCAGGGCTGGGCAACACCTGGGATGTGTAGTTCATTAACATCTGGAGGGCCGGTGTTGCCCAGCCCTGCTCTAGACAGACACAGACAAACCATTGTAACTATTATTCTTGTACTTCATTTTATGTATGATTTTAGTATGAGTTGCAAACATAAGTTTTTCCGTCAGGATCAAAACACTCCAAATAATTAAAATATTTAGAAAACAGGATGTTCATTACAGTACTTCTACTGATGTTCATTGAAGAGTGGTTTTGGTTTAAAGTTTTTGAAGGAAAAGTTGATGGAGGATTCAGAAGAGAACATTGAAAAATATAGATCAGAAAGCATCTTCAAAAAATAAAAAAACACACAATCTTACTGCATTAGACTCAATAGAGTGGAGAGTAAATGTGAAGGAATGTACCTTAAGACTGAAAGTCTTGTTATAGACTTATACTTTATCTCCTGGTTAAAGATGTAGATGGTTTATGCCCATGCATATCAGTTTTGAGTTGCATAGAGTCTTTAAGTAGAGGTTACAGGTTTCCTTCACACATCTTGGAAATTGAGGATGTTGGACTCTTTAATAAGAACTCCAGAAGAAAGCATTAGTAAAGAAGATTTATTTATGGAATCTGAAACAATAAGAAAAATACTTTTTCCAGATGCAGACATAAAGTTTAAGGGCATGTTTTATTCTGTCTGTCAGACCTGTGGCAACATTAAGAAGAATAAAGTGTTATTAAAAAGGTGTTGTCACTTCAAAACAAATAAGTAATTTGTATACCTTAGAGATAACATAAAAAGACAGACAATGGAGAAACACTGTTTCTTTGAGAAACCATCCATTACCATTCAAATTGTAAACCTAAACTTACTGTAAGTTTAGAACGAATTGTCCAAACCATTATGAACTGAAAGAAGAGGAGCAGAACAGGAGCATGATAAAAAATCTTGTTCTGGGTACCTACTGTGCATGCCATCACATTGGTATTCAAATTGGATCTCTAATGGTATATGGGATCAATTATAATGATTTTTGTCTATTAAAATGGCAAAAAAACAGCCAGGAGGTCTGAGACCAGGATACAACTAGGAAGTAATCTACAATCATAATAGTTTTCTCTGGAGGAATGTCAGATATTTACCCAGTGATAAAGGTCAGAAGTCAACTGAAATCGATAACTTCTATGGGAGAGTATTAGTGAGTTATCAGGGTACAACAATTCAATAAAAAGCATCTTCTTTAACATGTTTGGATACATTGGATGATGTAACAGAATTAGGTCAAGTGGCAAAAGGAATAATGCACAATAATTCTGATATGGATCAAAACTACATTTGGATCAGAGATGGATTTGATTCATCCAAGGCATTTCTCTGTGAACATCCGCACAAAAAGAGAAGTGGTCATGTATCACAGGGTGTGGCCTCGCTGCACTCCTGCTGACCAAGCAGAATGGGTACTCTTTACTTAGTTGGGCGCCAGCGATTAAAATCGCGGGCGTCGGGGGTAAAAATCGCGGTCATCGCGGGCATCGCGGGTAAATCGGGATGGCCGCGATGCCCGCGATGACCGCGATTTTCCCATAGGGAACAATGTTAAAACGGCTGATTGACCGCGATTTTACTGTTAAATGCCTCAATGGACCCGATTTGGGGCCAAATAGGTCAAATTAACCCTTAAATGTCCCCCCAAATTTTTAACGCCACCCCACGATCCACGCCAACCCGAAGCGTGGCGAGCGCAGCGAGCCCGCGAGGGGCGGCGGTACGCGTCCTCCGACCTTTTCATGCCCTACTATCCACTAGGGCGTGGTGTGAGAATATAATAGTGTGGCGAGCGCAGCGAGCCACCGAGCCCGAAGCGTGGCGAGCGCAGCGAGCCCCGCGAGGGGACGCGGATACCTTCACAGGTAGACACGTCCCCTCGCGGGCTTCACAGGTGTCGGCCTCGCCACGGACACCTGTGAAGCCCGCGAGGGGACGCGTCTACCTGTGAAGGTATCCGCGTCCCCTCGCGGGGCTCGCTGCGCTCGCCACGCTTCGGGTTGGCGTGGATCGTGGGGTGGCGTTAAAAATTTGGGGGGACATTTAAGGGTTAATGGGCTCTGTGGCCCATTTAACATTGATTCCTATGGCCAAATCGGGTGGATTGAGCCATTTAACAGTAAAATCGGGTCCATCGTGCGTTTTAACATTGATTCCTATGGTAAATCGTGAGCATCGCGTCGCGGGCATCGCGGGTACATTTATAGCCGGCCGCGACCGACACGATTTCCATGTTTAACATTGGTTTCAATGGGAAATCGCGGGCATCGCGTCGGTCGCGTCGCGGCCACACATAAATGTACCCGCGATGCCCGCGACGGGCGCCCATCTAGGTAAAGAGTACCGCAGAATGCTAGTAGGCAGAGCAGCTCAGCCAGGCTCTTGAACTCTAGTTAATGAAAATATTATGATTCATATAAATTAAGAAATCAAGTTCATCAAGAGGAAAATGCCTCCAATCTTCAAATGCCAATTATATGGTCAGAATTTAATTTTCAGTCAATTAATTATTTTCACTAAAGGATGACCAAAAGGCACCTATTACCAGGGTAAATAGTAAGTTATTGCAGTCTTCTTTAGCATATGGCATGAGGTATTATACATCAGGCACATTGTTTTCTACATAAAGTGGCTGCACCTGAATGCTAACTCTTTTGCAGTACATATGTGTACTCATACATCTTTGATGCAGTCATGCCAAACATTTTGGTTTAATGCATCTTCAATGCATGTCCTTGTGTTCTAATACTTCCCTTTATCTCTTGAACCTTGTTAAAACTCTTGATATATTTGAAAGTTTCTATCATGTCCCCCCTCTCCCTTATCTGCGCCAAACTATATTGAGCTTTATTGATCATAATCTTATATAGGCATAAATGAACTATTATTATTTGTAATCTTTGTACTGCAATTTTTTTCCCTCATGTGACTGCTACAGCCAGAATCTATTGCAAATAATTTGCTATGTTTTTAGATATATTTAAAAATCTCTTCTTTTCTCCATGACTTCAAATATTTTTTATCTTTCTTTTTTATCTAACTTTATTGTTTACCTTTTATTTGTATACTTTTTTGTGGTCATATAGTAGTATACTTGCTGTAGGATGTACAGAGAATATTTCTTAAAAATTCCCCATTTGGTCTCTCTGCTTTTAAGTGAACAGTTTTTCAGTCTTCAAACTTCAAGGCTTATCTGTGCTTATAAATCTTTGCTCTTCTAAAATTCATAGTTTTCTAGGTCCTTTACAAAATGTTTCATTAAAATTCAAGCCATGTTTACTATAGTGATTTAAATATTTAATATTCAGTATATGAAATTTGTTGTAGTAATCAAATCAAGCAGCACTCCCTCTTAATATTTTTTTCCTGTAACCTAAAAAATATAATTGCCAGCAACTCTAATTTACGATAATTGTTTTAAATTATATCTGGAAGGCATCATTCTTTGCAGTTCTTTTAAATAACCATGATAAATTATTTAGGTAAAACAGTTCTTGGTAGGTGACCCCAACTGGCACTGTTATCTCAATATAGACACATTAACCCTTGAAATTCCAACATCTCTATGAGAGATGCACAAAATATACGCTAAAAGTGCCAGCATTTTGTTATATAAATTCAAATAAAAAATGTTATTTAAAAAAAGATTATGGGTGAAATTTAATAGGATGAGAGATTCAGAAAGTGAGAGATTTGGTAAGAAATCTCCAGTTTTTTTAAAGCGGCAATCATTTACATTCCAAAATGTTATTTACATTTCAAAATGGTTTTGCAGTGTAAATGATTGCCGCTTTAAAAAAACCTGGAGATTTCTTACCAAATCTCTCACTTTCTGAATCTCTCATCCTATTAAATTCCCCCATTATTTCCTATATATAGTAAATGTTGATAACGTCATCATGATGAATAAAAATGTTTGCTTGGCAATTTTCACACCTATTTTGACAAATTCCATTGGCACTCAAAGGGTAAGGACTCTCCATTGTTAAAGTTTTTTCAGAGCTCCTCCCACTGGAGGGTAACAATTGATGAATATCAATACACTGAGGAGAAACCATTGATGGTTCAAAACATCTGTGGGTATCTCTAGCTACTGTACATCCCTTGACAACTGACAAATTGTAAAAGAAGGGTGGGGTCTTAAAGAAGTGCGCTAGGGTTGGATTAAATGGTGCTAGAGTAAAAAAAAACTCACAGAAACAGCATTGGATCTCTGCCATCATTGGCAGAGATTCAACTGACCTTCACCATGATCTCAGAACCATCAATAGCAAACAATCAGACTGATCCGTGCAGGCTTCACCCAAATACGGCTGAAAAATAAGGTTGTATTTTCCAGTAATTTTTGGGTCAATTACCGGCTGTATAATACATACAGCCAGTTAGTAAATTAGGAATCACCATTCAAATGAATCATGATTCCTATTCGTATTCTTTTGATGGTGTATGTATTCATATTCCTGATTAGGAATATGAATACGCCTAGAATACGAATTGCAGTATACTGTATCTGCCATAGTAAATTAGAAAAATACGAATTTACAGCCACATAGGGCGTATTCGTAGCCATTTCTGCTTAGTAAATTTCCCCCATAGCATTAATGGGCCTGGTTCAGACCTGTTAGCAAGGCTGCAATTTTTGCGCCAATGTAACACGTGCAGAGAGTTGGATTTGGGTGGGGTGTGTTCAAACTGAAATCTAAATTGCAATGTAGGACTGAAGCAGCCAGTATCTACCCTGCACATCCTACCATCCGAAGACAGTTCAGTTCTGTCCCCGTTAAAAGGTCCAGATCCGCAAGAAGCTTCTTTCCGTTAGCCGTCCATCACCTGAACAATCCAATCAAAGTGAATGCAATCCCAATATCAACAGCCAAACAACGTGACCCTACTTGGCGACCTGACCACCATAGTCGTAGCTAGAAATGGAATGCATGTAATGTCTTAATGTAATGTATGTAATGTCTTCCCCCTTACCTCTGTTTGATGCTGCACTGTAATCCACAAAAAATTCCTAGTGTGCGCAAGCATACATGGCCAATAAAGTTGATTCTATTCTATTCTATTCTTAGGATCAGTTATGTGGTAATGGACAGGATTAATTTCTGTTTGCCCACAATTTGCCTATTACATTGGTCATAAATAATTTGAATTGGTCATGAACCACTAATCCAGGGCACCCCTGCAAGTCCTCCAAGGCACCCCAGGATGCCACAGCACACAGTTTGGGATCCACTGCAGTAGGGGATTAGCAGAGTAATCCTATCACTCACTTAATCCTATTAAAGGGGTAGATGAGGAGGGCTCCATCTGTAGAATTCCCATCTTAGTAAATGTTTCCCCTATGCGTACAGTATATCATAAAGTGTGTACCCATCTCTAGGTGCTCTAGTTCAGTAATATTGTAAACATCTTAATAGAGAACATCTTAAAATGGTGCCACTTCTGAAATTTTTTGGTGACACAGTGCAGGATGGTGATAGCCAGGTCAGTGGTTTTCAAACTGGTCGCCTCGGGACACTTGCTGTGGTGCCTTGGGTTGGTGGTCCAGGACGAATTCAAATCATTTATGGCCAATTCAATAGGCAATGTTGGCTTCCAATCTTAAAATATGTGGATAATCAGAAGCAAATCATGTCCCTCAACACACAGTTGACCCTAAGGATGATATGTAAAAACTATTTAGTTAATTTAGAATTTTTTTCTCTGAATTTCTCAATAACAAACTTTTGGCCCATTGCAAAAAATGACTTATAGTCTAGAGGGGTATGGATCATTAGGTCACTAGCATGTTGATTGACAGTCATTAGGTCGACACCATTAGGTTGACATGCATTTAGGTCAACATGATTTTAGGTTGACATGCAGGAATGTCGACATGCGTTAGGTCGACCGGTCATTTGGTCGACATGTGGGTATGTTGACAGTCAAAAGATTGACATGTTTTTTTTTTTCAAAATTTTTTGTTCTGAATGTCGACACAGTTGACATGGACACTCAAGCATAGCACTGTTTCCCCTCGCATTTTTACCTACACCCGCCACTCAGGCACTATTTTATTCTCCCACCACACCCTGGTGGATGACAGAGCATGTCGGCCAAAAAATTTGTGAAAAACCCCATGTCGACCTCTTGACTGTCAACCTAACCCATGTCGACCTAAAGACCATGTCGACCTAACCCATGTCGAACTAGTTTCATGTTGACCTTCCTGCATGTCGACCTAGACTCATTTCGACCTAATGGTGTTGACCAACATGCTGGTGACCCAATGACCGTTTCCCGTCTAGAGGGCCGTGAACCACTTTTCTAGGTGCTGTTGCCTTTTGAGTGCTAAATAAACTCAAGAACATTGAATTCATATACAGTACAGTATTTGAGGATTCAAACTTTACAGTATATGGTGCTAAAGGAAACATGTTCTCCTTGCCAATACATTCCGTGATGCTTTGTTTATCTTTGTTTCATGTTGCTTAGGTTAACAGTATAATGAATCAGCAAAGCAGAGCAATACCCTTTAATTGTATGTTTACCCAGAATGGCACCAGATAATTCTTAATCAGCATTGACAGTTATGATCCATTTGTAGTTACGGTCTTTTGATTATTTAATTTCCATGAGCATCTGCTTTGTTGTTCTATTTCTTGCTCTACATTGAAAACAGTGACTAAGCTCTTCATTAATGAAAACCTTTTAAGCACATTATTTTCTATTTTGCAATCCTTTTTATGATTGCTTCCCTCTTTGATTACAGTGCATGATAAAAGCTTGCACATATGCAGGGATTTGACTCATTATTAGAGATGTGCAGAGGGGCTTGTGTTTCCGTTCTAAATAAATGTCATATTTTTGGTTTGGATTTGGGTTTATTTTAAAATTTAATAAAAACAGCTAAAATCATGTAACTTGGGTCTGTGTTTTTAACTAATCTCATCCCATGAATAATACAGTAAACATGCTGCTCTGCTCTTAAGCCAATAGTACCATTGGCTCTCTACATCGTCTCGGTTTGGACTGTTAAAGGGATTTACTGTAACATTCTGCAATCTTTCATGCTTCAATTGAATTTCCATATCAAACTTTCATGGTGTATAATTTTCTGCACCTTGTGGCTTGATTAACCTGAGTAATGCTGTAGCTCCTGTGTGAATTTTTTTTACTGAAAAAAAAAAAAACAGTTCAGTCTCTATGCTCTAATTAGCTTCTTTTCTGCAACATTCACAATGGAAACCCACTTTTCTGTCTTTACTCTATGGCTCTTATTCTGGTCCGTTCACACGGGCCGTGGTGTGGTGGGCCGGCCCACTTGCATATGGGAACGCCCTGCGTTTTATGGGTGCTCCCATGAGAACGCTGGGCGTTCTTGTGCTAATGCGGGGGGGCAGGCAGCTGACGTTTTATTATTTATTTATTTACAGTTACTTATATAGCGCAGCAGATTCCGTTGATGACAACACTGAAAGAACAAACTAGGTAAAACAGACAGACATAGAGGTTGGAGGGCCATGCTGCAAGCTTACAATCTATAGGGTATCACCAGATGTCAGCTGCCCGCCCACTTCCTTCAGAGTGCACACACACATCTAAGGTTGCTCTGAGCAACCTTGGATGTGCATGTGCCTTCCGCATCATGATGTGGGTGTTCCTCCGCAGGCTGCGAATGGATGTTTCTGTAAAACATCCATTCGCAGGCTCTGCGAGCGAATCACCCTTGCGAATGGGTAGCAGCCGGGCCACCATTCGCAAGGTGGGGTTTGGTGGACCCGCAAGGCTGCAAATTCGACCAGATGTTCTAACACAGTATGTGCTGTGGTATATTAGGCATATACACAGCACATACTGTGCTGTGTATATTAGGCATATACACAGCACAGTATGTGCTGTGTATATGCCTAATATGGAATCTGTGTGCTGTTCTGGGAGTCCCAGTCCCATGAGTTTGTGTATTTTAAACTTTTATGCCTGTGCCCATAACCTGCTGGAAATATTTGTGTACAGGCTTCATCATATGCCAGAGTTTGTTCTTAGACCATCCTAGTTGCATAACCAGTGGAATGATTTGTTGATGGAATAATGGGTACAGCCATACAGTACTCACTGTTACACACACACACTGGTTGGATGTGGTTGAGCTTAAGCAGTGTAGGGTATTGCCAGCCGGCAAATGTATACAACTTGCGGGTTGTGGTGCATGATCAATTGATGGATTATACCAGATCTCACTGAAGCTAAGTTGAAGGCTATAGTCTCCCAGTGTGGCTCTGTAACATTGTGATAGGATGGCAGTATGCATATGCAGTCGGTGGCCATCTTCGTAAAGTGAATGGGTCCCTGAAAGAACAATATGGAATCTACCCAGAAACGCATTCCTCTTTCCACAAAGAATATAACAAAATGCCAGTGCCGAAACAGGGCAGCACTACCATCAGTACCAGGAAGTAGGACACTGGGTCCTCATAATGCTCTGGGCGGCTGCAAAGTTTGCAGGGTGCATGCCTGGAGCATCACTGCAGCAGAAATACTGGCTGCACTGTGCCATTCCAGGCACCCTGTAGTCCAGATGGACATCACATATCACATCTTTGTAAGTATTTCTAAAGATGTATGCTCTTAAACCGAGCATCTACAGTGACATCTAGATGCCAGGTGTAACTGAGATGCACTAGAAAGAGTAGCATACAATACTTTCTATACCTTCAGCATCATATTGGCCTAATTTAGATGTGGTTGATGTTGCTATACAGAGTGATAGCTCTGTATGTTAATTCAGCAGGAGGCATGTATTACAAGCAGACACAACCTGCTCCAGTATTGATGTGACCAGCATCCTAAGACCCGTACAAAGTCACGGATAAAGCACAATGTTAAAAGCCATGAGTGCTCAATATGTGTACTGTACAAATGGTGCATATCAAATTGATCAGTCGAAGCAAGCAATGTGATTATGTTGTACCAAGTTGTTTTATTCATGTGAATAAGTTTCACATTGGCATTCTCTAGAATGCAAATGGCAAAGAAGAAATGGGGAACCATTAGAGTGGACGAAAACTCATTGTCAGACTTATCACAAAAGACTCCACCTGCCATAGTGGAGGTTACGCAACTGTACTAGGTAACATCACAGGCAGAATGAAACACCACCCCTTGCCCCATCTCTGTTGCACTTTTCTATATGATTTGATTTTTATTTTATTTTTTGTTTCCCTGTAAGATTCCAGGGATTTATTTAACTTTTTAAGAATGAATCAAAAGTGCTTCCAAATAATGAGGCTATTTCAAGGGCTTAAGTCTGTCATAGGCCAGCATGCATAAAGTAAATATCTGCATGTGGTTTTAAATCCGTCAGACGTTAGATGTGGTTTTAAAAAAAGATAAATCACAGACTGCATTATGTGGTGATTTAGTTTTAAACCACATCCGACATCAACAATTTAGAAACTCCAAACTGCACTATTTAAAACAGCACGCCAATACCAACTGCAAAACATACTGTACAGTAGTGTTAGGATGTGGTTTTGCATCAGATGCAGCCTGTTATATGGCATCTGCCTTTATTAAATTTGTTTGTCAGGGGAGATTAAGTCAGTTAGGGTTTAATCTCCCCTGACAAACCAAATTAATAAAGTTTGCCTTAGCCGGTCTTCTTTCTGTTTTTTTTTTACATGTATTTATTAATATTTAGAAATATTCTATATACCTTCTGGGCCCAGGTAAACAATATGTTTAGATTTTTTACTTTGTTTCCCCAGTTTTAAAATCTGACCATGCTTGCCATTGCTATTCTAAAATACCCAGACAGCTTCAGGATGCACCCCTACAACACAAACAATAGATTGCCAAAAAATTGGACTGTATGACATCTAAGTCAGCATATGTGATACGGCAATGTTTCAATGCCTTTTAATTAGCGTCATTTTCATCAAGACAAAGCTGCTCACCTTAAATATATTTACACCCATGTGAACGCTAGTGGACCGGGATCCGCCTCCACGTGCATGCGGCGGCTAGGTGATGACTTCATCCTCAAGCAAATTACTGCATGCACACCATCACCATTGTTACATATAGTATACAACTCTATCGCTCAATCACATATATCAAAAAAATAGAACACTATTGATCCCGATTACAAAAACATGTACAACACACATCACTGCTATACTGTATCATAATGCATCAAAACACTATTGAACCAAATTGCTAAAAATGTATAACAAACATCACCGCTATACTGTATCCTATATCCTAGCATGTCCAAACTAAGGCCCTCCAGCTACAAGTCCCATCATGCCTTGCCACAGTTTTGCTATTAGGGAATGCTAAAACTTTGGCAAGGCATGCAGGGATGTGTAGTTTCACAACAGCTTGAGGGCCATACTGTAGGAAGCAACACTGATGGCGCTTGACTCCAAACAATAGATGATAGTGGAACAATTGATGTGACTTTCATATGTGAAAAAAAACAAACAATAACATGTGTCGTTTCTTCAAAGTGAAAAACATATACGTGGGAGGAAGTGAAATAAAGCCGTACCGAACTTACAAAATTAATCGAGAGAACCCGTGTATCAAGGTTTCTTTTTATGGGAACACCTTCTGTGCCAAACAATAAGGGTGTACGTGGGCTGCGTACCGTACTCACTAAAATAAAGCTCTTTATACTCTCATAACGGTTTCTTTCACTCCCATCAGTTGTATCTAGATCTCCATTGATGTATATCCATAGATCAATATTGCATGTAAAGGGAGAAATACATATGTGTGATTAAGGATAGTTGTAACTCTACTGGATTGCAGAACATAGGGCGCCTTTATGGTGTACCAAACTCACAGGAGATCTTATAACACCGTGTTCATAAAGGTTTCTTTATATGATGACACTATGTGAGGGGTCCCAAATAACAAAGATGCGTACCGTACGTACAATGTTGAATGCCCCGGAGATATTGTCTCACACATAGGGTAGTGTAAAAATAAAAATGGAAACCAAAGAATTTAGCTTAAATACAGTATATTAATCCTAAATTCTTATTAACCCCTTTAGGGGATAAAGTACCCAATTTATATACAGTATCCAGTGTCTCCAATTTTAACAATTTAGCTCCTCTGTCCCCACCTCTCAATGAATGAGGTATGCAGTCTATCACACAGTATTTTAAAGTATTCAAAGGATGGTGTGCATTGATAAAGTGGCAAAGACAATAGGCTGACTACTGTTGCTTTATGTGAAAGCACAGTTTAATACAAAGGATTGTTTACATGTACAAACAGAACATGAAAGGCAATAGGTGTAAACCAAATTTGGCTGGTACTTATTGGTACTTACTTTACCAGCCATATTTGTTTTATACCTATTGCCTTTCATGTTTTGCTTGTACAGTACATGTAAGCAATTTTTTGTATTAAACTGTGATTTCACATAAAGCAACAGTAGTCAGCCTATTGTCATTTTCCTATATATACCCACTTACCCTCACTGCTCGGAATCTTCAGCTACTAAGTGAGACATGCAGATTCACCGACACCTACGGTAAGCTGCTACTACTACTGTTTTTCAACACACCAGGAACATACATTGACCCTTGTCACTTTATTGGAGGTACATGCATCCGGTCCTGACCCAGATGTGAGGGACCCATGCTGTGAACCCCTAACTCCAGCTACATTGTGGGACAGGTTACTACTTATTTATCATCTACAAGCATCTGATCCCTGATTAGCATCTACAACATTCAGCCGACAGTTATCGCTCCCAGTTATCATCAGAACACCCAGCCAACAGTTATTGCCACCAACTATCCAACTTCTCACAGCACCCAGCCAACAGTTATTGCCACCAGCCTTCCACTATAAGCCTCCTTCCACTAAAACATAGACTCCATTGAACTGACTTTCATAGACCCTAGAGCACCAGCATTCCACCTCCAATTATCTGACACATACTGTCAATCTGATAGAAGAAGCTGGTACACTAGGCATGTGCAGCAGATCTGCTCTGTCCCTTACACTGCATGATGTGATGGCATCTCTATTGATTATATACCAGTGCTATTGTTGTGATAATTTAAGGCATTTGCCAAGAGAAGGGGGGTTTCCAGGCAACCGGAAACCCCCTACACTTGCCTATGCCCTGCTGCTTTTCCGTGCAGAGGTGGCTGCACTCTCCCCTGGCTCCCTCCAGCGGCTGTAAGCACCCTGCAGCAGTGGCCACAGCTCCAGTATCAGTGATAAAACAGCGACCACTGCTGGCAGCTCCCTGTTTAGATGCCCACCGCCCCCAGATCCAACATTTTTTAGAGTCAGAGCAGAAGTGTCAAATTAGCATCCATTTTCGACAAACACCACAGGGATTGGCATGTCATTTGCCAATCCCTGTGTTTTCTGATTTTTTCCGACAGTCTGAGAAAAGGCCTCGACATTGAATAAGCGAATGAAAATTTGACCTATTCATTTCGAAAACTGACGATATTTCTGCCTGTTGGAAATATCGACCAACATTGAATACGTCCTAAAGCTATTATGCTAGATCTAGATGATAGACTGCATACAGATGAATTGTAATCTAGGACTATTTATAAACATAAGTTATCTAAATACCATCACATTTAATACCATCACACTTTTGCAATGCATGGCAGATTGCTGGTAAATGGCACATAGAATTTGTGTTTATCTTATGTTTCCATTACTGCAGGTAGCTCTTTTTGATCATTTAAAAATAATGTAATATTTAATAAAGTTGTTTAAGGAGGATATTCAATCCCCACCGCTCTTTATGATTGGGACTATAGTGGCGGGCGCCTATTCAATGCTGTCTTGTCCGACAGCATTGTAGAGGCAGATCGACAGAACGGGCCCGAGTTTTATCGGCCACGTTTTGCAGAGAACAGCTGTGGATTGTCGCATCCACAGCCAGATCTCGACAATCCACACCCCCTTTTCGCTGATCGGCACATTGAACTTGCGTTCGAGCAAAATTTAAACAGGCCAGGGTCATGGCTGTCGGGTCGAACTGACAGTCATGACTCTGGATTGAATACTTCCCTAAATCTCGGTCACAAAGTAACTTGAAATGGTAAATGAGTATAATATACAGTACATCTTGTAACAGATAACTAAAGCCCCGTACACATGGGGCGATTCTAGCCAGAATCGCCGGGGATATGGTTGCTGAATGAGAGGTATCAGAAGTAGAAAGAAAGAAAGAAAGAAAGAAGTAATAGTGCCACTGTATAGGTCATTGGTAAGACCTCATGTAGAGTACTGTGTTCAGTTCTGGAGGCCATATCTCCAGAAGGATATAAATACATTAGAGACTGTACAAAGAAGAGCAACTAAAATGGTGCATGGCCTACATCACAAAACGTACCAGGAAAGACTAAAAGATCTATGTATAGTTTATAGCACAGAAGGGAAAGGAAGGACATGATAGAAACTTTCAAATATATCAAGGGTTTTAACAAGGTACATGTGGGAGACATTCTTCAGAGGAAGAGGAGCAGCAGAACACGAGGACATGCACTGAAACTAGAGGGAGGAAGATTCAGGGGAAATGCGAGGAAGAATTACTTCACAGAAAGAGTAGTAGATAAGTGGAATAGCCTACAATCAGAGGTGGTAGAGGCAAATACAGGAGTACAATTTAAACATGCTTGGGATAGGCATATTGATATCCTTACAAAAAATAAGAATCAAATATGGTTTCAGGTAACATGTTTAAAAAAGTGTCAGACTAGATGGGCCAAGTGGTTCTTATCTGCCGTAAAATTCTATGTTTCTATCCCCATAGACTGTTGCCGGGAGCGCACTCCCACGACCAGATCTGCAATGGTCACTGGTCGCAGGAGCATCTAGTTTTCATCAGCGACTATAGCTGGTTGCTGATGAAACGGGAGCTTTAGTTCTTAGTGTATTACCATAAATACTTCTTTGTCTTTCTTGGTTTATTATCATTGAAATCAGGCAGTAGCACATCGCTATAGTTAGATCTAATCTAGAGATAATTTACAGTATGATTCTATGGCTATAAATATATGAGTTACTTATCTAGTGTGGAAAAAAAACACATCTTTCTGGGTATTGGATTTTGATATGGTCTGCAGCTTAATGCCACTAGATAGTTTGGGGTGTCTGCATTTTATAGTGGCTTACAAAACAGGGTTCTAATTTAACAGTAATAATTTGTACACATTAGTTTTACATTGAATAAACTCTGTATATGTTTATTAGTATATTATCTGTCTTATCACTATTTACAGTAAACAACATCCTCACAACCATTTGCCTTAAATTCTAATTGATGGTAAATTACTACATACAGTAGGATGCGACGGGCTAGTCATACAGGCGGACCACGAAGGGGAAGGTGTGCTGAGACAGGTGAAAAGGGTGCAGAGGGGTGAGGAGGGGGTGGTTTTATATTGCGGTGGTTGGGGAAACCAAGTGCGGGTCCCCCCCCCCCGTGCGCTCCTGGGGATACCACTGATAATCTGGCAAAATGGGTTATCTGGCACAGTGCTGAATTCCAGGGTGTTGGATTATCATTGGTCACCCTGTACAATTATTTCAGTCTTTGGCAATTGACCTTTTCGGATCAATATTATAGGAAATAGTGAATAAGTGCTTGATGCTTCCATGAGTCTATTTTGTACCAGTTACTTTGCAGCTTAATTAAAACAAGTTCTTAAAAAAATCATTTATGTTAACGGTATAGTCTAGCATTTAATCATTTAAGACTTAAGATTCATAAACCTACAGTAAGTAGGCATGCAACCTGAATCACTACAGAAGTTTTTAATGCAAACAAAAATAACTGTGATGTAGCTTAATATTTAGGGGCAGATTTATTAAGCTTGGAGAAGAGATAAACTGGAGATAAAGCGGAGAAAAGGTAAAAGGAGATAAACCACAGCCAATCAACTCCCAACTGTCTTTTTCAAACACAGCTGATTGGCTGGTGCTTTATCTCCTTTTACCTTTTCTCCACTTTATCTCCAGTTTATTTCTTCTCCAAGCTAAATAAATCTGCCCCAGAGTGTGTTGTCTCAATTCAGTAAGAACCCATGGATTTTTTTTTCGGAATTGAGTATAGAAACCACAAACATTGAGTGCAACTCAGCATTTTATTCTTCTCTAAAGCTGGGGACACACAATATCGGCAGTGCTCCTGGGACACATGTTATAGGCCATCATACACACTGAATGGTATCATTCACTGTATTGTTCAGTGAGGTCACCCAGCCCTCCATTGAACATGCAGTCGCTATAGTCAAAATTTAGTGCATGTTCAGACGATAGGGGAGGTTGTCAAAGACCTGCGGAAGCAGGCCTCATTAATGATATATAGTGCGTACACACTAGACAATATGCACAATAATATCTTGGATGATATTGTTATTGTGCATATTGTTTAAAGACATCTTATAGTGTGTATGCACCATTAGACCATGTTCAGCATATAACGCAATGCTTTTGATGTGTTAAGAATTGCACTTATATATGTGCAATCTCTAAATGCTGAAAAGGATTGCACTGAAATAATTTACAAACATCTCAGATCACAAGTTTACTTTTCTTTAGTGATAAGATTAATATTCCCTTCTATTAAGATTAAGGGGGTTATTCCAGTTCACTCCTTCTGGCAAATTCCTTCTTAGATGGACAAAACCATGTGCACTGCGGGTGGGGCAGATGTAACTTGTGCAGAGAGAGTTAGATTTGGGTGGGGTTTTACTTCAAAGTGAGATCTATATTGCAGTGTAAAAATAAAGCAATCAGTATTTTCCATGCACAGAAACAAAATAACTCACCCAAATGTAATTCTCTCTGCACATTTGACATCTGCCCCCCTGCAGTGCACATGGTTTTGTCCATCTAAGAAGGAATTTGCCAGAAGGAGTGAACTAGAATAACCCCCTAAGTGCCAGATGTATCAAGCTTCAAAAAGAGATACAATGGAGAGTGATAAACAGACAGCCAATCAGCTCCTTCCTGCTATATTACAGGCGGTGTCTGAAAAATGACAGGTAGGAGCTAATTGTCTTTTTTTAATCACTCTCCATTTTATCACTTTTTGAAGCTTGATACTGTACATCTGGTCCTAACTATATGTGTGTGTGTGTGTGTGTGTGTGTGTGTGTGTGTGTGTGTGTGAGATCATGTTAGAGCATTTCTATTTAATTAATGTAGTTTTGAAGTACATTAGAAGAACTTCAGTGCCAATTGACACATTACCTTTGTGAAATCTGCTTCTAATTTTAGTTTAGAACTTAAAGGTTACTTTCATTAAAATACATATGAAATATATACTGCATATTATACAGAGGTCACTTTTATTAAAATACATAACATATTCGTTATGATATATATTTATTTTTACATAAAAGAATAATTTTCTTTTCCAACATAAAATCTATAATTTGTGCTAACCGTTCACAAGCTGTGGATTTTTCCATTTTCGTCTTCTTAGACTCAGACGATGCCTGTTAGAGTAATGTACCATTTACGGTGGTCTGTTTTGCACATAGCCTTTTCATGTCTTCTTTTTCTCTTTGTCAGCAAATATGCAAACAATTAGCCTCTTCATATGAATGTATAACAGAGAAGGATATTTAATTTTGTTTTGCTAACATTTTAGGCAAATTTCAATTTTAAATACATTTTATTTTTTTAATTAAATGAATACTTTGCTTAGCTATTCATAGGATGTGATTGTGGTGAATAGATACAATTGTATACAATATGATTGTATTCACTTATTGTGATTAGCCAAGATACTGTAGATACAAGATTATGTAACTTTACAAAAGTCTTAACTACTTTACATTTGACATTTAGCCTTAACAAAGGTGCACAACAGATTCTGTAGATACAAACAGACAACTCTCCATTCCACCCACACTGAGCTTTGTATACAGTCTGTGGGAGTGTTATAATATAAGTGTGTTGCTCAAGGTTTCTCTAACCTTTAAGATTACACTACAGTATGCACAACTAATAATATATTTGAGTGTACTGTTAAACAAACAAAACAATGATACTATACTTACAGTACAATGTATGCAATGTTTGCCGGGTACAAAACTGCACAATCTGCACTAACCTCTAGCTGCTCAACTTATTCCTTACAGGCTGATTGGGCATCAGTGACGTCTTTAATGAACTTATACCAGCTTAGTATAACACCACAGGAATATCTATTTATGGGAGATGGATGTGTAGTTTATATGGGCCCATGGTTCAAGGTGGCCCTCATCGTACGCCCTGCTACAATGTAATCTATTTACTATTCCTTGGATGGAGATAAAGTGGACAGAGATAAGCTATCAGCCACTTGGCTTCTAGCTGTCATTTTTCAAGAACAAACTATGACATGGAAGTGAGAAGCTGATTGGCTCATACTTTGGGGGTTATTCTGGTTGATTTGTTCGGATGCAAATTTGCATCCTTGTGAGTCAACCATGCGAATGGTGGCCTGACCGCCAACCATTCGCAGCGCATCTTCGCACGTGCTGGCTGCGAATGGATGTTTTACATAAACATTAATTTGTAGCTTGCAGGGGAACACATGTCATTCGATGGTTGCCGAAAGGACAGAACTTGCACGCATATATAAGGGTGCTCAGATCAACCTTAGCTGTGCGTGCACATTTTTAGGGAAGAGGGCGGGCAGCTGACATCTGGTAATGTCATCTGCCGGCGCCCATATCATTGGCCAGTTCCCATGGGCGAGTACCCGTGCCCGCCGCCCCACGCCGTTGGGTGCATGCACCCAGCATCTGCACATGCACAGGATTGCGGATGGAGATAAAGGGCCTTATTCTAGTTCACTCTTTCTGACAAAATCCTTCTTAGATGGACAAAACCTTGTGCACTGCAGGTGGGGCAGATGTTACTTGTGCAGATATAATTAGATTTGGGTGGGGTTTTACTTCAAAGTGAGATCTATATTGCAGTGTAAACATAAAGCAGCCAGTATTTACCCTGCACAGAAACAAAATAACTCACCCAAATCTAATTCTCTCTGCACATTTTACATCTGCCCCCCTGCAATGCACATGGTTTTGTCCATCTAAGAAGGTTTTGTCAGAATGAGTGAACTAGAATAAGGCCCAAAGGACCTTATCCAGGACTACCGAACAGACCTGAATAAGGTCCTCTATCCCCATCCACTTTTTCTCACTCCGAGGTAAATAGAACCCTCATTGTTTTGGGATCTCAGTGCTTGAAATGTCAGATCCGGAGAATAACACTGCTGTCCACAGTAAGGGAGGTGCTGAACCTGCTGATAGAGGATATCTCTGATAATAAAGGTCTGTCTGTAAATACACCAATTAAATGCACCTAGATACTGTAGTCACCTCACCACAGAGCTTATCACTAAAGTAAAGCTTCAGTAGGTGAGTGCCAAGAGTGGATTTAGGGACGAGGGTGCCCTGAGGTAAAAATTATTGGCCAACTCCTAGCCTCTTTAATGGTACATTTCTGACTGACAGCATCCACTTGTGGTGTCCCCAAATAACTGACACCCCTAGGCATGTACCTCACATGCTGAGTGGGAAATTCACCCATGGGGAGTTCTGCATGCTAACAGTCATCTAACTGCCCTAGTATTATATAGCAAAATGCAGTGAGTAAAGAATAATGTTTCCGGACTTTAGCTGGGTACCTGAAAGGCTGACATATTAGATCCTGGATACACCTTGAGTGATTTAATCCTTGTTCCGAGTGAATTTGACTAAATACAGTAGGTTTGACAATTGGCAAGCAAATATTTTTATGTATCATAATGACCTGTAATGTTTACCTTATACATAGGAAAGATAATTTTTTTTTTTGACACAAATTTTTTTTGTTTGAATTTATATAACAAATGTTAGTGACTCTGGCATTTTTAGCGGATATTTTGAACATCTCTCACAGAGGTGCTGGCACTCAAAGGGTTAATGAAGGTTGAAGTGACATTTGCCCTTTCCTTTATTACACATGCTGCGGTCACTAGCTGTCTTTTCCCCAGGGATAATGTGCACTGAGTGTATCTGGAGCCCGTACTGCATGCAGAAATCATCATTATGCTTCACACAATACTTTTTAGCCTGCCCTCAGACTCCTGTGAAATTAGCCAATAGGAGTCTTGAGACAGGCTCAGTAGTGTGTGAAACCTTGTGCTGATTCCTGGGCGCTGCATCACGCCAGATACGCACAGCACATCTGTTACATACATGATGACATGCATATTTTATGTGTTAAATGGTTCATCCCTGCACTATATGGAATCACCCTTTGATTGAGAACATGGTTTTATTACAACTGATGATGGCACACTGATTAGAGAATGGTTTTCACCTTGGCTCTAAGCATGAATTCCTTCAGTTTCTTTCCCTCTGCTCACTCTGCGATACTAATCCAATACAATTGGATACAGTGCCATGCTCAGTGAAGAACACACAGCTTTCCTTGTGCCAGTTTATACTTTAAAGGTTCATTGTCCCAACTCTTAAAAAGGTTTGTCTAAAAAAAATGTTCTACCTGCAGTATCAATAAAGATTAATGAATAGTTCCTCCTCTGACTGATCATATAATAGCCATCATTTCATCATATTATGTTTTGTGTATCACTATTCCCCTCGCTACCATGTGAGTGATTTCTCCTGGCTTCGCAAATAGAATGGCTGACATCTTGTAATGTCAGCCACCTGTAGCCGACACACGTTGTCCCGCCCGCGTACTATGGGTAAGCCCAGCTTTTTCATGAGGAAGCCCATAAAATTCTGGGCATTCCCATGAGTGACACCTGTCCCTGCCGCCATGCGCCCTGATCCTTGTGGACCATTTGGCGACTATGCAAGTCACCAAAGACGTTCACAAAGGGGAGCTGCACATGCACATAGTACCCCATGCACATGCGCAAAGCCCCAAACATTGTAATGTGAATGCAGAATTCGCCCCGTTACGAATGAATTAGAAGGATGTGGGCCAGTATACCATAGAGAATTGCATTTAAATATCAGTGGAAGATATATTATGATTATTATTATTATTATTATTATTATTATTATTAATAACAGTTTCTTATATAGCACACACATATTCCTTTACAGAGTATAGTTGAACACTCACATCAGTCCCTGCCCCAGTAGAGCTTACAATCTACATTCCCTACCACATGTACATGCACACACAGGTCTGTAGAGAGACTGAAGAGGCCTGGTAAAACTGGAGGCATAACCTAATCACAGAGGATGGCCAAGTCCCCTTTTAAAAACAGCCCTAAAAAACCTGAGCCTGCCGAATCAAAAGGGGGGCTAGGGCTGAGCACGATCAGTGAGATCACTAACGCCCCTGTAGGCAGAGGAGACTGCTACACTAAATGACAGCAGCCTCCCTGCATCCACAGCAGACAGCTTATCATTGGTGATCAATAGAAATGCAAATGCAGGAGGAGATGATCGCAGTCGTAGAGAAACATGGTGACTATCAGTTACAATGCTCCTCTGTGATGGCCAGCCTTAGTAAATCTGACCTTACTCAGGCTGCGTGCTACAGGGCAGCTTGCGAGACTAAGGAGACTGCAATTTGTGGTGCAGTTCTTGGCCTGGCCACTCCCAGGAAGGGACAGATGCCCCACACCCATCCCGCCCCCTTAATGCCTCTACCTGTCAATCAGTTAGAGGCGTTCACTAAAATACAATGCAAGAACAGTTTTCCCGACCATTGGGAAATTGCACAGCTGATCACCAATGCAACCAGTCCTGAATTAGGCCCAATAAATGCTATTTTTACCACTTTACTTTTTCAGTGGGTAGTGACAACAATTCATTTAATTCTTAAGCATTTTTAAGATTAGTTTAAAATGTGTACATTCTGTATACACAATAGTTTTAATGTTTTTTTCTTCATATTGTTTTCTTGATATTAACCCCTTCCCGACATATGACGTACATGTACGTCATATGACGGTTGCGGAGGAATCAAGCCAGCTCACGGAGTGAGCTGGCTTGAAAGAGAGCAGGTAATGGCTGTATATTACAGCCAGGTACCTGCTCTCACGGCCACGAGCGGCGAGTTCGCCGATCGTGGCCGTTTAACCCTTTAAGCACCGCGGGCAAAGCGCCCGCAGTGCTTAAATAGCTGATCGGAGGGGGGGTGCCCCCCTCCGGCGCCGATCGGGGCCCCCCGCGGCGAGATCGGAGGGTGCCGATCGGTTGCCATGGCAGCCAGGGGTCTAATGTAGACCCCTGTGCTGGCCATGTCAGCATTCCTATTACATCCTGCCTGAGGCAGGATGTAATAGGAAGTGCTGAAAATCACTATGTTCAGCCATAGAGCTCTATGGCTGAACCTAGTACAGGCGATCGCGCCCCCTAGTGGTCAAGTACACTAGGGGGCCTTGTAGTAAAAAAAAAAAAAAAAAAAAAAAATATTAAAAGTTCAAATCACCCCCCTTTCCCCATTTCACAAATAAAAAAAAATAAAAAATAAAAAAAATAAAAAAAATATTTGGTATCGCCGCGTTCCTAAAAGTCCGATCTATTAAAATATAACATTAGTTATCCCGCACGGTTAAAGGCGTAAACGTAAAAAAATTCCCAACGCCAAAACTACGGTTTTTTGGTCGCATCGCCTACCAAAAAAATTTTACTAAAAGAGATCAGAAAGTCGCACATATCCCATAATGGTATTAATTAAAAAGTACACTTCAGCCCACAAAAAATGAGCCCTCACCCAGGTCCGTAGGTGGAAAAATAAAAAAGTTATAAGCCGCAGAACATGGCGACGCGACGCAAATTAGAAAAACCGTAAAATTTTCTATTTTTTTTTTTAGTGGTAAAACGGAACAAAAACTATATAAGTTTGGTATCACCGGAATCGTAACGACCCATAGAATAAAGATAACCCATCATTTTAAACGAACTATGAACTCCAAAAAAAACGTAACCAGCGCAATATTGCGGAATTGCGTTTTTTTTCCTTTTTACCCCACATTGAATTATTTCCTGATTCCCCAGAATATTATACAGTATAGTAAATGGTACCATTAAAAAGTACAACTTGTCCCGCAAAAAAAAAGCCCTCATGTGTCTATATAGCCGGAAAATTAAAAAAGTTACGCTTATTTGAACGCGAGGAGGAAAAAAAAAAAATTTACAAAAAACGCCCCGTTGGGAAGGGGTTAAAGAAACAATTATTGTCATTCAATTCTTGAAATTCATTCTTCAAATTAACGACACCTTAATTATATATACTGAAATTTACAAACTTATTTTTGCTTTTAATACAATTTCATTCCAGATAAAAAAAAAAAAAATGATTTGTTTATTATATGGTATTTTCCAGAGTCAAAGAAGGACATTTAAGCTTTTACAGTCAACAAATTTAAAACTTAATTTACTAAATGTTCCGGAGTTTGTCCGCAAAGTATGGTCTGTCAACCACAGCAGAACAGAGTACTAATGTTTTTCAATTTCATTAGATATTTTGTTCAACGACTTAGGTTTTGTGGGATTTTTCTTTACATTTTTAGCTATTAGATGTTTGACTATACTTATTTCTGTCAGCATAAGCTTCTGAATCATAACACCTTAAATAGCTTTGTAACATATAATCTTCATTGGGATAGTGTCATTCGGTTCTATTTTTGATATTGTTATGAGTGTTCTCTTATTTTAATTTATTTGCTGAAAGTAAAAGGTTTTATTCAAAGACTATTCTATATTAATGTCAATGACAGCTAATTTTAGGTCCTGCTAATGATTGGCCATTGTTTAAATATTTGGCCTGTTTTCAGGATTGCTTGCATCCTTGTCAGACAATATTTATTATAAAAGGGACTCAATCTACAATGTAATATCAATATCATTGTAGTTGTATGTCTAGACAGTGTTTAAGCTCCATCCAGATTTCCCTACCTTCAGATAATAGGTAGGGAAATCTGGATGGAGGTGGGGGGTATCCAACCAGCTGCAATCAATTTTCCCACAAAAAAAAAAATCCGGAATCCCGGCGTTCAAAATCCCTATGCCGAAATCCCTATGCCGAAATCCCGACTGGCGAAATCCCAAAACTTTCTCCCTCCGTGGGTGTCGAGCAAGGGGGGGGCAATCCACGTCCCCCCCTTGTTGGGATTTCGGCGGTCGGGATTCCGGCGCAGGGATTTTGAACGCCGGGATTCCGACCGTCGGGATTCCATACCGAATCCCTCTGAGGCACCGATGTATTATATAGCTTCCCTTCTGGACCTACAAGCTATGCTATTACTGGTGCCTGTCTTTGTGTTTCCCTCATATGTTACTATATGTTACTATATAGATTGTAAGCTTGCAGCAGGGCCCTCTTACCTCCAAGTCTTGCTGTTGTTACCAAGTTTGTTTTATCACTGTCTACTATTGTAAAGCGCAATGGAACCTGCTGAGCTATATAAGAAACTGTAAATAAATAATAAAATAAATAGTCCTGTAACACTGGATTAGGTCTGGAAATTCACCCAGACCTGGTGAGATAGAAAGGGCCTAGGGGTGTTCCCAGTGTCTACATGAGTTGACTATTCACATGGGTGCTCTGACATCCTCATTTGGTGGTAAGGTGAAATTGTTAGTTCACATACCCCTAGGAGGTGCGCCTGTTGCATTCATATGAGGCACAATCAGAATACATATCATAATGTAGCTTTTGGGAGTCATGGAAGGTGTCGATGTGGACAGGGGACAACCATCTTAATGGACTTCTGCAAATCATATTATACAGTATGTACGGCCTGCACAGCGTGACCTCTGACCGTCTGACCAGCATTAGACTGTGCATGCAGAGTCTAATCCCGAAATCCCTGGATTGGAAACTTCAATCCCGGGATTGAAATCCCAGCGTATTTGGGACCAAATCCAGGGATCCCTAGATTGGTTAACCTAAATATCTCCCATTATGCAAATCATCTAGTGCCATTGATGGCTAACCTTGACATTCCAGCTGTTGTTGAACTATACATCCCAGCATGCTCTGCTTCAGTTTTGCTATTTGGCCATGCTACATCTGATGTAGAGCATGCTGGGATGTGTAGTTCAACAACATCTGGAGTGTCAAGGTTAGCCATCAAGGATCTAGTGTGTACCCATCATAAGTATCTGTTTTAAAATAGCTCCATACAAGAGCTGTGCATTGTAAAATGGTCTGTTGTGGGGATGTTATGCATTGTATACTGGTCAATACAAAAATGTTGGTGTGCAAGAGTTATCTGAGAAATGATTTATATAATGAACATCAGTGTGGCACTGTTTATTTAAAAAATAGATACCAGTGAGGGCTTTTATGTGCAACTATACATTGTGTGGGATTTGTTTTTTTCAATACTATACATTATTTTATTGTCTGTTTTCTTGATATGGCATATATGATAAATATTTTAACCATTTCCAGACAAAAAATATCCAAAATTCCCTTGCATTGTGTTTGTTTTTTGCAATTGTCTGCTAAAACCTGAAGATCAGTACAAAGATTATTTCGGGACAAAAGATGAAGAACTTCCCAACTCTTTAGACGTGAGCTTGTGAATACAAAACTGTAAAGGCCTGATTCTGGAAAGTGGATGGATGGATTGTACAGATTTCAGCATACTGTGGATGCACTAAAGAAAAAACTCAGTAACTGCACATGAGCCAATATGACACATGGACCAATGGGGCTTGCAGGTTGAGCTATTTATCGACAGGTTATGGGCATTTCTGTCTTGTGGGATTGTCATGTGAGGCTGTTTGGGCTGACTGCCATGCATTGTGTGCAGATGGAGATGGGATGCCTGTATCAGATGAATCTTTGCACAGTTCAATTCAAATAGTGGAGGCACAGTAACTTCCACCAACTACCATTCCATACAGACTCACTGGCAGTTGGTGTTGCTTCCCTTTTAAAATTTTGGACTGTGCTGCTGCCCCACCCCTGGAGCCACCACTGCTGAGTAGCTATTCCAACCTCTTGCCCCTGCAGCCAAAAAAAATTTTCTAGCCATTCTAAATAACATTTGTTCCTTAATAGTCCCTTCTTTATCTTCCCTCCAGGACTTCCAAAAGGGGAGATGCAGGTGATCAGTGCCAGGTACTGCTCGAATTGCATCATCATCATCATGGCCTGGCAGGCCTTGGCACAATAGCATGACTCATGAAGGGAGTGGGCCATAAAGTTGGGAGTCACCAGAAATAATATCGCTATGCCCTTTGCCCCACCAATTTAACTAGGAAGTGGGCAGGATGCGGGAGGGTCACCTGCTCACCCAAAAGTCTGTGTGGATTTGCAAACATGTATAAGTCTCCCAGACCTTTTCAGTAAGCAAGTATCTGATACATTGACAATGCAAACTGAAAATACTTGTACAATGGTACCTAACATTTACTAAACTTCTGTATGAAAAATCTAGTCATTCACAAAATTTGAGGCCCAGCCCAGGAATTTTAGTGTCCCTGGGCTAGCTGACAACTGTTAACACTTTTATTTATTGGAAGAAGTTTCATGGATTCTGGTAAACTATCCCCTCTCATGCAAAAAAAAAACACCTATATTTTTAATACATTTGATTAAAATCTGTCCATATGAGTATTGTAGATGTTCAAATCTCATTGTATCATTTTATTTCCTTTGTGACTCTGGAAATAATTCTAGAAACTGTTGCAAGCGGCAGTGTTATGAGAGGTGTCAGATTCCGTCTCCTTTAGTCATGTAAAGCAGCCATCAAGCATTTATTTCTCACACTTATGTGTTAAGATGTGTACAGTATACACTGTGCATCTTAACTTGTCAAAAATGAAATTGCTTCTGGCTTTCAAAATCCTTCCATTCAAGGGGACGTCAAGAAGTCAGTTGGAAGAATGTGAAACATTTGCGGTTTAGTATATGTGATTGGATTGGCAATGCTGTTCTGCTCACAGGCATTGTATGAGCAGCAAGCATATACTATAATCCAGGAACTGTTTGTTCATTTCTGTTACCAATTACACTGTGCCAGGTAAAGGAAAGACAGAAATTATGATTATGTACAGTTCTATTATCAAAATGATGTAGTGATAACCTGAACATTTCTAAAAGAAAATTAGATCAATCAAATAAAATACTAATAAGAAGTACGTAGAAAAAAAGTTAAACTGCATAGCGGGGAACCGAAGTCTCCAACTTGTCGAATGAAGGCATTTTGAACCTCATTCAGATCCGGTTGTTGTTACCACAAATTTCAGATCATCATTACTATGCACATATGCAGGACATGTGTGAGAATGGGTCCTGTGATGTAGGGAGCAGGGCAGCATCAGACTTTCAGTGAATGACAGCCTGCTGCCATTTATGGTGCAGGAAGGGGGAAGCAACAACTTTTCCCATAATATAAGCATGTCACCGCTGACACAATAGGGAAGAGGCCAAGGATCTCTCTTGTTGGACCAAGAGGTCCTGACCTCTGCTATAGGCATCCTGATTCGATGCCTGAGGCCTAGGGTGTGGGTTGGAACACTACTGCAACAGGAGGCATCTACTTGTAACAGACACCTCCTGGCACATTTATAGTACATACAGAGCTATCCCTGCTCCAACCACATCTGAATAAACCACATAATGTATAATGTATAGTGTATGTCTTACGTCTCTGCTTGGCTTATGTGCCTTCTAATAATTACTTTTTTTTTGTTATGGGATGCAAAATAAATAAAAAAACAACAACTTGACAAAAACAACTTGTAAGCTGTACCAGTTCCTAGTGAGAGTCTCAGTCAATGGCAGTACAAGCTTATATCCCAAAATTATTAAGCATCCTATTTGTTTTTTAGGGTTATGTATAGTGCACATTGACACATTTTGACAGATTAGAAAAGAATCGGCAGGCGGGATTCAATGTCTTCTTCTTTAGCTTTTTTCTTTTTCTTCACCTTTTGCCTTTGAAGGGAGCTGACTACTCCCATAAGCAACTGCTTTGAGGAAACAGTACATAACGGGCACTCTTAATTAACCTTGGTTGATTCTTTTTAGGGATTCAATGTCCTGCCTGCTGAGCACTGAAAAGGGGGCGTGGCCATGAGATTTGGCCGTGGATCGGCAAGCTAAGGCCATGAGCTCAAAAATCCACGGCCGTTCTCAACGCTGTCAGGAAAGACAGCATTGAATAGGGGCCCGCCACTCTATTTTCCCCATCAGGAATAGTTTGAATAACCCCCCTTAAAGCCCCCATACATTACTGTGACTTCTCTGAGGGGAGAAGTCGCAGCCTATCCCCCTTGAGCTGCCCGTGATCTTCCCAGGTTGTAAGATTGCATACAGTATATTTTTGCATGTGATATATGATCTGACAGATCCTACATGCAGCACTTGTGATCTAGACTCTCCGATACAATGTGCAGGGGATCGTGCATCGAAACAGATCTAAAACACATACAATTTGCCCGATTTCACACGATCTCTCATCCCGATGCGTCAGAAGTTGGTGTGTACAGCTACTGTAAGGCACAGATGACAACTTGTTTCATGCAGCAGCATGGACAGTGTAATGGTTAGCATTACTGCCTCACAGCACTGAGGTCACAGGTTCAATTCCCACCATGGCCCTAACTGTTTTTCACAATTGGTGGTGGGTGGTACATAAACAATATAACAAAAGTTTCTATTGGGCCCACAAATATCCACATAATTGTTCCCATACCTCCCAGCTTTGGTCATCTCAGAATCGGGGCCTACCGGCCAGAGGTTAAAGTAAGGGGGATTTGGGTAAACTGGGTTCCACCACTTCTACTGGTGAGCTGGAACATTTTAAACTCCACATTGGCCCTGCACAGTAATTCTTACAGAGAAGCATTCTAGTTTGCAGGGAGATGCCTAAACCCTACCACTTGCCCTGTCTCTGCCTAATGGGGGGGGGGGGGGAGAAATGAGGTGGCATAGATAAATTAGTTCCCGCCTCTGCATGACCGCCTTAAGCCCTGCTGCCAGTCCCCCCTGAGCAGCTGAGCAGCCCCCATCTTCCCTCCTTCCCTGTTAAATGGCATGTGCATGTGCATCTATTCAGTGATCTTCAGCTGAGCAGAGCAGCAGTGATCACTGCCTCTCCAACTGTGTCCCCCCTGCATGTGAGACACTGCGACCCGCGGATGGGACAGCAGGACATTGTCCAATCAGAGGGACTGTCTCACTGGAATCAGGACAGTTGGAAAGTACAGTATGCTTTTCTATCTGTTATTGAATAAAATATTTACATTAGCCTATAAGTTTTATATCTTGAAAATGTAAGTACTACTTACAAGATCATCAAAATTACAACATCACAGTAATATCAGCGCCAGTTTCTGTTGCACCTGAACACTTGAATTTCTCAATCAGGCGCCATCTAGTTGTCACCAGCACACACAACACTTGAATAACCCTCGTAAAGGTGAGGAGCAGCAATAGCCTTTTATTATATAGGAAATAAGTAGTTTATACAGGCTCTTGTCCAAGATGAAATGTAAGATTGTGCGTAATGAATATACAAGGTACTTTCAACTAACACCCATTAGTTTTTCTGAACTTATAGAGAAAATAAACATATCAACTAAAATATTCATGTACAAGGGACAGAAATATCTCATGTTTCAACTAGTTATTTTAAAGTACTTATTATGTCATTTTTTTGCTAATGCAAAGTCTTTTTCATGGCAGATTGGTGTAAACCTTTTTAGTCTGCTCTGTAATCACTGCTACATTATGAGTATCTTCTTCAGAACAGGACTCTCATGCCTTTTATGTGCTCTGTACATCAGTGTCAAACGACTGCACTAGAAGCGTAATGGCTTAAGATGTATCATTGCCATGTTCTGTAGCTCCAATTAGCACATTGACCGGTCAAGCATTATTTGCTCATGATTTTTTTACATGGCAAAACTTGACTTTTCCTATTTTCATCATTTTGTTTTATTCTTTATTTTTTAACATCTTTTCATTAAAGCACTGACATTTATACAATAAGATACAGATAGTAACATCAGCCTCAAACACGCATCTGTTATACAATCACATATGTATTACATATAGGTAACATATTTGTATCAAAATTATTTGTATCAAAATTAGTTGCCCATATATAAAATTCACATTTTTATGATTTTTTTATTACCATTTAAAGATATATATGAAGTTATTTTGATATCTAATGCTGTGATTTTAATTTCAGTATTATAAGATAATAAGAAAAAAGTAAAAATAAATAAAATATAAAAAAACAAAGAAAGAATATGCCCTTTTCCCAAATCCCCCCTCCCCCACTGAGAGTGTGCCGTCACCTCATCGTGACTTCTGACCATTTTGTGAATGGGTTTTAGTAATATGTATTGGTGGATCAACACTTATTTACCCTTTGAGGGCCAATGCTGCTGTGAGAGATGTGCAAAATATCCACAAAAACTGCCAGGGTGGAAGCCGAGCAATATAAATCACTTTAGTTATTGCTGGCAAATGATCAAGTCAATTCATTGAAGTTTTGTCAAGTATTTAGCAAAAAAAAAAAAAAAGTCGCTGGGGGTGATGCTGGCAAGTGTGTTTCATACTATCTTGAATCTATTTTCTAATATCTATAGAAAATGTTGCAATGTAGCTTTCCCACATCAAAAACATTTTTTTGGACTTTCGATTCATTGTCTAAGATAACCTTGACCCAATCCATTCTAAAAAGGTGGAATATTTTATATTTAATGGGAATGTTGGGGAGATGTGGAGGTCCATTCCTGCAATATCATCTTGCTGGCTGCCACGCTCATTGCCAGAAGTAGTCGTCTCCCTCCTCCACATACTCTCAGTGTAGACAATATTATGCCTAATATTGCCCATTCTGCTGTAAATGGTATACTGTAAATTGGAACTTCTTCATTATAGATATGTAGGAACAACAACAGGTAACCCCATCTACCCCCACTCCCCAACATCTCCTTCTCCAAAAAAGTACAGATATCCACAAGTCCAGATGTCCAATCTGACAGATACATCAGCCCCGGAAAAGAGAACATCTTAATAAATTAATACTTCCCAGATAAAATATGGATAGATTTTTCAACTCTCAAGTTCGTCATAATTTTTTTTTAAATAGGGGTATAGTTTAGTTTATATGTCAGACATTTGGTGGGGAATTTGAACTCCTAAATATGTAACATGTACTCTGTTCCATTTTAAAGGAAGCATTAAGTAGGCGATAATGGACATGATGTCACAGAAAGGGCAGTAGAAGTTGTGGAGGTTGTCGCCTGTCATCTTTTGGGTTTCAAATTAATTTAAATTACTTGCTGTCACTAAAGGAATCAATATCACTAAAGGAAAATGTGTACGTTTTGCCAATAGTCCTGTTATACTCCCCCAAAATTCCTGAGGTGCAATATTTGGGTGTATATATTCATTAGGGTGATTTCCGGTATGATAGTGATTTGCAAACATTTCTATTCGTAGTGTAGGCCTGATTCATATTTGACTGCATAGCAAATTTTTTAAAATGGAGGAAAACAACAGTAATGTCAGCATCAACGGCTATGAACACCCAAATGGAACAACACTTGACTTGCTCTGTCTGGCGCGCCATCTCATGGCTTTCAGCGCCAAACCTGTGAATTTCCTTCATAGATATACAGTAAGGAGCAGTGTTAGTCTATTTTCATATGGAATTGTGTAAATAACAATTTGTGAAGTATTCGGGATTTTTTTTTCTTTATTTTTTGTTTTTTGTTTTACATAATATAGAGACTTTAGGCAAGATGTAATAGTTTGCGATTTTTAGACTTTTGAGGTATTTAGTCAAAAAACATTACACTTTTTGCCACGAAATTCGCACACTTTTGACCTGACACGCTTCAATTCGCATCCAGATGTTTTCCCATTATAAAGTATACAACTCGCAAATGTAATATGGTGTGATTTTTGATAAAATTTACCAAAAATCGCAAAACAAATAGACCAAGTACAGTGATATCTGTGAATGGTTCTGTCGCAAAAAATGTGTTAGAGTGAAAAAGAAAAAAGGTGCCAGGTCCCACCGCCCTGGCTTTAGCCACAGTGACCAGCCCTGGTGGTCATGGTGCGGCCGGGGGACCTTCTATAAAAAGTGTCCCTTGGCTGTGGCATGACAACGCTGGCTGCTGGAGCCCAGTGCTGGTTCCAAAATATGGGGGACCACCAGTTTTTTTGTCCCCTGCATTTTTGTAACCAGGCCCAAAGCAAGAGCCTGGTGCTGGTTTCTTAAATACAGGGGACTTCTACTCATTTTGTCCCCTGTATTTTTAACACCAGGACCAGTTCAATGAGCCCAGGGCTGGTTATGCTCAGGAGGGGGGACCCCACAAGGTTTTTTTTACTAAATACAGCACACTTCCATCTAAAAAAATCACACTTGCATTTATGCACACATTTTCATGACTAAAATTGCACAAAATCGCATGACATTGCATTTTTCACACCGTAATTCGCATTCCATTCCATTTGCGAATTTGACAAAAAAATTTAGATTTTAAAACATGCGATTTTGTGCGATTTTGGCACATGACTAAAAATCTCTCCCTTTCTAAAATACTTTTCCTTACTAAAGCTTTTTCATTTGAATGGTATAAAAAGTTTTATTACTATATATTTGCCTTCAATTTAGTGAGGAAAATACTTTTAGACCACTAAGTCACTATTATACAAAAGTATATATTTATATCTGTACAAATAATGTTTGATTGAGTCTAACTTTGTAAAATATACTTGATTGTCAGTGACTCTGGCTTTTACTTACTGTGTCTGGCAGCACTGTTCCCTTAGGGTAGCAGTTACTCTATTGCGAACAGGTGATGGTAAGCACCTGCCACGCTGAAGTGCCTCTCCTGCTGCTGCAGGGACTGCCAACATCTCCTTCCTGCTGTAATTCTGCTCCTGGCAATTCTGACTGGTGGGTGCTGCTCTGTCTCAGATTTAAAGGGACAGGGGACACAGTCAAACCTATAAAAATAATTTTATGGATGCTGCTCTTTCTCAGGATTAAAGGGACAGGAGACAGATTCAAACTCCCTCCCATTAAAAAGAAGTTTATGGGTGCTGTTCAGTGCCAGGGTAATAGCCTCTATGACACCCATTGTTTGGTTTTCTATGACTCCCAGTGTGATTGCCAGTGTTCTAATCTGGTTTGTCTGATGACACCCTTTGTCTGCTCCCTTAGTACTGCTTATGATCTCCTGTGTCTTCCTGTGACCTGTTTCTGCCTACTCCTGTAGTTATGCTCCTAGTTGTCTACTTTTTCTGACTTTAGCCATTCCTCTACCTGATTCTGCCTGCTTTCTGCTACTGCATTGTAAGGGGCATTACAATGCAGGGCATAATATGGCATCAGGGGCATAAGTGTGAGGCAAAAATAGTTTGGGGCATTGCTATGTGGGGCACAATATGTTGTCAGGGGCATAACTTTGGGGTATAATATGGTATAATGGGCATAATATTGTGTTGGGGGATTACTGTGTGTCGCATAATACAATGTCAGGGGCATAACTTTGGAGTATAATATGGTTGGGGCATTACTGTTTGGGGAATTATATTATGTCATGGTCATAACTGTAGTGCACAATATGTTTTAAGGGGCACTATTGTGTAGGGTATAATAAGGTGTAGGGCACTTAATATTACAAGGGGCATTACAGTGTGGGATACCTTGTGTAAGGGGCATTAAGCTTTGTGGCATAATGTGTAAGGGGCATTATGGTACGTTGTATATTGTGTAAGGGGCATTAAATTGTGTTGCATAGTGTGTAAGTGGCGTAATGGTGTGGGCCATATTGTGTAGAAGTCATTATGGTGTGGTTCAATATTGTGTAAGAGGCATTACGGTTTGATGGGTATTGTGTAAGTAACACTATGGTTTAGTGCATTCTGTGTAAAGAGCATTACAGTGTGGTGCATATTGTGTAAGGAGCATTATGGTGTTGTGAATAATGTGTAAAGGGGAAATACTATAAGGAGAAAAAAATGACAAATAATGTAAGAGCCATTAATCTGTAGTGGCAAATGTCTGAGGTTGTGGATTTCAAAACTGCGGTGTAAGATAGTCTTTTCCTGCATTGCCATGCCCCTTGCAGTGAGGCCACATACCTTTCAATGTCCCCATTTGGCACAAAATTCTACTTTACATTCCATATTTTTTGTTAGGTTTCTGTTTTGCTTAGAATTATTTGTTTTTAATTTGTACGCTTGTGGCAATTTATAATAATATTACACAGACAAAAGTTTGTACATTTCTGGTAGTAGTCTTGTACACTCAGTATGAGTACTGTATATCTGAACACTTTAAATGAAATACACATACATCATATGCATTATATTTTAATACACCGTATTGGAGACAAGAGGTTGACAGGTAGAAAGGTATCATCTAGCATAGGGGTTCCCAAAGTTTTTGAATTACAGCACCCCGAAGCATCAGAAATGTTTTCACGACACCCTTAGGCTTAAGGTTTCTCATTGAGAAAGACAGAAACAAATATTAAGCAAGATTTTAGTGTATAAATACACAAATTGAGGAGATCCCTTCACCGGCGCACACCAAAAGGATAAAGGAATGTTACGTCCCTAATAAGTGGACTACGTTCCTCTTCTCCGCCTCCGAATCGGGGATAGGGTCACTGTTCCCGAATTACCCCTTAGCTTAAATTCAGGCGCTTTTTTTCTTTCCTGTGGGACAAATCTGCTTCCTCGGTATTACCCGTGGGTTTTGCAGACCAGGATGAAAAGCACAAAAGTATCCGATAGTGAAGTACGTTCTTTTTAATAAGTATTTATTGACATATATTGTAAAAACATGCAAACAAAAATAACACACCAAATAGTAATGGGCCAAGTACTGGTGGAGTGCAAGATGGATAATTACCCTTTAAGTAGAGAACTGAGTTTAGGCAGCTCTCATAGATCGCATATGGTATCCAAAGACTCAAGGTAGGTACCGGTACACCCTCGTCGAGATCCAGGGATACAGGTAACGATATCCAAACTGCTCACCAAACAAGAAACTTTTAGGGCCCCTCCGACGCGTTTCCACCTCTGCTGAGGTCTTTATCAAGGAGTGTGTTAGTGCATAAGTACATAACAATATATATTTAGAACAAATCCAACCGAGACGACCCAGAAGAAACTAGAAGGCCTGATAAAAAAGTATAAAGACAAAAAAATCTTGGATGAAAAAACGGCGAAATACCTTTATAACGAAGAACCCAGTGTGCCGGTAATATATCTATTACCAAAAGTGCACAAAAGCACAACCCACCCACCAGGAAGGCCAATAATTTCTGGGATAAATTCCCCCTCTGCTAATCTATCAGAGTTCATAGACTACCACTTACAGCCCCTAGTAGTGTCTAACAAATCACATCTAAAGGACACCAAAGAACTTTTGAATTTGTTACCCACCATCCCCTGGGAGGACAACCATTATTTAGTTACAGCGGACGTTAAGTCCCTGTGTACTATTATAGAACATAGACTGGGAATAAATGCCGTGAAAAAATACCTAGAGACATCAGGATTAGAAGTCGGCCTTCAGGAATTTTTAGTGGAAGGAGTGGACTTTATCCTCCATAACAACTTCTTCCTCTTTGAAGGGAGTCACTATGTACAGAAGGTGGGAACCGCCATGGGCACCAGATTCGCTCCGAGCTATGCTAACATCTTTATGGGTTTGTGGGAGAAGGAGGTTATCTGGAACCACAACCCATTCGGAGCGAGTCTGGTGTCATGGTCCCGCTACATAGACGACATCCTTTTTATCTGGAGAGGAAGTGAGGAGGATTTAGGGAACTTCTGTAACTACCTGAATTCAAATGAGTATAACATTGAACTCACTTTCTGTATTAACAAAACATCGGTCAACTTCCTAGACATCACAATATTCGTAGATAATGGCCTAAAAACCAAAACCTTTCAAAAACCCACCGACAGTCAGTCCTATATACTGAGAGACAGTTGCCACCACGACCATTGGCTACGAGCCATACCGGGCGGCCAAATGAAAAGATTAAGACGTAACTGCACGGACGAAAGCACCTTTGAAGAACAGGCCATAAATATGGCAGAAAAGTTCTCAAGAAGTGGATATGATCCACAAGATATGAAAAATCTAGTACAGGATACCAAAAGAATTGATCGTGGGGACCTGTTAAGAAAGGAGAATAATAGAGACAAGAATCAAAGTACAGGATATGAATGGTCCTTTATCACAGGCTACAACATCCAACATAAGAAGATAGAGAAAATTTTCAGGAAAAACTGGGCCATCTTGAAAAAGGACCCGGTATTAGGTACACATTTACCAGAAGCATCAAAATTCATCTATAGACGGGCACAAACAATAGCAACAAGAATCGTGAAAAGTGCCCTCCCAAGACAAAAAGCCAACCATATCCTGACCAAAGGATTCCACAGGTGCGGCCTTTGTAAAGGGTGTAGAAACATCAAAAGTAAAGGACAGAAGAAGATCAGTATGGTGACCATCAACAATGAAGAAATGAAAATAGAGGACTTTCTAACTTGTAACTCAAAGAACGTAATATATACAATAGAATGCTCCTGTCACCTGTTCTACATAGGACGGACAACTAGACCACTTAAGACCAGATTGGGAGAGCACCTTAATAATATCACAAAAGGCCTGGAGAGTCATTCCCTTTCACAACACTTCAAATTAGTGCACAACTCATCTATAGCGTGCATAGAACAATTTATGGCCCTGAAGATGGTAAAAGGGAATGAAAGAAAACCATTCAGCATCTCCTCTCTGGCAAAAGAGGAAATTAAACTGATCCATAAATTTAACACTCTGAAACCTGGTGGTCTAAATCTAGACTTTGAACTCAAGTGGTTTCTCTAAAACACCCTGCCCTTGTCCTTTTATTCCTTCATGCTCCTTTTGTCTTCTTGCTCTTGCACATTTTATCATAATTTTTTATGATAATTTATGAAATTTTATGAAATTTTATATGAATTTTACATGAAATAGAATTTTACATGATATATAGTTTTTAAGATTTACCATTTTAAAGCCTTTTTTTGATATTTTCTATTAAGATGCCTTTTTCTAATACCTGTTATATATTCCTTTTTTTCTATGTTGAAAAATCATTGGTTGTAGTCAAATTCGAACTGTGGGCACTCTCTTGCCCATAACCAAAATGGCGGACGGAATCACGTCTTAAAGAATCTAAAGATCACGCCAATTAATGGATGAAGACTGTCTCCCCACAACACTGAACAAGCGCTGTTACCATGGCGACTTCAAACAACATCACGGGAGCTCCGTCTCACTGGAATAATCAGAGACGTGAATACCGGAAGTGGGGCATACGAAACCGGAAGTGCGGGAGCCGCACTTTGCCGGAAACTAACTAGATGCAGCGTCAGAGCCCTGGCGCGCGATTGGTCCATGTGCCTGGTCAGGAACAGCGGGGATTGGCCAGACATGGAATAAATACCGGACTCCATTATGCACTAACACACTCCTTGATAAAGACCTCAGCAGAGGTGGAAACGCGTCGGAGGGGCCCTAAAAGTTTCTTGTTTGGTGAGCAGTTTGGATATCGTTACCTGTATCCCTGGATCTCGACGAGGGTGTACCGGTACCTACCTTGAGTCTTTGGATACCATATGCGATCTATGAGAGCTGCCTAAACTCAGTTCTCTACTTAAAGGGTAATTATCCATCTTGCACTCCACCAGTACTTGGCCCATTACTATTTGGTGTGTTATTTTTGTTTGCATGTTTTTACAATATATGTCAATAAATACTTATTAAAAAGAACGTACTTCACTATCGGATACTTTTGTGCTTTTCATCCTGGTCTGCAAAACCCACGGGTAATACCGAGGAAGCAGATTTGTCCCACAGGAAAGAAAAAAAGCGCCTGAATTTAAGCTAAGGGGTAATTCGGGAACAGTGACCCTATCCCCGATTCGGAGGCGGAGAAGAGGAACGTAGTCCACTTATTAGGGACGTAACATTCCTTTATCCTTTTGGTGTGCGCCGGTGAAGGGATCTCCTCAATTTGTGTATTTATACACTAAAATCTTGCTTAAAATTGTTGTGAGGTGTGGGGACACCTATGAGCTGATCCCATCTGTGGCTGCACAGACATCTGCGCAGATAAGTTGGAGGTTTCCATAATTAATTGTTCTATAGAAACAAATATTAGGTTAAATAAATTGTGTTTATATCTCATCCTTAGGATCAGCTATGTGGTCATGGACAGGATTCACGTCTGTTTGTCCACAATATGACTATTATAATGAACATAAAAAAACTTGAATTGGTCCTGGACCACCAACCCAGGGCACCCCTGCAAGTCCCCCAAGGCACCCCAGGGTGCCACGGCACACAGTTTGCAAACCACTGATCTAGCATTCATATTTTTACATTTTCTTGTTATATGTATTGTTGCCCAATAGAAATAAATTCAATTTTGTTCCCTTACTCCCTAATACTGCAAAATAATAAGAATTGTTATCTGACAGCCTTCTGGAATATATGGGTCAGTCATCATATGAAAAGCATTATTCACCTATCGGATAAAGCACTGGGCTATTTAAAGCCAGCATCTTCCTGGCTGCTTTGTGTTATTATTGTCATTTGTGACCATGATCTCACTTTAGAGATATGTATGAAGCCTTGAGATAAAAGTGTTGCACAGTAGTTGTCCATAGCATAAAAGCAGCTTATTACTTAATTTCTATTTCTAAGTCTGTGCTACAGTAGTTAAATGACATACATGTATTTGTTGCTTTGGGCAATGTCTCTTTATTATTAATCTACCTTTTTACCTCTGAGACACTTTAGGGATTATTTACTTTGAAGATGAGATGTTGCTATGAGCCACCAATCAGATTCTATTATCTTCTATTTACTACTTTGACTACTGTATTATTACCTGTGTTTAACAAAGCAGCATATCCTTGGCTATTTATTTGCTACAGGTTTTTTTTGCATCACCTACAGGGCTACCAAGACTTTTGGCACCCCCCCCCCCGGCTACTTGCTGGGGCATTTCCACTGGAGGGTCTATAGCCATAGTAAGCATAACTATTGTGTGCATGAGTGTGTGTGTGTGTGTGTGCTTATTTATTTATTTATTAACAGTTTCTTATATAGCGCACACAGATTCCGCAGCGCTTTACAAAGCATAATTAGGAGCAAAAACACATATCAAATTACAGTACAAGACAGTTTAGGACAAGTACATGGTAAATATGGATAGTTGCATCAGGGGACAGGACACTGACGCAATCATCAGGGTGGCAAAGGTTTATATATTCTAAGAAAGACACAAGAGGAGAGAGGGCCCTGCCCGTGAGAGCTTACATTCTAAAAGGGGAGGGTTAGACAGACAGGGGTGACACAGAAGGGAAAGAAGTGGGCATAAACAGTAGGTTAGGATGAGAGATGGTCAGGTTTTATGCTGGAGGGTGGGAAGAGGTCAGCTTAGTCTTTGATATTTTAAGTCTAAAAAAGCGCTGGGTCATCCAGGAGTAGAGAGCAGAGAGACAGTAAGATATATGAGTGAGGATGGAAGGAGAGAGATCATTAAAGGAGCGGTAGATTTTAGTATTATCAGCATAGAGGTTATAGTGGAAGTTAAGTGAGCAAATAGGCTCACCCAGAGAGGACATATAGAGATAGAGAAGAAGAGGACCAAGAATAAAATGATGGGGGACACCTACTATCAATGGAAGAGCAGAAGTGGTGAAGTCATTAGAGGTACAGCTGGGCATTTTCAAAACAGAAAAATGTGTTTTGAACAAACACAGTGTGCTTCTGTGTATGTGTGTGTACCAGAGGTAGGATTGCACAGCATCACAGGAGTGTGTCTATTTCGTTATACTGATGCTGCTCATTATGACTAATTCAATGTTTTCAGCCATTGGGGCAGATACATATATCAAAGCTTTGAGAGAAATTAGGTGGAACATAGCATGTAATAGGGCAGTTAGGAGCTCACTGGGTGGTATGTTATATCTCTCTGAGTTTATCTGTATCCAAGCCTTGATAAATCTGCCCCATTATCACTTGATGTTTGCAGCAGGAGTGTGTACCATCCAAAATTGGCCAGGAGGGTCCCAAAAATAGGATCAACATCATGGCCCTCCAGAAAGGGGGGCAAACCTCCTAGATTCCGGGCAGTCTCCCACGACCCACGACCCCCCCTTGGCGGGGGGGCCAGTGGGAGAAAATTGCATCATTATAGCCCCACCCCTCGCTGTGCAATGCCTGAAATACCAGCATTACATGGTGGGGGTATGGCCACAAGGACCTGATCGCACTGACCACGCCCCCGCATGGATGATCCACCAGATGACCAGCCCCCCATCCCGCCCCTTTCCCACCACATCGTTAGCGCCCCCCCCCCGCCTCACTGAACTGTCCAGAAAGTAGACAACTCTAGTTTTCAGTGATTAAATAAGAAAATGTTATGCCAGCTATGGCTGTTTCTGCTAGTCATCGCTGGAATTGTTGATTTATGCAGAATATGGAAAATGGGACTGTTGGGAGTAGTTATGTGTAAAATATTTCCTATAAAGGTTTTCATATTAAATTTTGGAATTAAATGTACTATTTTACGTTACACATTTGGCATCCTAGAATCTTTAAAGTATGTATACTATATTTATATAGCCCAAAAGTTTTCAGTTCTTCTTTTATTGCATTCATAAAGTATATATCTCTTTTGATGTCAGTCATTTTAAGCCCTAGCGCTATTTAGTATGCTTCATTACCTCATTTTATCAGGAAGTTCAAATGTAAAATCACTAACAGCCTGTGCTGTAATTAATGAATACCTGTCTGCGGGGCAAGGGAGACATGCACAAAGCTGGCACAATGCCACAGGTTTGTTAGAATCATCCATTTGGAAAAGACCCATGTGGTGCTGAGAAAACATTGGACAGAAGGACTGCAGAAATGTAGCAGAATCAGGAGTTTGTTGAGTCCCGGACTGTTTCTAACAGCACTGTTTGCCTTCTTGGTTTAGGAATAAGTCATTAAACACTATAGTTTTATAAGTAAAGTAATGTACAGTACAAGCTAAAAAGCAATTTGTTAATAAAAGCCAAGAAGCAATGCAAGTTTGTGTATTTAACCCTTTGAGTGCCAAGTGAATTTGTTAATAGAGAAATGACATCTCGGTACTTGTGTACTAGCACGGCGCCCCAATAATTAGTCGGCCGATTTTTTAATCGAATCGCATCGCATGCCATACACCCGATGGCATGCGATGCGATGCGATTTTAACTCATATTCGATATTAAATTGTATAAGCACCCTAATGGGTGCTTTTAAGCACCCTAATGGGTGCTTACAATGCTTAAATGCACCCCCACGCCACCCCCCAAGTATAAACGTAAACCCGAAGCGTGGTGAGCGTAGCGAGCCAAGAGGGGCGGCGGTACGCGTCCTACGACCTTTTCATACCCGCACTATCCACGTCGGCGTGGAGTTGAGAATAGAAAGTGTGGCGAGCGCAGCGAGCCACCGAGCCCGAAGCGCGGCGAGCGCAGCGAGCCTTGTGAGGGGACGCGGATACCTGTGAAGGCCGCGAGGGGACGCGGATACCTGTGAAGGTATCCGTGTCCCCTCGCCACGCTTCGGGCTCGGTGGCTCGCTGCGCTCGCCACACTTTCTATTCTCAACTCCACGCCGACGTGGATAGTGGGGGTATGAAAAGGTCGTAGGACGCGTACTGCCGCCCCTCGCCACGCTTCGGGTTCACGTTTATACTTGGGGCTGGCGTGGGGGTGCATTTAACCATTAGGGTGCTTATACAATTTATAATCGCATCGCATTGTATGGCATTGTATGCCATATACAATGGCATACAATTTTAAAATTTTATGCCATTGTACAACATCGGCCAATATCGGCCGATATCGCGTTGCATCGCATACCATCGCATGCGATATGGTCTGCGATGCGATGGGCGCCGTGCTAGTACACAAGTACCGACATTTTTATTCATCATCATGACCTGCAATTTTTACCTTATATAGGAAATATAATCTTTTTTTAAGCAAATTTTTTTGGCACTCGTGTAATAGCACGGCACCCATTCCGTAGTTAGCGTAGCGTCCCTGTCAGAATCAGCATAGTGTTCGCGTGGCCAGCATAGTTAGCGTAGTCAGTCAGAAGTAGTGTAGTGTTCCTTCTATCTTAGTACGCGTAGTCAGTGTCCCTGTCAGAAGCAGCTTAGTGTTCCCGCATCCAGCGTAGTCAGCATCCCTGTCAGATATGTGTTCCTGAAACACGCCCACTATCCACGTCAGCCCGAAGCACTTTACACGTCCCCCCCAACCTGTTCATACCCCCACTATCCACGTCGGCGTGGAGTTAATTTTAAGCATGGCAAGCACAGCGGAATACATGTAAAGTGATCCATGTCCCCTTGCCACGCTTCGAGCTTGGTGGCTCGATGTGCTCGCCACACTTTATATAATCAACTCCATGCCGATGTGGATACTGGGGGTATGAACAGGTTGGGGGGATGTGTAAAGTGTCCCCTCGTGGATAGTTGAGGCTTTCCCTGAAGCGGACACGGGCAGGGTTGCTGTACCCTTCTGCAACAATACTGAGACGCAGGAACGTCTGAGACGCACCTGTGTCTCAAACAGATGGAGCGCCTCTACACCGGTGCCCGCATGATCCCCTCTCTGCCAGCATCCGCCAGCGCAGGGGACCTGGCAGTTATCGGCGCTGTGTGAGAGGCACTCACTAGGCTTGCCATATAAATATATATATATATAATGTAACCTGTTTACTAGATAACTTTTATAGGTTGCATGTAATTTTATATATATATTAATGGTTTTGTAATAAAATAAAATGCTTATTGCCTGTATTCTCTGTTAATGCGACAGTATGATATGTAAATAGATCCATTCATAAATGGAAGGGCTAATGGAAAGGAGAAGACTGAGATTAAGAGGATGCAACATCCCATATTGTTGTTAAGTGTTCATACAAATGGGACTAATAAAGCTTTGTATCCCCTTAGAAACAGAGCAGCCAGCTTCCCCGAGGAGAAGGTCTGAGGTAACTGTCAGCAAGGCTGGAGCCCACACCATCGTCTCCAGAGTTCCCCCAAATAGTAGGTGCTGGAGTGTAAATGGATTGAGTCCCATCAGTATTACCTGTGCAGGAGAGGAATTGACAAAAATCACAGCAGCGAGCCTGCCCCCTTTCTACAGCAGCACCAGAGAAGCAGGTCAGGTGACAGCTAGCAGCTTGGGGAGAGGGAATATGTTGGACTGCAGATCATCAATTCTGTGACAGAGTACAAGTCCAACTAGAGACACAATCTATATAAACAAGACAGCAGGGAGTGACTGGAGGGAATTAAAAGGGAGTAAGTGGTTCTCAGTACTAGATCTACGGAATGAATTTTACCAAATCTTCATGTCTTCTAAGGACAGAGAAAAAACTGCTTTTATCTGCCCATTGGGATTTTTTTATTTTTCTCAAAATGCCTCAAGTAATAAAATATGCCCCAGCTACTTTCCAAAGAACAATGGAAAGAATACTAGGAGACATGAACTACCGAGAAGTGATAGTTTACCTGGACGACATCACTGTGTTTGGGAGTTCTTTGGCAGAACACTATCAACGTTTACTTGGCTGACTTATAAAAGGAGGATTGAAGTTGTCCTTAGACAAGTGAAAATTGTGCTGTTCCTCTGTGAAGTATCTGGGAAATCTAGACGGGAGAGATGGAGTATCGACTGCCCCTTTAAAGTAAAGTAAAACCAAACTATTCCAAAATGGCTAAGCCTCTTACTGTCTGTCAAAGGGTATCCACCCAGCAACAAGAAAAAGAAATCAGAACTGGTAACAGACCCCAAGAAATGGTATAAGCCAGGAGAATTGTTTGGAGACAGATGGAACAACTCTTGTGAAAAGGCTTTTCAGCATCTGAAAGAAAAGTTGATAGACGCTCCCCGACGTCTCTTCGCTCCCATATGTATTACATATTGACGCTTCACAGGAGGGAATTGGGGGGTTTTGTATCAGAAACATCACTATGAGTTGAAACCTGTATCTTTTTCCAGCAGAGGGTTGCCTCCTATCAAAAATAAATACCCCACTCATAAACTAGAGTTTGGTGCGTGGTTGAAAAGTTCCATGATTATTTGTATGTTGTTGAATTCAAGATACACACTTTGACCTATGTTCAGACCACTGCAAAACTTGATGCAACTGGACACCGGTGGTGATCAGTAAGAAGAATGGATAGACGTGCCTATAGGAGATGTAAAGGGAGTGAGATTAAAGAAATATCTGGGGGAAAAGTATTAACATCATTAAGAGTGTCTTTGCCGCTTTCTTATTGCTGGATCAGCAACCTAGAGATGGAAGGATTGTCAAAGATTACAAGAAAACAGATGAGAAGAGAACAGTTCATGGACCCTGAAATTGGATATGTGTTGGATATGTGTTCTCCAGGTTAAATAAATCCAACAACAATCCCTCTTCATCAGCTACCACTAAAAGTATCCAAATACTTGAAAGACAAAATAAACAGTTCGTAGTAAAAAATGGACTACTGCTTTGTGAGCTGATAAAAGGCGAAGAAAGTGTAACAACTGGTATTACTGTACCTATCAAGTACAGAAATGTTGTGCTTAAAGCTTTACACAATGAACACAGGCATCTGGGATACAGAAAAACTTTAAACCTGGTGAATGAAAGCTTTTACTGGCCAGGGATGAGGAATGAAATTGAGGAGTATTGACACACTTGTGGTAACTGTGTAGTCCACAAAACGGTTACAACACAGACAGATCCATTCAAATCCATCAAGAGCAATGGGCCCATGGACCTGATTTGTATGGCTTTCCTCCCCCTGGAGCTAGAACTTGAAAGAAATATACATACATACTAGTGATCACAGATCATTTCGCTAGGTATGCCCAAGCATATATAACACTGAATCAGAAGGCTACTACAGTGGCTAATACCTTATGGGACAAATTCTTCATCCATTATGGTCTTCCAAATCGAATCCGTTCAGACCAAGGGAGAGTGTTCGAAAGTAATCTTATAAAAGAACTTTGTTCAATATTTGGTATAAAGAAATCCAGAACCACCCCATTTTACTCACAAGGGGATCCACAACCTGAAAGGTTTAATCGGACATTTTTAAATATGCTGGGGACAATTACTGGAAGAGACATATAAACCGTCTTGTCCATGATGCATACAATTGCACTCAAAATGAGACGACTAAAATGTCCCCCTACCTTTTGATGTTGGGAATGGAGGCTAAGCTTCCTATGTATGGGTGTATCCACCAACAACAAATCATATTTACCTCATACCAAATATGTGACTAGATTGAGAAAGGATTTACAAAGGGCATATGATTGTGCTAGCAAAGCGGCTAAGAAAGTAGAATTGAAGAACAAAACTAGATATAACAGTAATGTACATAATTCACCTGTTAGCACCAGGTTCTGAGTAGATCCTTTAGTCCATTTGTAGGTAAACCTAAAAATAAGAGATAAAATTGATAAGCATATACACGGTTCCCAAGTAAAACTTTTATATACATATATAATATCATAGGTGGAGGCACATTTAACTGTTTAACCTCATAAAACTTTGAACTTATATAACAAATGTGAGCGACGATGGCATAATAAACGAATATTTTGAACATCTAAAGTGATATGAAAACTGGATTGTTCAGCAATGTAGAATATGCAAGAACTTAGCAAGTTCCTATTTTACTGGCCCATGAACTTGCATTACCATGTTGATAGAAAAGTGGAAGCCACGGCAGGACTTGCCACCTGGCTCTTTTGGCAAAGTCCAGAATGGCCAAAGGTCTGACGAGCTACCTGTGTGCTGAGGCAGTGGGGATGCTGGCACATTGGTGTAGCTAATTGGCTACAATGCATACGGAAGTTAGCCAAATACTATGCATGGGCTATGGGCAATAGCCACTGTGCATGTGCCATTAGTGGGAGTGGCAGCACTCACATTGCAGGAATGAGCTCATTTTGGACCACTGTGGTTACTCTTGAATACTACCCACCATTATAATCGCGCATTGCATTGTAATTCTAGGGACTAATATTGTGACCAGATTGCATTGTATAGGCAACTCTGGATAAATGCGCTCCATATTATTAATGCTGTAATTTTCACAAGCAGATAGCAGGGATTTCATATCAACCTCCTGGACCAATTTGAATGTTGATTAGTAAATGCAGTCACTATCCCAGCAAAAGTAGTAAGGGTCTTGCCAGTAAGTCTTTAGACCAGGACCTGCTGTCTTGCATTCTAACGTGTCATCCTTACATTTTTTTGATTATATGTGCATGTACTATTACACAGAGTAAATGGAAGATTAAAACTGAAACAGGCAGGGGATTATGGTGTGCCTGACAGATGTTTTATATTGTAGCAAGTGCTAATAGATGATGGTAGATAAACCTGATTGGTAGTGTTAGACACACCCAATGGGCGGTGTTAGGCACACCCAATAGGTGGTGATAGGCACACCTCTTTGATAGTGCACCACCTAATAAATTATGCTGCACATGCCTATGGGTAATCATGTGGGTTGTTGATCCCATCCTCCCTCACTGTTCTACCTTTGAAGCCAGATCTGGCTCTGGTTTTGAGGATGATGCTGTAACTGGCTGTGGTGACCTGTTATTGTAATTTTGCCTGTGTGAGGCAGGCTGGTGATGCTCCTTCCTGCTGATCCAAGAGGGTCCTGTAGTGATTTGAGTAAAGTGTCAGTTCCGGTGATAAGTTCCAATGCATTTTGGCCACTAGGCCTTCTTCTTGGAGGTAGCTGAAGTTGTTCAAGTCCTCTGGCTGGGAGGGTGGGGTCAGATTTAAAGAAGCCAGTGGCTTCAGTAGGTAATGGAATGTCCAAACTTGGTTGTTCTCTCTCAATGCTTGTTGGCTACTGTTTGCTTTCCTCAGGGAAAGTGTAGCAGGTGTGCATATTTGTATGTATTTACATATGCTCATACTGGCTAAAGTATATTGTGATTAATGTCACCCAATGTGGAAGGAAAAGGGTCTCCAGTTGAAGCAACAGTGTTTGATAAGTGTGGATTTAGTAGCCATGGTCTGGAACCCTTGTGTAATGCCCCCATGCTCAAGCGAAAGCATTAGTCTATAACAATCTCATGTTTGAATGATGTTTCCAGGTCTAATGCAAATGCCATGATATCTCCATACTATATCACTATTTAAGTGAACACTTAAGAAAATACTTAATTGACTTTGTTCCTTAATAATATAACATTAAACTGGAAATAAAATCAATGGAACATCACATACAGTATTTAAGCAAGTTCAACTTCTGGAAAGGTTTGCTAATCTTTTTTCATAGAAGTGAACAAGAAATCTTGTGATTTACAGTACAAGTGACCTTCCAATTTGCTCTGACATTTCTTATGGTAATTAAAAGATATGCCAGTGCTATACAGGCATGTTTAAATATCAGGCTTTTCTGTCATCTATCCTGGATGTCATCTAAGTTAAGAGAACTGTACTTGGTATAATTTGCAGTGTTTAAATGATAGTAAATGTAATTGCTTCTATTCAGCCTGGTGGAATATTCAACACTACGGGTGAGATTTAATAGGATGAGAGATTCAGAAAGTGAGAGATTTGGTAAGAAATCTACAGTTTTTTTAAAGCGACAATCATTTACACTTCAACAATCAAACTGGTTTTGCAGTGTAAATGATTGCCGCTTTAAAAAAACTGGAGATTTCTCACCAAATCTCTCACTTTCTGAATCTCTCATCCTATTAAATGTCACCCAATGTCTTTGAGATTTGTAGTTGTATAAGTGAAAAAAAAAGAAGTTTAGATAGAGTACATGGCAGTGGAGTACTGTATCTACAGTATTGATTCTGTAAACAACATCTCGTCATTTATTAAAGGTATTAAGGAATGTATCCGCGAATAAAAAGTCGATACCCTAGCTATATACAGTGATATAAAATCAAAGTTTTTCAAAGCTTTTTTTTTTTATGCTGCGATCTCTGTGTTTTTTTTGTATTTTATACATTGCTATTATCTTTATTGTGGGCTTTGGTTTTATTTTTTATATTTGTTGCTTCTGCTCATTTTGCGGCTGTCACATTTGATTTTACTTGATCCATATACTGTATCTCTTCCGATTGCCTTGTATGAACTTCTAAGCTTCTGTATGCACTGCCATTTTAGTGGCATATAAAAAAATCATCAGACTTTGTGCCTAATTTTGAATTTCCACAGTTATTTGCACTCCAATACCGCTATATTTAATTAACAGGGGGAGAATTCTCTCTTTTTAAATCAGCATGCAGCTGCAAGGAGTCTGGCGTATGCTGGGTGCAGAGACTGAGGGGAGCAGAGTCAAAGCTAGTGTACATGTGCGTCCTTCTTTGCTGTTACCAGTATACAGTATGTATCGCAAGGCTATGAATTAGCCCATTATGTTAGTTTAATGCAGTTTTTGTTGGTAAGGGAGTTTTGTGGTTGAGATATTTTTTCTGGAGCTAATGTATTCTTGGCACACTTGCCGACTTTCAGGCAGGCAGGTTGGCATTGCATGGGTGTGGCACATCATATGGGGTGGGTGGGATGATGCAAAGGTACAGAGCAGGGCATACCTGCAAAATCACTTCATTGTGGTCATGCGACACAATGGCAAGATTTCCAGCACTCCTGCAAGGGGTGGGGCTATGATGACGCAATTCAGCACACATTGCCTCATCAGCCCTGTCCAATGTTGGGATGGTAATGTGCATGTGCAGGGGTAGCAACCATCTTGGAGACTTGCCCACTCCTACAGGGGGCCTGGAAAGCCACCCAATTTGGGGGATTCTTGGAGGATTGATGTTGGCAGTGGGAGTATGAAGTCTATGGGGGAGTATTCAATTATGTGCTGGATTTCTCGACAATGAAAATATCTTCACTTTTAGTCATTTAAGTGCCGATTTTTCGGCTGTCAAAAAATCTGGCACAGTCAAAAAAAGCACGTGGCTCAGTGGATAACTTGCCAATACACGTATCTTTGTTGAAACTGTGGCCGTTTTCGACTATCTTTTAGTCATGTTTTGCAGTTTTTGACTTTCAAAAAATTAAATTGCAGATATGATACAGGTCTAAAAACCATCCAAAAACAGCCCAAATTAAATAGGAAGTCCTTTTTTTAGCTAGCCGGTAAAAAGAAAAAAAAAAAAAAAAAACGGATACATCTATAGAATTGTCTTGCAGATTATTAGATTCGAAACCTTTTTAAGTAAAATATTTTTTTGTTTTCCAGTTATTTGTACATTTGCTAATGTTTATTTATTTTTCATGGCTGATATTTTTTAAGTTATCTTTCATTTACTCATGACTATTTTCAAGTAATTAGTTTGTCCCTGCAAAATAGGTATTAAATAGGTATTTAATCATGCTATCCCATCATCATGCCTGTTTATTTTGCTAACCAATATGTATCATATGTATACCCAAGTATATTAAAACAGCGGAATGGGCAGCACACACGTACAATGACACGTACAATGACCTTCCAAGGTCCCTGGTGCCAGCCATGTGCGGTCCCCAAGTAGGAGCTCCAAATACAATACAGCAGCAGCGCTGAAGACAAAGTAATATACATCAAAACATTGCAGTTATCCTGTTTCTCTTTGATGTATTCCGTGTGCTGCTGCTGCTGCTGTATTGTACCCAAGTACATTGAAATAGAGTAGACATTGGGGGACTCTACACTGAAGAGCCAAAAGTCATGGTAAAGGTGCCAAGTATTGTGTAGGACCCACGCTAGTCTAGCAAAGTGCAGCCACTCAAGTGAATGGAAGACTTCTGAAGATCTGCTGATGGAAGTCACCAGGTTAGCTTCCCACAGATCGCTGATATTTGTAAACACAAGAATTTGAGTGCAAATGGATGTATCCACCACATCCCATAAGTGCTCAGTTGGGTTCATGTTGGATGACGTTGCATACAAAATGCTACAATATCCAGGGAACAACCGCTGCTTGTGCATCCTATTCACATAGCGATGTGAATAAGACACATTTTAATGGAAAAAGTCATACAAAAAGATGCTCGGCGCTACCGAGTAGTGCCACAGCATGGCACGATTAGACTATTTCATGGGACTACAACAAAGATGTAAGGGTACAGATCTGTACATCCTGCATTTTATGTGGATCTGATTTAATCTATCGAACATCTACATTCATGCCCAGTTCAAAACTCTTATACTTAATGTTGCCTGAGCAGTCTAGCACAGGGCCATCTTTTCCACTGAGCTGGGTGGGCTACTGCCACGGGGCCCTGCAAGCATTGGGTCCCCAGAGCAGCCTAAATCAGGGCAAATAAAAAATGTAAATAAAACATTGCTTACGGCAATCCCATTAGCGCTGGCCAGTGTTGGCCAGCATACCTCCTCCCCCATGTCCTCCTCCTCCAGTTGGTGCACTGAATGTCCGGCATGATGTCAACAGTGAGGAGCAATGAAAGAGGCAAGATTGTGCAGGTAGGAGCCCCACTGCAGTGCCTTACCCAGGGGCCCATATTGCTGTTAAGATGGCCCTGGACTAGCCAGCATTCAAAGTGACTCAGGAGATGTCAGATCCCCTTTAGATACTGCTATTCCATGAATTTTGGCACTTCAGTGTGCATTCATTTTTGAAGCAACCGTTTGCTAGAACAAGAGCTGACACGTCTGCTATTTTCTGGAACTGTAGCTGAAATGCTATTTTTTTGTCATATCTGTAACTGAAATGAAGGTTGTTTGTCACATCTGTAGCTGAAATGCCAGTTGTTTGTGACATCTGTAACTGTAATGTCGGTTGTTTGTCAGAACTGTACCTGAGATGTCGGTTGCCTGTCAGAACTGTAGCTGAAATGTCAGTTGTTTGTCAGAACTGTAGCTGAAATGCTGGTTGTTTGTCACATTTGTAGCGGAAATGTCAGTTTTGTCACATCTGTAGCTGAAATGTCAGTTGTGTGTCACATCTGTGAAATGTCGGTTGTTTGTCAGAACTGTAGCTTGTTTGTCAGAACTGTAGCTAAAAATGTCAGTTGTTTGTCACATCTGTAGCTGAAATGCTAGTTGTTTTTCAAATCTGTAGCTGAAATGTCGGCTGTTTGTCACATCTGTAGCTGAAATGCTAGTTGTTTTTCAAATCTGTAGCTGAAATGTTGGCTGTTTGTCACATCTGTAACTGAAATGTCAGTTGTTTGTCAGAACTGTAGCTGAAATGTCGGTTGTTTGTCAAATATGTAGCTGAAATGTCGGCTGTTTGTCACATCTGTAACTGAAATGCCGGTTGTTTGTCAAATCTGTAACTGAAATGTCAGTTGTTTGTCAGAACTGTAGCTGAAATGCTGGTCGTTTGTCAGAACTGTAGCTGAAATGCTGGTCGTTTGTCAGAACTGTAGCTGAAATGCCGGTTGTTTGTCACATCTGTAACTGAAATGTCGGTTGTTTGTCACATCTGTAACTGTAATGTTGGTTGTTTGTCAAAACTGTAACTGAAATGTCAGTTGTTTGTCAGAACTGTAGCTGAAATGTCAGTTGATTGTCAGAACTGTAGCTGAAATGCTGGTTGTTTGCCACATTTGTAGCTGAAATGTGAGTTGCTTGTCACATTTGTAGCTGAAATGCCAGTTGTTTGTCACATCTGTAACTGAATGACGGTTGTTTTGTTAGAACTGTAGCTGAAATGATGGTTGTTTGTCAGAACTGTAGCTGAAATGTCGGTTGTTTGTCAGAACTGTAGCTGAAATGCTGGTTGTTTGTCACATTTGTGGCGGAAATGTCAGATGTTTGTCAGAACTGTAGCTGTAATACCAGCTGTTTGTCACATCTGTAACTGAAATGCCAGTTTTTTGGCACAACTGTAGCTGAAATGCTGGTTGTTTCTCACATCTGTAGCTGACATGCTGGTTGTGTGTCACATATTTAGCTGAATTGTCGGTTGTTTGTGAGAACTGTAACTGAAATGTCAGTTGTTTGTCACATCTGTAGCTGAAATGCGGGTTGTTTGTCACAACTGTAGCTGACATGCTGGTTGTTTGTCACATATTTAGCTGAAATGTCGGTTGTTTGTCAAAACTGTAGCATAAATGTCGGTTGTTCGTCACATCTGTAACTGAAATATCAGTTGTTTGTCACATCTGTAGCTGAAATTCTAGTTGTTTGTCAAATCTGCAGATGAAATGTCGGCTGTTTGTCACATCTGTAACTTAATGCCGGTTGTTTGTCACATCTGTAACTGAAATGTCAGTTGTTTGTCAGAACTGTAGCTGAAATGTCAGTTGTTTGTCAGAACTGTAGCTGAAATGCTGGTTGTTTGTCAGAACTGTAACTAAAATGTCAGTTGTTTGTAACATCTGTAGCTGAAATGCTGTTTGTTTCTCACATCTGTAGCTGACATGCTGGTTGTTTGTCACATATTTAGCTGAAATGTCGGTTGTTTATCAGAACTGTAGCTGAAATGTCGGTTGTTCGTCACATCTGTAACTGAAATGCGGGTTGTTTGTCACACCTGTAGCTGACATACCAGCCTTTTTCTAGAACTGGAGCTGATATACCTGCTGTTTGCCACAATTGAAGCTCATATGCCAGCTGTTTGCTCAAATATAAGCTGATAAACCATCTGTTTACTAGAACTTGTACTAACATGCCGTTTGCTAGAAGTAACTAACATGCCAGATGTTTGCCAGAACTGTAGCTGACATGCATGCTGTTTGCTAGAGCTGATTCCTATGACTGTAGCTGGCACACATACTGAATGTTAGATCTGGAGCTGGCACAACAACAGTTTGCTAACACTGGAGCTGACAAGCCAGATATATACTAACTGGAGCTGATACACCCACTGATTGTTAGATCTGGAGTTGATATGCCAGCTGTTTGCTAAAACTAAAGCTAAAATGCTGGATGTTTGCTAGAACACAAGTTGACATGTTGACTGTTTGCTAGAACTGGAGCTGACATTCCAACTGATTGCTAGAACTGGAGCTGACATTCCAACTGATTGCTAAATCTGGAGTTGGCTGCTGCCCACTGATTTCTAGATCTGGAATTGACATGTAGTATGCTGTATGCATACCTCCCAATTATTGTCCTGTTATAAATAGGACCTGCTATGCCAAAGGGGTGGGGCTATATGACGTCGGCTGTGGCCTATAGTGGAGGGGCCTGGCCTAGCACCACAATCCCAGTTTTTGTCACTTTGGATGCCTGCCCAGAACTCCCTGAGCATTTGGGCAGCCCCTGGTTCCCCTTCCTACTGTACATCTATTCTGTGATCTCCGGTGCTCTGCCTAGAAGAGCAGCACTGATCACTGACTCCCATAACTTGCCTCCCCACTTGATCATTGCATTGGGAGAGTCTTCATCAAGTAGGATTGTCCCCTTGTAGTCTGGACAGAGGACAGTTGTAATGTAAGTGCTTGCTGGAACTGGAGCTAGCATGCCGGCTGTGTGCTATAACTGAATTTGATGTGCGACTGTACAAATTTGTATCCCAGATCAAGTACAAAAGGTGTCAATGCAGTTGTCCCCTGCATTGGTGACATGAAGGTCCCTGTGAAGAAGTGACTGCACTTAGCTGCATGGTCATGGTCATTACAAGATAATATCTCCTATTTCTTAATAATCACATAAACAACCACAAGCCTAGTAAAATACAGAAAACATGTTCACAGTCACCACATAAGTCAAATAAACCACTGACTTACAGTAATGACTGTTGTTTTATGATATTTTCAAGATAATAAAGCCAGTTTACTGACATGAATATAGTGTGCAGTAAGTAACCTATAACCACAAATATAATTGTTATTGTATTTCATAGAGTAACTTGTGCTAGACTGAGTAAAGCTACTTAATGAGTGGTTGCGGATTACTGCAGAATTGCTCTTTATACAGTAAGTACACTTTTTTCCTCCAGTAATGAAGCTGCTTTTGCACTGTAACTAATTAAAACCTGCACAGAGAATGAAAACCTACATTGCTACATTTTAACCAAAATCTGCTTTTAACATCAAAATTGTAACACATGTCTTGAATAAGGGTATTAAACACAAGTGTATACAGTATGTATGTTTTTATTAGTGTGGAATCGAGCTCCATAAATTCACCATCGGTACTCTCATGCTTAAACCCTTAACACTTAACTATAACTTATCTACAAATAACGACACGGACACAAGTGCTGGCGTTTCAAATAACGAATGTCAAATTTATTTCGACAACTGACTAATGACTATAAATATTGGTGGCGGCACTAAAGAACGGTCAGATTAAAGAAAAAGGGGGTGGGGTAGGATCACCATACCATTCACACACCGCTGGTGACCAACTCTCCCAGCCAACCACCCGGGTCGGTGGTGGCAGCCATCTTCCGTGCATAGAAGTATGGCTCGTGACAATCGATGCCTGGAGAGCTCACCCACTAACCTACACACATTCCATCTACACAATTGACCGTTCTTTACCGCCAAGCTAGGCCCTAAGCCGCAGCACCGCCACCAACCAGAAAATCCTAGCACCAGCACCTTAACCATAAAAATATATCGGCCAAAAACATTGCCACACCTTCCGGGCTTAAATGTACACCGTCTTCCCTGTAAAGCTCTTCCCTCCGAAAAATGATGCCATCATGGCGTATGACACCACCCCCGTTTTCCAACATATATCTTTCCACGGCTGCATTCACCTTCTTGCGGGAGCTATCGACCCATGGGCAAGATCGCGCTGACCTCCATACACGCCTGGGAATCAAGACTAGTTTACAAAATGGCCAGGCCTGCGCCACAATATACAGATCCCGGATGATAAGGGACCACAACTCCAGTGTCGAAGACTGTACGACATCATTGCCACCTAAATGTACTATCAGCACTCTGGGGGTGCCGAATCTCCGCATTGCCCCCGACAGTTGCTCCCGCAATGCACACCAATGCATCCCTCTCACACCTAGCCACCGCACCGTCCTTGCTTCCGGATACATGCACACATCTGAGGCCAAGGGTGACATCGAGGCCCAATGGACGAACGAATGCCCCAAGACCCACACGCTCCTGACATCCTGCTGACCTGCAACAGGTTACAATGATCACGACCAATACCAACAAATACAACTCGAACAATCATACAAGGGAAAGAGAAAAAGTTGTTTGGACCATGGCACCAGATCTTGAGGCACAAAACACACAAACCCCCGGAGTAATCTATCAAGTACGCCATGACAAATTAGAGATCAGCCGAATTGTGCCCCCGGGGGAAATGTGAACACACCTCAAGACCCCCACAGTAGGTTGACGAGTGCTTATGCATCCAGTGAACCATGATCCGGCAAAGTGACAGAGAGAGTTGGCCGAATGTACCTGCGAAAGACTGCGGAGCGCCATCGGCCCAGAGACTGAATCTCTGCGTCAGAGCGGCCCCCCGCAGCTGCAGACGTAGCAGCCCCGATCCGAAAGGAATGAGACCCAAACTCCTTTGGATCGAGGCCCAAGGCCCCCAGCGCCCGGCCCAGGACATGACAGAACTGGTATCTAGTAAGCGGGGACCCGTCTTCGTGCATCAACCATGCGCCCGGGCGGTCGGGGCGCACCGGTTGGAAGGCCAGGGCCAACTCCACCGGGCACACCCCTTCCACTGCCATGGGAGCAGCGACAGCCACTGCCCCCTTCCAGCCTGATCGGTCTTGGACCGTCGCATATGACACAACACAGCATCCCCTTGGACCACCACATCGGTCACGTCCAAAGGCGACGGGGCAGACCTGGCCGGTGCCACCAGCTCTCCGATCCTAAAGGCCCCGTGATATGCCATTGCGTATGCCAACCGGAACAGCAGCACCTCGTAACGAGGGTAGCATATTTCCCGGAGGGCACCCAGCAGCGGTGGGAGCAGTGCGATATCGATCGGACGCCTTCGGTCGGATACTGCCTGAGTGGCTCGCTGCCAGCCCCTCAATGCCCTAGAAACCAAAAATGACCTAGACGGGTCAGGACGACCATACAGCGAAGAAAAGAACGAGACCCCAGACAATATCCGCCTAACCGCGGCAACAGAAAAATTAAGTGAATACATGTGCCAGACAAAAGCCAACATAGCCGCCCCAGGCGTCTTACCTGCCTGCTCGGAGGATAGCCTGAATTCCTCCCACTCATGCCACCCTGCTTGGTAGCATCGCAGAGTCCTGGGCGCGATGGCCCGCATGGCTAAACCCTCCATGCCGGCCTGATCATCTGCCAAACATAAGGGGGACAGGGTTCACCAATCACACTCGCATTAGGGGCCAAGGTACGAAACCGGGCCCAATCCCCCCTAGAGAGCGCATCAGCAATGGAATTCTCAACCCCAGGTACATGCTTCGCAACAAACTGTATGTTCAGCAGCAAGCAACACAAGACTAAACGCGAAAGCAAACGCAGCACTGGGATAGAGGACGAGCCCTGACGATTTATCGCCTGTACCACCCCTAGATTGTCACACCAGAAAACTATGTAGGAATCCTTCAGGCTATCCCCCCACAGTTCAAGAGCTACCACTATGGGGAACAACTCCAGCAGTAGCAGATTTTTCGTAAGGCCTTCAGTCGCCCAGTCCACGGGCCATGGGGCGGCGCACCATGACCCGTGGAGGTATGCTCCAAAACCTGCTCCGCCAGCAGCATCCGTGAACAGTTCCAATTGAGCACTGCTACGCCGAGGAGCCGGCCATATCAGTACCCCATTGAAGTGTTCCAAAAAGGAGCTCCAAATCCGGAGATCCCTTTTTAATTCCGCAGATAAGCGCACAAAATGCAACGTATGTCGGATCCCGGCCATAGCGCGCTCGAGCTTTCTGCAGAAAACTCGTCCCATGGGGATCACCCTGCAAGCAAAGTGTAGTAATCCGAGCAGCGACTGCAGCTGGCGCAATCTAAGCTTGCCTGCGCACAAAGCCACCGAGACAGCCCCTTGTAGCCGTTCGAGCTTATCAAGGGGGAGCCTGCAGCAGCCGCATAACGTGTCGATCTCTATTCCCAGAAATGAAAGACAAGTAACCGGTCCTTCGGTCTTTTCGGCGGCTATGGGCACCCCGAAAAAACCAAACAGCCTCTGTAACACCCCAAGTAGCGCTGCGCAACGCGGGGAACCAGCCGGTCCCACGCACAAAAAGTCGTCCAGATAATGCGCCAAACCCCGCTCACCCGACTCCCTCTGCGCGCACCAGTGCAAGAAAGTGCTAAATTGTTCGAAATAAGCGCAGGATATCGAACAGCCCATGGGCAAGCACCTATCCACGTAATAACCCGTGGGTAGCCGAAAGCCCATGAAACGGAACGAGTCCGGGTGCAGCGGCATCAGCCTAAATGCCGATTCTATATCAATCTTTGCCAGCAACGCCCCCGCGCCGAAACTTTGCACAATGGCCAAAGCCTGCTCGAATGACTGATAAGTGACCCGGCACAACTCCTCAGGAATTGCGTCGTTCACCGATGAGCCCGGAGGGTGGGATAAGTGCTGGATAAGCCGAAACTTACCCGCCTCCTTTTTCGGGACCACCCCCACCGGGGAGAGCACAAGCTCCCCGACAGGGGGAGCCGCGAAAGGTCCCACCATCCTCCCCAAACCTACTTCCTTGGACACTTTCTCGAGCACTACCAGGGGCATTTCCATAGCTGACTTTAAATTCCTGGGGGACTCCGTGTTCACCAAGCCTCTAATAGGGAGGCGGAAGCCAAAACGGAATCCCTCCTCCAGGAAAATTGCGCTGGGTCTATCCGGGTACTTGCTCAACCATCCGGTCATGCGATCCACCCGAACTGGGGAGGGGGCCTTACTGAGGAGCGGCCCCGGCACCAGGCCTTGGGGGAGCCCCTCCCTGCCTACCGCGGTTGCAATCCTTGACGGGGTGAGGACCCCAACAGCGGGCGCAGGCGTGTTTAAATCTGCAGCGCATCCCCAAGTTACAGCCGACCCCGTTAAAACCAAAGCATCTACCCGCGGGTGCTCTACCCGCGCCTCCTCGAAAGGGGGGAGTAGCCCGTCTAGCCACCACACCAGCCGCTGGCGGCGGAGGTGTAGGTGCAGGAGGGGGGGGGGTGTTGGGGCGGAGGACACGGGCCTTTTCCCCACCCACAATTCCACATCTTTACACCCGAAGTCTATGATGGCGGACCCCGACTGTTTATGACGGAAATCCTCATCATAGGACTTCCATGCTGTGCCGCCATCTGACATGAACATTTCGTGTATCATGTGCATATAGCGCACCATGTTCATGTGCTCTTGCGGCCTGGTTTCAAGATAGCAGGCAGCAAACATGAACAACCCTGACTGCCAACGCTGATAAGTGCAATAAGCCGCCTCCCCTATACCCCCTTTTCTTTTCGCTGCGCGATAGTCTTTCTCCGCCTGAGCTGTCATTGTGAAAAAACTCACGTATTTACCCTCAATGATCCGATCCCGCACACTCTGCCGCAGACCCCTGCACACGGCTGTATAATCGCAGCGCACCACATTACCTTTGGGGTAAAGTGGGGAGCCAGAGCTCCCGCTGGTCGATCGCGAGTATCGGCGTTGCCGCCTAGAATGTCTATGCCTACGCCGCGACCTACGACCCCCTTCCTCCCCCGACGTCACTGAATTGGACCCGGAAGAAGAGGATGTGTGTGACCTACGCCTGCGACGCTTAGCCTTACGTGCAGACCTACCTGATGTTTCTGCCACAGCGACCGCCAACGTCTGGGCCAACGGACTGGACGTGCCTCCGGAACCGACCTGCAGACCGGACGTCGATGCCTCTTCGACCGTTGTGACTACCGGCGCAGGAGCCACACCTTGCTGGAATGACACACCGGGGAGCAGCGCCGAGGAGCTAACCGCTGGCGGGGAGCACTGTGAAGGCTGACTTAGCAGAGGGACTAGTACTGAGACCAATTGTCTCCACCTATCGTCTGCCTGCATAGCCTCAACCGGTGGCTGTGCCGGCGTAGCCGACACCCCTGCCCCCGCAATGCTTGTGGGACCTGCCCCTCCCCCGAGCCTAGGCAGTAGCCTGGCCCTCCTCAGCTGCTGTCTTCTGGCTGCCTGCAAGTGGGCCATAGCCCACGCGGTAGTAGGGGGTGGGGTGCACCGCCTCCCCACTAACCCTTGTGTTGCTCCTAACCCTAGGCCCACTACCTGCAGCACGGCCAGCAGGTGGGGCAGTGCTCCTTGTGTTTGGTGAGTCCCCAGCTAAGCGTTTTGCCAGCAGGGGAATGCCAGAGGGGCGCCCTGCACCTCTCCCAGGGCCCCCCCCACGTGCCATGCCCCTGCAGGCCCGCCCCCTACTGTTGCCAGCCTGGACGCCTGTAGTTTGTCCAGCCACGGGCCTAGCGCCCGCAGCTGCACGACCCCCAGCGCTATTCGCGTTATTTCTGCCACGCGCAGCACTGCTGCGAACCCCCCTGGTGCCCTGTCCCCGCCTGGACGCCGCTGCCGGGAGCCCGTCCGCGCCGCTAGCGACGGAACCCCCGGCCGCATCATCAGCGGGGGACGCGCGCCCACGTACAGCACTTGCGGCTGCTCTCCCCGCTCTCCCAGCGCCCGCCGGACACCTCCGACCACCCCGCCGGGAGCCTGGAGAAGCTCCGGCGGCGGGTGAGGCACTACTGGCGCCCCCAGCATCCGCCAATCGGGCGGGGGGGCGAGATACACGCGCTGGACGGGGCATCCTAAAACCCTGCAGCTACGCAAGGTAAGAGATAGGGAAAGCTAACAGAGAAAGAGGGACAGAATAGGTAGAGAAAAAGAGAAAGAGGTTAAATGAAATATAGAGCCCTAACAGCCTAAAATCCCAGAGCCAGCAGTATGCGACTTACCAGTTCTAAAAATTCCCCAAGAGAGGCTGAACTCCCTGGTCACAAGACCCTTCTAACCCTCTACTCCTCCCCTTGCACCCATTGGCTGCCAGACGCAGCACACTGTCCCTTCATTAACTGTTTCCTAGCCTGCAGCATGATAGCCCTTCGGTGATTTATGTCACCTCCTGCCTAATCAGCCATCGGTGTTACTTTCACACTAAGGCCCTTCTGTGTGATATATTTTACTATATCGCCTAGTATATGCATTGAGTATCCTAATCGATTCGTGCTCTTGCACTTCGTTAATGACCTCCTCTCTCATCTAAACGTGTACAGACACGGAAGGTCCTCGTTAATGATGGCTATGCTGCATCATCGCTGTTTTTACCCCCATCTGCCCCCTCCCATCGCTCTAGCCAATGCCGACACCCCGCCATCGCCAAAATCAGTGTTTGCGGGGATCAGCTTATGTGCATGGGGCTAACATGCTACCTAGTACGATAAATGAAAGTGATACATTTTAATACATTGATTTTATGTTGCCCCTGTTATTAGCTATTCTACATTGTTTGGAAATTATTATGGGGATATTTAATCCCGAATCCGACTGTCGGAATGTTCCCGGCAGTTGTACAAAGGGTCGTTTTCAATCCGTTTTTGACTGTATCTTGACAGTCGGTATTCAATGCAGACTTTCGAGTGTCGAAAATGCCGGGTTTTGTTGGAAACAGGCTCTAAGGTGTCGGCATCAGACTTGATGGCTACTATGTCATTTATATTTTACAGGAGGTACATTGGGGGTTATTCTGATTGATACGCAAGGCTGCAAATTTGCAGCCTTGCGAATACACCAGATGCCACCCTCTGAATGACAATATGAACCCCCCCCCCCTCGAACGGCGATAGCAAATGGATGTTTAACAGAAACATCTATCCGCAGGCTGTGGGGGAACACCTACATCTTTTGATGGTTGCAGACCAAAGAATGATGTGGAAGGCCCACGCACATCTAAGGTTACTCTCAGGTAACCTTCGATCTGCATGGACATTCGGGAGGAAATGGGCGGTCAGCTTATATCCAGTGATGTCATTTGCCCATCCCCAGCGCCCACATCACCAGGTGATTTCCATGGGAATGCCCAGTGTTTTCATGGGAACAGCCATGAATCGCTGGGCGTTCCTATGGGGGCGACTATCGACCGCTGCCCCCCGCCTGCAGTCTTGGGTGCGTGCACCCGGCAAACAATCTGTTTGTCATGGCCGCACACGCCTAACGTATGCACATGCGCAGAAAGACGGCTGAGCATACGCAAAACATCGGTCCCCATGCGAACGAATGGTCCATGCGAACGGACCAGAATAAAGGCCATTATTTCTGTTCTGTTGTCACTTTTCGAAATGTATTCATCTGTCTAATAATAAATAACAACACAACAAATATAGCATATTCCTTTAAATAGAAGCTTGATTTAGAAGTTTTCATTCATATAGTCTGACAAGCTGTCTATATATATACCATCTGCTGATTGCATTCATTGTTAAGCCTCTGAGTTCAAGTCCAGATCCAATGTAATCTCCAGTTTGATTGCTGCAGTATTGGTGCCCCTAACTAGTATTGTATTCATATTGTTCTTATCTGTACCTTATATGGCTTTACTGTTCTAGATCCCATCTATCACTTGACCTTAGTATTTTCTGGAATTCTGTTTTAGTTCTGCTGCATTTTCTACTAGGTATTCTACTATTAGTGATACTGTATTTTTTCTATCGGCTATGTACTGTTGTCCTACTAACATGTTGTATTTAAACTACTATGGGCCTGATTCAGTCCTGATTGTTCATCTGCAAATTTGCAGATGAATGTGAGCAGTGGCAGCAAGCAGTGGCGGCTCCTACCTGAAGTCATTGGGGGGGCTGCCGGTGGCTTCTTCTTCTCTGCCTCCAGAACACACGGCCCATTATGCTGCCCGTTGTGCGCATACGCGCAAGCCACAGTCGGTGTCAGGGGGTAAAAAAAAGAACTGAGAGCGGGCGCACGCATGCACTCTAATTTCTATGGGCTGCATGGTGTGCAACCCATAAAGGAACATTACGGTGGGGAATTTGCGCATACAAGGCCAAACCCCTTTCTCATCTCTGTAGCTTCTATGGACTGCATCGGCTGCAGTCCTAGAAGCACAACAGACCTGGCAGAAAAGCTTCCAATTGGAAGTCGTATCTTCTGATCACAGTATAGCAGGTGGTTAGCAAATACAGTAGTGCTTTCAATAGGAAGCCACTGCAATCACTTGGCTAACTGATAATGGCAGATTTTTACTGGGCGGCTGCAGCCCCTAGGTGAAAAACACTACTGATGGTGAGTAGCCGCTGCCAGTGAATTGTGAAAATGTAGCAATCCAATATCTTGTCGCACATCCATTAACAATTCACTTACCATCTAATGATTTTTCCAGTCTGTGCAAATATAAGTAGGTCTGACCATTCCAAAAGAGAGACAGGCTGATCAATGTCCGACGCTGATATCAAAGACCCTGCCTAACAATGCCTGGGCACGCCTGTGTTTTTCCCAGAAAATGGCAGGTTGGCACGCCCAAATACCAACTCCGTTTGTCAAATTGTGAGGGGATTGCAAAGATGTTTTCGACATTTATGTCGCTATTTGAGCTTGTGCATGTGTGCGCTGTGCAGCTCAGCAGGTATGTGTTCCCTGTATGATAACTGTACTGTCCCTGCTGTACTGATGACTGCCTGGCTGTTGTGGCGACCAGTGGTGCCGCTGATGGCTGCCTAGGCGCTGTGCTGCTCGGCAGGTACGTGTTCCCTATGTGATGACTGTACCGTCTTTGCTTATATTGTTACCTACCAGGCTGTTGTGGCGACCAGTGGCGCCGCTTATGGCAGCCGAGGCGCTGTGCAGCTCGGTGAATATATGTTCTCTGCATCTACAATCCCCAGAGTATATCTAGCATATACCTGTATGTGTTATGTATATCTGTACTGTCACTGTTTAACTGTTACCTAACCTACTGTTGCACAGCAATCCAAAACAAATTCCTAGTATATGCAAGTATACCTGGCCAATAAAGTTGATTCTAATTCTGAATAGCATGAACAGTCTTATAATCATAGTAATATAATTTTCCCTATATCCCTTTACTATCACTTACCCATTTACAATGTGATGCCATGGGCTGGTTCTGCTGGGCTGGCTTGGGGGGTCGCGTGCCCCGGACTTGTCCCATAGAAGTGTTAGGGCCTTGTCCAATAGAGGTTACCTGGAAGTGGTGGACAAGCCCGTAATAATGGCCATCATTATGCTAAAAACTTCAGAAATGCAATACAGCAATAAATAATAGGTTCAGCATTTATATTTAGTGTGCACCTGCAATCCTCCTCCTGCTTGATGTTTTATCCTTGATTGTCATCGATGTCTCTAGGTAAAGTGATATAGTAATCCTCCCTACTGTTATGCTAGCTCCGCCCATTGTTTATTTGGTGCTGCCCACATGAGGCCACTTCCAGAAATTTTCCATGGCCACTTTTATTTCCCAATCCACCCCTAGCCACGATACAGTGTGACAGGGCTGCTTCATAGTAGATTTCATAAAGTAATAATATATACTGTAAGATATTTGATATTACATAAATGTTGTATTGAGGGCCATATGTACTAAGCTTGAAAAGTGATAAAGTGGTGGAGTGATAAACAGCAGCACAGCCTCTCTCCCCCGCTCAGCATATACTTCTCAGTGATGTGTGCTGAGTGTGGGAAAGAGGCAGTTGCAGCAGCAGCCTGTGTGCTGGCGCACAGCCCACACCCCCCACAAATATTGTTGTCATTTTAGAGGGGTGTGGCCACACCCCTCCCATTGGCCCTTTTTACTAGGGCCAGGGGCGCTTTCATCAGCCCTGGTTGTATTCAGAAAACCATAAGCTTTCCATCAACATATCACAATGCATAAAAACAACAGAAATAGCATGGACCCATATGACAGCACCATTAAGGGCTTGTTTGATTAAACCCATCTTCAAACTTAGATTGTCCCTTTATGATAATAAGGTAGTGTGCAAAGATTGAATATGATTAGATAAAGCTTTCAAGAGTTATTGTGGAACGTCCGCACACACACACACACACACACACAAACATCATTCAATTATACTTATGTAGACAAGACCCATCAAGCCTATCTATGGATGAAGGCACTTGTAGAACTACATGACAAAATGCCTGGACATTACCACCCTGTTTGCGCTTGTACTTCAACTGTAAATTAATATTAAAATAAAGACAAGACACACACACAAACAATGTTGTAACTATTTATTGTAGTTATTTCCTACACATCTCTTGCTTTCCAATGAAATACTCACAAAATCCAGAAAGCCTGTCCTCTTAGATGCAGGTTGAAAAATAATAATTATTATATTAACCAAGTGAATCATCCTAATCATGGCCACCAGGCTCCCTACTCGGGAATCAGGTGCACAAACTGTTAGATTTCATTAAAGAGGGACAAAAAGAAATAACACAATGGCATGACAACTTCCCCTTCATAATACAGTCACATTCTAACACATTCTGGGTAATATGCTAAAGCTGTTTTCACTGTTGAATTGCACAGAAACAAACTTGGAAAAATTAGCATGCAAATCCACCTCAATTTCCACTGTTGACTTTGATCCTGGATCCCAAGGGTCTGACAGAACTGTTCTTCGATATGAAAAAAAAGTATATATATAGAAATTCTATAAATATATATTTTCCTTAATACATATTCTCAGCCTGGTATATGCTTCATCAAAGCAAACATCACATTTATCTTTTCTGTTCCTCCTCAGGATAGAATATTTCTCATTGTTGTATTCTGAGCTGCTTTCCACATTTTCTGAGGATTTTTTTTTTTGTTTTATCAAAAGAGGACAGGGTTATATACAGTATGCACTGACAGTCATTGGCAAAACTGGGGGGGGGGGTGCACCACCCAATGGCTCCTGGTCATTCTGCATTTGTGCAGACTCACCGGGATTCTGCATTAGCTTCCTTGTTCTCCCCTCCTCATTCCCGCCCAACCGCCCAGTGTGTGTCTCTGATATTGGTGTGTTAATGTCAGGGAGTCATAATTTACAATTTTAAATCATTTGGGACAAAATAGTACACAGATCTTTATGTGTTGGCCAATGTATGGAGTATAAAGTAATATTTTCCCCGCAAGACCACTCCCCTTGCATCAAAGCCACACCCATTTTCAGCAAGAACACAACTCATGCAGTGCTGCCACACCCCATGCAGTGAGGCCATGCAATCTGTTTCTTTAAAAAATCTAAAATGTGGAAATGGAGCCACCCATTTCCAACTTTCTAGTTTCGCTATGCTGACAACATTACAGTATACAGCATGTACTGACAGCATTATATACAGTAGCTACTGACAGCATTATATACAGTACATGACAGTTGTTGACAGTTGATAGCCAATAAGATCCTGCTTTGAAATCATAGTAAATCAGAGCCTGCACATCTCTATTATATACAGTGTGTACTGACAGCATTATATACAGTACTGTATGTAATGTGCTCTTTCAGTGTTGCAGCCAGAGCCGGATTAACAATGGGCCTGATGAAGCTACAGCTCCAGGCCCACTCTACAAATATGCTCATTTTGTAGCTGAGGGCCAGGGCTTTCCAACGAGCCTTGACCCTTGTCGCTAGTCCCCCGGAAACCAGAGGTACTGCCAGGCAAAGCTGGAACGTTTTCCCCATAGGATAACAAGGGACCCACTAATTCTGACCTCCACCGGGTTTCAACAGCTGCCAGTTCCCCCTCCGGCATCACAGAAGCTGATCACGAGGTTGAACTCTGTTGTAACCCCAATCACTGGGCCTTCAATCTGATACCAGGCTGGTCCATATGGGTTCATTGATTCTAGAGATATTGCGGGCAATCCGATTTTTTCATTTCTGAAATGTAATTTCATGGCTGTTCATGTTGTTTGAGGACAGATTTATTTATTATTTATTTATTTACAGTTTCTTATATAGCGCAGCAGATTCCGTTGTGCCAGATTTCACTGGAACCAAACGGCCCAGTTTCACGGGACCAAAATCATACGAAGCCCACATATAAAGTGGGTGGTGGTGGTTTTCTCTCTCCCTCACAGCGGAAAATGCAGTGACTAGGCTGGTATAAAAGGGGACAACCCGGGAATGTCCCTACGTGATCCTGGGACAATATTTTTGGGTAAGCCCCTGCATTTTCTGGTGTAAATGGGGTATTATTCAAATAGCAGGGACCTGCAGTGCTCTGAATACAGCCGGGCAGCCCCCTGCTCTCTGTCCGGCTGTTAATGGCTGTCATTTCTGCCCAGTGGCTGCTGTCCCCCACTTACCGCGAGCATGTATTCCTCCTTGGCAATGAGCATGTAATTCCACATGGCAACAAGCATGGAACCCCTGGTAATGAGCATGGAACCCCTGGTAATGAGCATGTAGGTAAGCAGCACTTATGTAGCATAATTTTTAATAGGCATTATGGTGTTTGGCATAATAAGTAATGGGCATTATGGTGTAAATTTTTAATGCGCACCTTTGGCGCGCAAAGTCCCTGTTTATGAAGCATATTGTGCATTATGGCCCTAACTGTGCGGAGTTTGTATATTCTCCCCGTGTTTGTGTGGGTTTCCTCCCACATTCCAAAAATATACTAGTAGGTCAATTGGCTCCCAACAAAATTAACCATAGAATGTCTGTGTGTGCGTGTACATGGTAGGGAATATAGATTGTAAACTCCACTGGGGCAGGGACGGATGTGAATGTTCAAATATTCTCTGTAAAGAACTGCAGAATATGTATGCGCTATATAAGAAACTGTTAATAAATAAATAAATTATTGCTCAATCTGTTTGGTATAGTGTGTATTTTGGCTCAATCTATGTGGCAAAATGTGAATTTTGTCTTAATCTGTGTGGCATAACGTGAATTTTGACTCAATCCGTGTGCCATAGTGTGAATTTTGGCTCAGTCGCTGTGAATTTTGGCTCATTCCATGTGGCATAATGTGTAAGAGGCAAGTACAGTATAAGGGGGTTACTATTGTGTTGCATGATTTGTATAAGGGGTATATGGTGTGGTAAACTTAGGTGACCACATAAAAGGTGCTGAAATGTGGTCCATCAAGTTTCGGCTTTCAGTACTTTTTTTATGACTGGAGTGCCGACTCACCCCACAAGTATCTAAGGACATCGGCATCCTGCAGGTGCACATTTGGAGGGCACCCGTCAATATATCTCCCTGCATTTTTCTTATGCCAGCCCCCTGCCTTTTCCAGGCATATATAATTAGTTGAAAACATTTACACAAATAGAGACACACCAATGAGCAGACCACCCAACCAGAATACTGGTTACGCCTCCCACATTATTAGGTGCTGGCCACAACCCCTATTATTGCGCATAATATGCCTTTGATAATTTTCAGCTCCAGACCCATTTAGACCTTAATCTGGCACTGGTTGCAGCTGTACAAATAATTATGTCTAAATGCAGAGCACAATTCCTATAACTGAATCTAGGATTCCATAGAAGATCATGTGTAAGAAAGTCCTAGAATACATGGTATTTAATATACTTTAAATTATATATTTCATGCCTTTCATATTCAGTTGATTACTTTGATAGAAAATATAATTACAATATAACCCTAACTTTCCGATAGCACTGCATATCATTGTGGAACAGTATCTGAAGACATCATTTAGGATATAAAAAAGTAATTTGGATAAAGGAACTAACTGGCATGTTTTACCTTTTTTCTGTTTCCAGATGATCCAGATTTGGAAATTACTGTTATCCAACACAAAAGGTAGGCTATACTCATCTTTGTAGCATCAGGTACAGTGGTTTGTGTTTGATGATAATGATGATGCTGATGCTGATGACAAAATGACTTTCCTACTATTCTAAAAAGGGAATTTTATATTTTCCTAATGAACATACATAGAAAAAAATAAAGCTGTGAGGCTAAATAAGTCCATGAGCATTTTACCAGGCTACAATATACAGTATGATTTTATCAGCTGTTTCTTTGATGATATGCACTGTACTCTGGAAACAAGGACCATTTGTAAAACCTCACCTACAGTATTTGAAAGGGGTTGCCGGGGCAAACACAGGATTTCGGGGATGGGGATGCAGGGTCCCAAATCTTTGATTTTAGAGCAATTATCACCAGCCCATGAAGGGCACATATTTAGTACGTAAGAAGCTATAGTCTGGCCCAAAGCAAAGTGCAAGTCATATGCAGACGATATGATCACAGTAAGCCTATTATCACAGATTCTCTCTCTGGTGTGATGATTGACACACACACACACACACACACACACACACACAGTAGATTTGGTAGGAAAATCTGCTGCTACAGGGTATGTGCTCACTTCTGCCCTTAAATACTGCATGTAGTGGCCACTAGTAAGGCTGTGGGGAAGGAGTGGTTCCAGGAAACTGGAAACCCCTCTGCTTTTGCTTATTTGTTGACATTGATATTCATAACGGTCAAAGTAAGGCACACCCCCTCAAAGGGAGGCCATGGCAGCCTTCTCCCCACCCCCAGACGGCTGTAGACTGTCAATTGGTATTCAGTTTCTGACACTGCAGGACCTGTACTGCACATGTGCAGTTAGGGTCCAGCACATGCACAAATGACTGAACATCGCTGCTTTGTAACATGGCTATCAAATATTTTACCAAAATAATCTTAAACTATAGATAATCTGGGACAAGTCATGAAACAGTGCGTATAAATAATTTATCATTCCTTTCCTGTTCTTTTTGCTGGATTAAGGGCAGAAACGTCTTACTTTGCTGTACGCTTGGGTCATACAAGGGACATTATACTTATTTTGATTTAATAATTATTTGAAAACAATTTGGAGCACATCTCTGGGAAAATGCTTTATTAAAAAATCTAAACAGAAAAACAATGTTATATTAGTGCTTCATAATACAGACAAACTTTGTGGATGCAGCAATTATATATTGTTTCTAATTGTTAAGCTCTAACGGATGGTTGTCACCGGTGGTTTTGCTGCAAAATGACTCACAGTACAGGTGAAGATATTTTAGCTCTTAGGTTCACAGTAAATGCCTCAGGCGGTTAGATATCTTAATATCTGGAGGACATCTAACAAGGGAGAAAAAGGACCAGTGGACTCAGGTATAGTAGCATTATATTGTTGCCAAGCTGAATTCCTGACATGAAAATAAATCATGTCATCATTGTCATTTAAAAAATAAATTCCTAGTAAACATTGTTTTCAAAGCTCTCTTGATTGGCTATTTAATACATATTTATTTAGTTGGAAGGTAATCCTTTTTGATTAGTAAACAGTGTATGAGCTGCTACTGTATGTGCAACTAGCCTAGTATTAATAGAATTACATAGTGTAAAAGTACAAATGCAAAATAAAGGTTAAGCTCCTTATACCACCTACTGTATTTAATTTTATTATGTTTCTCTTTTTCTTTTCTAACACTGCTAGTTTTAGCCATATTTATATCAATTGGGAGACTAAGATGATACCTCCCTTCCGGGCAGCCGCTGATTGGCTGAATGAGCTCTCAGCCAATCACACAACGGCCACTCATTTGACAGTATATTTAAAAAATCTACTGCCACTGCCTGTCCCAGCATCCCGCTGACAATAGGATCACTGCCCAGCGTCCGGCCCACTAGCGCAGCGGTCAGCACTTGCCATCCGCTAGTGTAGCGCTCAGCACCCACTGCCTGCCACACTGCTCCCCGGTCAGACTGCAGTACCCGCCACTGCCCGTCCCGGTGTCCCACTGATAAGATAACCACTCGGCCCACTAGCGCAGCGCTCAGCACCCGCTGCCTACCCCACTGCTCGCTGGTCAGGCTCTAGGGCAGGCATATGCATACAGTGAGGTCTGACATGATCTAATGTGCTGAATGTCTGACCTCCTGATCCGTTCCGATGCGCACGAGACCGTGCATCGGATCAGATGAAATGTCACACACATGCAATTTTGGCCCGATTTCAACCGATTATTGGCCCAAAGTGCCAAAATCGGGTGAAGTCAGACAAAAAAACACATAGTGTATGGGGCATTTACTCTGGATACGGAGGAGCATGATGCAGATCTTGTAGCGGAGCTGAGTCAGGCTGCTTACCAGCCGGTGACTTCGCAGTTATGTGGTAACAGTGCAGGCACTGGAACACAGGTCAATGTGGGTAAATAGTTGCAGGCCTCTGTATCTAATGGGTAGATGTCTATTTCCCATTGTATCACTCATACAGAGTGATACAGCACATGCTCAGTAATAGTAATGGTGGCCATCTTGGTAAAAGAATGAAGTCTCATGCCTTGCGATGCCACGTTGGAGACTGTGTAGTAATATTTCATATCAGTTACAACCCAGTTAAATGACTTCATATAGATGCAGTTGTTTAGCATATCATCCACATGGGTCATGCAGTGCTAACATATAAGGTATGCTACTCAAACAGACTTGTGTTCTACTCTACATCAGTCCCTATGTGAACATTTTTGGGAAACACTAACATACTGTAATATCTACTTGTACTTACATTAACTGAAATACAGACACCAATACAGTATGTGTAATATTAAATAATAATTTATTTATATAGCGCTCTTTCTCCAATAGGACTCAGCTGCACCAGCTTTGCTTCCAAATGCTGAATATTGTTTTGAGCAATGTAACCTTCATCATAATTTTAAATTAGGGGAAAATCTAAGTAAAGGCAACCAATGTGTACTTGAGCTTACCCATGGGGGCGATACAGACCTGATTGCTCAGGTCTGAATTTGCTGCCCCGGCAGACGGTGGCAGTTTGCGCATATGTATGCACGAATACGCACATCTGCAAACCCCTAGAGTGAAGGCATTTGGCAAGTAATACACTGACCAGCGCATTTGCAAAAACATGGGCAGGAAATGGACGGGAGAGGGGGGGGGGGACTCAGGGGACCACCCAGCATTTTATAGGTGGTGGGTCGAGCCTATAGAAATGCTGGGCAATCCCCTGCTAGCTAGTAATCAAATATACACTGCCTAGTGAGCAGGTCTGAACCGGGCCCCTAATTCTTGCAATAGAGATAGAGTAACATCCATATTTTAAAAAGTGACACTGTATAAAGGGAGGAAATGGAAGTGAGGAATATAGAAGTTTAGATATATTAATATGTTTTAATGTGTGCAGTTAAAATATCCATAATTATGATTGCTATGTAAGTAACATTTTATGCAAACATATTTCATTTTTATGTCCTGTTCATAGAATAAAAGGGAAGGTAATGAGTGATCGTAAGCTAAAATAACTGAGGAACGGGATACTATAAATTCTACAACAGTTAACCATGCAAATGCTCTCTATTGGAAATTCATATTCTGTATAATAAATTCTAAAATCAATTCCAAAAGAAAAAACAACATCCCCGTATACTGTACATGTGTATACCTTAAGTGTAAAAATATGCAAATATTCTATAAATATTGTTATATTGTGTAATATTTTAGTTTAACCCCTTCATGACAGAGCCAGTTTGTGCCTTCATGACAGAGCCCTTTTTTTCAAATCTGACATGTCTCACTTAAGTGGGGATAACTTTTTTTTGCTTTTACTTATCCCAGTGATTTTGAGATTGTTTTCTCGTGACACATTGTACTTCAAGTTAGTGGTAAATTTTCGTCGATACAGTCTGTGTTTTTTTGTGAAAAATACCAAAATATCGTGAAAAAATGGAAAATTTAGCAATTTGCAAAATGTTAAATTTTCTGCTTGTGAGACAAATAATCATACCACTCAAAATAGACCATATGTCTACTTTATGTTTCCATCATTATTTCAACTTCCTTTTAATTTTTTTGGACACTAGGAGGCTTACAATATGAATAGCAAATTCTCAAATTTTCATGAAAATTTCAAACACTGATTTTTTTAGGGACCAGTTCAGTTCTGATGTGACTTTGAGGGACTTGTATGTGAGACACCCCCATAAATGATGCCATTTCAAAAACTGCACCCCTCACAGTATTCAAAACAGCATTTTGGAAGTTTGTTAACCCTTTAGGTGTTTCACAGGAATTAAAACAAAGTGTAGGTGAAATTTCAAAATTTCTTTTTTTTTGCAGAGTTTCAATTTTAATACATTTTTTTAACGAATACAGTAGATTTTACTAGAGAAATGTGACTAAAAATTGATTCCCCCAATTCTTTTGTTTTCAAAAATATCCTATATGTGGCCCTAGTGTGCACGTTGACCAAACCACAGGCTTCATAATAGAAGGAGCACCTACTTGATTTTGGAGCCTCCTTTTTATGAGATTTTTTTTTAGGCACCATGTAGGTTTCTAGGCACCATAAGTGCTAAAAGTTAGGAACCTCCCCCACAAGTCACCCCATTTTGCAATCTACACCCCTCAGGGAATTCATCTAGGGGTATAGTGTACATTTCAAACCCCCAGGGGTTTCACCAATTTTGGTACAACTGGGATGTGAAAATGGAAAATTACATTTTTTTACACAAACATGCAGTTCTGGCTCAAAATTTTTCATTTTCGCAAGGAATGAAGGAGACAAAGCACCCCAAAATCTGTGCCCCAATTTCTCCCGAGTACGGCAATGCCTCACATGTGACCAAAAAATACCAGTTGGGTGCATGGCAGGACTCAGAAGGGAAGGAGTGATTTTTGGATTTTGCAGCAAAGATTTTGGTGGAATGAATGGTGGGTGCTATGTTGCATTAGCAAGACTCCCAAAGCACCAATACAGTGGAACCCCCCCACAAGTCACCCCATTTTGCAAAGTACACCCCTCAGGGAATTCATCTAGGGGTATAGTGTACATTTCAAACCCCCAGGGGTTTCACCAATTTTGGTACAACTGGGATGTGAAAATGGAAAATTACATTTTTTTACACAAACATGCAGTTCTGGCTCAAAATTTTTCATTTTCACAAGGAATGAAGGAGACAAAGCACCCCAAAATCTGTGCCCCAATTTCTCCCGAGTACGGCAATGCCTCACATGTGACCAAAAAATACCAGTTGGGTGCATGGCAGGACTCAGAAGGGAAGGAGTGATTTTTGGATTTTGCAGCACAGATTCTGGTGGAATGAATGGTGGGTGCTATGTTGCACCAATACAGTGGAACCCCCCCACAAGTCACCCCATTTTGCAAAGTACACCCCTCAGGGAATTCATCTAGGGGTATAGTGTACATTTCAAACCCCCAGGGGTTTCACCAATTTTGGTACAACTGGGATGTGAAAATGGAAAATTACATTTTTTTACACAAACATGCAGTTCTGGCTCAAAATTTTTCATTTTCACAAGGAATGAAGGAGACAAAGCACCCCAAAATCTGTGCCCCAATTTCTCCCGAGTACGGCAATGCCTCACATGTGACCAAAAAATACCAGTTGGGTGCATGGCAGGACTCAGAAGGGAAGGAGTGATTTTTGGATTTTGCAGCAAAGATTTTGGTGGAATGAATGGTGGGTGCTATGTTGCATTAGCAAGACTCCCAAAGCACCAATACAGTGGAACCCCCCCACAAGTCACCTCATTTTGCAAAGTACACCCCTCAGGGAATTCATCTAGGGGTATAGTATACATTTCAAACCCCCAGGGGTTTCACCAATTTTGGTACAACTGGGATGTGAAAATGGAAAATTACATTTTTTTACACAAACATGCAGTTCTGGCTCAAAATTTTTCATTTTCACAAGGAATGAAGGAGACAAAGCATCCCAAAATCTGTGCCCCAATTTCTCCCGAGTACGGCAATGCCTCACATGTGACCAAAAAATACCAGTTGGGTGCATGGCAGGACTCAGAAGGGAAGGAGTGATTTTTGGATTTTGCAGCAAAGATTTTGGTGGAATGAATGGTGGGTGCTATGTTGCATTAGCAAGACTCCCAAAGCACCAATACAGTGGAACCCCCCCACAAGTCACCCCATTTTGCAAAGTACACCCCTCAGGGAATTCATCTAGGGGTATAGTGTACATTTCAAACCCCCAGGGGTTTCACCAATTTTGGTACAACTGGGATGTGAAAATGGAAAATTACATTTTTTTACACAAACATGCAGTTCTGGCTCAAAATTTTTCATTTTCACAAGGAATGAAGGAGACAAAGCACCCCAAAATCTGTGCCCCAATTTCTCCCGAGTACGGCAATGCCTCACATGTGACCAAAAAATACCAGTTGGGTGCATGGCAGGACTCAGAAGGGAAGGAGTGATTTTTGGATTTTGCAGCAAAGATTTTGGTGGAATGAATGGTGGGTGCTATGTTGCATTAGCAAGACTCCCAAAGCACCAATACAGTGGAACCCCCCCACAAGTCACCCCATTTTGCAAAGTACACCCCTCAGGGAATTCATCTAGGGGTATAGTGTACATTTCAAACCCCCAGGGGTTTCACCAATTTTGGTACAACTGGGATGTGAAAATGGAAAATTACATTTTTTTACACAAACATGCAGTTCTGGCTCAAAATTTTTCATTTTCACAATTAATGAAGGAGACAAAGCACCCCAAAATCTGTGCCCCAATTTCTCCCGAGTACGGCAATGCCTCACATGTGACCAAAAAATACCAGTTGGGTGCATGGCAGGACTCAGAAGGGAAGGAGTGATTTTTGGATTTTGCAGCAAAGATTTTGGTGGAATGAATGGTGGGTGCTATGTTGCATTAGCAAGACTCCCAAAGCACCAATACAGTGGAACCCCCCCACAAGTCACCCCATTTTGCAAAGTACACCCCTCAGGGAATTCATCTAGGGGTATAGTGTACATTTCAAACCCCCAGGGGTTTCACCAATTTTGGTACAACTGGGATGTGAAAATGGAAAATTACATTTTTTTACACAAACATGCAGTTCTGGCTCAAAATTTTTCATTTTCACAAGGAATGAAGGAGACAAAGCACCCCAAAATCTGTGCCCCAATTTCTCCCGAGTACGGCAATGCCTCACATGTGACCAAAAAATACCAGTTGGGTGCATGGCAGGACTTAGAAGGGAAGGAGTGATTTTTGGATTTTGCAGCTCAGATTCTGGTGGAATTTTGGTGGGTGCTATGTCGCATTAGCAAGACCCCCCAAGCACCAATACAGTGGAACCCCCCCACAAGTGACCCCATTTTGCAAACTACACCCCTCAGGGAATTCATCTAGGGGTATAGTGTACATTTCAAACCCCCAGGGGTTTCACCAATTTTGGTACAACTGGGATGTGAAAATGGAAAATTACATTTTTTTACACAAACATGCAGTTCTGGCTCAAAATTTTTCATTTTCACAAGGAATGAAGGAGACAAAGCACCCCAAAATCTGTGCCCCAATTTCTCCCGAGTACGGCAATGCCTCACATGTGACCAAAAAATACCAGTTGGGTGCATGGCAGGACTCAGAAGGGAAGGAGTGATTTTTGGATTTTGCAGCACAGATTTTGGTGGAATGAATGGTGGGTGCTATGTTGCATTACCAATACAGTGGAACCCCCCCACAAGTGACCCCATTTTGCAAACTACACCCCTCAGGGAATTCATCTAGGGGTATAGTGTACATTTCAAACCCCCAGGGGTTTCATCAATTTTGGTACAACTGGGCAGTGAAAATGAAAAAAATACATTTTTTTACACAAAAATGTACTTCTGGCTCAAAATTTTTCATTTTCACAAGGAATGAAGGAGACAAAGCACCCCAAAATCTGTGCCCCCATTTCTCCAGAGTACGGCAATGCCTCACATGTGACCAAAAAATACCAGTTGGGTGCATGGCAGGACTCAGAAGGGAAGGAGTGATTTTTGGATTTTGCAGCACAGATTTTGGTGGAATGAATGGTGGGTGCTATGTTGCATTACCAATACAGTGGAACCCCCCCACAAGTGACCCCATTTTGCAAACTACACCCCTCAGGGAATTCATCTAGGGGTATAGTGTACATTTCAATCCCCCAGGGGTTTCATCAATTTTGGTACAACTGGGCAGTGAAAATGAAAAAAATACATTTTTTTACACAAAAATGTACTTCTGGCTCAAAATTTTTCATTTTCACAAGGAATGAAGGAGACAAAGCACCCCAAAATCTGTGCCCCCATTTCTCCAGAGTACGGCAATGCCTCACATGTGACCAAAAAATACCAGTTGGGTGCATGGCAGGACTCAGAAGGGAAGGAGTGATTTTTGGATTTTGCAGCACAGATTTTGGTGGAATGAATGGTGGGTGCTATGTTGCATTACCAATACAGTGGAACCCCCCCACAAGTGACCCCATTTTGCAAACTACACCCCTCAGGGAATTCATCTAGGGGTATAGTGTACATTTCAAACCCCCAGGGGTTTCATCAATTTTGGTACAACTGGGCAGTGAAAATGAAAAAAATACATTTTTTTACACAAAAATGTACTTCTGGCTCAAAATTTTTCATTTTCACAAGGAATGAAGGAGACAAAGCACCCCAAAATCTGTGCCCCAATTTCTCCAGAGTACGGCAATGCCTCACATGTGACCAAAAAATACCAGTTGGGTGCATGGCAGGACTCAGAAGGGAAGGAGTGATTTTTGGTTTTTGCAGCTCAGATTCTGGTGGAATGAATGGTGGGTGCTATGTGGCATTAGCAAGACCCCCGAAGCACGGTGAAATGATGAACCTAATAATCCATAGATGTGTGGTATATTTTGAAACACTCCTTTATACATAGGCCGGGTTTGTCGGGGCAAGTTTCACAGTGGAAAATAGTTTCCTTTCTTATTCCCTTTTTATAGCAAACTTTGCACCTTTTTTGTGTCCTGCCCTTTCTTGCAGTGGAGGGGATTTCGTTGGGAAAATGCTGCCCTGGTACAATACGGGGGCCAGTACTAGAAGTACTGGGGCCCTCTGCCTGCTGATTCCCAAATGTTAGGCTCTTTATGACTTCCTCTTGAAAGTGCATAAATGTCCCCCTCTGGCCGGTAGAACGGAATAGCACGTAAGCGTTATACAGTGCCATCTGGATGATATACACGGCCAGCTTCTTGTACCAGATATTTGTTTTCCGCAGGGCACTGTACGGCTTCAGTACCTGATCTGAAAGATCCACTCCGCCCATGTACTTATTGTAATCTAGGATACAATTTGGTTTTGAGGTGTGGGTACTGGTACCTCGTACAGGGATGGAGGTGGTACTGTCTCCATGAATTGTTGTCAGTATAAGGACATCCCTCTTGTCCTTATATTTGACCAACAACATATTTTCGGTGCATATTCCCCTGCTTTCACCCCTTCTCATTACTTGGGCAATGTGCGTTTTGGGGAGGCCTCTTTGGTTCTTGCGCACAGTACCGCAAGCTGCTGTACCTCTTGAACCAAGGGCCTTAAACAGGGGGATGCTGGTGTAAAAGTTATCCACATAGAGGTGATAACCCTTATCCAGGAAGGGGTGCATTAAATCCCAGACAATTTTTCCACTAACACCTACGAGGGAGGGGGGGCATTCTGGTGGTTCAATTCTTGAATCCTTCCCTTCATATACCCTAAACTTGTGGGTGTACCCTGTGGTGCTTTCACACAGCTTATACATTTTTATGCCATACCTTGCCCTCTTACTGGGAAGGTACTGGCGGAATTTAACCCTTCCTTTAAAATGTATAAGGGACTCGTCGATACTAATACATTTATCAGGGATGTATAGCTCTGCAAATTTGGCACTGAAATGATCAATGACCGGCCTGACTTTGAATAGCCTGTCAAAGGTGGGATCATCTCTGGGTGGGCACTGTGCATTATCGGTGTAATGTATAAATTTATGGATTGCCTCAAAACGAGCCCGGGGCATGGCCATACGGTGAAATGGGGTGCTGTACAGAACATCAGTACTCCAATATTGCCTAATTTGTGGCTTTTTTACTATGCCCATATGTAACACCAGACCCCAAAACGTCATCATCTCTACTGCATCTACAGGGGTCCACCTAGCAAATGATGACGTGGGGTTTTGAGCAATAAACTGCTGGGCATATAAATTAGTTTGGTCCACCATTAAATTTATAAAATCATCAGAGAAAAATAATTTGAAAAAGTCAATTTCTCTGAGACCTGTTGAATCAAATTGGATTCCTGGGATGGCCAAAAACTCAGGAACCTGGGGCTCAAAATTGTCTGGTGGTGGGGTCCATACGAGATCAATTATTGGGGGGGGGGTCTCAGCTGCTCTACGGGGGCGTCTTTGAGGGGGTCCCTCATCATCAGAGGAGGAAGAGGAGCTTAAGACAAATCCTTCAAATTCCCCGCTTGCCTCACTGGCTGTGTCAGAGTCAGAGGCAAGCATGGCATATGCCTCCTCCACCGAATACATTCTCCTGGATGACTGGGACGACATTTGGGATGACATTTGGGATGCCATTTATATTTTTGTGTTACTGGTAGTGAAATGTTTCAACACGTGTATAGTGTAGGGGGGGGTACAAACTTTATTTCAACCCGGGGGGTATGTAGTGTGTAGTGCAGAAAAAAAAAAATACAAAAAAAAAAAAATGGAAGGGTTCAAAAAAAAAAAAAATGGAAGGGGTTAAAAAAAAAAAAAATGGAAGGGGTTAAAAAAAAAATGGAAGGGGTTAAAAAAAAAATGGAAGGGGTTAAAAAAAAAAAAATGGAAGGGGTTAAAAAAAAAAAAGGTCCTGCGCCAAAAATTGAGCACAGATGTTGGTCAGTAACGTCCGTCACTGAACAGCGCTCAAAGGCAACAGGAATTTGATCCAAAAAAAAAAAAAATAGATCAACCCTGTGCCGAAAAAGCTGATCAGTGATGTACGTCACTGATCAGCGCACAGTGGCCACAGGACACACACAAAATCACAGTGTGTGTAAAAAAAAAAATGTAAAAAAGACCCCACAGCACTCACAAAAAAATAAAAAAAGGTGATCAGTGATGCGACACTGATTACCAGTGAGGGGCAGCAGGTGCACAACCTTTGGTGGTACTGACAGGTATATATAAAAAAAAAAACCTCTGTACCCCCAAAAAGTTGCTGATCACCTCAGATATAGTGATCAGCACAAAAGGCGGGGGCAGCAGACACAAAATTTAGCACTCTCTATCACTCTCTGTCACTATCTCTCTCTATCTCTCTATCTCTCACTATCTATCACTCTATGACACTGCAGCAGCAGCACTGACAGGTATATCTATATATAAAAAAAAACCTGCGCCCCCAAAAAGTTGCTGATCAGTTAATTTATACTGATCAGCACAAAAGGGGGGGCAGCAGTCAGTTATATAAAAATATATAGCACAATCTGTCACTATCTCTCTATCTCTCTCTCTCTATCTCTCTCTATCTCTCTCTATCTATCTATAGCTCTATCACACTGCAGCAGCACAAAATATAGCACTAGGCCTCTCTATCTCTCTCTATCTCTCTCTATCTCTTTCAGTTATATAAAAAATATATAGCACAATCTGTCACTATCTCTCTCTCTATCTCTCTCTCTCTATCTCTCTCTATCTCTCTCTATCTCTCTATCTATAGCTCTATCACACTGCAGCAGCACAAAATATAGCACTAGGCCTCTCTATCTCTCTCTATCTCTCTCTATCTCTCTCTCTCTAACTCTCTCTCTATCTAATAAATCGCAGCAGCACAAGATGTCACAGGATGTCACAAGATGTCACAAGCATAAGCAATATCAATGATCAGGTAAGTATTTTGGATGGGTTCTGGTCAGTATAGGCGGCAGCTGGGCACGGTGACCGCACTGCACGCTATTCCAGACCGGAATGGCGTCTGCAGTGCAGTCACCGTTAGTTTAAACCCCCCTCCATGGCTGTGATTGGTCCGTCGGTCCGACGAACCAATCACGGCCTTTGGGGGCGGGAGGGGTGAGGTGGGGTGACACCAGTGTCACCCTTACACCCCGCGGTGATTGGTGCTGTACTTTACAGCACCAATCACCTCCGATCCCGTGTCACCGGCGAACGTTATTCGCCGGTGACACAGAAAACGCTGTGAATGGCTGTTCACAATGAACAGCCAATCACAGCGATCGCCGACGGGGGGGCGGCATCGCCGCCCCCCCTGGGCATGCACGGACATGTCTGCTGTCAGGGACAGCAGACATCGTCCCTCTGTCACTGCGTCTCTAGACGCAGTGACAGTTTTAAGCCATGACGTATATATACGTCAACGGTCGGGAAGTACTTCCCGGCCATGACGTATATATACGTCAAATGTCGTGAAGGGGTTAATTCTTTTTATTTGATTTTTAAAATTTGCAGACATACATATAACTTTACACATTTCACATATATATGAGTAATTATAAACAAATGATAAGGCAATAAAGTAACAACAAGACACACATACAACATTTAAATTATAACCATTGGTAGATTGCCCATCCCCCCACTCCTCCCTGCCCCCCCATATCTCCCGCCTGGTCCATATTTTAATCTAGATTTCAAACATTACCAACTTTACCTCTAAAATAGATATAGTTACAGGGTCTATCTTAGTTCATATCCTATATTTCTAGTTCCCGGTAAATCATGTCTAAGCACCCATTTTCTTATTTATCAGCTTAGTTTGTCAATCCATTATGATCAAATGTACTAGTATAAGTATTAACAACATCCTCTTCTTCCGTATTTTATTCTTGGGTTTCAATCTTTCCCAAATTTACCCCTAGTTCAATATAATTTCGGGCTCTAGCTCGATCCGTATATTATGTTTCTACTTCCAGTTTAGTCATACCTGGGCGCCCATTTTTCTGATCAATTTTGTCAATCCACAATGAACCAATATACTAGTGTAGGTTTATCTCTAATAACAAGTAAAAAAAAAAAAAAAAAAAAAAAAATTAGTGTTACTAAATGAATATACTTAATGTATTTTTAGTGTAACGCCGCACGTGCTAATTTATTCTTTTAATGTTTTAATATAATTGTGATATAATTTTTCCCCCGTAACTTACAATTTATCTTATATTTACCCGCCTTTTATTCTATACATTTTTGTGCCGTGCTTTTTTGAAATAAGAAGAGTAATACCATTTCTCCCAGATTAAGTGAAACTTCCCAATACTATTCCTGGTGCAAAAAACCGCTTTCTCGTGTTCATACGTGAGATTGACCATATTGATCCATTCTATCCTATTGGGTGCCCTGGCTGCCATCCAAGTTCTCGCTATACAGGTTTTGGCGATTGATACCAAGATAATTGCAAGTTGCTTTTCGTTTACCGACTGTCCAGATCCAGACCACACTCCCAATAACATAGCCTTAGGTCCCATTTCCCCACTAGGAATACCGATATCGGTCATTACGCCTTTAATATCATCCCAAAATTTTTGGAGAAATTTGCATTGCCATATCAGATGCAAAAAGTCGCACCCTAATTCTCTACATTTAGGACAAGAATCAATTTTATCCCGTGCAAATTTCTTAATTCTAGTAGGTGTTAGATATGTACGATGAAGTATATTAAATTGGATCTGCTGAGTCCTAAGGGAGGAAGTGGCCATATTAGGTATACTAAGCGCTCTCTCCCAATCGTCTGGTGTTATATCGGGAATTTCCCTAGTCCATTTTATCATAAGTTCTTGTAAACCAGTGTTGGTGATTAGGGATGAAATATACTTATAGCATTTGGAGACTCGTTTTATCGGGGCCATGTTCCTCAGAAATATTTTGATAGGGTGATCTTTTACACTACAGGAAGATAATGACAAGTATTCTTCAGTTGCACTTCGCAATTGAAGATAGCGAAAGAACATATTGTTTGGTAGTTTGAACTCAATCTGTAGCTGGGCAAATGTCTTAACCCCATCCTGCGCCGCTACATGTCCCAAATTCATTATTCCAAAGGTTGACCAAGCTAACATACCCTGCTGTTTTTTTAGTATTTTAAAGGTACTTAGGGAAAGAAGATTTGTTTCTGGGTCAATATCATTATATCCTATTTCCCTAGTAATCCATTTCCAGGTTTTTATTGCTTGATTCAATATCGGGGGATATTTCTTACAGCATGAACCCATCAGAATTGCCTGTAGTGGGGAAAACCCCGGAAGAATTTTATTGATTAAATTTGTTAATTCTGCAGATTGACACGGGTCTTTCACCCAGTCCTGTAGATGTACTAATTGAGTTGCTAAATAGTACCATTTGAAGTTTGGAAGGGCAAGCCCGCCAAGCTCCCTTGGTCTCATTAGTATCGATAGTTTGACCCTTGGGCTTTTATTTCTCCATACAAAAGATGTTAATATTCCATTAATTTTCCTGAATATGGCATCTGGAATATTAACAGGGGAATGTTGAAGGAGGTAAAGGAGTTTGGGAAGAACCATCATTTTTACCAGATTTACCCTTCCCAAAACTGTCAATGGCAATTTTAGCCAGTTTTTGCTTTTGGATCTAATAGAGTCGAGTACTGGTAAGATATTATATTTTACAAACTCAGATGTATCCCCAGTTATCACGACACCCAGATAGTCAAATCTCTCCCCTTTAGGTATATCTATGATGCCCTGGGATTCACCCCTCACCTCTATATCCATTGAATCAATAAGCAAATGGGATTTGCTACTGTTAATTGTTAGTCCCGAATATTGACCAAACTCATAAAGGGTTTCCAACACTTTCGGGAGGTCACGTTTGTAATCCATCGTTCCCACAAGTAAATCATCCGCATATAGCGAGACAAGGCCAATCCCCCCACCCCCCAATCCGCTCAAGCCCAGAATGTTTCTCAACCTACATGCCAATGGCTCTATGGCCAGTGCGAAGAGCGTTGGGGAGAGGGGGCAGCCCTGCCTCGTGCCCCGATATATTGGGAATGGGTCTGAAACCGTACCGTTTATATTAACCCTTGCCGATGGTTGTTGATACATCAAAAAAACCCTCTCGATAAAACATGGTCCGAATCCGAATGCCTCCAATGTGGCCTTCAGATATGGCCACTCCAGGGAATCGAAGGCCTTATTAGTGTCAAAAGAGGCCAAAACAGTCTCCATACCCCCGCTTTTACCTGTCTGTAAATAGGAATAGACTCTGCGAACATTTATAGCTGTTGATTTTCTTTTCCTAAATCCCGTCTGGTCCATATGGACAATTTTATCAATTACCCCACTGAGCCTTGTGGCCAGGATTGAAGCATAGACCTTTGCATCGACCGTAAGCAGCGAAATAGGTCTATAAGAGTCTGCTCTCAGTGGGTCTTTGCCCTTTTTGAGAATGACTGTAATAACTGCCTCGGTCATGGATTGCGAAAGCTTACCCTCTCTCTCCATTCCATGGAAAAAATACAGGAGCCTACTGGCCAGGGTATCACTAAACAATTTGTATATTTCAACTGGCAATCCATCAATACCTGAGGATTTGCCAGAAGCCATATTTCCTATCGCCACCTCAACCTCTCCCAACGTGAATGGTAATTCCAAAACTTCCCTATCACGATGGGACAGGGTAGGCAGATCCACGGCCCCCACGTAATTCGAACCACTACAGAACTCAGATGTTAATTTAGAGCTATAAATTTCCCTGTAGTGGTCCGTAAATACTTCAATAATTTTCTGGGTTTCATCAACTATTTCCCCTTGGGATGTACAGATTTTAGTGATTGTCCTATTAGGGTCCTCGGTTTTTACCATGTAGGCCATTAATCTGCCAGCCCTGTCCACATTTAAGTACCTTTTATGTGATTCTTTCAATAGTCTAAGTCTGACCAGGTCTTGCAGGTGTGTGGTCCAGGCAGATTGTGCCAGCAACCACTCCTGTCTTGCAAGGTCTGTCTGGTTCCTAATATAAACTTGTTCATTTGCGATCATTATGGCTTCTAAATTAGCGGCTTTTGTCTGCAGCAGGGTTCTAGCGTTTTTTATATTTTTAATCAAAGTGCCCCGTAGAAATGCTTTGAAGGTTTCCCAGACTATATTTGGTTTTGCTGACTCGATATTGGAACTAAAAAACCCCTCCATTTCTACCTTAAGTCCATCCGTATTTTCAAATTGTGTCAACCACATCGGTTGAAACTTCCAATATCGAAGTCCCTTAATAGGATCTAAGTCAAGAGCTATTGTCATTGGGGAATGGTCCGAGATACCCCTTGAGTGATACTCAATTTTGGATATTTTGGTCACTAAATTCCCAGAGGTAAACATCATATCTATACGCGAAAAGTTGTTATAAGAGGGGGAATAACATGAATATTGACGAAGACTGGGAAATTTCTCTCGCCATACCTCATGCCAACCCATGTTGGCAGTAAATCTGGCGAGGGAACTTTCTCCCTGGGGGGTAGTTTTCCTTGGATTCCAAATATCGAGACCATAGTTCATGACTGTATTGAAGTCCCCCAAGCAAATAAAAGGAGTACCGGGCCTTGCGGCAATAAATTCCAGGGCTGCTCTGATAATATCAAAACCGAAAGGAGGTGGAATATAAATGGATAATAACAAAATTCTAGCAGTTCCCACTTTAGCCTCCAGGAAAACGTAGCGGCCCATCGGGTCCGTCTGGTCGGCTATGTGCTCGTACACCACTGATTTTTTTACCAATACTGCCACTCCTCTGGAGGCTGACGAAAAGGAGGCCTGGAAAATTTGGGAAATCCAAGGTCTTTTCAGTGAATGCCCCTTCTCAATCGTTAAATGTGTTTCCTGTAAACAAATCACGTCAGCCTCCAGAGATTTACAGTGTTTGAGCACCAAGGCCCGTTTCACCCTATCATTAAGCCCACGGACATTCCATGTCACAATTTTGACCATAAATCTGGTTTACCACTGGGATCAGAATAATAATGGTAGGGATTACCCCTAGAGACAAAGCAATGAGACAAAATCAGGGCAGGTAATATATCGGGCATATAGAAGAAGCAAAACAATGTAACATTTCTACCAATGGACCGAACAAAAAAACGAACAACATGTAACATATACCCTTTCCCCTCCCCCCACCCTGTATAACCTCCCCGATAAGGCATACCTACGGCCAAACCCCACATTACATACTATCCCCTGATCCTTACACTTGGGGAACTATTACTAGATAACCACATCAGACACGGTGGGAGCCCCGACACATTATTACAAAACATTTTACGAATCATTAATCCCACAATCCCCCTCCCCCTCCAACAGATACATAGAAAAAGTTTGCCAGATTTTTGCATTTTAGGGATCGTGATCAAGTACTAAAACTCACACGGGCAAAAGTGGACTTCAGCTACAAAGGGGCGAAGGTCTCTATCTTTCCAGACCTTCCTCAAGATGTCCAAAGAGACAGGGCAAAATTTCGCTCGGTAAAAGCTCGTTTGAGAGAAATAGACTTAAAATACTCTATGCAATACCCTTCAAAACTTCGAGTCGTGGCTAATGGAGAGACAATTTTTTTTTCTACAGCCGGGGATGTAGGTACTTGGCTGGATAAGTACTACCCGGGCAAGACAAGCATGCAGTAGCAAGTTGTTATTGTTTTCCTTTTTTTTTTTTTTTTTTGAAGCTCTATTACGATATTGTGTAATATTTACATTTAGACAGTATTCTTGATCTCTTCAAGTGGTCATTCAGAACATTTCTTATTGGATCTAGCCGGCTCTTTTGTAGCTGCTATATCTCTAAAGAAACAAATTGAAGGTTTTATTTTTCTATAACGAAGCCTAGGAGTTGGCTTTTCCAAGATTGATATTGCCCTGAAGAACATTTTTATGTTTATTGCCTATATTTTTAATTTGTTTTCCTGGCAATTGCTTTCTAGAAAAAGTTTTTCTGATTTCTTTTTGTATGTTTTATACTGTAATAGCCTTGATTTTAGATTTCATGCTTTATGAATAGCACCCAGAATTAGAGATTCGAGATAATGGCACTCCTTGAATCATTCTCTATACAATAAGAAATGTTGATCAGAGCAATTTATTTTAATGCATGTAAATTGGGATAGAGAAATGTCATTCTTTCATGTATCTATTTGACAGCTAGAATACAGGAGATGTATGCTGCAGTCAACAGATTTGATATGTTTTTTTTTTTTCCCAGTAATTGTGTTTTGTTATTGCACATTGGGCCAGCAATTGTGGACCCGTGAAAACACATCCCCTCGCATGTTCCCCAAGCAGGAGAAATCATTCGATGATCGGCGACCATTAAATGATTTCTCCTGGGCTTGCAAATATAAGATTGACTTATATTTGTGGGCTTTGGGACAAAGACAGGGCAGGCGGCTGACATCATGTGACATCAGCTGCCCGCCCCCGCCACACTGCGTACCACCTGCATTTGCATGGGAACGCCCAGCATTTGCATGGGGACATCCATGAAAAGCTGGGCTTTCCCATGCCCCATTGCCTTCACCCCCCCCCCCCTGTGCAAGTGTCACGCCGACTGTGCAGGTATTTAATTATATATTTATTTGGTCTTTAAACAGGCCGACAAGGGCAAAGACCTAGCTATTCAGGACCGCCATGATTATGAGAAAGAGGATTTTAGACTTTTGGGGGATTCCACTTCCTATAAAAAACTAGAATCCTATCTGACCAATCAGTTTAGTATTTAATCAATTAGTAGAAGAACTTCGAGTCATCTTAGTAGAGGCATAGACAAAGATGAATACCAATTTTTTATAAAAAAATAATCCAATTTTTATTGTCTGCTGAAAGTGCACAAAATACTTGATAACCCGCCAGGCCGCCCAATAGTGGCGGGCATAGATTCATTGACTTCTGGATGCTCTGAATATGTATAGAAAAAACAGAAGAAAAAAGAAGTGTCTCGGTGTGGTGCACCTTTAAGAATTTTTACACATAAAAATTAACTTTTATTATATGGTATAAAACAAGCGAAATATAAAAACACACAGGACAAGAACAACATGAATATGATGTGTTTAAAAACGGTGGCTCACTCTCTCAGCAAAGTGTTAAATTTATGGTACACTGTCGACAGGTACTTTCCGTCAACACCTGTATTTATTTTATGTGATTTGGATAAATTTCCATGTACAGGTGTTTAATGCGGACTCCAGGGTGGGGTGCGTGTCAACTTCTGTGAGGTATTAATATTATGTTAGGCACGAATTTTCTGTTAAATCAAGACAAATTTGAATGGCTGGTATTCCCCAACCAAATTCAATATTTTGTCACTTTGCTGAGAGAGTGAGCCACCGTTTTTAAACACATCATATTCATGTTGTTCTTGTCCTGTGTGTTTTTATATTTCGCTTGTTTTATACCATATAATAAAAGTTAATTTTTATGTGTAAAAATTCTTAAAGGTGCACCACACCGAGACACTTCTTTTTTCTTCTGTTTTTTGTATATTCTGTAATGTGTCCAGTGGTAGCACACCTCCCGTAAATTCAATTCCAGGAAATTTCTAATATATTGATATTCCTGGGGGGTCCCCAAAAAATTTCCTCAAACACTAATGAGGGTCCTGTGCGATTGACCAGCCTTCTCTGTGTCTGAATATGTATAGGTATATTTAAATAAATATGTTAAAAATTTAAGATCATATGTAAAGGACATAACAAGAGTCCTACAGATCATGTGAGATATTGAATGGAAAGATAGTTTTAATTGGGCAACAATTGATGTACAATCGCTGTACACGTCAATCCCACAGGATAAAGGAATAGCAAGTTGTCGTTAATTTTTAGCTAAAGATCCAACAATGACCCATACCCTAAAGGAATTTATCTGCACACTAACCCAATTCATTTTAAGTAGAAACTATATAAAATTTTTAGATACTTTTTTAGATAATTTTTAGATATGTTTTATCTTCAAACGGTTATGACTGCGATGGGTATATTGATGACATTATTATTTTATGGGATGGCACCAAAGAGCAGTTTTTAGAATTTATGCAATATTTAGAAATTAATGAATATAATCTTTCCTTCACATCCAAAATCTATGACAGAGAAATTGAATACCTGGATCTAATTTTAAGTAGTACGGACACAAAAGTTGTTACAAGTAATTTTATTAAAACCATAGATACTAATAGCTACGTAAAAGTGGGCATGCCAACAAATGGAAAACTAATATTCCATTTTCTCAGTTCTCAAGAATACGCAGGCACTGTAGTTCAACAACTGAGTTTGATAACAATTAATAACATACACGGACAGATTCAAGGAAAAGGGTTACCCAGATAATTTGTTAAAAAAAGCCACGGAAAAAATCAAACATGTAGACCGGGATAATCTCCTACAATACAAAAATCCAAAGCCGATAAACCAAAACAACTGTATTTTTGTTACACAGGACAATGAAAAGGAACACCGAATAAGGAACATCATCTATAAACACTGGGAAATCCTGAAAACTGACCCTGTTCTAAGTATCACAATACCAGACAAACCCCTGATTGCTTTTAGGAAAGCAAAAAGTATTAAAGATAAAGTCGCACCAAGCCTTTTAAAACCTGTTAATGAGACCAACTCTAATTGGCTGCATAACACCAAAGGTTTTTTTTAAATGTACCGGTACTCTTTACCTAGAACGGCGCCCACGATGTCCATCGCGGTCATCGGGGGTAAAAAATCGTGGGCATCGCGGGCATCGCATGCACTAAAAAATGCCCGCGATTTTCCCATAGGGATCAATGTTAAAAGTGTGATTGGACGCGATTTTAGTGTTAAATGCCTCAATGCCCGCGATTTTTCCATAGGAAACAATGTTAAATGGGCCACAGAGCCCTAATAGTCCCCCTGAAGTCTTAAATGGCCCCCACAATTTTTAACGCCACCCCACGATCAACGTGAACCCGAAGCGTGGCGAGCGCAGCGAGCCCGCGAGGGGCGGCGGTACGCGTCCTCCGACCTTTTCATACCCCCACTATCCACGTCGACGTGGAGTTGAGAATAGAATAGTGTGGCGAGCGCAGCGAGACACCGAGCCCGAAGCGTGGCGAGCGCAGCGGATACCTGTGAAGCCCGCGGAGGGACACGTTTACCTGTGAAGGTATCCGTGTCCGCTCGCCATGCTTCTATTCTCAACTCCACGCCGACGTGGATAGTGGGGGTATGAAAAGGTCGGAGGACGCGTACTGCCGCCCCTCGCGGGCTTGCTTCGCTCGCCACGCTTCGGGTTCATGTTGATCGTGGGGTTACGTTAACAATTGTGGGGGCCATTTCTGACTTTAGGGTGACTATGTGGGCTCTGTAGCCCATTTGACATTGTTTCCTATGGAAAAATCGCGGCCATTGAGCTATTGAACACTAAAATCGCGTCCAATCACACTTTTAACATTGATCCCTATGGGAAATCGCGGCCATCGCGGGCATCGCATCGCACCCGTTTTTTTAGTGCATGCGATGGTCGCGATGGTCGCGATGGGCGCCGTTCTAGGTAAAGAGTACCAATGTACCACCTGTATCATTTGAAAATATGTAAGTCCTGTCAATCATGAATTCAGAAATTACAATGACACTAAGACTTTTAAGATCAATGACCTTATGAAGTGTATGACAAGGTGGGTCATTTACCAATTAGAGTGTTCATGTAAATTAAAATACGTACATTGGAAAAACTAAAAGGAACTTAAAATTAAGAATCCAAGAGCTTGTCAGAGCAATAAAAATTAAATTGGAGAACCATAATGTTCCCAAGTATTTTCTCAAAGTCCACAATTGTAATCCTTCCCATTTGCACTTTAAGGTGATCAAACATGTTAAATTGGGTCCAAGAGGGGTGATCATGAGAAATTACTCTCACAGAGGGAGATGTATTGAATATTTACTCTAAACACCATGGTTCCACATGGGTTAAATGAGTCATTTGAAATTACATCCTTTCTGTAGCGTAAAAATCCCATTGGACCATACCCATTTTTACCATGTCTTGTAAACATCTTAGTATCCCTACACACATAATATATTAATGTCCTATACACTTGATCAATTAATATCATTGTTATTTTTATTCATGATGTACACCAATATTTAAACAGTTTTTTTATAAAAATCTGTATATTTTTAGTGATTTAGAATTCTGTTGAGTATAATTATATATATATATATATATATATATATATATATATATATATATATATATATATATATATATTCGTTCCAGCGCTCGGCACTCCAGAGTTTAATAGGTAGTTTAGATGGTTGATGCGCCCGGTGCCTCTCCAAGAATATGGATAGATAGGGATGGTAGGATGGCACTCCTGGTCTTCTGTAGATTAGGGATGTAAAAAAACTCCAAAGATATCAAAGTTCATTTCAACGTTTCGATTTTATTAATCTTCATCAGGAATAACAAGTGAATGTGCAGGTACAGGTATTTATACAGGTGAGGTAACCTCGTGCTCAGGGTGTAGGTGCATGGTAGTGACATCATCAGTGGGAGACACCTCAGTCAGCTGCCACGTAAAGTACAGTGATTAGCATAAATATACAACACAATGGAATTAGTATACAAGTAAAAAAGCATTTGCTGGTTTCATTACAGGATCCGCTAACAAAAAGGGTATAGCATCGCATAGTAATGTGCAAGGTTTGGTTAATTGACAGGATACAATGTTACAGCATAAAGTATAGGGATGTTGCAATATATCAATAAATAAAACACAAAACGCAACATTTTACAGAAAGCAGTTCAAAGACAGGTATTCATTTAAACCATATGGTGCTACTGTGTTTAGATTATGAATCCATGTGGTTTCTAACTGCAAGAGTTTTCTAGCACGATCACCGCCCCTTATATCCTCAGGAACGGTGTCAATCATTTTATATCGTAATGATGCCAGTGTATGTTTATGCTGCTGAAAATGTTGAGCAACCGGCTGGTCTATTTTTTTTACCTTCAAGGGCAAGTCTAATAGCACTGCGGTGCTGGGCCATTCGTTCTTTGAACGCGCACACGGTTTTTCCCACATAGTAAAGCCTGCATGGGCATCGTAAAAAATAAACAACATATTTACTAGTGCAGGTAAGTATGTGTCGGATGGGGATTTTTTTACCTGTGTGTGGGTGCACAAAGGTATCCCCGATTTCCAGGAATGAGCAGGTTGTGCATCCAAGACACCTGTGGTTCCCGTTTTTTTTGGACAGAAAGTGTGTGACAGAGTTTTTGTTATATCTGGTAATGTCCGTGTGGACCAATTTGTCTCTTAAATTTTTTCCCCGTTTATAGCAAGGCAGTAATTATTTATTCCGTAGGGCTGATAGGTCACGATCTGCTTGTATTACTGGCCATGTTTGTTTCGCTATTTTAGTCAGTTTGTTGCTGCTGGTAGTATAATTATTCACCCATATAACGGAATTGAGATTTTTATCATTATTGGCTGTTTTTGCTGGGGTTTGTTTAGGGGCTGAAAGGGCTTTGGATTTAACTTCTTGTAGAAGTTTATTACTATATCCTTTCTGTAAGAATTTTTTGGTCATAGCCTCTAGCTGGATGAGTTCATCCGCTGGGTCACTGCATATCCTGTGCACTCTGAGATATTGGGAGTACGGTAACCCTCTTTTTAGAGGTTCTGGGTGGTGGCTGGATGCTTGTAATAAATTTTTACAATCAGTGGGTTTGTGGTAAATGGATGTTAGGAGTTTGTTAGAGTTTTTTATGACATTAACATCGAGAAAATGGATATTTTTCTCTTGTATCTCAAATGTAAATTTCGGGATCTAAAGAGTTAACATCGTTCATCATGTCACAGAAGCCATTTTTGGTACCACCCCACAGTATAAAAACATCATCTATATACCTGGTGTAAAAAATAATGTTATTACAGTATTTAGCATTTTTGAAAAATAATTCATTTTCAACAGAAAACATCAAGGCATTTGCATATGCTGGGGCTGCGCAAGAACCCATCGCGCAGCCCAGCGTCTGAAGATAGAAGGCACCATTGAAAAGAAAATAATTACAATGTAATGTCAGAGATAAAAGTTCAAGAAAAAAGGAAGGTTCCGGACCCTCATATAATGGGTTATCGGTAATGAGCTTCTCCACGGCCTCTAGTCCACGTATGTGTGGTATGCTGGTATATAGGCTTACTACGTCAGCCGTGCAGAGCCAACAATCATCAGGTACAGTGTCAAAAGTTCTCAGTTTTTCTAAGAAAGTGCTAGTGTCTTTTAGATACGTAAGTTCATTTTGGATCACTGGCTGTAAATAGAATATTTTTCAAAAATGCTAAATACTGTAATAACATTATTTTTTACACCAGGTATATAGATGATGTTTTTATACTGTGGGGTGGTACCAAAAATGGCTTCTGTGACATGATGAACGATGTTAACTCTTTAGATCTCGACATCCAATTTACATTTGAGATACAAGAAAAAAATATCCATTTTCTCGATTTTAATGTCATAAAAAACTCTAACAAACTCCAAACATCCATTTACCACAAACCCACTGATTGTAATAATTTATTACAAGCATCCAGCCACCACCCAGAACCTCTAAAAAGAGGGTTACCGTACTCCCAATATCTCAGAGTGCACAGGATATGCAGTGACCCAGCGGATGAACTCATCCAGCTAGAGGCTATGACCAAAAAATTCTTACAGAAAGGATATAGTAATAAACTTCTACAAGAAGCTAAATCCAAAGCCCTTTCAGCCCCTAAACAAACTCCAGCAAAAACAGCCAATAATGATAAAAATCGCAATTCCGTTATATGGGTGAATAACAATACTACCAGCAGCAACAAACTGACTAAAATAGCGAAACAAACATGGCCAGTAATACAAGCAGATCGTGACCTATCAGCCCTACGGAATAAATCATTACTGCCTTGCTATAAACGGGGAAAAAATTTAAGAGACAAATTGGTCCACACGGACATTACCAGATATAACAAAAACTCTGTCACACACTTTCTGTCCAAAAAAAACGGGAACCACAGGTGTCTTGGATGCACAACCTGCTCATTCCTGGAAATCGGGGATACCTTTGTGCACCCACACACAGGTAAAAAAATCCCCATCCGACACATACTTACCTGCACTAGTAAATATGTTGTTTATTTTTTACGATGCCCATGCGGGCTTTACTATGTGGGAAAAAACGTGTGCGCGTTCAAAGAACGAATGGCCCAGCACCGCAGTGCTATTAGACTTGCCCTTGAAGGTAAAAAAATAGACCAGCCGGTTGCTCAACATTTTCAGCAGCATAAACATACACTGGCATCATTACGATATAAAATGATTGACACTGTTCCTGAGGATATAAGGGGCGGTGATCGTGCTAGAAAACTCTTGCAGTTAGAAACCACATGGATTCATAATCTAAACACAGTAGCACCATATGGTTTAAATGAATACCTGTCTTTGAACTGCTTTCTGTAAAATGTTGCGTTTTGTGTTTTATTTATTGATATATTGCAACATCCCTATACTTTATGCTGTAACATTGTATCCTGTCAATTAACCAAACCTTGCACATTACTATGCGATGCTATACCCTTTTTGTTAGCGGATCCTGTAATGAAACCAGCAAATGCTTTTTTACTTGTATACTAATTCCATTGTGTTGTATATTTATGCTAATCACTGTACTTTACGTGGCAGCTGACTGAGGTGTCTCCCACTGATGATGTCACTACCATGCACCTACACCCTGAGCACGAGGTTACCTCACCTGTATAAATACCTGTACCCGCACATTCACTTGTTATTCCTGATGAAGATTAATAAAATCGAAACGTTGAAATGAACTTTGATATCTTGGGAGTTTTCTTACATCCCTAATCTACAGAAGACCAGGAGTGCCATCCTACCATCCCTATATATATATATATATATATATATATATATATATATATATATATATATATATATATATATATATATATATATATAGTTTTCCTATATATAAGCAAATTATATGTATATATATATATCTTCATAAATATTTTTATATACAATCTTTATGCAAATATTTTAATTGTTCATATTGTTGGCAATATCTTTAGTGCAGTCAAATTATTTATAAATGTATTTTAATTCTTTATTATTTAATGTATAATATAGGCATGCAACTTCAGGCATGTGAGTAATTATGTCCGGAGGTAAATACTTCAATTCCCTGTTTTTTTATATACATGGAACTTCCATTTATTCCATTACAGTCGGCATGAATTCTTTTGATCATGCGCGATGTAGATGAAACTGTCCCATGTACGTAAGACACCGCGTGTGTGCTGACATAAGTATCGGCATCATATAGAGGGAACTCTATGAGACGTCACGCATGCGCAATGGCACTAGAGACAGAGCACAATGTCTCCAAAAGATGCGAGAGGAAAAGCAATCCTCTTGCCCATGCGCATTCTATCTGGACTCGCAATCCTAATATCAAAGGATGCGCAACAACAAGAAAATCCCGGACATGCGCCGCTAAGCGCAACTAGTTTACACCACCAAAGATTTAATTACCGGGAGATACACAAGGTCTTAAGAATCTCGCGCATGCATATCGCTTGGACTCCCGGGTGACAGATATAGCAGTAAAACACTTAAAAATATAATTCATTGATACCATCCGCCCCCCCTCCCCCACCAACCTGCATTCACTGAGGATGTAGTCAGATTTTACATCATATTAAGGGGATCATTAATGACCTGCAGGTGAGCGCATTATTAACAATACAGTGGATACACACTAGAAAATATGCACAATAATATTTTTAATGATATCATTATCATGTATATTGTTTTCTAAAATCGCAGTGTGTACCCAGCTTAACAAGACATCTCTTTATTTTATTTTAATTTCCTGCTGGGCCAGAGCAGACCACTGCTTCCCTTCATGACCCTTAGACTGTGCATTATATCAGTCATACTGTCCCAAAATCAGTTGTGAACTGGTGGGGCTGGCAGAAACATGGTCAAACTTTGAGGTGCTTAGTGTGATCAATTTTATGAATTTAAAAGATGTACAGTATCTGCAGCTTAGATTCATTGCCATCTTATTGAGGTGTACTGGCTGTAATACTGGCAGGAGAGATGTTCAAGATGAGCAGCAATTCAGCCGGCCAAGAACATCACCACAAGCAGTGCACCAAACCTGTTTCTGTGGCATGATGTTATCATTGTATACCTTTGGTGATGAATTTCACCTGCTGATGTGCCTCTTAGAATCAGAAATCTTATCACAATATGCACCTCAATATTTAACCATGTTTTTGCCAGCCCCACCATTATAAAAACGATGTTGGGACAGTTTGACTGATCACAGCTGTTAGGGGACGTAGTGGTCTACCTGCTCAGACCTGTCAGGAAATTATAATGAAGTAGAAAACATTACTTGAGAGGTCTTGTTATTTTACTTATTGCACCACCTTTATATACTGTATGTGAAATCTGTAGAGTTCTAGGAAACAACTGATCATTGTTAAAAAAACTAAAAAGTACACGTTGGTGGTATTCAGTTGTATTATATAGTGATTAAACTTCAATTGTACACCAGCCAAGTTAAATTACTGTACCACCTTAAATAATTGCAAATATCTAATGAAAAATTGAGTCTTTGTATGTTTGAAGAGTGCTGACTTGTTTTGTTAAAAATATCTTTATTTTAAGATAGTGTTGGGAGACAGTACAGTACCTGCTATTATATATGGAGTAACTGGAATGAGTAGGGTGTTTAAGATTGTTCTTGCTGTCATATCCAAACATTTATATACATAGGACCTTCCTTGGCCCCAACTTCAGCAGCACCCGAGAGCTCCATCTCAGCGCAATCTATTGTGTTGACATTGTGCCCCGCCCCCTCCCAGACCCCGAGGACACAGCGCTCCAGGCTGCAGCCTAATCAGCCTATTGGTTAATTAGGCTCTGGTCTCAACCAACTGCACATAGTTTTGGGCTTTGTGATTGCCTAGAAAGCCAAGAATCACAGCTTCCTCCTTCTGAGCTAGCATATTGGGCAATTCCTTGTTCTGCAGGATCTTCCTTTCATAAAAATCCCTACTTTTACCTTTGCCTCAGTCAGCTAGAGAATAAGTCTTGAAGATACTTGAATGGTGACAAATCCATATTTAGAGCTCTAAAAATAGTTTCAAAAGGCACAAGCACCTCTTCAGAGCCCACCAGTGGCTCCAACATGAAGTTATTCATTCCCACACACAATTTTGCCCACCATGGGCAGTGTCATCTGTTGTAGTGTACCTTGTTGTCTCTGCTGTCCTAAAGGCAAAGAAAGTAGAGACACTTGGTAAAATTACCTTTAAGCCCTATTAGGAATCCCACCATTATGAAGTCTTTGATAATCTCCCACTCATCAAATTCATCACATCCAATTATTTACAGTCAGTTTCCATTGGATAGTTGACAGCAACACACAAGTCACCCAGATGATCCCCGATGAGGTTACCATTCCTGCATACTCCCAGTAACACAGCAGAATTTTTGAGTCACAGTCAGTGTTTTTGGTTGTACCACTAGCAGATTTGCAGCACCCACATTACAACCTCACTGAAGTATCAGAGAATGTCCTCGAAAACAAGAACACTTCAAATTATCTGTCCAGGGAAATAATTTGTACTTTCTATACTCTTGAGAAATTAGGAAATAACACTTCAAACACAAGAATAAACAAACAAAATGCATTTGTTACATAGTGTTATTAGTATTATACCCTAATATTATGCCATAGGTGGCCAGAATTTCAAAGAGGTTCAGAAGGTTAATCAAGACATTGTCTGCAAATACAGACATTTTTAAATCTTTGCAGCCTACAACATCCAGGGAGCAGTGGATCTTAGCAGCCAGTGATTTTATAATCAATGCAAATATTAGGGAGGACAAGTCATGTTGGAGAGAGTGAAAGGTTCCAAGACAACATTTTAGACTAAAACACGAACATATAAGAATAGAATGCAAAGATTCCAGTGAGGAAGGAAGACCCATCAAGAACAAAGGATCACTTAATTCTGTTAAATGCCGACTCTGCATCTAGAGAAAGCATTACAGAAGTCATGCAAAGTTTTTGAGATTGAAAAGCATGCTGTAGCTTCAGGGGTGCTGATAGGTGTCCTCAGAATTGTGCAGCCACAAATCATGTGTGCTGGGCTGTGGATAGGCTGCTGCTGCAGCACTGACTGCTCTCACCGCTGCTGTCTACAATGGGGAAGGGGAGGGGGTGTCAGATAGATCCAGGCCCCTGCCTGCCCCTCCAACATTACACAGTAGTGCCATTTCCTGTATCAGCTGTTTCAGTTTCTACAGTTGGATTAAGTGAGTAATAGGATTACTATGCTAATCCCCTACTGTATTGTTTTATGTATTGTATTGCAGCTGAGAACAATAGGATGGTGAGCCATGCTGAGCCATGGCTAAAGGAAGACAAATGATAGCGGCTCCATCTGTATATCCTTTATCTAACATGCCTTTTAAAATGTTTTACTCTACAGTAGCGCACCCAGGGGGGGTTATGAGTACCCAGAAACCCCCCAGGAGTCTAAGGATGCTAGACTGAAAGCTGAGGGTCCCCTCTTTCCATCTTTACAATCATTTTAAAAATCGGCCCTTGGGAACCGGAGATATCTGACTTCAAAGCAGTAGTCCCCATCCAAGCCTGTTAATTGCCCTTCCCAGTCAGATATTTGTTTCTTTCTGTTTCTTAGAGTTTTTCTGAGGGTATTTTCCAAAAGCTGGGACTCTTCCCCTTTGATGGGCACTAGAAGCTTGTCTCTACTTTTCCCAGAACCAGAGATATCAGCCTTCCAGCAGCTGGTTACTGCTCCAGCTCCACACACTTGGTATGTAGTTTTATATTCTCATTGGGGGATTGCTCTGCCTCCTGAACTCTGATCCCCTAGTCCATAATACCATTTGGTAAGTGGGATTAACTAGTTTTTAATTCCAATTAAAATCTAAGAAATCTTTTTCCAGGAACTGGAGATATCTGCAGTCAAGCAAGCTGTCCTCCCACCAGAAAATTATGAACAATAAGCCTACTCCACTATACACCCCTCCTCTGCGTATTAAACATCCTCTACCACCCTGGAAGTTATGTATCAGGGCCCCTTCATTCAGTCCAATGCTTCTCCCACCCAATCTCCCACCATCTGTGCAGTAAAGGGGTAATTAGTGGAAATTACTGATCCAGGACCTACATGATGAGCGATTGATATAATACCCCCTACCACCCGTGGGACATCAAAGCTTCCCCCACCCCTACCGCTGGAGGATCGGTAGGGGCCCCATTCTTTGCTATGCCCAGGGGTCTACACTGCTGTTGCTGCCCCTGTATGTGTATATATATATATATATATATAATTATTATTATTATTTATATACATTTGGTCTATAATACTTTAACTGACCCGGCATATACTGGGTCACCTAAGTGTCCATCTCCGGAAACCCCCTTCTGAAAATCCTGCGTTTGCCCCTGCTCTAGACTGATGTACAGCACAGTAATAATTAGCTTTTTCATTTTCCATGATTGTTAGCTAATAAAGCTGGTATTGACAATTTAAAATTGAAATTTAAAAGCATAGAATTTTCACGATCGTTTGATCCCTGATTTTTAATTAAATATTACTGGTTTCTAGATTATAGCAGGATGGTTATCAGAGTTAATATTTGCATTGTGAAGGTAAATGGAAAATATTTAAGCTTTATAAACAATGTAAAATTAAGGTGCATGGATAAGAACAATGTAATCATTTGAGTAATTGAATCAAACAGTATGATAATTTATGATCAAATAACATAACATCCTGGCCAAGTCTTTGCTTACAATTGTACTTCTTATGTAGGGAAAAAACACCCTATATACATAGTACAACAGCAGTGGAGGAATAGAGAACATGATGGATATATTTACTTTACGGTTTAGCAACTTCCTATATGCTATTAGGCTCCTTAATACACAGTGACAAGGAATCGCATAAACCAGTTAAAGTTGAAGTCTGTTTTTTGTTCTCAGCAGGTAGACATCATTCCAGTATAACAGATTGGCAGTATAACGTCAGTTCTCAAAACAAGGGTACATCCAGATAATCCCTAACATAATCACCAGACCCCCACAAGCCTATTGCCCAGACACTAACTGGCATTGGTAACACCAGCCTTTTTTTTCCAAACACACATAAAACAGGAAGCACCAGGTGCTGAAAATCAGCCAGTTATTTTCAATGCATCCTAGGAAAACTTGGGTTGGATCTCTCTTGCCCTGCTGCTGCTGTTCTGAATCCTGGACTGGATCTTCCAAATTACCCTCAAGAAAAGTATGCTGCTCCTGTCACACACATTCAGGGTCATTCGATGGTTGCCAACCATTGAATGATGTGGAAGGCCCACGCACATCCAATGTTACTCTCAGGTAACCTTAGATCTGTGTGGACATTTGGAAGGAAGTGGATGGGAAGCTGACATCCGGTGATGTCAGCTGGCCGCCCCCAGAGCCCACGTCATTGGGTGATTTCCAGAGGAGCACACAGCATTTTCATGGTAATGCCCATGAAACATTGGGCGTTCCCATAGGCATAACTATCCGTCGCCGCCCCACACCCCCATCTGCAATCTTGGGTGCACGCACCCGACAAATGCCTTAAAAGGTAAAAGCAAGAAATTCACTGCTAATAGGATTTTTTGGCCAAATTAATTTAACCTAGTGAGTACTATGGCTCCTAATGCCGTTAAGACGTACTGGCCTATTATTACACTGATTACAACGATTTACCTGGTCTAACCAATAATAAATTGATGACCAGTTATTCCAGAGGTCGCAGTTTACATGATTATTTAGTGCATAGTGACATTACCAATTTTTATAAGTCCAGTGTTATAACCTTTAGGCACTCCTAAATTGGGATGTGGGAAGTGTATGGGTTGTGTCATATGTAGTTACAGATGTAGCCCCTCTCATTTATCTACCTTAGGCCATGGCTCAGCATGGCCACCATGGCTATCCTATTGTTCTCAGCTGCAATACAATACATAGAACAATACAGTAGCGGAGAAGAAGAGTAATGCTATTACTCACTTAATCCTATTAAAGGAACAGATGAGAGTGGCTCCATCTGTACATGTGGACCTGTGACACGATCAAACACCAATTTAAAAATGTAACATATGCCATTAAATATCGAGTCACCTGCTCCACAAAGTTTGTGATATATGTAATAGTTTGCTCTTTTGGCAGGTATTACATTAGCAAGACTGATTTCCAGTTTAAAACCCGAATGGCACAGAATAGACTTGCCATTTGGGCAGCAGTCTTATAGGGGACCAGTGAGAAGCCTGTTGCAAGGCACTATGCAGCAATAGGTCATTCCCCAACTGCATTAAAACACAAAATTATCGATCATGTTCTCCCACTGGAGCGAGTTGGCAATAGATCAAAAATATTATTACAACATGAGGCAAAGTGATTCACTAAGCCCACATGGTCTTAACGAGACATTTCTTTGAGATTGAGAAAAATGATGTAATGGTTGAGAAATTAGTGAGACATGTTAAACAAGAATTATAACTTTTAAACACTTTAAGATGAAAGGAGAATTTTATTTTGCATATGATACATTTTAGACATATAAGTGCATTATGTAAAGTAATCCTCATCATTTGCAAATACAGTACTAGTTGAAACTGGATTAAATGCATTATTTTGTCTTCTACAAAGTGTATTATTTTGGCAGAGATTTTTTGGGTGACGATGACTTAATCTCCTGTATATAATATATTACAGTAATATTTGCTTAAAATAATAATAATAATAATAATAATAATAATAATAATAATAATAATAATATTAAGAAGAATAATATTTAAGTCAAGTGATTGCTACCACTTTTTACATTGCATATTATACTGATCTTTAAAATAGCCATGCAGCTCTCCACTTTAGCATGGATGATAGAATCTCATTACTCATTAAAACATTATACCAATATATTCTACAAAATTACAGGGCCATTTAATTATTCATGTCAACATTTTTCAATGAAATTATTGATCTGCATTTGGCTTACCAACAACATAATCAATATTTTTGAATTTCATTTTCATAAAAATAAATATATAATTTTAAAAGTATTATTCTGGTATTTTTCTCTTTTGTTGCAATAAACAAAAGTGGCCATCAACTTGTAGAATTACATCCTCGATAGGAATATTTTTGCCTTTAGAGTTTCTTATTGATATGCTCCTCTCGTCTTTCTGGCACTGTTTAGAAATAACATACTAAATTTGAGCTATTGTTATATAAATATTACTATTCAGAACATGGAAACAGTGGTCCATATTGCATTATTCATAGAAAATCCAATGTCTGCATCTGCAATTTATTTGAACAAAAATATAACTTTTTCTAGCTCTACCATAGCTCAGATCAATAATATTTTGAACTGAATGTAATTTCTCCATTTTCATGTCATCTTTATACAAGGAATCAGTTAATATTTTGTAGCAATCTAAATGCATTCTATACTTTGTGAGCTTTACCTTCCAGTGCTGAAAAGAGTTGCATATTTTCTGATTACTACATTAAAGCAAGTTAAGTAAAGTATGTTTTTATTTTGGCTAACTTGACTGCTTTCCAAAAACATCAGTGAATGGTTTAAACAAATTTCTGGAAGACTAGGTCACACTCCCAAATCTGTTCACCTCTTATTGTAATGGAATAGACAAGGGTGGGATGATTCATCATTTTAGCCTGCTCTACCTTTCATGACCATCACTATGCAGTATTATAGAGAGATGCCTATTGAGGAGAAGTGCGAGACCCAACCTCAAGCAGGAATCAACTACAGGTATTGTGTTTTTTTGTGAACTCTACCAGTGGAGAAAATATGAATCTAAGATTTTCAATCATTGGTAGCATAGATGTAAAACATGAAGTACTGACAGCTTTAAATTATATATTTTTTTCATCAAGAATATTCCTTTAAGATTTAGGGCCTTATTCTGATTCATTCGGTTCCCTGCGTTTTCGCGTAGTGGAGCAATGTTTTTTTTTTTTTTTTTGCTCAGCGGACATTTTGCATAGGACCTTTTTATTGCAGCAGTAGGAAGAGAAGCATTGGGACTGCAGACAGGCAGGGCCGGATTAATGATGGGCCTGATGGAGCTACAGGTCCAGGCCCACTCTCCAAATAGGCCCATTTTGTAGCTGGGGGCCAGACACAGTGTCGCTAGCCCTCCGGGAACCGGAGATACTGCCAAGCAAAGCTGGGACGTTTCCCCACAGGATAACATGGGACCCGCTAATTCTGACCCCCACTCAGTTCCAATGGCTGCCAGTTCCCTCCCTGGCATCAAAGAAGTTCGAGGTTGATCTTAGTCGAACTTATATCGCTGAGCCTTCAATCTGATACCAGGCTGGTCCACATGGGTTCATTGTTTCTAGAGATATTGCGGGTAAACCAATTTTTCCTCATTTCTAAAATATAATTTCATGGCTATTCATGTTGTTTGAGGGCAGATTTCTCTGGAACCAAATGGCCCAGTTTCAGGGGACCAAAATCATTTGAAGCCCACTCAAAAGTTCTTCAATGTGATACTGGTCTCATGTAAATGGGTCAGTTGGTTCCAAAGATATAGATTTTCTCCCCCTCACACCAGAAAATGCAGGGACTAGGCTGGTGTAAAAGGGGCCAGCATAGTCTCTGCATTTTCTTGTGTGAAAGGGGTATTATTTCAAATAGCCGGGACCTGCAGTGTTCTAATTACAGCCGGGCAGTCCCCTGCTCTCTGCCTGGCTGTCAATGGCTGTCATTTCTGCTCGGCGGTGTCTGTCCCCCAGTTACTGCGAGCATGTATTCCCCCTTGGCAATGAGCATATAATCCCACATGGCAATGAGCATGGAGCCCCTGGCAATGAGTATGTAGGTAAGCAGCACTTATGTAGCATCATTTTTAATTGGCATTATGGTGTTTGGCATAACACGTACTGGACATTATGGTGTGTGGTTTAACATGTAATGGGCATTATGGTGTAAATTTTTTATGCACACCTTTGGCGCGCAATGCCCCTATTTATGAAACATATATTGTGCATTATTGCTCAATCCATTTGGTATAGTGTGTATTTTGGCTCAATCCATGTGGCAAAATGCGAATTCTGTGTGGCATAACATGAATTTTGACTCAATCCGTGTGCCATAGTGTGAATTTTGGCTCATTCCATGTGGCATAATGTGTAAGAAGCAAGTACAGTATAAGAAGGTTACTATTGTGCTGCATGATTTGTATAAGGGGTATACAGTATGGTGTGGTAAATTTAAAAGGTGCTGAAAAGTTTTGGCTTTCAGTATTTTTTTTATGACTGGAGTGCCGCCTCACCCTGCAAGTATTTTAGGACATCAGCATCCTGCGGGTGCACCTTTGGCCAATATATTTCCCTGCATTTTTCTATGCCAGCTTCCTGCCTTTTCCAGGCATATATAATTAGTTAAAAGTATGTACACAAATAGAAACACACCCATGAGCAGACCACCCAAACAGAACACTGGTCACGCCCCCCCCCCCCCATATTATTAGGTGCTGGCCACAACCCCTATTATTGCACAACATAGGCCCTTGATAATTTTCAGCTCCAGGCCCACGTAGACCTTAATCTGGCACTGCAGACAGGAAGCTATCTTGTATTATTATTTCCAGTCTGATATCATATACCATCAGTTCCGGTCTGATTTCCTGTACCATACTGTAGGTTCCAGTCCAATATCTTGTACCATCAGATTCAGGGGGTCATTTGGTTGATTAGAAAGAGTTGGTTGTGGGAAACAGTTCTCAATACCCTATTGCTGTGTACACATGGGGGAGATATATTGCTCAGCCATATATTGCTGAGCAATATATGGCTGAGCAATATATTGCTCAATTTCTCCTGTTCATCAGCGACCAGAGATGGTCGCTGATGAAAAAGAAACTGCCTGGGGGAGCCAGGCAGTGGTAATCAGCTGGTCGCAGGAGCATGTTCCTGCGACCAGCGATCACCACAGGGGCAAAAACGGGAGCGCGCACCCGGCCATATATCGCCGGTGCACACTCCCATTGCGGGCAATATGGTCGCTCAGCGACCATATTTCCCGCGATTTTGGACAAAATCGCCCCCGTGTGTACGCACCTTAACTCTAATGTGCTGCAGTGGTGTGATATTTACTTGTTTAAAAAAAAATGGCCTGTACTGTATCTGAAAACATTGCAATGCAATGAAACATATATTAAAAACAGTATTGAGGCAAGATTAGAGCTCAGTTATAAAACTTAAACAATAAAAAGATATATCAAAAATGGAGTTGAGGATTTGTGAAAAAGGCTAATGCAGGTAATGGCTCGTTAGTATTGATAACGAGCAGCTATCCGTCTTACTCTTTGAAAGAGTATAACATTTTGAAAGTTTATGTGTCCATCACAGTATTTAAACAAGTAAATGGCTGGTGTTTGTTTCTGGTGCAGACTGCGGCGTTCCGTTAGTTGCATCCAGATATTAATCATTAGTTGATTGCATCCAGATGATGTTAATTGGACAGTCAAATTTGAACTGAAATGTTGTATTCTAGCTGCTCGGGTAGGACTGTGGGGGAATGGAGCTGTGTCGGTCTGGACCTAGCAGTCGCCTGGTCTGCATATCAGCTGCTCTCCCTGGATGTGATGCCCGAGTTCTACTGCTGCCACACTACAAATGCTGTTTGCAGTCTTAGTGTTTGATGTGTGCGGCCCCAAATGGACTGCTGATTGCCGCGCGACTCTCCCACCAACAGACCTTGCTTTACTTACCAGCCTCGACTCGTCTGTCCTCTGTTCGTACTTCGGGTGCTGCTGCGTGTGCTTTTTAGTTCTTTTGTTTAGGTGACCCTGCTTTCTCCTAGGTGGTGTGGCAGGGTCAGCATTCCCCAACATGAAAGTAATGTGAAGGATCCAGACCAGGTTTTTTTAGCAGTAGCAGAAGCCCAGGTGCAATCAGCAGTACCTGGGATGTCCTGATTTAAAGCTTCCCATGGCATTTTTTGCTGGCTCTCAGTGGTTGACTATCTGCCCGAGTGATAGGTTTGGGGTGTGGATTAGATTAGGGACCATTGGAACCTGTTAGGAGTCTGCTATGCCTGTATGCTACTGCCTGTGATACAAACTGCATATGAATGTCACCTGCTATGCCGGACCTGCTGATGAGAATAAACTACCAAGTCATCATCTGAGTCCCTGTGTTTGTGATCCTTGTAACATTGGTTTTAATCACATTACTAGCTGATTCCAGTGTGTGATGCAGGTTTGTGATCTTTATGTAAGTGCCAATGCATTTCTGCCCATCTTGGGGCCTTCCCCTGGGAGATGCAGTGATTTTAGTTGGATCGCACAGGGGAGTGATGTTTTTTCTGCGCATGCGCATAACGATTTATTCACATGAGCAGCCTCTGTTGGCGAACGGATTCGGCGACTTGCATAATTGCTGGCCCTTTCGCATGGAGCAGTGTGGGTGGGGTTAATGGGGGAGCAGGACCATGTCGCACCCATATAAATGCCCAGCGTTTCATGGGCATCCCCATGAAAATGCTTGGTGCTCCCATGGGATTTCGGGTGGGAGAGAGGAGATGTGCTGGGGGCATGTGGCTGACATCACTTGATGTCAGCTGCCCGCCCTATCTTCGGCTGGAAGCTCACAAATATAAGTCAGTCTTTACTGACTTATAGTTGCGTAGCCTGAAGAAATCATTAGATGGTAAGTGACCATCAAATGATTTCTCAGCCAGTGGGCACATGCGAGGGGTGTGTCTTTGTGACAATTCGGGGTGTGCCCTCTAGGACTCGGTAAGCTACGAGCTTCACAGCCTACCCTGTCAACCAGAATGAGGGCCCCAATCCGATACCCAGTAGCACCAAAATTGTTGCTATTCCACTTATGTGTGATATTCTGGCACCAGTACAGGGAGGCCCATTCAGAGGAAATGCGGTCATTTGGTCTACAGCATGATGGTCGACAGTTATTAGGTCGATGCCATTAGGTCAACATGGGAAAAGGTCGAAATGGGTCTAGGTCGACATAGGAAAAGGTCCACATGTTTCTAGGTATGAAGTTCATTAGTTCGACTGGTAGTTAGTTTGACAGGTCATTAGTTCGACAATGTCTAGGTCGACAGTCAAAAGGTCGACATGGGGTTTTTCAATAGTTTTTTAGCTTACATGTGCCAACAGGTGGTATTTCATGCCCTACCATCCACTAGGGCATGGTGGGAGAATAAAATAGTGTGCCGAGCGCAGCGAGGCACCGTTCCTGAAGTATAGCGAGCGATGCGAGGGTATGCGGTGTACTTGAAATTGTGTCCATGTTGACTGTGTTGACATTCAGGTAAAAAAACTGTGAAAACCCCCATGTCGATCTTTTGACTGTCGACATAGACATTGTCGAACTAAGGACCTGTCGAACTAACGACCTGTCAAACTAATGACCTTTCGACCTTTTCCCATGTCGAAATTTTCCCATGTCGACCTTTTACCATGTCGACCTAATGACTGTCGACCATCATGCTGTAGACCAAATGATCCCAACCCCATTCAGAGGTATGCGACCTTCACGTTGGGCATAACTTAGCCAAAATTCCTTTGCAGGTTTCCCTAGAGAAAACCACCGGCATATTACAGATGTGTTCTGCTACATTAATGCTGTGTATATCAGCTTACTGTAGAGGGATTACAGTGCAAATGAAGCCTAGCATGCCACTCTTGTTCACATTGCTGCTGTTTCGAACTTTGATGGGAGGTGGGCACATGCGCTAGCCAGCTTCCATTCACTTCAATAGCATGGTGGGAGAGAACAATTACATTCACGCCACTATGCCGCAACATCCTTGCTGTGATCAGGTGAAAAGAGGACACACCAGTAGACTCCATGTCAATTTACTGATTGCCACCAATTCTCCTGCATTAGCCAGTATCCTCCCCATATCATAAGAGCAGGAACTACATTAGACCAGCTAGCTTCCAGACACTGAGCCCAGAATCCACTCAATTAAGAGACTTAGGGCCTTATTCTGATCGGAGCGGCCAAACGTGCGTACGTTCGCTAATAACGTACGCTATCTGCACGCGGCCGTTGGGGTTAAGTCCACCCACAACTCAGCCGCATACGTACGGCCAGAAACAACGTCGAGCCCTTACACTCCGACAACTGGCGTACAATTGAGCGTACACCACCGTTTACGGACGTCTCTCGTCCGTCTTCCCACCGACTTCTTGCGGCTATCTGAGCGTACGCCAGCTTGCACGGACGGGTCCCTATAGTTTTCAATAGAAAAGTCAGCTTATGTCACCGCTCGTGAGAGTGAGCGTACGTCCGTGTACGCTGACATACCCTTCACATATATGGACCTGCAAATCTTGCCTTTCAACTATAATTATGAAAATTAATTAATTGATTGAATTAATTAATGTGCAAAATAGTGGGCATGGGCTTAAAACATTGCTGAAACATCCTTTGTAGGTGTTAGATGTGGTTTATGTTATTGTATCATAAATACAAGACCTATGTTTGTATTAGAGTGAACACGTTGACACATGTCGACTTGTGTAGATTGAGTGTGCTACTGTGTAAAGTCTATGAAAGCACGTACTGAATGTGTCTAACTGTTTAACAAATACCTACCTTAGCATATATAAGCAGGTCTTAAAAAGATTCTTACCTTAAATTAAACAAACCTTTAAATGTAGAGAAGTATGGAAAGATAAGCTTCCAATGTGTTTGAGTGCTGTGTGTGGCTTGCAGGTAGTGAAATCATGGTTTGGACTTAATAGACTGCAGCATTGGTTATTACATTCAGGTGTATGTGTTTGGTAGTAAGCAGCGTAAATTAGCAAACCCAGGCCCACGCTGGCATGCGGTATCTGTAGGGGTGGTTTGAGATGGCGGTTGGCGGCCGCCTGTTTTGTGTCCGAAATGAACGGTGCTGTAGGCGATCGTGCGGTAGTAGCACCGCTCATTTTTGGTGCACACCCCCGTGTACGCCCATATTTACGCCCATTTTCCCTCATTATTTCGGCCGCTCCCCTCATCACGCCCCTATGCCGCCCCCAATGCCCGTACACTCGCGTATAGGTGTTTTCGCACGTAGAGACCCGTCCGTAAGCGTTGTGGAGTGTTCGCGCCTGCGCATTAGCGAATGTACGCATGCGCAGATCATAAAAAACACCGGGACGTCCGCGTACGGCCCGGCCGCTCCAACCAGAATAAGGCCCTTAGACCCAGAGCCACATGCTGACAGCCCTAGGCCTGACAGTAAAAGCAGATATCTACTCACCAGATGATGATAACAAAGAAGACAATAGAAACTGGTCACAGCCTCGATCAACCAAAGACCACAAGAATGGTTTGTTGATCTATCTGAGATTTTACCCATAAGGATGTTGGGCTCCAGGCACATTGACATCATCAGACATTAGGCCAGTACAATCAGTACTATTTTCTGGAAAAATAGGTCCAGGAACTCAGGGTTTTGGGGTGGGTTTATGAAAAAATAAATAATGAAAGAAAGAAAGAGAGAGAGAGAGAGAGAGAGAGAGAGAGAGAGAGAGAGAGGTGTATATATTGTATTTAGAAGCTAAGGCAACTCACAGGGGACTTTAAAATAAAACTTATGGACATTTTGGTCCAGAACAGGTTCAGGAACCCAGTTCCTGATGATGTCATATATAACAAGAGGTTCAGGAACTGTGGGGTAGATTTATTAAACTTCGATCAGGGGAATATGAGCTATCCCCATGCGTTATGGCAGGGGATATCGCTTCCCCTGATCTATGACACCCGCGATACGGGTGTTAAACAGGCAGCAGTGCGGGGCAGGAGGGATAGCACAGCAACGTTATTTTAAAAAGAGCGCCTGCGCCTTACCTTATGTATGATCCAGCGATGTGGGGCTTCGTTCTTTATGGAGCCCCGTCCCGGATCGCCATCTTTTTTTGGCGATGTGGGTCTCCTGCTTCATAGTCAGCGCCGCTTGCTGGTCTCCGGCGTCTTCAAATTCAAACTGCGCATGCGCCGGGTACACAGCATCCCCGGCAAACATTATCCGGCGCATGCGCAGTTTTAATCTGAAGCCCCCGGAGACCAACTAGCGGAGGCTAACATGGAAAACTGCGCATGCGCCGGGACGTATTGCGAAAAAAAAAGTATCCGGCGCATGCGCAGATAAGGCAGGTGGACGGCAGCGCACATACGTTATGGGAGGCAGCGTATCCCCGGCAGCAGGGGATAACGCACTCCCATAACGAAGCCCACTCCATTGATAAATTTGGGCGAATTGCAGGGTAGCTTCACCACGATAAAGTGGTGAAGCGAACCTGCACCCATAAAGATCGGCACGGAACGATTAATAAATCTACCCCTGAGTTCCTGCTGGTTCCTGCTGAAAAATAGCACTGAGTACGATAGAAGATGGACACCTAGCCAGGGAAGTGTAAGAGGTCCTATAGTTGTGTATTGGTAATTGGGACCTAATTTGCAGACACTGAAGTCATATCTGTTTGCCCAAAATGGTTGCAAGAGTACACTTTGTGATCATATTTGTGTTTTTGTTTGTTATACACCTCATATACATTTGGGTGATTTATTTGGAAGATGATTACCTTACAATGAACCCAATGAAGACCATTTAGACTTTGAATTCCTTTGCATGGTTCAGAATCTGGATATTATACCTGCGTTGCCCATGCCTGACATTCAAGAACCATCAAGTGGCACTTTATTGGTGGCCTGGATTGGAGAGCAAGTGGCGTGAGGTACAGTACACAAAGGACCCTATTCTAGATTAATTGTTTGTGTACTTGCAGGGGTGCTGTGTCTCAGATCTGCGATGGCTGGAGAAATCATTTGATGGTTGCCAACCATCAAATAATTTCTACCCTGCATTCAAGGCCTCGAATAGATGTTTATGCAAAACATCCATTCACAGCCGTGCACTGGATCACAGCGTGCAAGGGGGGGTCGAGCTGCTGTGTGGGAGGCAGTCGGAATCTGGTGGAATTTTGCAGCCTTGTGAGTCATCCAGAATAACCTCCAAAGTGCCCAACTGCACCTCCTCATGCCATCATTTGTAAATGTGACAGACTAGATTATTATCTTGTATTAGAAATGACTAGCCATGTATTAGAAAGTTGATAATCCCAAAAGTCCCATGCAAAGATCAACCACAATATTTATGATGCTTCTTATACCACTACTCTAAAAACTTAATAGCACCATTTTCACATCCCAAACCCAGTATACACATTGGATTTTGTACATGGGTTTATCCTGGGTGCAACCCTGGCTGAGATCTCTTTAAGAGTGGCGGGCCGATTCGGCTTTTTGCAAACTCTGTAAGCACCGGCTCTTTTCATGGTGTGAACGGTTGCAAGGTTGAATCGACCTGGCTTATCCATTCACACTGCCTGGTATCTGAGTTGAAATTGCAGGTCATTGGACCTGGCTTATTTCAACGGTGTACTTCACAGTGCATAATATACCAGGTTGTTGTACGTTCACATGCAACAACCCAGGATATTGGTGGCAGTCTGAAAGGGTTTCATAGCACAAGACTTGTAAACCAATAAATTTACCATTGATCACCTCTTAGAATATCAATATTGATAATGAAAATGAATCATTTCTGTTCTTCCTGCTTATGGAAGCCCTGTCATTGTAGTTGATACTTATGAAGATCAAAATCCTCTTTATTTCTGCTGATAATATTCTTCTGTAACCCTTAAAGCGAGTCCTAATGCAGATTGTTTTTATGTTCCATGATTTAAGAACTGCCACTAGTGTAAATCTTGCATAGTGAAAAGTATCATTACAGGTTGAGTATCCCCTATCCGTGCATCCCCTATCCGAATTATTTCAAAAACCGTGGTTTTTGGAATCATTTGAATTTTTTTTTAACCCCCCCTAACCCTCTTTTCATACTTACCAAGTCCCAGGGCGTCCACAGCAGGCCTCCGGCATCTTCTCCAGGGTCTCCAGCGGTCCCAGGAATGCATTGCACGAGTGTGCGCGCGCGCCGGTGACGTCACCGGTGCGCGCGCACACTCGCGCAATGCATTCCTGGGACCGCTGGAGACCAGGAGAAGATGCCGGAGGCCTGCTGTGGACGCCCGGGGACTGCGCGGACACCGAGGGACCACCGGACACCTTCAGGGGACAGGTAAGTATGGCTACACAAATTTATTCCAAAAACCGGAAAATTCCCCTATCCGGAATGCTCGTGGTCCCGAGCATTTCGGATAGGGGATACTCAACCTGTATTACTATTATTACTAAAAATAATAATACACCTTGAGGTACTTGTGTACTTCACGGCTCCCATTGAATGCCATCGCATGCCATATGTAGTGGTATGCGATGGCATGTGATGTGATTTTACCGTGGTTTTATGCAATTTTTGTAAAAATCGCATGCGATCTGATGCGATGCGATGTCATTTTTCACTGAAATTATGGACATGAGTTGAAATCATGTAAAATGCACCCCAAGTGTCATTTTTCACACTGTACCACCCCCACTATCAATGCCAACCCGAAGCGTGGCGAGCGCAGCGAGCCCGCGTGGGGCGGCGGTACGCATCCTACGACCTTTTCATACCCCCACTATCCACGTCGGCGTGGAGTTGAGAATAGAAAGTGTGGCGAGCGCAGCGTGCCACCGAGCCCGAAGCGTGGCGAGGGGACGCGGATACCTTCACAGGTATCCGTGTCCCCTCGCGGGCTTCACAGGTATCAGTTTCCTACCGTCAGCAGTACGGTTGTTGAATGCTTGACGCTCTTGTTTGGTTTTATGCATCTTGTTTGGTTTTATGTATCTTTTATGTACCTCTTTTTGTATGTATGTATGTATTTATGCGGATATTGCTTTTACTGTACTGGTATTTTATGTATGATATAATTTCGTCTGCAGAGAGGGAGTTTCTCCTCTGTTGATGACAATAAACCTGACTTGACTTGACTTGACTTGTCCCCTCGCGGGCTTCACAGGTATCCGTGTCCCCTCGCGGGGCTCGCTGTGCTCGCCACGCTTTGGGCTCGGTGGCTCGCTGCGCTCGCCACACTTTCTATTCTCAACTCCGCGCCGACGTGGATAGTGGTGGTATGAAAAGGTCGTAGGACGCGTACCGCCGCCGCTCGCCACGCTTCGGGTTGGCGTTGATAGTGGGGGTGGTACAGTGTGAAAAATGACACTTGGGGTGCATTTTACATGATTTCAACTCATGTCCATAATTTCTGTGAAAAATGACATCGCATCGCATCAGATCGCATGCGATCTCATGCGATCGAATGCGATGCGATTTTTCCCTGTACGATGCCCATCGTGGGACCCGTGATTGTACACAAGTACCCACCTTTATTATAGTCATGTGAAAATAGAAATCTAAAATGTATAATGCATAATGTGTTAAAATATACAAAAAGAGTCAGTAATAATGCTGTCAATCAGTATCTGACTAATAACTAGTTTAATTAATGATTTAACTTTTTTTATTTTTTTTAGTAGTATTTATATGTACTGTAGTTCATATTTGGAATTATTAGTCTACATAGGAATAATGTTCCTGTAACAACAATAGGATCACCTCATGGAGTATGAATCATACGCCTTTTTTTCATTTATTTCGCTGTGACTACTGTTCATTCTAGTATCATAAATACTCAGCAGCCACCATTAGCACCCGATCAGAATAATCTACAGTGTAGTCATATTAACAAGGCAAAGGTACTGGGTAAATTATTCTTTGCGATAACAGTCCACGTTATTGAGACATTTGTCTTGCATTGTCTCTTACAATCATTTAGTTCATTCTTGAATATATCCTTACAGAGATAAGGACATGACAGCTTTATTTCTTTTATTCATATTAATATTATATAATACCACAGTGTTCTGTATATCACAATGCCTGGAGTTCCTGCTGTGGAAGTCAGCTTGTAGTGATCCAGCCTGTTAGTATTACAGTAATAGTACATTACTGTATTTTGTCGCTGTGGGGGCATGGTCAGAGCTCTGAGAGTTGCTGTCCATGCCCCCAACCCCTCAGCCACAGTGAATAGGTGCTATATGCACGCACACAGTGTCTATTCATGCAGCTCTGCTGAGCAGACCAGTGACATGCTTAGGGGATTCAGAACTGCCCCACCCTCACAACGGACACTGCCGGCCCTAGGCGTGACGTGGGATAGTCCCAAAAAAACAGGACTGTCCCATGAAAATCGGGACAGTTGGCAGGTATGTAGCACTAGCCACACACCAGCTATGCAGTGCAGGGAGGCCCTGTGCTGAAGAAACTCCCTGATCTGCTGCCAGCTGCTGCCTATGTTGCGCCTATCAAACAGGTAGTGGCGTTGACAGTGCAAAGCACAAATTCAACTCAGCAGCCCCTGCAGCTGACTGTCTGTGGGGGGACCCACAAACACACTCACACTAGTGGCAGTGGTAGAGTCAGCAGTACATTGGTGCATGGAGCTGCAGTTAAAGAATGGGCCTGCTCACCACCTGGGGTAAAAGTACTAGCCGGGCATCACTCATTCCAAAGTCAGCTTTGGGAGGGAGATGGATTTAAAGGATATTGGACACCTGCTGAGCTTTTCCACCCTAGACTAACAGAACAAAACAGAGATAAGTAAACAGTGCATTATATTTTAAAAGCAGCACTACTATTGTGGGCATTATGTGTTTAAACAGCATTACTGTATTTCTCTGTGTATTACTTGTACAAGCAGCATTAATACTGTGGGCATTATGTTTATAAGCAGCACTACTACTGCGGGCAATATGTGCATAAGTGGCACTACTACTTTGAAGATTATGTGTATAGGGGACACTACTACTGCAAGCATTAGCTGAAAGGGTCATTACTGCTGTTGGTATTAAGTGCATAAGGGCCATGACTTCTGTGGGCATTATTTGACTAGGAGACATTACTGTTGTGAGCATTATGTGTATAAGGGACACTACTACTATGAGTATTTTGTGCATAAGGGGCACTCTTTCTGTGGGCATTAAGTAGGTTATTGTAATCTGTTTGTGATGTTTGGCGTCTGCACATCCGCATTTATGTGCATGTGCAGACGCCTGGTGCGAGCGGGCATGGCGAACTGCCTGTTTGCCATCCTGATTGCACCTACCAGTGTGGGCGGGGGGCTTGGGGAGCGGCGACGGGCTGCGCCCATGGGAATGGCCAGTGTTTCATGAGCTTTCCCATGAAACGCTGGGTACTTCGGCGATTATGTCAGCTGCCCACCTGCTTCCCACACAAGGCACCCACAGTTCTATGACACCATAGAGGTGTTTTAGGTCTGCAAGCACTGTAGAAATCATTTGATGGTCGGAGACCATCGAATGATTACCTCCCCGCACACAAGCTGTGAATGGATGTTTATGCTTAAAATCCATTTGCACGTGTGCTGGGCAATTCGCCGTGCGAGGGGGGCAGGTGGCCGTTCGCTCCGTATTTGGTGGACTCACAAGGCTGTGAAATTTGCTGCCTTGCGAGTCAAACTGAAGAAGGTCCTATGTGTATAAGGTACACTATTGCTGTGGGCATTATGTGTGTAAGTAACATTACTAATGTGGGCATTATGTGTATAAGGGTCCAAATAACTGTAGGCTTTATGTATGAAAGGGGCACTTCTACTGTGGGCATTAAGTGTGCAAGGGGCACTACTACTGTGAGAATTATGTGTGTAAGGCACACTACTATTGTGGGCATTATCGGTAAGGGATTGTACTACTGTGGGCATTGTTTATAAGGCTGCATCTACACATTACGTTTTAGCAGGATGCAGTCGAACAGGATTCTGTTTAGCAGGATGCAGTTTGTGGTGTCTAAACATTGCGTTTTAGCAGGATGCAGCAGGCTTGTTGTATATATCCTCATAAGTAAGCATCCTGCTAAACAGCTCCTGTTCCACTGCATGCTTCTAAAACACGTGTGCAGACTTCATGCTTCTAAAACACGTGTGCAGACTGCTTCCTGTTATAAGTGACCTGTCAAAAGATAATGTGTAAATGCAGCCTTAGGGGCACTACCAGGGCCAGCCTGGCCATCTGGCTCTTCTGGCAAATGCCAGTGTGGCCAATGGCCAGGTGGAGAGATTTCTTTTTGCAAGGTGCACAGAAAGAGCTGCTGGATTCGCAGCAGTTAGGGTGGTGCGCCACTAAGGTTCAGGAGAGAGGGGGGCATCACACGTCGCTATTCCCCTCCTGTAAGCCGGGAGAGAAAGCACGCGCATACCCGGTGTGTGTATGCGCGCTCGTGCACACATGCAAAAATGCCAGGGCCAATTCGGCGACCCTGTCCGTCGCTGGGCACTACTACATTGCGTAACATGTATAAAAGCATACTTGCCTACTTTTGAAAACTAGTTTCAGGGAGATTATAGTTGGAAATAGAATTTTGCACTGCACCCCATTGAGGGGGCATGTCATGCTCATCACAAAAGGGTGTGTCTAGTTTAATATATGGAGAGATTGTGTGCGATGCACCTAGAAGCGCGGGTGTGTACTGCTACATCTGAGAGGAATCTTTTAAAATGACTTATGTACAAATGTAGATGAGCCCCAAAGCAGTTAGTAAGAGCTACTATACTTGGTAAAGTGCTGGGAAATGGCGCAGATGATTCAGTTTAAATGTATCTATCTCTCATTCCTTTTTTCCCAAAAAATGTAACAGTGTAATGTGGTCTAGGTGAAATGAGGGAGATTTCTAGACTAATGAGGGAGAGAGGGAGATTGCTGTTATTTCAGGGAGTCTTCTGCAGAATGCAGGAGGGTAGGCAACTACTGTATGTACAGTATAAAAGGCACTTCTGTGTATGTAAAGTGAATAGGAGACTCTACTCTGTTGTGTAATATCAATCAGGCACTAAGTGCAGTGTAATGTGAATACAATTGTTTTACTTCTGTATTTAGCTTTTGTGTGGCCAAAATATAGTTTTATTATAAATGGTAGGTGGGGGAGCACAATTCTAAAGTTTGCAGGGGGCCTCCGAACACCCTAGCACCAGTCCTGTATATAATATCTTGCCTGTCTATATAAATAAATATTATTCATATTATTTTTGGGAACTGTTACAGCAATCCTTTTCTTCAGTATGGCTTACCAAGAGAACTTCAGTGATTACTCCTATCACACTGATTTAAGATGATTCCTAAGGAATGAATTACAGTATTTTTCTCAGATGCAGGGGAAAGTTATCTCAGATTCCTTATCATTGCGTTGATTTCCTGTGGAGTGTATAACTCATTGTCCAAGGTTAATTCATTCACTTAATGTGCAGTTTGTAGTGTGTCTGTACAGGTGCATACCTAAAGATTCATTTGCCCACCATAAAAAGGCTTGTCCATGATTGATTTTCACTAAATTAGATCTTATTAGAATTAGTGGACATACTCAGTGTGCTATAGGATAGATGCATGTATATTACAGATGCATGTAGAGGCTGTCTCCTTGTTCGCAGAGCTTTTGCGCAACTGGTTTGCTCCCGTATCAAGCACTAGAATAAACGCAGCTTTTAGTTTTTATGCAAACAAGAAGCTATTGATCTTACAGTACAAGACATATGCATTGATTTCAGTATTTTAATTAAGAACCACATTTTCTGTCATTGGACCTGAGGTACTAAGCTTGAAAAGTGATAAAATGGAGATTGATAAACAACCAGCCAATCAGCTCATAACTGCCATATCACAGGCTGCGCTTGAAAATGACAGTTAAGAGCTGATTTTCTGTCCATTTATCACACTCCAGTTTATCACTTTTCGAGGCTTAGTACATCTCGCCCATTACTGTAACTCTATAAACTGTAATGCTTTAAAACTGGGGAAATATACTGAGATTGGAATTCTATTTCAGATGGGATGCTGCTATGGGCAATCAATCAGATACTGGGCCAGATGCACTAAGTTTCAAAAGTGATAACATGGAGAATGATAAACAGCCAGCCACAGACTGTGTTTGAGCCCGGGCCTGGACACACAGTTTTGTCTTTATTTGGTGAAGAGTGCGCTGGGTCTGAGTGCGCCGTAGTCAACTTTTCAGCGGCGCCATTGGGAGTGGGTACGTGGGGTAGCAGCATCAAAGAGGTCCTTCTGCTCTCTGACTCCAGGGCCTGCTGAGAGCCCGCCACTTGATTTGGGAGTTTACTCCTGGCAGAGCATGGTAACCCCTGGCAGAGCATGTAACTCTGGGCAGAGCATGTAACCCCAATCAGAGCATGTATCCCCTGGCAGAGCATGTAACCCCTGGCAGAGCAGGTTAATCCCATGGCAAAGAGAATGTTAACCCCTGGCAGAGCATGTTAACCCCTGGCAGAGCATGTAACTCCGGGCAGAGCATGTAAACCATGGCAGAGGATGTAAACCATGGCAGAGGATGTAACTCCGAGCAGAGCATGTAACCCCTGGCAGAGCATGTAACTCCGGGCAGAGCATGTAACCCCAATCAGAGCATGTAACCCCTGGCAGAGCATGTAACCCCTGGCAGAGCAGGTTAATCCCATGGCAAAGAGAATGTTAACCCCTGGCAGAGCATGTTAACCCCTGGCAGAGCATGTAACTCCGGGCAGAGCATGTAAACCATGGCAGAGGATGTAAACCATGGCAGAGGATGTAACTCCGAGCAGAGCAGAGCCGGCCTTAGGCATAGGCAAACTAGGCAATTGCCTAGGGCATTTGGAATGCCTAGGGGCATCAGCAGCTTCTGCTGATTAAAATGATATGTAGCATGCCTATATTCTGTGTGCGAGTGAGGCTGTATCTGCATATGAAATAGTGTATTCATGGAAATCACTGTAACATAGCATTCTGTATGCAGGTACAGCCACAGTCGCACACAGAATATAGGCATGCCACATATCATTTTAATCATCGGAAGCTCCTTGTGTGTGCTGGTCACATAACAATGCAAATAAGATGAATTTTCAGCAAAAAAGGCACCCAATGTTAGCAGAACTGGCCAGGAGCTGCATGGCCTATTGAGGCAAGATGTATGAGGAAACATCTGTATCCAAGCAGAGGCAGAGGTCACAGTGTTAGCGGCTGTGTGAGTGCTGTCGGTGGGTGGGTTGGTTGTGCAATAGTGTTCGGCATATGTGTAAGGGGCATTATGTGTGTCATGTATAAACGCATTATTAATGTGCAACATATGTGTAACAGGCATTATGTGTGTCATGTGTATAAGGGCATTAATAATGTGCAACATATGTGTAAGGGGCATTATGGTTATAAGGACATTAATAATGTGTGTCATGTGTAATGGGCATTACTGTGTGGTATTATCATGGGTGCCGAGAGAAAAGGGTAGCAGGTACAAATTGCCCAGGCCAAAGTCTGATGGAAGGGCCCAGTGGAGGCCCCGGCCACCTCCCCTTAAGTGACAGCAGCAGCTGCAGCTCTTCTCCTCTGCCCAGCACACACTGCTTTGTGCTGGGTTGCAGTGTGGCCATGGAGGTGCTTAAAATACAATATTTTCTCAGGATTTTTTTCTAAGGGTATAATGTGAATAATGTGAGGAGTAATGTACATAAGGTAAAGTGGTACTACTGTGTGATGTAACGTGAATAAGGGACACCATCGCATGATATAATGTGAATAAAGTTGCCCTACTGTGTGGCATAATTTGAATTGGGGTACTATTGTGTGGCCATGCCCCTTCCCAGCAAGAACACACCCCTGTTTGGGCTGCGCACCGAATGTGTGCGCTGTTTCTATTTAAAATATTGCGGGTAGGAGCACCAAAATGATGACTGCTATGATGAGGGTTGATGGTGCTGGGAAAGCGGAGCAGGGTCAGAGGTGGAACTAGTGGCGGTGATGGGGGGCAGCAGCCAAAATATTGCCTGGGGCGTCATTTAGGCTAGGGCCGGCTCTGGAGCAGAGCATGTAACCCCTGGCAGAGCATGTAACTCCGGGCAGAGCATGTAACCCATGGCAGAGCATGTAACCCCTGGCAGAGCAGGTTAATCCCATGGCAAAGAGCATGTTAACCCCTGGCAGAAAATGTTAACTCCTGGCACAGCATGTTAACCCCTGGCAGAGAATGAACCCTGGCAGACCAGGTTAATCCCATGGCAAAGAGTATGTTAACCCCTGGTAGAGAATGTTAACCCATGGAAGAGCATGTTAACCCCTGGCAGAGCATGTTACTTCGGGCAGAGCATGTAACTCGGGGCAGAGCATGTAACCCATGGCAGAGCATGTTAACCCCTGGCAGAGCATGTAACTCCGGGCAGAGCATGTAAACCATGGCAGAGGATGTAAACCATGGCAGAGGATGTAACTCCGGGCAGAGCATGTAACCCCTGGCAGAGCATGTAACTCCGGGCTGAGCATGTAACCCATGGCAGAGCATGTAACCCATGGCAGAGCATGTAACCCATGGCAGAGCAGGTTAATCCCATGGCAAAGAGCATGTTAACCCCTGGCAGAAAATGTTAACTCCTGGCACAGCATGTTAACCCCTGGCAGAGAATGTTAACCCCTGGCAGACCAGGTTAATCCCATGGCAAAGAGTATGTTAACCCCTGGTAGAGAATGTTAACCCATGGAAGAGCATGTTAACCCCTGGCAGAGCATGTAACTCGGGGCAGAGCATGTAACCCATGGCAGAGCATATAACCCCTGGCAGAGCAGGTTAATCCCATGACAAAGAGCATGTTAACCCCTGGTAGAGAATGTTAACCCCTGGCAGAGCATGTAACTCCAGGCAGAGCATGTAAACCCATGGCAACGAGCATGTTAACCCCTGGCATCAAGCATGAAGCCCATAGCAATGAGCATTTAGGTAAGTGGAACTTACAAGGGTCAACAGAGTGTGCGGGGAGCTCCGTCCGTGGGGGCCCCATGAAGTTGTTGTACCGGGGCCCAGGATTTCTCTTGGTGGCCCTGCACATTCACATTACCCCCAAAGGGAACTAATGAAGCACTTCTGTTCTAGCAGCAAGCTGCATTATTTTACTATGACTAATGATATCTTGTTGTCTCCTCATATTAACTGATTATAAGATATTGCTGTCACAATAAATCAATTTTTCGAGGCATAAGGCATTTCTAATGGGGTTATAGTCATAAACCACATTATTATTGTGATATTCACAAAATACAATTGTAATTATTTTTTCAAGATATTTTGAAGTAGAGGTTTTGATTATAATGTCTGCAGGGAATACTGAGGCAGTAGTCACGTGACTACAGATGCATATCCACAACAGAAACTTATGTTTTGGGTATACTTATAATAATGTCACAAAAGGTTTAGAGTCTTTTACCTTAGATAAAAATACAGTCTGTTAAGCACATTACTAATCAGTACACATCTGACTACTCCCTTGATTCTAAAGTAATCAGCCTGATGCATTACTATATAACATTTACAGTATGTAAAACACAACTGAATAAATGAAGATGGAGTCTCGAGCAAAGTTACATACAGCCTACTGTATACCATACTTGCCTACTTTTGACAACTAGTTTCAGGGAGATTATAGTTGGTAATAGAATTTTGCAAAGCGCCCCATTGAGGGGGCATGTCATGCTCCACCCAAAGGGCGTGTCTAGTTCCATATATGGAGAGATTGTGAAAAGAGATAGTGAATGTGGCACCTAGAAGCATGTGTGTTTACTGCTACATCTGAGAGGAATCTTCTAAAATTACATATATTGGGGGGGGGATGTTCTAACATCCGCACCCCAGTTCCGCCCCCCTTCGCCACCCATCGCATTCATAATTATTGTATATGCACTAACATATGTGATAATTATGGCAAAGGACAGCTCTTGCGTTAAGAGCTGTCCTTAGTGGTGAGAGTTAGCGGGTCCCATGGGGACCCTGCGGCTCTCCCCTCCCTCTCTTACCCGGTATTGCTGCTGCTGTGCCGGGCTCTCCTCCTCCCTGCACCCAGAAGAGGATCATAATGCAGGGAGGAGGAGGTCACAGGTCCGGGCAGCACAGCTCTGTGCTGCCCAGTTACAGGTGAGGGGGGGTCTGTGCAGGGCGGCGGGGTCGGTGCGGGGCGGTGGTGGGTTTGCGTTAGAAGTCCATAGGTTTCAATGGGGCATCGCCAGATTTTTCTGGCGATGACCCCCGCCGGGGTTACCGCAAACCATATTTGATCCTTATTTTTTTTTTGTAAGGATATCAATATGCCTATCCCCAGCATGTTTAAATTGATCTACCACCTCTGATGGGAGGCTATTCCACTTATCTACTATTCTTTCTGTGAAGTAATTTTTCCTCAAATTTCCCCTGAATCTTCCTCCCTCTAGTTTCAGTGCATGTCCTCGTGTTCTGTTGCTCTGTCTCCAACCTGTACCTTCTTAAAACCCTTGATATATTTGAAACTTTCTATCATGTCCCCCCTTTCCCTTCTCTGCTCTAAAGTATACATATTAAGATCTTTTAGTCTTTCCTGGTACGTTTTGTGATGTAGGCCATGCACCATTTTAGTTGCCCTTCTTTGTACAGTCTCTAATGTATTTATATCCTTCTGGAGATATGGCCTCCAGAACTGAACACAGTACTCTAGGGGCAGGATGTTCTAACATCCGCAGCCCTGTTCGCCCCCCTTCGCCGGCCACTGCATTGTTAATGACCGCATATGCTCTAACACAGGCATGTCCAACGTTGGCCCTCCAGATGTTTTGAAACTACACATCCCAGCATGCTTTGCCAAAGTTTTGCTATTAGAGAATGCTAAAACTATTGCAAAGCATGCTGGGATGTGTAGTTTCAAAACATCTGGAGGGCCAACGTTGGACATGCCTGCTCTAACATATGCGGTCATTAACGCAAGGGACAGCTCTTGCGATAAGAGCTGTCCTTAGCGATGCGGCGCCGGTGCTGAACTTCCGGGTCTGGGATCCGGGGGTCCATCTGCGCTTGCGCAGCAGAGGGACGGCGATGGCGGGGGGCATGCCGGGAGGGATCCGTGACGGATCCCTCACACATTGCTGCGGTAAGAAGCTCATAGGCTTCTGCAGGGAATCGCCAGCTTTTGCTGACGATTCCCTCCACAGCGGTGACACTGCGGAGGGGGCACAGAGCATACATTTCTGTTTTAGAGAATTTCCCCCTAGATGAGGTCGTACCAATGACCTATACAGTGGCATTTCATACTTCTTTATTTCTACTGCTGATACATCTCTCTATGCAACCAAGCATCTGACTTCCTTCTTCATTGCTTTGTAGATGTTGATGAGCCCCAAAGCAGTTAGTAAGAGCTACTATACTTGGTAAAGTTCTGGGAAAAGGTGCTGATGATTCAATGTAAATGTATCTATCTCTAATTCCTTTTTTCCCCAAAAATTTAACAGTGTAATGTGGGCTAGGTGACATGAGGGAGATTGGTAGACTAATGAGGGAGAGAGGGAGATTGCTTCTATTTTAGGGAGTCTCCTGCAGAATGCAGCAGGGTAGGCAAATATGCTGTATACTTGCATACAAATATCAGATTTATTTCACAATTATTTACTTAATATATTTTTTCTCTTGCCTTGCCGCCCACCGATCCAGCCTGTTCACATCTTCCTTCCTACTAGGAGGAACACTAGCTGGCTCCTGCTCGGCATGGCAGTTCATTTGCAGTGACAAGGTGCAGTGAGCAACTGACTCTGAGTGCAGGGGAGGGGACTGGGGTGCATGCAGTGACATCTATGGTGGCGGCTGACCTGGGCAATGGAGCCAACTGCCGGTGCCGTAATTGTGTCTCAGCACCCTGCACCCGAAACGTGGTGCTGTGTGATTCCTCGGCTGGAGGCTACCCGGTAACTGGCTAGTGCTGCGGGACACATTTTGCGGCATGCAAGCTGGTGTTATAGATGTGTGCAGGGGTTTCTCTCTGACAGCATGCACAGAAAATCGGCAACCGCTACCCACAATCCCGCCGTGGCCGGTTCTGACGTCATCGCTGCATACCCGGCCCCTCACCATTTACAGATGCACACATGCGCAGTCCAGAATTTTATGGTGGGACCCTAAAAACCAGGAGGGCTGGGAAGGTTTGCAGGGCAGTGGGAGACTCATGCAAAAGTCACGAGCCTCCCACTCCTTCAGTATAAAAGGCAGGAAGTTCCTAAGCTCACTGTCAGTGATACAAGGAACTGGTGTGATTCTTCCCTGGCATCAGATAAGCCTGTTTTTCTATTGTGTTTTTACCTCAGCTTGCTTTAAGATTTTGGTAGTTGCCCTGACCCTTTGCTATTGCTAGAGATGAGCGCGTCCGGATTCCGGGAATCCGGACACCCCCGAACACCCCCCTATCCGAACACGTTCACGAGCCTGTTCGGGTTTTCCCTGCCCAGACTCGGAGCGTACCTTTCCGGCGCCCGCGAGTTCCCGCTGTCGGATCTTGCGAGATCCGGACAACGTCACTACAATGTCACTATATATATATAAGAACTTCCGGGCGGGCGCCATGTTCACTCCAGTCTAGGAGTATGAACAGTGTGCACGTCTGGCTGTCTTCCCTGGCACCTGCCCACGTGCTCACTCTCCCACCCCGCTGTGCAACCTGCGTGGTGTAGTAGTTTTAACTACTACACTGCTGATAGTGACAAGTTCATCCTGCGTGGTGTAGTAGTTCTACACTGCTGATAGTGACAAGTTCATCCTGCGTGGTGTAGTAGTTCTACACTGCTGATAGTGACAAGTTCATCCTGCTTGGTGTAGTAGTTCTACACTGCTGATAGTGACAACCTGTGTGGCATAGTTGCCTACCCTCCTGCATTTTGCAGGAGACTCCCTGAAATAACAGCAATCTCCCTCTCTCCCTCATTAGGCTAGCAATCTCCCTCATTACACTAAGCCCACATTACACTGTTACATTTTTTGGGGGAAAAGGAATGAGAGACAGATACATTTACATTGAATCATCTGCACCATTTCCCAGCACATTACCAAGTATAGTATCTCTTACTAACTGGGTTGGGGCTCATCTACATTTGGATATGTCATTTTAAAAGATTCCTCTCAGATGTAGCAGCACACACCCACGCTTCTAGGTGCCACGTTCACAATGTATTTTCATAATCTCTCCATATATATGGAACTAGACACGTCCTAGAAGTGGAGCATGACACGCCCAAAATTCTGCTACCAACTATAATCTCCCTAAAACTAGTTTTCAAAAGTAGGCAAGTATGCTGTGTGGTGTAGTAGTTTTAACTACTACACTGCTAATTGTGACAACCTGCTGAGTCTGACTGTGTTAGTGTAGTGTAGTGTAGTGTAGTGTGGTGTGGTGGTACACTGACAGAGTCTATGCTGTGCTGTATATTACACAGGGCTGGATTTGTGGCTAGGCCCGTGAGGCACCGGCCTCAGGGCGGCACCAATTAAGGGCGGCAGGCAGGCTGACATTCTGTTAAATGGTACAGCAGGTGGGCAGCGGCGAGTGACGAGCGCCGCCACCACAGACATGAATTATCATATGTTGGCGGCAGCACCGCTCGTCACCTGCCACTGCCCACCCACTCTGCCATGCACATTACATCACCGCTTAGTGGCTGGGTCCGACGGTCCCCCTGCGTGTCCGGAAATGGCTCAGGCTCACTGCTGCCGGCTCCCGCCCATTGGCTACTCTACACACACACAGTCTATTGGCTGCTGTGTATCCAGCAGCTGAGCTGAGCGGCGCGCAGATCCTCCCTGCGATCAGTCAGTCACAGTGTGTGAGCCGGAGAGAGACTGACGGAGACACTGTGCTAATCACTGTACTAATAAGTGCCTCCCTCCCTCCAGGTCCTCCATACAGTGAGCAGTCCAGAGTGCTTAAAAAAATATTAAGGTGGGCTACAGTTAAATTTTTATGAAATATATAAATAACAATGTATATACATGTATGATTACATTAAAATAGGGGGAGGGGGGGCACAAAAATGTTGTGCCTAGGGGCGGCCTGACCCCTAAATTCGCCCCTGATATTACATATTTATCTCTGTAGTCATAGGTGCCGATTCTGTGGGTGCTCAAGGGCCCGAGCACCCACGGAAATTGATGAGCACCCACGGGTCCAAGTCCGGCTGCTGGACCGCCGTATTAACTTGCTAATTTGCGGCTGCAGTACCCGCATCGCCGGACCCGCCACCTGGAAAATAGTATGCCAGGAAGTGTGTATTCCGTCTGCGGAGTAATATACGGACGTGGGCCGGCCAGCATGCGCGTGCTCAGGGTGTGCTGTGCAACTGAGTAGCATTTATGTACATGCACTGTGGGAGCATTTATGTACCTGCACTGGGGGTGGGGGAATTTATGTACAGTACTTGGCACTGTGGGAGCATTTATGTATTTGGCACTGTGGGGGCATTTATGTATTTGGCGTAATGTGTAAAAAGGAGGACTCTGCTGCTTTAATGTGTAAAAAAGGGAACTCTGCTGCCGTAATTTGAATATTGGAGACAACTGTGCTATGTAATATAAATTGGTATTATTTTGAGACCATGCCCCTTCCCCATGAAGCCACTCCCCTATATTTTTGGCTTGAGCACCCACCAGCAAAAACATAAATCGGCACCTATGCCTGTAGTCTGTGCCTGTGTCTCATATAGATTGATTGACCTGTCCTCCAGTGTCCAGTCCCACTACCTACCACCAAATTCCTTAATAATAATCCTTTTAAATTTTTCTGTGTCTACTGCTGTGTGACTAAGCTGGAAGAGGGTACTACAAGTCTCACCTCACCTGTGCAGGCCACACGTCAGTGCAAAATAAATTGCAAAAATACATATTTTTTATTTTAGAATAAAGGGGTTAGTAAATAATACTGACTTATTAATAATCATTTTCTGTGTCTGCTGCTTTGTGTGTAAGCCAGGAGGCCACACGTCAGTGCAAATTGCAAAATATCATTTTTATTATACAATAATAAAGGGGTTATGGACTTCTTAATAATCCTTTTCAATTTTTCTGTGTCTGTTGCTGTGTGACTGTTAGCTGGGAGAGGGTACTACAAGTCTCACCTCACCTGTGTGCATACCGGTGCTGCGAAATAATCAGTAAAAAATTTTTGGACAATAAGGGTTACTGACTTAAATAAATTCCTTAAAATCCTTTTCAATTTTTCTGTGTCTGCTGCTGTGTGACTCTTAGCTGGGACAGGGTACTACAAGTCTCACCTCACCTGTGTGCACGCCGCTGCTGCTAAATAATTGGTGCTGCCAAATAATCAATCAAATTTGACGTACTGATGTACTGTAAATAATAATCCTTTTACATTTTTCTGTGTCTCTGCTTCTTTGCGTCTGTACTCCAGAAAGATAATTGAGAACCAAAATATGGAGGCTCCAATAATACAAGAACCACTTCCTCCAAGTGCTGAAGCTGCTGCCACTAGTCAAGACATAGAACATGATGATGAAATGCCATCAACGTCTTCTGCCAGTGCCGATGCCCAATGTCATCGTCGAGGGCGTGTGAAATCCAAAAAGGCAAAGTTGAGTACATTTAAGAAAAAAAAAAAAATGTAAATCCTTGGAGGAGAAATGTAAGCTTGCCAATATGCCATTTACCACACGGAGTGGCAAGAAATGGCTAAGGGTCTGGCCTATGTTCTTGACTAGTGGTCCAGCTTCACATGACGATCATAGCCCTCCTCCTCATCCTCCCCCCCCCCCCCTAGAAATGTAAAGAGAGTTAAGCTGTCAACAAAAAGACAGCACACAACTCAGCCTTCTAAAAGACATGGTATCACAAATCCCCAAGGAGAGTCCAAGGGTGTTGGTGGTTGCAAAGCCTGACCTTCCCATCACTGTATGGGAAGACGTGGCTCCTTCCACCATTTGCAGTGCGCCCTCTGCATATGCTGGAAGGATCACCCACAGTCCAGTTCCTGATTTTGAAGTTGGCAATGTAGTACACCAGGAAGAGGAAATTGATGTAGCTGGTGCTGAGGAGGAAGTTGATGAGGAGGAGGAGGATGCTGATGGTGATGACATATCACAATAGCAGATCCAGATTTAAACTAAGGCAAGGCCAATTTTATTTTAATGGTACCCTGCGCTAATCTAAATATTGCACCATACTTTATACTGAAATCACAAGTGCCAGACAAGGATTTAAAATGGCGGCTGCTTCTCACACCTGTCCTGCTACTGAATCACACTTAGATTAGGTGTTGCAGGTGTCTCCGGGAAGCCATTCTGCAGTGTTAATGGAAGCACTGTACCTTAAGCACAGATAACATGTACATGACTGTGTAACATTCACAGACACACTGTAATGCAGATGAAGATATTCCAAATATTATTCCGGGAGGCTGCTGCCGCTCTCACCCTGCATCACACAACCTGGCGCCGTCGGAAGATAACCTAAAAAGTGACAGGAGCCTGCAGGAGATGCTTGTGGTGGCCCGCAAAATTGCTGGACACTTTTGCCATTCTGCCACTGCCTGCCGAAGGCTGGAGTAGCAGCAAAAGCTCCTCAACCTGCCCTGCCATCACCTCAAACAAGAGGTTGTGATGTGCTGGAACTCCACCCTCTATATGCTGCAGAGGATGGAGGAGCACCAAAAGGCCATTCAAGCCTACACAGCCACCAATGACATAGGCAAAATAGCGGTGATGCACCTGACTCAAGTGCAAGTGCATATACTAAAGGGGATATAATAAGGAAGGGGGGGGGTATATTTGGCCAGTAGGTTCTGCACCATTGCAGCTCTGCAGTGCAGCTATTCCATTCATTGGCTTCTCTTTTCGACCCGTGTAAGAAACCTTTAGCCATTGACAATCTATTTGTGTATTGCTTCCGCTCACCTAACTTGCTGGAAAACAATTTATTTTGGAAGCTCCGAGCAGATCTCAGTGCGGCCCAAAATCATCCGCTGCTCCTTGGCTGTATGTATTTAAATACCCATCAATCAATGATGTAAACTCAGCTAACATGGCATCTAACAGTGCTAGACGCAGAGCCAAGTGGTGTAAGACTTCCAGAGCCAATTCTTTCAGCAAATGTGTAGACATTGGACGATCAAGCCATATATTGGGGGTTATCCTTTATTAAAGTTTGCTTGTAAGTCAGGAATGAAACTTGAGAAGACGGCACATTGAGATGTCGAGTCAAACATTCCTTAACTGAACACGTACGATTAGGAAGGAAGCCCCCAGTTTCCATGAAGAACAGGTATACATCTACAGTACCTACTGTATTATATTGGTGGGACGAGACATCCCCAGCCAGCGACAGTGATGGACCACATTTAGAATGCTTTTGTCTTTAAGCACCATTTGTAGCCCGTTTCTGAAAACTCCAGGCCCCAAGAGCAGGACATCAAAAAGATAAACGCATCTTTTCGTAGCCACCTGCAGCCAGCACAACTTTCCATGGTGACACAAGTTCAGTCCCACTGCACCTAAGCTCAGGACTTTCTGGCTCTGCAGATGTCGAATTGCAGGACCAAGCATAGGCTGAAACTTGTCTATCACAACATACTGTAGTCTGCATCTTTATCCTCAACTGCCCATTTAATGGCCTGTACGATACTGTCATGCATCCCATACGGTGCAGGTAGATCAGGCTCACTTACTTCCCCGGCAGGTTTCCCAGCATCTTAAATGCTCTCTTGTGATAAGGTTTTATCTGTTTCATTAGCTGTATTTTCTGGCTCTTGACTTGAAGGACCAGACAATTCTTCTTGTTTCCACTTTCAGAATGGTATGCCAAAAGAGGATTTTTGTTCCAGGCACTTCTTCCCCAGTTGCTAAATCCTTAACTTTTCTTAAAGTGATTGTACAGGTCACATCAATACTCATTGGCACACCCTGAAAGCATCCACTGGTGTTTGTAAATTTGATATTCTTCCCAATGACCTACGTTAGGAAGCTGGTATCAGTTACTATGTCCATGCTAAACATATATTACAGGCGCAGGACCGAGCACAGCACACACCGCTGGCAGCAACTGCAAACAACCGCACCCTCCTAAAGACATTTTATCACAAATCCCCAAGGAGAGTCAAAGGGTGTTGGTGGTTGCGATGCCGGACCTTCCCATCACTGTGGTGGAGGATTACTTTGGTCACAGCATCCAAGTAGAAATGTCAGACAGTCCGTACCTATAGTGGCAGGACAAAAAGGCAGTTTGGAAGCCCCTGAACAAAGTCAAACTTGCACTTATTTACCTGAGTTGCCCCCCCCCCCCTCCAGTTTGTACTCTGAAAGACCTTGACACACCTGGAAAAAGCTGTTTATACAGCGAAACGCGTCGGTGGATTGGTGCTATACAATTGTGACACCCAGACCTTGCTGTCCCCTGATGACCAGAAAGGAATTTAAATCTATCCACAATCATCCATGCGTTCTGTGTACTAGAAGAACATCCTCAACCATCTGGCTACTAGCGAGACTGGCATATTCAACCTGCTGACACCATACAGCTCCTGCCATCCCACTGGAGGAACGCCACCTCGCCATTTATTGGAGGACCCTGGAAAACATTGGTACCAACAGACTGCCACACTCCCTACCATTCGTACCCAATTTGGTTGGATGTAAACATTACATTGGATAAGTCAAAATCAGAGGACATGGGTGACTATTTATCCCTAATGCACCAATATTCTTTTTAATTAATTTTATTATAAATTGTATTCTTTTTAATTGTTGAGCATGCTACATATGTAAAAATTCTTTGCAAATGTGTTTATTAAATATACAGTAATTTTTATTGGTAAATTACATCATTCCTTTATTGTTTAGCGCAGCATACCACTCATCCTTTTTTGTACTCTGAAAGAGTTTTTAGTGCAGCGGGGAACCTGGTCAGTGAGTAGTGTAGAAGGTTCCTTCATCAAAATGTGGAGAAGATAATGTTCATCAAAATGAATTGGATAAGGATGAGGACGACATCTTGCATCTATAGAGCCAGTTTGTGCAGGGAGAGGTGACTTGCTTTTTTTGTGTGGGGCCCAAACAAACCAATCATTTCAGGAACAGTCGTGTGGCAGACCCTGTCGCTGAAATGATTGGCTCGTTAAAGTGTGCATGTCCTATTTATGCAACATAAGGGTGGGTGGGACAATTCCATCTTGCACCTTTTTTTGCCAATATGTGCTTTTTGAGGCCTAGTTTTTCAAACAGCCATCGTCTCTGCTGCTGCAGTGCCACTCCTAGATGAGCCATGTGTTTGTACTGCCCACTTGTGTGGCTTAGCATAGTTATCCAGCTACCTCGGTGCAACCTTTTGCCCTAAAAACAATATTGTGAGGTGTGAGGTGTTCAGAATAGACTGGAAATGAGTTGAAATTAATGATATTGAGGTTAATAATAGCATAGGAGCAAAAAAAAAAACATATTCTGCAATTTTGTCAGTTTTTATGCTTTTTAAAAAAAAAAAATCAGAACCCAAAACACGATACACAAAACACGAAACACAAAAATGGTGGTGTTTTGGAACAGATACAGATCCAAAACACTGCTCGAGATACAGGCCCACAACGTGTTTCACGGAACACGAAAAGTGCCCGGTGCACATCCCTAGCTATTGCCTATGACACTACTGCCTTATTCCTTATATGTGTAATGTTTGATACAGTATGTAATATCTCTTTAGGAAGCTTATTACAAATATATCCTCATACATCATTACTGCAGTCACACTAAACAGCCCCTTTTGGTGTGCCAGGTCCTGTGAGACTCTACTAGCGCTGAGCTTCTTTCTTGCCAAAAATGTGTCTTAGCCGCAATGTGATAGGAAAATAATGCACCAGGTAGTGCTGAAATGAGCGATTTCAGCTTAGGTAGGTACTGTGATCACTTTGATTCTGACACTTGTATGTATTATGTGACTGAGTATTTGAGTCTGTAGTAGCTGCAGCATTTCTCCTTGCCAAGTTCCAATGTGCTTTGTTTACAGACTCAGATGACTATGGATCAATAATGCATCCCAATGGATCAATGATAAAAAGCACAATGAAAAACAGAGAGGAAATATGGTAGAGGGAATCATTTGCTCTCTCTCATGCAAGTGAATTACATTCGTCTTTCTAAACTCAACTACAGCATATCACACTTTCTTCTGACAGTTCAATGTCCTTTAAACGACTGGTACCCAAAATGTTTATTAAATTCTTAAAAATGTCTGTCTTTTGAGACTAGCACAAAATGAGATTAGTGAGGAATAGGATATGCTGTCTAACTAAAGTGAGAAGCAGAAGGTATACTAGTATGCACAAGGTATCATTGAGCAAGGGCCTGGTGGGAGAATAAAATAGTGTGTGAGGGGACGCAGTGCATTTTAACCTGTGTCCACGTTGACTGTGTCAACATTCGGGTAAAAAAAACAGTGAAAAACCCCATTTTGACCTTTTGACTGTCGACCTAGACCATGTCAACCTAATGCTTGTGTCGATGACCTGTTGACCTTGTCCCATGTCGACCTAGACCCTTGTTGACCTTGCAGTATGTCAACCTAATGACTGTCGACCATCTTTAGGTCGACCAAACAATCCATACCCGTTTTGGTATTAATATAAATTTTTATAATCAGGTCCACAAACTGGAAGAAATCAGTGAATTTCAGAAAGTAATAAAATAAGGGGTGAATTCAATTAGTCATGATAAATTGCCACTGCTAATTACTCACTGCTTGTGGTAGATACAATTATCCCTAATATCTGGAAATATTGGGGACTTTGTTTCACCTGCCCGGAGACAGGAGAAACAAAATCACTGATAAATGCTGTGTTTTCGTGGTTGTGGAAATGAAAACGCAGGGATCCAGAAACTTATCCTGGACCCAGTGTGTTATTGCACACACCCCCCCCCCCCTGTAAAAAAGGGGGATTACCCCCTAAAAAAACGTTACTGCAATTTTTATGCATAGAACAGGAGATCTCCCTAATTCTTTTATCAACTTGGAAATTTAGATGAGCAACAGCGGCTCTTTTCGAAGTATCTTTTAAAGCAATACATGTTTGCTGCAACTCATTTTAGCTAGAGCAAATAGTATAGGTATATATGTGATAAGTAGAAATGTGCAGAGTAAAACAATTCCAAAAATGTAAAATAAACATAAAAAATGTAAAAGTATAACAAGTACTTTTAAATGCTACAAATATATTAAAACATACCCTAGTTTTTAATCTGTAAATTGTTCAGTGAAGTTAACAGCATTATATACTAGGTAGCTCATGTATGAAGATCATTTTCTACTTGTTCATTAAACCAATGTTCACCTGCAATTAGGAAATTGCTTATGTTCCTAATGCGGTTGATTCGTTTGTACTACACAATAAAACATTGAGCTAGACATTAGATCTACTTTATCTTAGAAAAAAATAATGTCCTGACCAGTTGTTATTAATTTTCTCCTTTTTGTGATCAGAGATAAGAGAACGTTTTATGTTCTGTGTAAAACAGAAGTAGTCGATTTTATCAGAATTCTTGCACAAAGCAACATTTACCTATTCTTTAGGAAAGCCGACAGCTGGTTGAGAATTGACATGAAATTTACAGGCTGCCCTTGGGATGCATTCCAGGCTAAATTACAGGTTTAGCACTATTCGGAAAGTGGAAGAAATATGAAATGCGATGAATATAACCCAAAGAAATGACTCATTTGTATTTTTCCTCTTCTCTTTATTGCCATAGTCTGCAGGCTGCAAACCTGTTATTACTACTTAGACAGAGGAGGTGAAGGCATTATAAAATATATTATGAAGATGACAATGAATAACGATTAATGTGGCAACCTCACATGGGCAATAAAAATGTGCCTGATGATCATACATAGGGGGTATTCAATATGGCATTCCCACTGTTAGAACGTCGTTTTCACCCAGGTCGACTGAAACTCGACAGCCGTAACTCAATGTTCTGGCTATCGAGTGTCGGAAAGTGATTGTGTCGGCGAAAACGGCTGCGGATTGTAGGAAAATGGCCATGAATTCCACAATCCGAGCCCGTTTGTTTTAATGTCGAATCTGTTTTCTCAGAATCTGCCTTCAATCCTTTCGGAATTGGCAGCATTGAATAGGCAAGTGCCTATATTTACCGTTTCGGGAAATATTGGCACATGTTGAATACCCCCCATAGTCCCTAAAACCACTTTACTATACACTGTGGAGATCATTCAGGTTGATTTTGAATTTTGCAGCTTTGCAAGTCAACCAAACGCCTCCCGCATGACCATCCGTCGCCACACACTTGCATGCTGAATTTCCCCACATGGATGCAAATGGAAGTTTTGCATATATATACAGCTTGCATGCTGGGAGGAAATCATTCAGTGTTTGCCTACCATTGAATGATTTCTTATCTGCTCTCAAATCTAAGACACTCTCTGGTGTCTAAGATTTTCGGCTACCTTGTATGGGAAGAGGGCGGGCATCCAGTGATGTCAGCTGCCCGCTCCTGCATAATGGCTGCATTACCATGGGAATGCCCAGCATTTTCATGGGAACGCCCATGAAACGCTGGGCATTTCCCTAGGGGCGACCACGGCCCACTGCCCCAAGCCCCCCACCAGCACTGCTGTGTGCGAGAGGCCGGCAAACAATCAATTCGCCATGGCCACTCACAAAATGCGGCTGCTGTTTATGTGCATGCGCAGTCGCAAAACATCGCTCCCCTGTGCAAATGCACTGGGGAGCTAGGCGACCTGAATGAGGACCTGTATGTGCTTTAGTACAGTAAAGTTCTATAGATTTTATGTATTTTTTTAGCATTATATTTTTACTTTTTACCTGGTTTTCCTTGCTTAAGTATTTTAATGTTGTAGACATTTTGAGGTTTTTTTTTCAATATTGAATTGAAATGTGTTTCCATAATCCATAGCAATTATGTTTTAATTTCCTCTTTAGTGTACACTGGGTTTTATATTAATCCCTTTCATTATCATTCTCACTACCAAGATACTTTTATTCTTTAAAAAGAACTATCTTAGCATATTTTCCAGAACATTGCTGATTCCATATTTAGTTCCAGTAAAGCAAACAGCGGCAGTCTTAGCCACCTTTTTCAATTGTGTTAACAGCAGAGCAGATATATCATTACAATTTAATTTCCTTTAGCAAACATATCAAACTCTATGATTAAGTAATAAATATTTTTTTTTTTTTACTATTATTTAGGTTAAAGCACAAAGAGCTTAAATGCCAAAACAAATTGCAGCATCATCTGTAAACTTTACACGACACATAACCCAGATGCAATTTCCAGCTTTGAAGTCATTCTATCTTACAACAGCTTTATCTTCTCATCAGATGAAGTTAGAATACCACTTGTCTAATTTACTGCACAGCTATCTCTACACAGAGGGCATAAAAATACCATTAGTATCATGTAACAATTTCATTTGTTGCCTAGATCAGCTAATCTCTAATAATGTTGTACATTTCAATGTAGTAGTTATTGAGAAAAAGGTCGTAGACTCAATTGAGAATAAATACAGTATTAGCAGCAATGAAACTTTACAGAACACGGTCTTGATGCTGTGATGCTCTGTGTTGCATAAATTGTGTGACTGCATCAACTGCAATGTATATTTTATTAAATGGAAAATAGGTCATATTACTTCTGTATATAATGTCAACATACATTTGTGTCCTCTACACTGTTGCTGTAATCATGCCAAAAGCCGTTATGCACATCAGGTCCTGTGAGACTAGCGCCAGGGTTCTTTGTTGCAATGTCACAATGTGATGCCACTTGGGCACACCAGGAAACTACATTGATTAGTTTGAATTTTGTTCAACTAAATCTTAAACCTTATACATACAGTACATTTATACAAGTTCTGGTCTACTTGTATAAACTCAGATTACAGATACAGATGTGTCCACATACATCTTGGCTTTTTTTCTCAATTTGTCACAACATGTAAAACACGGCTTAGCTGTTTTTCCAAATGTAGCAAGTAGATAGAGTCTAAAAAATTTCTAAAGCAGTAGAACGTGACTTTTGCAGAGTCCAAGGTGTGCCATATTGTGCCACACATGGTGCAGTAAAACCAAGATGTACGTGGACACATCTGTATATAGACTAGTGTCCAGCAAAAAGACACCTGGCCTATTAGATTTGCATGCCATATGGCATATTGATGCTAGATTTATGAGAACACCACGATATCCACTTAAGATCCTGTAGAGAAGGTCCAAGTTTTGTTTAGCAGCATTTAGCTTCTAAAGCCTACAGTACTTGGTGCTATTTTTGGTTGCCATTACAGTATTACAAATAGTCATTTTCCCAGGATTTTAGACATGTAAGGCAAAATGTAATAGGGTGGGAGAATCAGAAAGAGAGACATTTTGGGAGGATTTTCCCATTTTTTTTAAAGCGGCAATCAATCAATTACATGAAATCAACCTGGTTTTTCAGTGTAAATGATTGCCGCTTTAAAAAAAATGGGAAAATTCTCCCAAAATCTCCCACTTTCGGATTATGAAACCCTATTACATTTAACCTGTATTGTTATAAACACCAGGGTACAGAATACATTTCTAATTTGAATGTTTTATCTCCTTAACAATTGTTTTTGGTATTTATATATAAAAAAATGAAACTAAAGAATTAAGAATTTATTATCTGGATCTGGATTTCAGTTTTGGGGATTTTATTTGTTATTCTCTTGTTTTATGTAAATAAACATTATTAAATTAGTTTAAGCAAATCATAGTGTAATATTATTACGCTATTTAAATAATATACAGCACTATACAGAGTTTTCTTGCATCAATTCCATGTCATCATGGAGCTTACAAACAATTTTCCCCTACTAAAGTCAGGCAGACATTCACACACTAGGGCCATTTTAGCTAGAAGCCAATTAACCTACTCATATGCTTTTGGACCAAGTTCGCACCATAGCTAATAATGGTAACTCTTTAGGATTGGGAAATTAATGTAGCAAAAGAAGATTGCCCTCCCATATTATTTACATATGCCTAATTGGCTTTACCTTTAAAAGTAACATTAAAGCAAATCTCCATTACAATGACACATGACTATGGCATATTTTGGACCAAGATAAAGCATTCTTCATGATCTAAACTGTTAAATAATTCATGATAAACCATAGAGGTTATTAGGAAGGATGATAATTGATATAGAGAGTTGAATCAGTGACTCCACGTTTGGGGATATAAACTCAATTCCAATTATTTTTTAATAGATAAGGCTGTCCTTTCAGTTGATACTATACAATGAAGTAAGCCTGGAACTACATTATAGTGTTAGAGCAAATTCTAAAAATACTTAACTGCATGCTGAGGGCACAAACTTCTAGAATTATAATAGTTCATGCTATAACTGAAAAAAAGTGATTATTCACATTTTAAAAGTCTAAGTATAAAATATTCCTTGTGTATATCCTTACCACCTACCTAAAAAGAAAAGTCAGCTTGGAATGAGCGCAGAGATAAGCTGCCAAATAAGGGAGATTAAAGTAAGGGCATCTTAGGTATATTTAAACAATAAAATAGTGGCTGAGTTGAGTGAACTGTGTGAACAAATATGCTCTAGACACACACAATGTTTTGTATGTTATGACTCCCATCAGACACCTAGAACTTTATCACACCTCATCCCTTTTCAACATACTTCTATTTCCACTAGCAAGCTTAACCACAAAAATGTTAATTTTCTTTTTATAACACTCTCAATTTTGCACACCTATTCCAGTGGTTCCCAAACTGGGTGCCTCAGTGCCTTGGGTTGGTGGACCAGGATCAATTTATACTATTTATGGACAATGTAACAGGCAAATCCAGTGCTGGTGGCTGCCAATAATAACATATGTTTACAAACTGAAGCAAATGATGTCCCTCACCACATAACTGTGATATATAAACACAATTTAATATTTTTTTCTGAATTTCTCAAGAAAAATTTGGCCTAAGGGGGCCTTGGAAACAGTTTGATGATCTAGGGTACCATGATTTGAGAATCCCTGATTTCTTTAATGCATTGTTCTTAAATTCAAGATGAGTCATATCTTACATAGTAAAAGGCTAAAGCCGGTCCTCACCTTTATGGGGAGAAGTGTTTTGCATAATGGTTGCTACCTGATGGCGCTCAAAGGAGCAACACAAGTGTTGGTACAGCCGCTGGCACTGCCATTACTGTTATGTTGTTCCATCTTTTTGACAGCCTGATAACTAGTGCTCAATAAATGCTATGCAATACGTAATTTGTACAGCCAAAAAGCAGTATACTGTTAAGTACATTGAGTCATGTGCAACACCATCCTTTCCTTGAATTTTCTTTCAGTCTTCCCTATATAGGAAAGACTGTATGGACATAGCAATTGGTACGCTGTAAAGGTGGAATTACATGTAAAGTGGTGGCGTATTTTATACACTTTTCCAGAATACGGATGATTAAATTTCTTTCCATATATATATATATATATATGGAAAGAAATTTAATCATCCGTATTCTGGAAAAGTGTATAAAATATATATATATGGAAAGAAGAAGAAATAGAGGTGCGCGCTATATATTTCACCACTTTTGGAAAATACATAAATCGCACTCCTGTGGGAGTGCAGCCTCGCTGCACACCCACAGGAGTACGATTTATGTCTCTTCCAAATCGTGTGTTATAACAGCACATGCATTGAAGAGACCCCTGTTTTGAGCAGTTATTTTTGTTATTTCAAGCGATAATCGTCAGAATTTCGGGCTTATTGAAATCCTACACCTCTGCAGGACAGAGGTTTTACTAAGACTGGCGTGGTCAGCGATTTAAAAAAAAAACTACTGTTGGGAGAAATTTATTCCTATGGTACCTTTCATATTGGATCCATATCTACCCCTGATGAAGTCCTAAACGCGTAGGGTTTCTTACCAAAGAAAATTGCTCTTGGATGTTGGATCAATTGACATTCATCTGAACAAACTGTATTTAAATGTGGGATTACCTATTGAGTCATGTACTAATTTGTTTTTATTGAATCTTGTCTTTGTAAAAAATCAGAATAAATACAGTTTTTATACATACAGTATGATCATTGATATACAAAAGTGGTGAAATATATAGAGCGCACTTCTATTTCTTCTTCTTTCCATCTTTCCCACTTGGTACCTTTATTAACAGCAAGGTACTATAGAAGTGCAGCCCACACCTCAGTGCAGAAAAAGGACCACATCCCCCACTTTCGATATATATATATATATATATATATATATATATATATATATATATATATATATAAACATCCAAATAAAGAGGCACTCTGATGTAGTGAAAAACAAACGGCTGTATTGTAGGCGCTACAATACAGCCGTTTGTTTTTCACTACATCAGAGTGCCTCTTTATTTGGATGTTTATCTTCTTCGTTTGAAGTGCACCTGGATTCACTATTATAGTGAGTGCCGACTACCAGTGGACATTATATATATATATATATATATATATATATATATATATATATATATATTACATTTAGAAATACTGTGAAGAATGACATAACAATTACAAATCAAGAGAACAACTTGAAAACTGTATTTACCAGGCCCATTTTGTGTCAAAAACTCAATTTTCACCAATTAATTTCTCCATTCTTTTTACTGTTCAGTAGCATAAATTGGCTCTACTGTGTCACCCATTTCTATAATCCATTATACCATTTCAACAATTTATTATCTGATTTGTTTCAAGAAGAAGTATAATCAAGGAATAAATACAAGAAATAACAATAAAAATGTAAAACAAAATCAATATGAAGTACTAAAAAATAAAGTTTTTAGATCTTATGCCAGTCTACGAAATGAATATGCTGGAAACCTGTTCATTTATACTGATAGCATACAGTATTAGTGAAACAAACTTAGTTTTTTGGGGTTTTGGTTGGGGGGAGTTCAATTGATCTCCAGGGAATGAATCAAGTAACCCTGATAGTTGGCACAATTGGGGATTTTGTTTCACATGCCCGGAGGCATGATGAGCAAAATCTGCGATAAATGCCTTTTTGATTGGATGCGATAGCAAAAACAATTATTAGCAAGTAAACTTTACCACAAATAAAACATCTGTAAATAAATTGCCTGATAAAGAAATCAGGCAAATAATTACAATAATAAGAAAAAAATTAGCATGTACTACATTTTATTGAAATTACACCTTGGTATGGAACCAAAGATGACATACTCTAGTTGTATCAGTAAGCTTATGTTATTCCAAACAAGTCACAGTTCATTTAAAATCACATATTACAGATATAGGCCTGCTCATTGTTGCCGTGACAGTGTCACACTTGTGCCACGCCATCGCCACTCAATGGGTTTCTATGAACTGTAGGAGTAAATAAGATACATGTGTGTGGTGATGGGATCACACCAATTCTCAATGATTAGAGTCGCTACATCTGTAATTAATATTAATAGCAAAACCTGTATCACGTTTTCTAATTGTGTGCTCTGTATGACATTCTATTTATTAATTAATGTTTCAACACTGAAACCGTGGTTGCACTCTTCCATAATGAAAGCCTGTTTATGCTTGTGGAGCATCAGGATCAAGGCTTAAACACCTTTTACATTATTTGAACATAAGTTGCTCTTTGAGCATATAATCACATCCATAAATAAGGCATTAACATAAGAAAATAACCTTTATTGCCCGTTTTACCAAAGTAATGAATCTAATCCCAGATGCTGTCTCATTTGCATAGCATTATGTTGTGAATTTACACAGGAATAATGAAAATTAGAAAATGCCAAAACATCTTAACTGTGTAAATACACGTTTTTACATCAACCTGTCAGCTTGTGCAGAGTGTTAGCATGTTAAATGTTGACATGTGACATTCTTGGCATTCTGCACACACCAGCAGGAGATGCTTGGCTGTGTTAAAGGAGGGTTAGGGTGAGGCACTAGGGGGAGATTTAAAGTTAAGAGTATTGCTGCTGAAAGATTAGTGATATTGCTGCTGAAAGTGCTATTGGGTCCACTAGAAGTTTTCATTAGCAGAGTGCTAGACCCAGTAGACATTTACTGGAGCCGCCATGACCTACCATGTAGGTCACCAATAAACCACCAGGGATGTTTTGTCCACAATCATCAACCTGTCATCTACAAAAGTTCTCTGATGACTCTGCTATTGTGGGCCTTATTGTAGATGACGAAGATAGGGAGTACAGAGAACTTGTACAGAACTTTGCTACTTGGTGTCAGGGGAACCATCTTCAACTCAATACAAGGAAGACTAGGGAGTTGGTAGTTGATTTCAGGAAACGTCAGCATACCCCCCCAACTCCTGTGAGTATTCAGGGAATGGATATTGAGATCGTAAGAACTTACAAGTATCTGGGTTTTCATCTGAACAATAAACTGGACTGATCTGATAATTCTGCTGCTTTGTATAGGAAAGGGCAGAGTAGACTTTATCTGCTGAGGAGACTGAGGTCCTTTGGAGTGCAGGGAGCGCTCCTGAAGACCTTCTTCAACTGTGTAGTGGCATCGGCCATATTCTATGGAGTGGTCTGCTGGGGCAGCAGTGTTTCAACAGCCGACAATAAGAGACTTAACAGGCTGGTAAGGAAGGCCAGTTCTGTCCTAGGAATGCCTTTGGATTCTGTAGAGATTGTGGGTGAGAGGAGAATGATCAGCAAGATAACATCATTATTGGATAATGCTTCACACCCTCTCAAAAATATTTTGACGGATCTGTGTAGCACTTTTAGTGATAGGTTGCTTCACCCTCAATGCTCAACGGAGAGGTACCGCAGGTCTTTTCTACCTGCTGCAATCAGAATGTACAACTGTCATGGTCTGTAGAGACCTACATGTTCTTAGATTCTAGATTTATATTGTTTGGACTTCTTATCTTATTTGCTATTTTCCCCCTTATCTGTACTTGAACCTTGCTGTAATAATTGTAAATTTCTCCATTGTGAGACGAATAAAGGAATTCTATCTATCTATCTTCAATCTAATTATGTTGAAATTTCATCAGTGTTACATGTGCATGCATGTTCCACATCATTCAATGGTTGCCAACCATCAAATGATGTGGGTGTTCCCCTGTAAGCTGTGAAGAGATGTTTATGTAAAACATTTATTCACAACCAGTGCCAAGGAATGCGCCTCACGAATGGTGGGTCATCGTACCACCATTCCTAAGGCAGGGTTAGGTTGACTGGCAAGGATGCGAATATGCATCTTAAGGAATCAACCTGAAAAACCCCCAATGTGTCAGTGCTTCCAAGATGTACCAATCATGCCTGTTTATGGAGCTAACACAGGTGGCACCCAATGTGGTGCGGCTATGCCCACATAGTACTTTGGCCCAGTTGATCTTATTCCAGCTCTGGGATCTACATACCTGAGCAAGTTTGTCTATATATTTATAGATATCATTTGTTTACGGAGCAAGAGGATATTGTTTGGGGCATCCTAAACTTGCACATGTAAAGGGTAAGATTAGCAGATGAAACCTGTTCTTGCAAATTACAGAGTATGTATTATTAAACTCAAAGAACCTATACCTACAGTATAAAGAATGAAAGAATGAATATCTACAGTACAGTATGGGGCAGATGTATTAATCCTGGAGAAGAGATACACTGGAGATGAAGTGGAGATAAGGAGAAAGGAGATAAAGCACCAGCCAATCAACTCCCAACTGTCATTTTCAAGCACAGCTCATTGGCTGGTGCTTTATCTCCTTTTACCTTATCTCCACTTTATCTCCAGTTTATCTCTTTTCCAGGCCTGAATGTGCCTGATTCAGACAATCACCATCTAAGGTTTTTCACCCTGCTCTCAATGGAGAGAAGGAGGCCGCTAATGATGTCAGCACCCCTCTCTCCCGACGCTGGGGAATTCCCAAAAAATGCCGGCTGCATGCTCCAAATGGCCGTAGGGCAGATGGCTCACATATGTGCACAGCATATTGTGCACTTGCAAGGGCGTTCGATTATCGTATGGGTTGCAAGTTTGCAGCCCTTCCAAATGGATCTAAATCAGCCCCTATATTTGTTCTATATGCAATAGTTAATTCGTATTCAGTAAATCATACCAATAAGCAAATTAAAATGGTGGATTTTTCTTAGTAGAACACTAACCCACTTTATTGTTAGCTGTGTATAGAAGTGATGCCATGACCACATAGCTCTTTGCAATTTACTAAATCTGCTTTTTTAGGATTGTGAAGTATCATTTATTCCCTTTCCAACTAATTAATGCCCTTGAAACATGTTTCCGAACAAGGTTATGATGACAAATCTGCATTTTAGACATGTGCGCTGCATTCTTTTTTCTATTTGTCAAATAGGAGCTTATTTATCATATCCAGCATTGTACAGTGGATGCTATGTATGTATGAAATAGTCAATCTTATTAGCATAATGAAAATGCAGATATTGTATCCCATGCTTGCCTATCCCTGTGAAGAGCTGGAAGCAGAGTGATAGTTTACACCAAGTTTTTGTGGCTGGAGCTTTTGTAGATCCACCTGCATGTTCAGATGTTATCAAAGGCAGACAGAGAGGGATCCAGAGGATTTCTCTCCAAAGAATTGTCGAGAGTAGGCCATACATAATGACAGCAGCCATGGTCATCTTTCCATTCCTGAACTTGGTAAATCCAACAGTAGTTGGTTACTCCATATTTTAATTAAATATCTAAATAAAAGTTAAATTTAAAACTACAAAATTTACAAGTTGTGCCCCCCAAAAAGAGAGAGTTCTTTTCTTTCTTCTTTACTTGCATCATATCACTTTCTAGGGAGTACCTCCACTATCAAATAAAACTGATACGTTACTATAAATTATTCCTGTTACTGTGGAACTAAATATATTAAGAAATCTAATTTCTCAAAATTACAGTGACACTTGTGCAGAGGCAAAATTTCCCCTCCACTTCCCTAATACTAAATCCAACAGTATAACATCACTTATAGAAACCTTTGGAGGTTGCTTTTGCTGTCAGAAGATTAAAAATGGAGATATTGGACATATCTTATGGATTTCCTCCTTTTTAAATTCGGGGAATCCTTCATATTTGCAGTTCTCCCTAATGACCTCCAAAGGTTTCTATAGGGGCTGTTATACTGTTGGATTTATGGTAAATATAAAGATGTTACTATTGTGCTACAGTATAGTACAAAATAGGATCAATGAAACCCCATGATCATTAAAGCACTGTGGGCCTAATTCAGTACCGCTCGCTAAGCAGCGGTCGGTCGCTGCTTAGCAAGTCGCACAACAGCCCTGCACATGCATATCGCCTATAGGCATTGGCAGAGCCACACCATCGGTCTCTACAGCGAATAAAATGGGGACTGATCCAACTTGAATCACCATCTGTATTTTGATTTTCTGTACTTAAATAGCGGCAATATAAACTCTGCAAATGTTCAGAGTACTAAAACAAGACAAGTAACAAACAGGCAGATTTTCAGTTTTTTTTTTGTTTTATAATGTTATAAGATTTTTTGTATTATAATCTATATTTCCATGCTGAGTATTTTGTAATACAGGTACGGTATCCCGTATCCGTACATCCCGTATCCGAATTATTCCAAAAACCGTGATTTTTTTGGAACAATTCAAATTTTTTATTTTTTCCCCCTAACCCTTTTTTTATACTTACCAAGTCCCCCGGCGTCCACAGCAGGCCTTCAGCATCCTCTCCGGCGTCTCCAGCGGTCCCAGGAGTGCATTGCGCGAGTGCGCGATGGTGACCTCACCGGTGCGCCTGGGAACTTGCGCAATGCACTCCTGGGACCGCTGGAGACGCCGGAGACGGTGCTGATGGCCTGCCATGGATGCCGGGGGACAACGTGGGAGCCGAGGGACCATCGGGGCACCGCCAGGGGACAGGTAAGTACGCCTAAAAAAAATTATTTCAAAAACCGGAAAAATCCCTTATGCGGAATGCTCGTGGTCCCGAACATTTCGGATAAGGGATACTCAACCTGGACTATGGTACAGTATGTAAACTGGCAAATGAAAATAAAACATATTTAATTCAAAATACAGTATATCACTACAAATATATACAAAGTTTCTCTGTAGGGTTTGCCCTGCCGATGATTTAATATGCACCTTCTGATTGATCAACAGTGAATGGACCACGGAATAATTGGCCTTGAATCCCGAGATTGTTTTGTTTGCATCCTACACAGCTTGTTTGTTTATGAATCATTTCTGCTCAGAATGTCAGGTAAGCACATTTGCTTTATCTTGAGTCAAATAATAGTCTTTGCAATCTGTAGACCAAAGCTGCAAGCCTAGATTTATAATGGGGCAGAAATGTAATTATAGTCTCGCAAACAGCTTCCTACCACATTTAGTTAAACACTAACGATGTCATGTAACAAAATGCACAATTAAATTACATATAATGCTGTTAATGATTGTTGCTCTGTGAATGTGCCAGTTCAGTTGCCAAATTCTATTTTAAAATCTGACATGTCTCACTTAAGTGGGGATAACTTTTTTTTGCTTTTACTTATCCCAGTGATTTTGAGATTGTTTTTTCGTGACACATTGTACTTCAAATTAGTGGTAAATTTGGGTCGATACAGTCTGTGTTTTTTTGTGAAAAATACCAAAATGTCGTGAAAAAATGGAAAATTTAGCGATTTGCAAAATGTTAAATTTTCTGCTTGTGAGACAAATAATCATACCACTCAAAATAGTTAATAACTAACATAGACCATATGTCTACTTTATGTTGCCATCATTATTTCAACTTCCTTTTCATTTTTTTGGACACTAGGAGGCGTAAAATATGAATAGCAAATTCTCAAATTTTCAAGAAAATTTCAAACACTGATTTTTTTAGGGACCAGTTCAGTTCTGATGTGACTTTGAGGGACTTGTATGTGAGACACCCCCATAAATGATGCCATTTCAAAAACTGCACCCCTCACAGTATTCAAAACAGCATTTTGGAAGTTTGTTAACCCTTTAGGTGTTTCACAGGAATTAAAACAAAGTGTAGGTGAAATTTCAAAATTTCATTTTTTTTGCAGAGTTTCAATTTTAATACATTTTTCTAACGAATACAGTAGATTTTACTAGAGAAATGTGACTAAAAATTGATTCCCCCAATTCTTTTGTTTTCATAAATATCCTATATGTGGCCCTAGTGTGCACGGTGACCAAACCACAGGCTTCATAATAGAAGGAGCACCTACTTGATTTTGGAGCCTCCTTTTTATGAGATTATTTTTTAGGCACCATGTAGGTTTCTAGGCACCATAAGATGCTAAAAGTTAGGAACCCCCCCACAAGTGACCCCATTTTGCAAACTACACCCTTCAGGGAATTCATCTAGGGGTATAGTGTACATTTCAAACCCCCAGGGGTTTCACCAATTGTGGTACAACTGGGCAGTGAAAATAAAAAAAATTAATTTTTCATTTTCACAGCTCAGTTGTATCAAAATTGGTGAAACCCCGGGGGGTTTGAAATGTACACTATACCCCTTGATGAATTCCCTGAAGGGTGTAGTTTGCAAAATGGGGTCACTTGTGGGGGGGTTCCACTGTATGGGTGTTTCGGGGGTCATTCAACCAGAATCTGTGCTGCAAAATCCAAAAATCACTCCTTCCCTTCTGAGTCCTGCCATGCACCCAACTGGTATTTTTTGGTCACACATGAGGCATTGCCGTACTCGGGAGAAATTGGGGCACAGATTTTGGGGTGCTTTGTCTCCTTCATTCCTTGTGAAAATGAAAAATTTTGAGCCAGATCTGCATTTTTGTGTAAAAAAATGTAATTTTTTACACAAAAATGCAGTTCTGGCTCAAAATTTTTTATTTTCACAAGGAATGAAGGAGACAAAGCACCCCAAAATCTGTGCCCCAATTTCTCCCGAGTACGGCAATGCCTCACGTGTGACCAAAAAATACCAGTTGGGTGCATGGCAGGACTCAGAAGGGAAGGAGTGATTTTTGGTGGCGGAATGAATGGTGGGTGCTATGTCGCATTAGCAAGACCCCCGAAGCACCAATACAGTGGAACCCCCCCACAAGTGACCCCATTTTAGTCACCAGCTTTGGGAGGGGGGCTGGCGCTGCGGCTGGCGGGGGGGTGGGAGGGGTGCTGGCGCTGCGGCAGCCGGGTTTGGGCTGCCGGGTGGGAGGGGGGGGGGGGGCTGGCGATCGGTGGGGTATATACACACACACACACACACACATATATATATATATATATATATATATATATATGTGTGTATATATGTATATATATATATATATATTTATATATATACATATATATACACACACACATATATATATATATATATATATATATGTGTGTGTGTATGTATATATATATATATATATATATATATATATACATATATTTTCAGTGCATATATTTTATTGTACACCTTTTTCAGCAGCTTGATGCTGCTGCTGCTGCGGGGGGGAGGGGGGAGGAGGGCAGCGCTGCGTGCGCTCCAGACGCTCCGGGGGAGCCGTTGGAGCCGCTGCTGCTGCCGGGTGAGTGCCCGGCGGGTGCGAGGGGTGGGCTGCACATCGGTGGTGATCGGTGCTGTACCTGACAGCACCGATCACCACCGATCCCTGTGTTAGCGAGCGGCTTAGCCGCCGGTAACACAGGAAACGCTGTGAATGGCTGTTCAGATTTGAACAGCCAATCACAGCGATCGCCGACCGGGGGGGGCACCCCTGCCCCCCCTGGGCGGCGAGGGGGGATGTCTGCTGTCAGGGACAGCAGACATCACCTAACTGTCACTGCGTCTCTAGACGCAGTGACAGTTAGAAGTCATGACGTACATGTACGTCAAATGTCGGGAAGTACTTCCCGACCATGACGTACATGTACGTCAAATGTCGGGAAGGGGTTAAGGAATTGTGCTTTTTGTTTTTTTGTTTTTGTAAATAAATATCAGCGCATTATGACTGTGTGTAAACCGGTTACTAAGCAATTTATGGGGTTTCTCTTAAAATGGGTAAGGAATATATACTGTGCTATATTGTGTTTTGTTATCATACAGGGTGGAGTATGCTTATGCTGAATAAGGGCCTTATTCAGACCCTGCTAGGCTGCGTATATTTGCTGCTCAACAATGACACCAAAGAAATGTAAAAACTCATGTAGACCTTTTTACGCTTTGACCTTTTCCATGTTGACTTTTTCTTGTATCAACTTTTTTACAATGTCAACCTTTTGCAAGTCAACTTTTTGGTGTTGACATTGTCAACCTAATATACCTCACCCAAGTAAATTAGTGTTTAGGATTTAAGAGGAAAATGTATCAAATGAGTAGACAAGTAGAAAGTTGCCCAAAGCAACCAATCATTTTCCAAGTACATTCTTTAAAAATGATACCTGCAGCAGGTTTCTAGCATGGGCAACTTCTCCACTGTTTGGAAGGTTTGATACATCTCCCCATAGTTTGAAACCTGTACATGTAAATAGGCTTGCTATGTGTGTGATGCAATTAGCTCTAAAAATGTAACAGGTGTGATAAAGGAGGGTAGCCTTGAGCTATATGTTAACATGGTTGTGGTGCCCAAAACAGGCTTATTATATGGGATTTATGTTTGTGCCTTATGGGTGTAACTACTGTAAATAGCACCAGGGGTGCAAGTAGGCTGCAGTCATTTATAGCATCTAATTGAATTTCCCCTTAGATTAAGAACTTCGGTGTGAGAATCTTAGTATACACATATGTCATAAACTATAATGGGCGGGATGCACTAACTGAAAAATGCGGTAAAAAGCCAGTTTTCGGGATACTGCATTTTCATATGCAGGAGAGTCCGCACGCCAGGTTTGCACTATGGGGGGTATCGCCAGCAAAAGCTGGTAATACCCCATAGAAGCCTATGGGCTTCTTAACGCAACAACAGCCGACCCCCACAGATCCCTGCGGACACTCCCTCACCTTTAACACAAGAGTCACCCTTTGCAAATTATTAATGCATATGTTAGTGCATATGCGATAATTGTCTCTACAGTTTCTGGCGATGTGCAACGAAGTGGGGGCCTGGATGTTAGTGCATCCCGTCCAATCCCTGATATCTCTTTATCCCCTTATTTTGTCTTTTTCTTCCATTTTCACATTTTTTTATGTTTATTATTTGCATGATTTGAATACTCGAGTAGCATTGATGTCAAATCCATATGCTATTTTCTGTTTTGTATTGTGTTGTGATTTGTAGGTTGCCTTCTGTCTATTATGTGTAAATAAGTTTGTTTCATGTTGGCTCTTGTTTCTGTATGTAAGCTAATTACCAACACTCAACAATATCAAAACAAACTTTTTTGCACCTTTTACAGATAGAGCCACACTTGTTCATACTGCCGGCGCCAACTTTCCATCTAGGCGCGCTGTTCACTGAGGGTGGGATGCGCATGCGTGTGAAATTGTTGCACATCCCATTCATGGCAATGGGGCACGCGTGTGAGATGCCCGCACGTCCCGGTCCCACACCCATCCCCCAAACTGCTTGAAATGTTTATTGTATCCTACTAAATATTACCCAATGGTTTCATTGAGAACAGTGAGAAACCATAAACCACTCATTGTTTGCTCAAATGGGAATTAAAATCGCAACAAAACACACATGTATGAATCAACAGACCATTGGTCAAACTCGGCAGGACTTTCCATAGGCAGCAGGACAACACGGAAATTTGTCATTGTGTGTGATCAAACCACTTACCTGACTTAACTGACCTTGTGGTAATTTCTAACCTCAAGGTTCCCACAGATACTTTGTATGGTGATTTGTATTCATAAAATCAGCTGATTACTGTTAGAATGACAGTTCTGCAGAACTCATCCAGGAGTGAATCAGGAGAGCGTGACTACATGGCACTCCCTGATTGGCTCCTGGGTCTCCAAGTTACAGCAATCAAAGGATGATCAGAAGTCAGTGTAACAGAGCACATGTGTATATATGGCTTTTTCTACAGATCAATTGGATTGGATAATCTGTGTGTTTTTTTAATTGATCCCTTTGGATGCCTACATGGACTGAAGAGGACCAGCCTACAGTGGATATTGGTGAGTATTTTTTTTTTTACAGGTAACAAATTCATTCTACCGAGGACTGAAGGGCTACCTGGGAATATAAGTTAGTATTTATGTATGTAGAGTTGTGCTCAAAAGTTTACATACCCTAGCAGAATTTGTGATTTTCTGGCCATTTGTCAGTGAATGTGAATGATAACTCACAAACTTTTCTTTCACTTGAAGTCTTTTGTGTTGGTTGTGGATGAGTCTGCAAGTTTGAGATCTCCCCAGAGTGGCTCAATGATACTGAGGTCAGGAGACTGAGATGGCCACTCCAAAACATTCACTTTATTCTGCTGTAGCCAATGACAGGCTGACTGGGCCTTGTGTTTTGGATCATTGTCATGTTGAAACGTCCAAGTATGTCCCATGCGCAGCTTCTGGGCTGATGAGTGCAAATTTTCCTCCAGTATTTTCTGATAACATGCTGCATTCATCTTGCCAGCAATTTTGACCAAGTTTCCAGTAGCTGACACATCCCCAAAACATCAGCAATCCACCTCCATGTTTCACAGTAGGAATGGTGTTCCTTTCATCATAGGCCTTCTTGACTCTTCTCCAAATGTAACGTTTAAGGTTGTGGCCAAAAAGTTGAATTTTGGTCTCATCAATCCAAATGACTTTGTTCCAGAAGTTTTGAGGCTTGCCTCTGTGCTGTTTGGAGTATTGTAAGCAGGATGCTTTGTGGCATTTGTGTAGTAATGGATTTCTTCTGGCGACTCGACCATGCAGCCCATTTTTCTTCAAATGCCTCCTTATTGTGCATCTTGAAACAACCACACCACTTTTTTTCAGAAAGTCCTGTATTTCCGCTGTTATTTGTGGATTTTTCTTTGCATCCCGAACAATTTTCCTGGCAGTTGTGGCTGAAATTTTTGTTGGTCTACCTGAATGTGATTTGGTTTCCACAGAATCCCTCATTCTCCACTTCTTAATTAGAGTTTGAACAGTGCAGATTGGCAATCTCAATTGCTTCTATATCTATCTATATCCCTTTCCTGTTTTATACAGTTCAATTTCCTTTTCCCACAGATCCTTTGACAATTCTTTTGCTTTCGCCTTACTCACAATCCAGACATGTCAGTGCAGCACTGGATGCAAGATGCAAGGGTCTTTCAGGAGACCAGAAACTCAATGACCTTTTATACACACACACACTGATCGCAAGCAAACAGATCACAGGTGAGGATGGTTGCCTTTAGTAGCCATTCAAACCTGTTTGTGTCAACTTGTGTGTATGTAATCAGGCCAAAATCTCCAGGGTATGTAATCTTTTCATCAGGGTCATTTGGGTAGTTTATGTTGTCGTTATGATTTAAAAAGAGTAAACACAGTTGTTTGATAAAAATGGCTTCACCCAACCACTAACCATGAGTGAAAGAAAAGTTTGTGAGTTATCATTCATTTTCTCTGACAAATGGGCAGAAAATTCTGCTAGGGTATGTAAACGTATGAGCACAACCGTATGTATGTAAGTGTGTCTGGCTGTTTACTAAACTTCTACTTTTCAATGTGTGCATATACTGTCTTTATTGTAATATTTGTTTAAAAGGTAGAACCACAGGTTCCAGCAGACCCTTTATGGCCCAGCAAGCTAGTACTTATGGTTCTTCAAGTACCATCATGCCAGGTAGGCTTTATGTGACCTGTTTTTTAAAGGTAAAATATAATATTAACTCTAATTTTACACTGATTACATTGTCTGCCCAAGGGTGCCATTGATTACTAGTGGAGCCCGGTGCTGGTTCTAAAAATACTAAGCCTCACTATGTATTTTTTCCTCCATATTTTTGGAAATAGTACTGTCTCAAATTTTTTTTTTTTACATTCATGAGCAGCCAAGATGCAACTCATAACCAGCCAAGATGCAACTCAGCTAGAACACAGGAGTTTAATAAATGTAACCCAAAATAGAATTCTGTTTGTAGGGGAGCTAGAGGGAAATCATAAAATTAGTGAATTTCTAAATTAACAGTGAACAATGACTGTACGATGTTATGTCAAAAATGTCTCCTTATATTGTGCAGATTAGACCTAAGCACCTCATATTTACATCACTCATCAAGTTTCTGAATTTCTGCACCCTGACATTTTCCAAGATACTGCAATGTGCACAAATACATTAAATACATTGAACGTTGCACCAAAGCCTGTCTCCTTGCCTTTATTTGTGGAGTGCAGCACCTTCCGATGGTTCTTCATGCTTCTGTTGTGAAGGCACCCCAACAGTACGGTATTAGTATTATGTGGCAGTGCTAGTCCCTCCCAGTTTGTCTATATATATATATATATATATATATATTTCTTAGAAAAAACAGCAATCAGGGATGGTTTTAAATCTCGATGGTGCAGGGTCCAGAGAGTATTGTTAGATAGCACTTACCCATCCTAGCAGTTTAGGACAGGAACAGACCAGCACTCACATATTGTAGTGAAAAAAAATTGTATTAAAGCAGATGACAGCATGTTCAGTAGAAAAAAACAGTATAGTGGCTGACCCAACAGCCATTTCGACTGGATTCCAACCAGTCTTCAACAGGTATATATACAGTTGGTTTATTAAACTACAAAGATAATAATAGCCCAGACTTTGTTATTGTACTGTATATACACAGTACAGGTACCAGCATGCTGTAAAGTTGTTAATATCTATTTTTGGTACCACTTACAAGTTGGAAATGACATTCTCTACCATGGGGCACATTGTAAACAGACACAACATCATTTTGCTGGATAAAAACTCTCAGAAGAATTTCATTTTTGTTATTTTATACTTTTAATGAACTTTCAGAAGTTTGAGGAAGTCTCATTCATTTTTTCAGACTTGTGTGTTCTTCCTTGTAACATTTTTTTATTTTACATTAAATACATGATATTCTATTAAAGTCTATTTCTAATAAATGTTTTTTTTTACTCACACACTGAGTCCCTGATTTATTAATTGACCATGCTTAGTAGCACAGATGAGCTATTGGACCTAAGCCTTTAACACAAAACATTGAGTAGAGTTGGATTTAATCGGAGGTGATTTGGACTCCTACACAGCTATACCCTCTACGGCCTTAAACTCCAAGAGCTGTCCGATTTACTTGAAGCATGGGATATCTTATTATTTTCCTCTAAAAATCTTGCTCTGATTGGCATGATGGGACTTGTAGTTTCACAACAGTTGGAGGGCTACAGTTTGGTTATGCTTGCTTTTCACCCTTCTTATTTTCTCTGTATCCCTCCCCTTCCATGCTTATTGGAACAAAACCTTGATAAAATACACTGATGAAAAAGAACACCCCTGGAACCCATGGGTTTATTATTAGCATGCAATCCCTTTACGCATAAAGTAGGGGGTGCATAGCAGGGGATCTTTCCCAATTACACACAGTATTAAGCAGGGTTTTGATTGCATACAGCATGCTCTATTTTGCTGTTTTACAGTGATTTATCAATTTCTCCTTGAGTCACCACGGTTCAGATATATTCTCATAGCAGGTTTCTTCAGTTTTTCCCTTGGTCTAGTTCAGGAAGGATATTCCTTGCTATGTTGTACAATAATACTGTAGATCTCAAAGTGTACATTGATTTATTGTAAGTAACCAATAATAAGATCCAATAAACTACTGCCAATAAAATAATGACATAGACAGAACTGCTTTGCGAAAAGGACATAGATTTATAAGTTGATGAGTAAATTAACTATTCTAAACATGTTCCACAGAAGATATGATAGGGTTGAGGGTTGTGTTTCACAATGATCTCTTGCACCTCGTTTTCCAACTTGTAGTACCTTATCACCACAACTTGTCTCCAGAATCTACTGTATAGACCACCTCCCAATTTGAACAAATCATGCCAAGAAGGATAGGAGTACCTTCAAAATTATACTTAAACTTAAGTTATTTAAATGCTCACCATTGGGTTTATATAATTGAGCACATTCAAACATCAAAATAGGAATCCTAATAGCCATCCCCCAGTCTACAAACCATAATGGAAAACAATTATATTGATCTTTCTTTTAGCTTTTCACGAAGCCAGATGGCTTTTAGAATTTTTTCAAATCAACTTAGGAAATTTATTAGATAATGCTATATTTAAATAAGACCACCATGACTGACTTCAAAGCAATTGCATGCCCTTATATTGTCCAACAATCCATTGCTTCTGAGGAAAAAAACAACAATTTAAGTAGACCTTCCTTCACAGGAGCCATCTTACAACAACAGGAACAGTGGCAGCTCCAGCAAAGTCCAAAATTCAAATAGGGGAGCAACACCAACTGCCAGGGAGTCCGTTTGGAATGGCAGTTGGTGGCACTTGATGACCTCCCTTTTTAAATTTTGACCTGCACTGCAGAACCCCTATGGAGCCTCCGTTGAATGGGAATGTCTTAGCGGGTACATACTTCGCAGCCCATTATATAGTAATATATGTAGTGCCCCACACAAAAATGATGCTCAATAGATATATTTTCAAATGCAAAAATATGAATGCCTAAAGTGGAAATATCCAAACCCAAAATCAAAGCAAAGAAACATAAAATACAAACCTAAGACTTGGAGGTATACTGTTTATACTGTTTATACTAAAAATTCTAAAAATAAAAATAATCAGATTTTGTCTTACATTCTCTAGGATGCAACAGAGAAATGATAGACAGCCACCACAGATCCTCACTGACAGAAAAACTATATTTTAAGCTAACATTGAAAATGCAAAACTACAGATCATCACAGCAAACATAAGACCTACATGTAGATTATTTCAATATGCTCATAGTTTAAATTGCAGATGAAGATAGCCCACAAACTACTGTAAATGCGGCCCCTATCCTAATTACTATCATAGTAAAAGAAACCAGAGAAAACAAACAACCTTTAAAGAAATCAGCCAAAAATAAAACATAAAAGTTTTTAAAAGAAATTTTGAGGTGTTTTTATTTTCCTTTTAATTAGCTCTTATTGTATAGTATAATAGAGGCACCTTTTTTCCATAACTCCTGTTCCCTCCACATAAATTGTCCATCACCTCTGATGGCCCGATTCTGGAGAGCACATATAGTGTATATAATGCATAAAAATCACTGCAGCTCCTACTCTATATACATACGTTCTGGGATATCCAGTTTGACTTTACAGTGGATCATAAATGTAACTTCCACTATCGGTGTGATTATTAATGTAATTATGAGGAACAAAACCCGTAAATGAAGTTGGGCTCTAAGATGGGCTATTGAAACTGTTACGATTTTTTTCCGACAGTGGAAATATCGTCACTCACCTATTCAATGCTGCCGTTAATGACACATTGAAGGGTTTCAGATCTGACTTTTTAAAGTCAGACCTGTTTTGTCAAAAATGACCACGGATTGTAAAATTCATGGCCATTTTTTTTGACAATCCTTGGCCGTTTTCGATGATCCACTGACTTTCTGACACTCGACAGAAATAAACGATGAATGGCCCAGGATTCCGACTGTTGGGACATTCTGACAGTTGAAATGCTGAATTGAATACCCCACAAAGTTGTTATTTAGCTATTCTATTTCATTATCTGAGAGTAATGTTTATTCACTCAAATCTATCAGTGACTTAACCGTTATATGGTCATGAAACTCTTGCATTTGTTAAATGATTTACATTTCCATTCATTCTTGGTTGTCCCCATGACTTTAGCTGGGGATAATGCTAATTTTATCAAATTTAGTTTTCAATTATGAGCAGAATACTAGGTCATAACAGCATACAGTATGTTCAGCATATCTATGCCGGCATCCCGAATACTGCCAGGAGACTAGCACCAGAATGCTGACATCAGTGAGGACACTGGTCTGAGGATCCCAACTACTAGATTTCTGAATATAAGGATGTAAGGAGCTGTAACATTAAGCCAGGGGTGGGTAGGTTAGTTTAGGCACTAGAGGATTAGGTTGTGGGTGGGATGGTTGGAATGTTAGGGTTATGCTACAGAGAGGGAGTACTGTGGTTATACACATAGAAGGGGTGGTGGTAGGTTAGTCGATCCAAGTAGCAGCCAGGGCAGTAGACATACAGGGGGAAATTTACTAAAGGAAATTTGTAAAAAATAGGTGTATTTGTATCCAGAAATACACCTATTTTTGTCATTTGCTATCCCGAAAATACGGCAATTCGTATTCGTATTGATAGCACATCAATACGAATACGAATTGCCGTATTTTCGGCATAGTAAATGTCAAAAGTAAGTGTATTTCTGGATACAAATACACCTATTTTTTTACAAATTTCCTTTAGTAAATTTCCCCCACAATTACCAAGGTTAAGAAACATAGGTGCAGTTAGTACAGGCAGCATGTGAAACCTTTCATATAATGCTATAACCAGCTATGGTCTCCAGATGAAGCTGCTATTTTAAGGAGTGAACATCAATCAGCATTCTGCATAAAACCAGCCCCAATGAATGAAGATCTTATATAGGATGTGCATGTAAGCATCCAGCTCAAACAGTTCTGTGATGAAATTACCGCTGAACCCAATTAGTAGATTGCAGTCAGCATGTATACACCAGCATCAAAGTAGCCACCTGCTGTTCTTAACAGGAAAACATAGTCACTTATTTTGCTTTTGCTTAAAGAGTTGGGTCTACATGTATGTGCTGTATAAATTACCAATACTCCAATAGCTATTAGCATCTTTCCTGGTAAGATAATCCTGTCTGGCCATCATCCATTCCACCCATGTTAACAGTGACTATGCCATCTTCTACAGCTCTCTTTTTCTTCTTTATCCTTAACTACTGTATAGTGCTGGCAACAATGTCTATTTATCACTAGCACAGTACCTGTACTTACTAACTTCCAGGAACTAATGTTCTACCTGCTATTACCACCTGCTTGGAGATAGAAACCAGCAGCGTATCTGTAATTACCAATTGACAAGAACTGATGTAGTAATAAACTGACTGAAGCCCGGAGCAGAACACAGTAACAGCCTGGGGTCAAGAATCATCACAGTGACTGTATTCATGAACACACTGTATATATCTCCACCAACAGCTACAATTGTTATTGAATGCATCACATACCCATTGTTTCTCCTACTTCTTTGATTGTAAATTTATTTGGACTGAGTCATCATCTTTTGTCTTTACCATGGTATGTATTTGACTAATGACCCTCTTAATGTCCACACTGAACAATATGTTGGCATAACAGAAATAAAATATAATGGCATTTTAGCTGTACACATTTTCTCACTGATTTTGATAGATACGTATTGAGGGAAGGGGGTCAGACAACAACATCTGAGACACAGTTAGCCAAACCTGGAAATAGCTTAAAAGGGATTTGTGTGCAAACTGTACCTCTTATACAGATATACCTAGAACAAAATAAACAAAAATCAGAAAAAATGCCAAGTCTGAAAATATATTATGTATATACTGTACAATGGAGGCCATTCTGGTTGACTCGCAAAGCTGCGAGACAGCCAAACCCCGCCCGCATGAACACCCGCCCGCTGCACGCATGCAGATTTCACCCGCATGCATGTGAATGGATGTTTTGCATAAACATATATACGCAGCTTGCGTGCGGATACAAATGATTTCTAAAGCCTTTGCAAATCTAACTCACTTTCTGCTGACTTAGATGTGCAGTGCCTTCGTACGGGAAGAGGGCCGGCAGCTGATATCAGATGATGTCAGCTGCCCGTCCCCTGCTCCTGCGACACGGGCAAATTACCATGGGAATACCCAGCATTTTCATGCATGCCCATGAAATGCTGGACGTTCCCATGAGCGCAACTCCAGTCTGCAGCCACATGCCCCCCGCCTGCACCGATCCGTGCAAACAGGCCTGTGACTATACAAGTCACCCTGTTCGCTCGTACAGTTGACCTGCACATGCGAATAAGTGAATGCGCAGTCCATCAACATAGCTCAATGTTGCAAATACGCAACAGTGAGGATGAGCTAGAATGACCTCCAATATATCATCCAGTCTATGGATACAGAAAATGGGCCATATGTATTAAGTTTCAAAAGGTGATGAAGTGGGGCATGATAAACAACCAGCCAATCAGCTCCTTACTGTCATGTTACATACTGGGTTTGAATAATGGCAGTTAGAAGATTGTTGTCTTTTTTTTCAATTTCCACTTTATCACTTTTTGAAGCTTAGTACATCTGGCCAAATAGCTGCTTCTGAATGCTACTTTATCAATAACCTAACAAATACTCTTGTAAAAATAATACTGCAAGACCCGCACACAAACTTATACAGTAACAGAGATTTAAGAAAGTTGCTTTGCTGCTGCTTTGATACTGAGAAAGTGCAGACAAGCAGAAAACGAATACTCTGAGGATCCCCCCCAGCTTGTTACTGGATTCTGGAGGATCTTTGTAATGTCTCTTATGTATGCTTCTTGAAGTTAGGGGAAGGAAATTATTTTAGACTGACAGCCCTCTCTTTTAGTATTCCAAACCACATATGTTTTTCCCCAAAGTATTACGTTTGTATCTTTATTAATATTAACCCTGTTTGAGAAAGGGATATTCCGTACACACCTATGGAAATTTTTGTGGAGTCTTTTTATTTAACCAAAAGTGGACATTTCTCAGGGGCAACGGCTCAAATACGGAAAGATAATTTCTCAGTCAGTGCTAAATTAAGTGGTTGAGCAGTTTATTAACCTTATTTTGTTTTACTTTCATGTCTTTTGCAAAAGCTCGCTTGGAAAATAGAAACGCTAACTACAGTATGTGGTTTAATTATTTATCATCCAACAGGATGAACAGGCTAATTGAATGTCTCAGTAAAAAGTAACATATGCATTTATTGCACACCATTTACCTCAAGATGCACATGTTTTATTAAACAATGTACTGTAATAATGGCACAGCAGGAGAAACTGCAAGATTACGATCCTTTCCAAAAGTTTCTACTATTGCCTGACTGCAGAATATTATGTTTATAACAGAGACTCCAGATAACAATCTTTTAATAAAGAATATCACATCAGATTTCATGTGAAAGCTGGTTGTGATGATATTAATAGTGGTCCAGTTTTATTAAAAATTCAATGAGTAGACCACCAAGTTTCTATATCTATATGACCCCTTTTATTATTACAGGACAGCCATGGTACAATATGGAGGCTCTCAATATATAACATTAAAGTTGTTAAACACATTATTGTTGTTAGGAACTAAGTTTTCCGTCACAGCGATTTCCGGCCTACCCAGGACGGTGGTCAGGCGGGGACCTTGGGCCGCTGCTAATCAGCGGTTACAGGCTTCGGCCGGGAGACGGATGGAGGTAGGCATGTGAGGTCACCTGCACTGTGATCATCATCAATAGCCTGACACATATTTTATTGATAGATAGTAAACATAACAAACACATAAAGCAGTGGTTCCAAAAAACGTTTTTGAATTACGGTGCCCTAGAGTATTTGATTTCTGTTTGCGGCATGCCTAGGCCAAAAGTTTCTTATTGAGAAATTCTGAAAAAAGTATTCTGTGAAGTCCATGGGCCAAATGTAATAGGTTATGAGAATCAGAAACTGAGAGATTTTGGGAGAGTTTTCCCATTTTTTAAAGCGGCAATCATTTACATGGCAAAATCATTTTCATGATTGCTGCTTTAAAAAAATGGGAAAATCTCTCCCAAAATCTTTCAATTTATGAGAAGGACCTCATGTGGGAGTCACCAAATCGAATGTAGGCAGAACCAACACCAAAATAGCTGGGATTAATACACCACTGTACCTGCTCGATGTGCATGGTAGTCTAGTGGTCCCGAGACCTTTAAGCTGCTGTGACAAAGCAAAAACATCCACATTCACATTTCATATAATAACCTACATCCCACCGCAGACCCTAATCCTCAATGTAGCAGATAGTACTTTTTTAATATAATTCCCAGAATAACAGATACAGTATCATCACCCCTCCACAGTGGAGCCCTGAAATACTCCAGCGTTATTACCAACTCCTGTTCCTTTAACAGATGTCAACAATGGATATAGATGGATGCCTTACTTAAATGAGTATTTGCAGTGTTGGGTACCTATGAACCAGCAAAGGTTGTTTGTTTGTTTGTTTGTTTGGGAGAAAGGAGGGGACAGGACAACTACTCTGGGCATTGTCACTGTTTAACAAGTGGCCTTGCAGGTGCATCCCCATAAGACCTACAGCCATTCCGCTCCTGATTAAGTCAATTGTGTTTATATGTCATCCTTTGGTTCAATTATATGGTCAAAGACAGGATTCACTTCTGTTTGTCCATACGTTTTATGATTAAAAACAACAAACACTGATTTTGCCTATTACTGTACATTAACCATAAATCATTTAATTTAATCTGTATAATCACCCAAAGTCCCCCTGTAAGTGTCCCAAGGCACCCCAGGGTGCCAAGCACCCAGTTTTGATCCACTGACAAAGTATTTAATCACTGAAAGAAAAGTTGAGATACTTTGTTTAAGTTTTGTGCCTATGATTGCAAACAACAATATTGAATTATAGTTAATATTTGCTTACTTTTTACTGAGGTTAATATTTTCTTTTCTTTAGGATGATCCATTATAGAAGTACAACACACATGACTTTTTAGAGAACATGCAGCACATTCCTGGCTACTAGGAATGAAAAGACAATCACATAGTTAAACACAAAAATGCTAATGGCTCTAAACTTTTCAGTCAATGTTCCTAAAGTAATGCTAACATAGTTTTATTAACAATTATAAATCCTTGTGCATTATGCCTCATAGTTAGGTGTATTCATTATTCAAAAATAATGCTGAGTGAATGATAATTCAAGGTTGCGTTTAAAGGGCAGAATGTAATGCCTTCTGTCAGTGCGTGATGCAGGTTGGATGTTTTTTTAAAGGGGCAATCACTTACAAGGGCGGCATTACCAATGTCTTTTTTTCCAAAATTCCTTTTGCACTATCCTGAGATATAAAGCCAGTGTTTGCTGGGATATGACAGGTAATGAATATAGAGGTAGATCGGTGAGAGAGGGGAAACATTGCAAGGGGTGGTCAGCTGATTTAGGAAGAATGGCAAGGATGAACAACTTGGCAGTAAATGTAATAAATGTATTTTAATTAGTCTTGTCTCAATCTTACTGTCCTGTTGTTTTGTAGCCATGTTCTTTTGTTGAAATTATTCTGCTTGTATATAACTTGTGAGGAGCCCACCATGGTGAATACTCCTGAAATGTCCCCTAACCAACAATATCTTATACTAAAACACAGAGATTACTTTTCATAATCTCAATAAAAAGAATGCCCCAGCAAAAAAGAGTATTTTTTCTTCTTTTCTCCAAATACTTTTTTCACTCTCAAGGGCGCACCTCCACGCTTATAACCTTCAGAGAAAGTTTTCTTAAATCACAACAAATGTTATTGTTGAAACTACTACTTCCAGACAGTTTAAATTCCATTTATAAACCTGTGCACCGGTCCGTTTTCCCTTCCCCTCCTCCCCCAAAAAGTGATGCTACCATATTACACATACATAATTCTGGGTGCATGTCTAGTGCCTGTTACTGATCTCATCCAGTCTCCCAGTTATTAATGTCTGTGGCATAAGCAGCTGTGAAATAAACTTAAACAGCACTGGTTTGTTGTAGTATAACTGACATAGCTGCATAAGTTACAAATCTTAAAGGTTCATTGCTGGCCAAAGTGTCTGATCTGTGGAGCACATGCCCACAGGCCCACCTAATCCACAGCATACTAAATGCAGTCCGTAATTATGGATTTTAACTTGAATATTTGTAATAAAAAGCCACCAAATAATTATTTTATTTGAGAAAGGAACTGCTGAGGAATCAGTAAATAATTTATGTTATATGATTTATATTATACTATTTTAAAGAGCCATTCAAAAAGAAGTACATTTCAATTGCTACTTTACTGTACATTACATATATTGTATTATGTACTTCATGGTGTGTTTTCTTTAATACATGCTGAAAATGATACATTTAATTTTATAAAGCCATTCTTTTTTAAATGGCATTTTAGCATCAAGCTATGTTTGGAAGGTAGAAGCAATAAAGTTTAATGGATCAAATCTATCCCATTCTCACTGGTCTTATAATAATTGAATTGTTACTATAGTAATTGGCAACAGAAGGAGTCTTTCTTGGGGAGTAGGTAATTGAAGATACACTTAAGGTTATGACAGCATCATTTTGTGCAGTCAAGTACAAGAGAATTCTTAAAGGATTTTTCTTAAAAAATAATATACACTTATATAGAGTATGTAGTTAATTACATGTATATGTATGATAACAACTGCAAAAAACATAGGATTCTACAGTTTCGTTTATTGTACTTATTTCATTTTTGGCTAGTTGGTGCTAATATGAGCTGTTCATATATTCTAAATAACAATAATAATATTAATTGTGGATGTGAATTAATTTTGTATAGGATTGAGAGACTGAATTAAAACAGTATCCTCTATCTCAATGAACTGAAAAAAGTTTAAATCCCCAAAGATATTTAAAAAGGAGATACTTTCATTTGTCCCTCCATTAGGTTTTACTCATTATAGAGAAGAGGCTTGTGTTTTTTCACTAAATCTATTGATTTCCCTAAAGTACAATGCATATTATTAGACTTAAGTTAATTGCCATTTAAAGCAAATTATGCTATATGTGTACTATGTTAAATGATTATAACTTATATATGTTAATTAAAATATACATGATTCTAAATACACCATTTTTTTTATTTCAATCAGCATAAATGGTCGAGAATATACTTGTACATCAATCATACTTTTAGTGTAGTGTTTATCTTGAGGAAACAAGCAATGGGAGGACAGGAATCCAGGTGTAGAAGAAGGCAGATGTTGTTATTTATGTTATAAATCACAAGATAGTATACAATATTAAACTATGTTTAATGCTAAATGTATTGTCATGTGAGTTGTTCTAAACATTGAGAAAAAAATTGTCCCCAAGGCAAAAAAACGCCCCCACAGAGGAAAAAAATGAATTACCTCCTAAATAAAAAAATGCATTGTCACCTTTGCATTATCCTCTACAAAAAGCCACATTATTCGCCACAGGAAAAAAAAACAAAAAAAACTATGCACTGGAGACAAAAAGGACACATTTTGCCAAATAGAAAAATTGCAAATTAATGTGATTTTGGAATGTCCACATCAGAGAAAAAAGTTATTCCGAAATTGCGCAAAGTCCAGTTAAAATGCAAATCCGTCCAAAATAGCTATCTAGAATCATGCAGTGCAGCTCAGTCTCCAGGGAGAGGTTCACCAAAACCTCAATTCAGGAACATGTAGGAGAAAACGAGAGAGGTGCACAATGAGTGGAAATATAACAACTTTACTAATATAAATGCTCACATGCATGAAAAGTTTAAAACAGCAGGCAGGCGAAGGCAATATATTAACCACAGCGTGCACTCAGCTGGGCCAAGAAGCCGGGACGGAACAGATGGACGTCAACAGCATCAGAGATAGGAATCAATGTCATTCAGAGGGGCGTTCCCTCTGAATGACGTTGATTCCTATCTCTGACGCTGTTGACGTCCATCTGTCCGGTCCCAGCTCCTTGGACTTTTACGCTTAATGGGGGTTTGATTCAGAGTTACACTCAGGTTTGTTTTGTGAAAGTAATGCTCTTGGAGCATGAACATTTAAAAAATACAAGGTATGTTCACAAAACAGACCTGAGTGTAACTCTGAATCAAACCCCCATTAAGCATAAAAATCCAAGACACCAAATTCTAGTGCCTAAGTTTGGCAGAAATTTTGAACCTTTATACTTGTAATGAATGTGAAAATTCTAGGCTCTTTGGCTGCAGTTTTGCCAGAGTTGGAAAATAATATGGAGTTGACTCCTGCTACCACCGATTGGAGCCTCAATTAGAATTAGCTTTTTTGTGCCTATGTCAGTGGCTTTTTACAGAAAAAAGAGTGTATCTACGGCTAAAGGAAAAAGAAGGCACCTACTTGGGGGGGAAGGGGGTGTCAAGCTGCTCCTACTGGAGGATGTCAAAACCCTTCAGTTTCCCCAAAAATGGTACTTTTCAGTTGTGGACCCACGGGTGGGAAAGTCTTTAAGCCAATTCCAATAGGGACATCCAAAAAGCCACCAGAGATTGATCCAATAGCTGTTTAAAAACAGCAGGTGCTTCCTGCTGACATGTTTCATTGTCAATTGATAAAGTTGTCAGTAGGACAATGAAACATGTCAGGAGGAAGCACCTGCTGATTTTAAACAGCTCATGGGCCAATCTCTGGTTGCTTTTTGGATGCCCTTATTGGAATTGGCTCAAAGACTCCCACACCTGGGTCCACAGCTGAAAACTACAATATTTTGGACACCACCACCTACCGATTGTGGAGTACAAATGTTGCAACATCATTAAGGATGCCTCTCCACTTGAGGACTGCTAACCATCCTCCAGTGCTGTTTACAAAATCCTACAAGGTTAAGGGACTCCCACATGCACTATAATCACACACTGGACCCATCCTGGGGAAACTGAACATTTCTAACCACAAATTGATCTTTCCAAAGAAACACAAACATGAATCCAACCTATAAGTATACAACCTTTGATTGCCCTATTTTTATTTACACATTGAAAATTATATATGTTTATGTTTTAATAACTTAAAAACTGTCTACATTTTTATACCCATGCAATAAGTATATGTTTCTAGTGCTCCACCTTTTTGTTTTTCTTTTTCCTATGTCAATGCGTCTCAGAAAAAAAAAAATCTGTTTACAGAGGGAGACATAATATTGCCACATGAATCGGCAGATCTTCTGTCACAGTGCTGTAGTACTAATGAGTGAATAATCGTGTGGGATTAAAAATTTAAAATTTGAAAAGTAATTTATTTTTTAATTGCTTAAATTTAACAACATTAAACAACTATAGAAGCTCGTATATATTGAATTTGCAAGCACATACAGTAAATACATCTTTTTATGGCTCAAATACTACTGTACTGTAGTAGCTGTGTTTAATTTTTTATTATTTATTCTTTTGTCAGATATAATTTATTGGGAAATTAAATACAGGGGTAGATTAAGCCTTTGGGGGGCTCGGGGTCACTTTAGACAGGGGCCCCCCTCCCACTTGTCATTACTGGCTGCAAGCTTAATGGGAGAATATTACACTGTCAAAACACAGAGTAAAGGCAGTATAAACTTGGTCAAAGGGTAACTGCAGGGTACATTATATACCGTATATACCACATGAAAAGCCTGTGTTTTTCCCTCTGTACATTACTGTGTATGAGACCTCACAGGCTCAGTGCTGCCTCTGATTAAAAACACTCCCATGACGAGGCCGCTGCTGCTGTCTTCCATGGGTCTGAGAAGCATGTGATGAGCTCCATCAATCAGAGCTCAGCACAAGCTTCTCAGCCTCTGACCTCTAGTGCAAAGTCTCATGGGTGGACTCCCAGTAATGCACTGCACACTTGTGCAGTCAGTGTGCCGTGGCTCCCGATGCTCAGAACCAGGGTCACCTTAATGTTGGGGCCTGAGACTGACCTTTAGCCTGGGCCCCCAGCGGCACCCCCCTCATGTGCACCGGCACACACACACACACCCCTCACATGCGTCGGCACCCCCCTTGCGCGCCGGCACCCCCCAATTACTTACCAGTGGTGGTGTCGATGGCACAGCAGCATCTTCTCCCGGGACTCAGGGCTCGGAGCAATCACTGCACAGTGCAGCCTGCAGAGAACCAAGCCCCTCTGTATTCAAAGCTCTGCGCTCTGCAGGCTGCACTGTGTATTGTGCAAGCCTGGCCGCCGGGTGGGGGCATTTGTTCAGGTGCGGGGGGTGGTGGTGCCGTGCCACTGTGGGCAGCTGCCTGGGCCTCTCCAGAGGCTTGGGCCTGGGAAATTTGTACCCCTGGCACCCCCCTGTCGGCGACCCTGCTCAGAACCATTAATTAGTGTCACATCAGCAGATAGCTTAGCTGCAGCAATACCCCACTCCCATGCACAAAACCTTTAGCTAAAAACAAATACATGCTGACCACAGAGGGCCCTAGATAGAGGTGGGCCCAGGGGTACTGACCCCCTGAGGCCCCCCCCTTAATATCACCCTGAGTAAAGGTAATTCATGCATGAATCAATTAGCTGCATGAGATCTATGTTTCTACTCTGCGATATACAAACATTTGAAGGCAACTACTGTTATCAATCTGCTATTTCATTAAGTCACTGAAGAAATACAGTATGGGTTAAGCTGCAAATAATTCATATGAGTACTGTAACTCTTTACTTTTGGACTAGGACTTTTGCAGAATCCTTTCTTATACACTGTGTACATTATGTAGTCCCAGAAGCAGGGCTTTTCCCTGTGTTGTTTTCAATATGTTCATTAATTGCAGGTAAACGTTTCAATTATTTGTAATGTCTACACCACTAACAAGCATGACTCGCCCTTCAGATATTCTTCATGAATGCAGAGGTACAAAGCTGAAGGTTAAGGGTCCATGAAGTCATACAAGTAAATTAGCAAGCACTGGAGTGTATTCCTTCCTACACCCTTTGTCAAGGTTGGCCGCCAGCACTAAGTGGAAGATAAGAAAGAAACCAGAGATAGTAGTTATAAATTAGCATTTATTAGTCGTCAAATGTTTAAAAGAGACTGGTTTGTATTTTTATATAATATAACTGTTTTGAGGGTAAGAAAACCACAGTATGAAAAAGTATTCAATAGGTTTGAACCAACTCAAAAAGTGTAATTCTGGTTTGCTTTCGAATTTTCAAATTGTAGATTTAATTCCATACTCCACATCGAGAAACAGTTTAAGAAATAAGATTGGCGGGGGCGTGGCTTGGCCGGCACTGAGAGCGGGTGCGGAGAACGTGAGCTCTGTAGAAATCCTGTTTGTAAATCCTACCCCGGGACCTGCTGATGATCTTTATGCACTTCAGCCTTCTTCAGAACTGCTCCTGTGTCTCCTGAGCTGCCTGCATCTCTCCTGGCTCGTTCGGGGAGTACTGGTGGACTGGCCTGGCCTGCTGTGCCTCGTGTACCCAGTGTTGCAAGTAAGGGGGTACGGCGTGGTACGGAGTACCTGTAAGAAATATGTTGCAGGTACGCAGTACCACTTACCCCTGATCCACTGTCATTTCTATTTTCATTTTAAGTCTAAATATAATGCATCCGCAGCCCGCCCACCCAGTGTTATGATTGGTGCTGTATGCAGCTACCGGTTACTGCTGATTTAGCCTGTCACACTGACAGGCATCAGCAGCGCCGACAGCATGAAGAGCAGGTGCCACTATTGTAAGCACAAGCTGCCTGGCTCTCCCCCAAGCAAGAGCCAACCCACCTCCAGTCATTACATGTTTCTCATTCCCTGTCTCCTGTGTCCACGACTCTATTGTCATTTAGTCACTCCTCTAGCTTTGTGTGACCACGCCCCCTGATGACACATGACCATGCCAATTTTTGGTGGAGGCTATCAGTACCACCAAGAAAAAAATTCTACTTGCACCACTGCGTGTACCCTCTCCAGCAGTGTGCGCCATTTTGGATTCCCCGGCTGCTTTGGCTGAACGGAGGAGTCCCCAGTCAGCAATCTCCGACATTTGGCTGTGCTTTTGCCTCTGGTCGGGGGACTCAGCAGGAGGGGGCGTCTGGAAGTACTCCGGGGTGTAGAGGAGAGAGTGACAGCTGGTTTCACCAAGACAGGTCGCTCATCCGCACGGAGGGAATGGCGCTGCCCTGCCTGCCTGTCTCCTGGACTGCGGTATCTATACAGACTTGATCCTGTGCTGGGTACAGCGGCTACATATGGTGTCTGCTTTCCGGAGCCTGCGTGGTCAGTTCTATACCTATTACACACTACTTGGTTTTACTTAGGGGACGCTACAGCCAGATACCCTGCTGTTACCAATATCCCTAAAGGTTAGGTGGTGTGCTTGCCACCACCATACTTCAACCTATTAAGACTCCTTTACAGCAGCCTGCCTACTCATCGCCTGACGGATAGTCTGGAGGTGTGCACTGCTGGCGCAGGTATGGAAGCATGCCTGCAACAAATTCTTCAGGCTATATCTGCCTCGGCTGATAGACTTGCTGGCAGGCTTGATGATGTCCGGAAGTTAACCCTTTCCATTTCTTATGTCTCGGACAAATATTCTTTTGTGGCTGAAAAAATTCTGCATCAATATCCTGCGTCTGCAACCCCTATGACTCCTATACTTGTTCGCACCCTGGAGGCATTTCCGAGGATGGATCCTGCTGGCTCTGAAAGTACCTGGTACCCCATACACATCCGCATTGCTATGGCTATGTCTTGCCAAATACCTCCCACTTCTCTTCTAATGACAACTTTACAAGTCTTCACTTCGTTATCTGACTACCCTGGCTGTACTCCTGTGAGTCCCCAAGGGATGAGATATGGGTCTTCTACTATACCGCAGTCCATTCATGGCACCAAAAACTCTGGAATGCCCACTTTATCTCTTGTTCTAATTTGCTATTTTCTCAGCATTATACTGTCTTATTCATATCCTGTTTGTATTTTCTTGTTGTCACAGAAAATATATGTACAGTATAGTATACACTTGAATATTCTATGCAAACTGCGCATATCTCCTGTAGGTGTGCTGGCCTCCATCTATCCTAGCTTAAGATCCTTCTTCCATTGCCCTGAGTTTTCATCCGACAAATATCCTGCTCATGGGAGGGGGGGGGGGGGGGATGGTAACATTTTCAAGTAAACCAGCAAAGTGAGCCATGCAGGGAACATGGCTTACTAATAAGTGATCCACGTGATTAAATCTACAAATTTGACACCTTACCATTTCCTCGTTGACCCTTTGCTTGTTCAACCTGTTGACCTGGTGGCTGCTGATCTTTTGGGGTTGACCTTGGCAACCTAATAACTATAAACCTAATAACTATGAACCTATGAACCCTTTTATTATATAGGATGACCAAAATAAAGTCCTTATTTTAATTTGAATATGTTTATTTTTTTCCTCTGATAAAGCTTTTACTACCAAATAAATAATGTTTTATTAATATACTATAATTATATAAATCATTTGTCAAAACAAATCATTGTTTTTTAGTGTTGTAAATACTTTTATTATTAACAACAATTGCGCAGCTGGACAAAGCCGTAAAACTGACAGTTTGGGATTATTTGTTTTTATTAATTTACTGCTATTATTTTTGTTTTATTTATAGAAGGACGACAGTGCTATCATTTACCAAGGAAAACTATTTTCCTGACTCTGAGAGCTTTTATGGCAAGCCGTATTGTATGTTGACACAACAATTAGGAGACCGAAGGCTAATAATTGGACATTTAGGATGTACTAAGAGACGAAATCTGCTGCAAATGTATCTTCAATCCCTACAGTTTAACAGTCTAAAATGTACAGCAAAGATTAGATTTGATTTGAAGCTAAGCACTTCTGATACCTAGATAGAGGCACTTTGACTCAATCAGTGTTCCATGTGGTTTTCTAGTTTTCTGATTTAACAGACGTTTCAGCGTTGTCTTAACTGGGATTAAAATGGATATTGTTTTAAATTATAGCTTGGTTAGTGGTGTGCATTTCTTGCAGTCCAGCTCTTCAATAGCACCCATTAATCTCTTCCTAATAATAGGGAAAGTAATAGCGGTTGCGCAAATTTGGGACTGTAATTCATGTCACCTGATCAGAGAATAACTGCTTTTACATTCTATCCTTAAGTACAGTTCTATAGAACTGTTGCTGGCAGTTACAAACTGCTACTTCTTTTAAAATCCATTTAATCACACAATTGGTGAGCACAAAACAACAATTTAAAAAGAATACTGGCTGCAACTTGACTTATATATAACATTTTCAATGGGACTCTGCAGACAAGTTCTAGTAACATTTTCCATCTAGTACAATACACTTCAGATTTACAATTTAATAGAATTTTTTTTATTTTTCATAAGAAAAGCATTACTTTTTGTTAATGTTCCCGAATGTGTGGGACTTATGTTTCCATTCTAATAAAGTGCCTACAAAAATAAATCATGATAAATATAATACTTGTACAAATTGCAAAAAATAAAATAAAAAAAGTTTTTTCTCCATAATGCCTGCTACCTATGGGGCAGTGATACCTTGTAAGATACTGTAGATCCCTGCTGCAGGGTCAGACAGACTCACTGGGTAAATGTCAGTCTAGAAACAGTAGTAATGAACCAATCTGTGCAAAAAGAGTCGCCGGTGGGTATATATTCCTACAAGGTCCCACAAAACCTTCACCAAAAACCACAAAGTAACAAAATTTGGAACATATGACCTATATGGTGCTCTGGATCTTCAGTGTATTACGATCCTCCCACATAGATATTGCTTGAAAAAGGAATAGAGATATAATAGTGAACTACGTTCAACACTTAGTTTAATGACATATGCAAACCTAACATTAATGATAAAATAAAATACCATATATACTCGAGTATAAGCCTACTTTTTCAGAACATTTTTTATGCTGAAAAAGCCCCCCTCGGCTTATACTCGAGTGAGGGTCCCACTTGAGTCCATAAGTTTTCCCAGTTTTTTGTTGTAAAATTAAGTGCCTCGGCTTATAATCGGGTCGACTTATACTCGAATATATATGGTATTTTAAGCAGTTCGATATAGGCATAGACCACAGTCCTGAATTGGCAATCTGCTGGACCTTCTGGCTGTTTACACCCAGCTTCTCCATCTCATGTCTTCTGTCCCAGTCCAATGCAAAAGCTAACCAACGCGTTTCTTCGATAACCGGGGACTTTCTCAAGGTGTACTATTATGAAAAACACCCTTGGTCTACATTAAAGTAGATAAAAGTAAACTTTTTGATATAAATATAGTATTTTGGTGTAAGTAAATATGAGATCATTGGAAAATAAATGCAAAATATTATACTAATTCTTGCAGCATGTCAGCACACTTGCTGCAGTACGGAACAATATGTTCAGGACAAATAAAGTTATCTACAGATGTAGCCGCGCTTATCTATCCTGCGCCAATCATCATATCTAACTCTCATGATTGGCGTGATCCCAGCGCCATAGACACAGCATTGAGCTGCAATATCGCATCATGGGGTTTCCGAGCAGCAGGTGCAAATTTAGCACAACAAATGGGAGCAAGCTGTGGCAATCAGGGATAGATGAGTGGGGCTACATCTGTATCTCACTGTGCAGCATAGGTGCCGATTCTCAAGGGCCCGAGCACCCACGGAAATTGATGAGTCTCGCTGCTGGGACACCATATTAACTTGCTAATTTGCGGCTGCAGCACCCACATTGCCAGACCCGCCACCAGCAAACAGTATGCCGGGAAGAGTGTATTCTGTCCGCGGAGTACCTGCACTGTGGGCGAAATTTATGTACCTGCACTGTGGAGGCATTTATGTATGTGGAACTCTGTTGCCGTAATTTGAATATTGGAGACAACTGTGCTCCATAATATAAATTGGTATTATTTTGTGGCCACACCCCTTCCCCATGAAGCCACTCCTCTATATATTTGAGCACCCACCAGCATAAACATAAATCCGCACCTATGCTGTGCAGTCACACTTCAACTAAGCGGTGGAGAAAAACAAGAAGTGAGGGGTCTTAACTCCATCTAATGAGAAGTTTGGCAATGTTGCATTACATTACAATAAAATACAGACAAGTGAAAACTGCCCGAGTCATAATGACCCAACCTGACTGCTGCCAGGTTAAAACTATCTTCTTATTATTATGAATTTAGATCAAGTCATGCAAGGTGAATGGCAGGGAAGTTTTTAGGACTGGATTAGCCGTGCAGTCGCACGGTGCAGCTGTGGCCAGGGTCAGTGTCTGCACAGTATACTGCTGAAACTTTCCCTCACAAAATGGCTGTTCCCTCAGAGGAGATAGTTATGAAAGATGTAAGAGGCAGCGGAAAATGTTCATGGGACATTTGCTACAGGCTCAGGGAAAGGACGCAGGTGGTAACAGTGGTTTCTGGAAGTGCCCAGGACAGCTCACACACAGAGGCAAGGCGAGCAAGCTTTTGGAATCCAGATGCTTCAGAGAGAGGCAGCAGTGACATGAAACCTTAACATAGGCATAACATAATGCCAGGGATACAACTATTAGGCACAATATGGTGTCAGGGTCATAACTGTGGGGCAGAACATGGTGACAGGGGCATCACTGTGTGGCGTATAATAAGTTGTCAGGAGCATTACTGAGTGGGGAGGAATATGATGACAGGGGCATTATTGGGGCATAATAAGTTGTCAGAAGCATTACTACTGTATGTGGGGCAGAATATGGTGCAATGGACATTACTATATGAAGCATTACATGGTGCAATGGGAATAACTGTTTGGCATAATATGGTGTCAGATGCATTACCCTTTGGGGCACAATATGGTGCAAGGGGTACTTAATGTTATAAGGGGTATTATGGTGTGTGGAATAATGTTTTAAGGGGCATTTCAGTGTGTGGCATAATTTGAAAGGTGCAGTACAGTGTGGTGGTATAATAAGAAAGGTTTTTTTTAGGGTAGCATAATGTGTCAACGGCACTTCGGAGTGTGGCATAATTTGTAACACGTATTACTCTAAGGAGGAAGATTGACAAATACTGTAAGGGCCATGAATCTGAGTTTGTATACTCTCCCTGCACTTGTGTGGGTGTCCTCAGGGTCAGGGGCGGATTGGGAATTAAAACCAGCCCGGGAAATTCTCTTGAAGCAGCCCTAACAGGGGAGGGGGTCGTACCTGCGCGGCGAAGGCGCGCCCGATTTTTTGGGGGGCGGGGTCTGTCAATATGGGGGTGTGGCCTATTTTGATGAGGCCACGCCCAATTTTTGCCGCTGTGGGGGCATGGCTAGTGGCTCTCTGAGCTGCTGGCTATGTCCCCAGCCCCTCAGGCTGCAGAATAGGCGCATGCGTACAGGGTCTATTCTGCAGCCTGTGGGGCTGGGGAGATAGAGACGGGGGGGGTAACGGGGTCTCCCAACTGTCAACGTGATGACTCTGAATGCGGACAGTTCAGCTACATTTCCATTGCCATACGGCATATGAACATATTGTGTCTCAGTTTCTTGGACAAAGTATATTCTCCTAAAGAATACAGGACTAAAGGAGCCCATACAGGCACTGTTGTGGTCCGGCTCCGTTCTGTACCATGCGATGCGCGCTCCCGCACATCATATAGTACAGTACAAAAAGTATGTGCTGCACATACTTTTTTGCACTAGCTACACATCGTATCGGATCGCAGTGCATGCACAATGCATGCACAATGCATGCAATCCGATACGATGTGTACTTTAAAAGTACATAACGGAGCCGCAAAATGGAGCGTTTATGGGCTTCTTAAGTGATATGAAAAACACCAAAATATTGACAAAACTATCAGAGGATTAAGTCATTGCAATAACCTGCTACTGTCCATACATTAATTTTTGAAGGGCTTGTCATTCTTCATTCCTCACAAAGGGCCTTATTCTAGTTCACTCTTTCTGACAAAATCCTTCTTAGATGGACAAAACCATGTGCACTGCAGGTGGGGCAGATGTTACTTGTGCAGAGAGAGTTAGATTTGGGTGGAGTTTTACTTCAAAGTGAGATCTATATTGCAGTGTAAAAATAAAGCAGTCAGTATTTTCCCTGCACAGAAACAAAATAACTCAGCCAAATCTAATTCTCTCTGCACATTTTACATTTGCCCCCCTGCAGTGCACATGGTTTTGTCCATCTAAGAAGGATTTTGTCAGAAAGAGTGAACCAAAATAACCCCCAAAGTCTCTGGGACAAACATGAGCTTAAAGGAAGCACTTTTTGCGTACATTTAATTTCTGAATGTTTTGAAAAGGAACTCATGTGAGACAGCCAAAATGCACACTGACATCTATTTCTAGATCTACGTGACATCATACCCTACATCAGTCAAATGGACACTATTTCAAAAATGTACCTAGCAAACAATGACATTTAAACCAACACAAAAGACAACTAAACTTTTATTCATGCTCTACAGTTTTTCCTCTTCATGATAGATGGATCTATTTTCATTTAAAGCACTAGCTGGTTGGTGAAGAATTAAAGATGGATTAGTTATGTTAGCCCCATACTACAGTGACATGAGAAGCATGCAAAATAATTGAGCTTTCTAGAAAATCACTGAGATTAAATTAATATTACTGCAGAACCCATGCAGCTAGTATGGAGCTGACAGCGCTGCCGCCTCCCCCACCCCTCGACATTGCGCCGTAGCATTTCCCACTTGTATGCCGCAAATGCCGGGTCGCTCCTAGAATAGACCTATGTCCTAATCCCTGGATTAGAATAATCGGAATAATCTTTGCGGGTGCTAAATGATGCTCTGACAGTCGGGATTTCCGACAGATGTTTCTCCGATATCAAAATTCCGACTGCTAAATGCCTGACCGTCGGGATCCTGGGCTAATTTCCCTCATTGGGATCCACAACTCTAATAGAGAATGGAACCTGTGGCGAACCCAGCGAGCCCGCAGCATGGTGAGTGCAGCGATCCTGCAAACAGATTTGATGTACTCGCCTCCATGCTGGAGTCCCAGCAGTCAAGATTCCGATTCTCCGTCGGAGAAAGGACAGTCCGAATACCGACTGTCAAGGGCGCATACCACACCCATCCTTGCATAACGGACAGCTTCCCTTGTCAACACTGCAGTATATTTAGCCGTCAATAATTATCAAGTTCCAGTCTGCAGACTTTTTTTTTTACTTCACAGATGGGCATAAACTATCTAGCAGTACGGGTGTTTGGCAAGAAACTAATACATGGGATTAGAGCTACAATTTATTGACAGCGTATTGACAACTAGTGATTTGAGCCACCATTATAAAGTCTTAACTTATCCAGAACTGTTCCAATTACATGGCCAATTACATGGCAAATTAATTCTGTTTTGCAAAGAGAACTACAGTACAATGTAATATACAAATTTATCTGACCATGCAAAGAAATAGGCAGAGAAAGTGGCAGTAAGGGGAGTGGATGCATTAGCAACACGTACATTTGATTGGTTAGCTAGTTAGCTTCTCAGGCTGGCCTGTATGCAGTCATAGAGCTCAGTGAGGCTGTGATGTTTCCAATGGGCTTTATAATTACTGAGCTTTCACATACATTACAATGGTCTTTTGAGGGGGGGGGGGCAGGTGGGTGCACGCGGCAGCGGGGGGGGGGGGGCGGACACCACTCACCACGCTTATTATTTATGGCACTTTACCTGCCACCTGTGGCTGCCCCTCAGTCAGGCTTTTTCTGGTGCTGCCTGTCAGATCCGGCTCCGAGTCCCCGCTCCCCAGCCCAGCGCACAAAACATTCCTGCGCGCTGCTGCTGCTGGGGAGCATCACGTGGGCAGGCAGCGCTGTCATACTTGCTCCAGGCCGCGGGAGCAGCTGTGTGCGCTTGCGCATGCGCACCAGCCCTCCCGCGGCCATTTTAACGTTGGGAGCAGCTGAGGCTGGCCGATGCCATCTTGAATTAGGGCATAGTGCTGCGGCCGCGGCCCAGCACGAAAATAGCAGCTCAGCGTGCCGCGGCCCAGGTAGGGAGGGTGGGCGGCCTCTTCTGATCCAAAATGTGCCGGCCCACTGGGAAACGGCCCGGTTTCCCAGTGGGCCAATCCGCCCCTGCTCAGGGTGGTCTGGTTTCCCGCCCACAACCCAAAAATATACTGGTAGTTTAATTGTCTCCCATTAAATAAGCCTAATGTGAATGTGTGTGAATGCATATGTGGCAGGGAAAATATATTGCAAGTTCAACCGGGGCAGGGACTGATGTGAATGGCTAAAGTTTTCTCTGTAAAGCACTGCAAAATTTGTATGTATTGTAGTCTTTTCCTGCAGGACCACACCCAATTCAGCAAGGCCTTGCCAAATATGGAGTAACACCTTGTTCTCTGCACAATAAGTATTTTATTTTAAAAATCTCTATGAGGTGACGGGCACATTGTTTTACTCTTTGCACTAGTAGAACAAACAGTCTAGGAATAGCCCTTCTTTTAGAAATGTGCTTGTGGCATTATTTGATTAAAAACATATCAGCCAGATGATAAAAGCCAGCTGTATACACCATAAGTATACATGATTAATAGGTTACAATTCTTATAAACTCTAGATTATGATTTTTTTTCTGAATTGCACATTACAACATTTTTTAATTAATTTTAACATACTAGCTCCCAAAAAAATTAGGAGAAAAAAAATGATTTTCTTTGTGATTTTTCCTGGTTTCTCCGGTTTTTTTTTGGGGGGGGGGGGGGGGCTATCCAATTTGGAGGCCTCAAAAATAACATTTGTATTCCCCAAAAAACACAGATCCAGTGAAACTGGGTTTCAGTCGCTACAGCTGTTTTTACTCAAAAACAGAACTATTTTCGAGGATTTGGCTCCGTATACCTGAGGCAGGTGAAAAAATCCAGATAAGTGGTGGCTGACACCAGTTTATTGTGCCTAGTTGGATATCCCCCAATGGCTCTGATGCTTTATTTCAGTAAGGATGGCATATGATAAACTGCTCATAGCAGCTTATCATATGTATACCTTAAGCAATGCAAATGCATGAGAAGTTGCATACCACCCCCTGACTGAATTTGTAATTTCATCAAATTGCAATCTGATTCTAGACTAAGTCTAACCTTATTTAGGCTGCCTGTCGTGGCACGGCTTGTGAGGCCAAGGAAACATCTGCTGCCCCTGCTCCCGTGAACACCTCTGTCAATCTGGCAGAGGTGATCAAATTATAGGAAGCGTAAGACCCATCCGGCACATGCACAGAATAGGTGTTGCGTGTTTGCCTTTTTCTGAACAATGGGAAACTGTGCAGGGGGTTGCATGTGTTACCTGTGCTGAATCGTCTGAAGGCAGGTAGAGAGGCGAGCATCTCACACGCGAGTGCAGATTCCCTGCCCTACTCTGCTTTAGGGAGACTGCCAGGGTTAGTGGAGGCTGCGGGGGCTGCGGATGGCGATGGGGGAGCGTCAGGGAGCTGGCGGAGGGGCACGAGAGCATCCCGTGCACATGTGCCCCCTTCTGGAGGATGGCGCACGACCGTGATTGGCGATAGAATCCATCTGTATTAATGTAAACAAGTGAAATAAGTTTTTTTTATTTTAAAGTTATATCATTATAAAGAAAATAATATTGTTTCTGTGCTGCTAGAAAAACAAGTTAACATAGAACAATTTTCTTAAAGTGTACTTATTATGGAATACATTTATTCTGTATTTTTGCAAGTATAAGAGGGTTTTTTCTCTTAGGGAAAAATGTATTTTACTCCTACACTGTCACCAAGGAGAGGAATAGAATTATTGTTCCATGGACAGAATGCAAAATAGCAAAATGCAAAAGAGCGTGCAGAAAAATATTAACCCTTATTTGCTTGTCTACTGTACAGTACCTTGTCTTCATCAGTGAGGTCAAACAGTAGGAAGTGATCGGAAAGTTTATGTACTGAATGGGCAGCTGACATTGGATAAACACAGCTCTGCTTGTTTAGTTCCTTTATGGCTGTACAGCAGAGAGACCTATTTCTAAGCATGGTGGTTTACATTTCTTTATTTTAACAATACAACTCCTCATGTGTAGGCCGGTAAGGAAAACTCTTTATCTTTTGTAAGAAAATGTAATAATTTAACGAGGAAAACAAGGACCATAGAAATTGAAGTAATATCTTTTTAGTGATATCCAAGTGATATCTTTTCTATGTTGGCAAAGACTAAATCAAAAGCAATGATTGTGTAAAAGACTTGGAACTTACCTGATTACACCTGTTTATGTTTATGGTACTTATGTACTAACTGGGCTGCCAATTTTGAAATCGGGTCCATCGCATCGCATCGCATCCGACCGCATGCCATGCGATGCGATGCGATGGACCCGATTTTTCCATAGGATTCAATGTTAAAATGGACTGAGTCCATTTTAACATGGAATTCAATGGGAAAAGGGGTCCTTTTCATACCCCTACTATCCAAGTGGGCATGGAGTTGGATATAAACCTGTGGCGAGCGTAGCGAGCCCCGCGAGGGGACACAGAAAACCGTTAAGTTAGGGCATACAATAAAAAAATCGGCAGCCCAGATAATACATAAGTACCATGTTTATTATTTAAAAATTGTGCTGGTTTTGATATACTGTATCCTGTATAATAGCCTGTTTTGCCCCCGCTGGCAGCTCTGATACCTACAGTACATTGGATGAGAGACACCAAACCTGAACGCTCTTGGTGTGTACACACGGTGATATTCCATTGCTATTCGACTTAAGGGGTGTACTGTACACCCCTTAAGTCGAATAGCAATGGAATAACACTGTGTGTATCGAATTAAAAACCTGTCGAAATTGAAGCGTGTGTACACCATGTACACACGCTTCAATTTCGACATGTTTTCAATTCAATTTTGCTTATAGAAGCAAAATCGAATCGAAATCAAATGGTTTTAAGATGCTTTCGATCTGCATTTGATTCGATGCACGCTCCCATTTTCTCTATATCGAAAATAAAAATAGACTGTGCAGGGAAGGAAATATCAAATTCGATCCAGTAAATCGAATGTGTACACTGTACCTTGAATGTAAATCGAATTCGATATCAAAATCGATATCTAATGCAAATGTACAGATCTAATGCCAAATTGAATGCAAAGATCTAATGCCAAATCTAATGGAAAATCGAATCGGACATCGAATCTAAAGCAAATTGAAGCGTGTGTACACACCTTTAAGATTTGAGTGCCCTGCAATCTTTGCTATCTCTGTACTTTTTACATGCAATTCATACAATCTGCATTAGATTTGCACTATATCAGTGGTCTCCAACCCTTTTAAGGTTGTAAACCACCCGAAGAGCTACTAAAAATAAGAAAATAAAAATCTGCCTAATTACCAAATAATGCCCTTTACACATTATGGCACACGCTGTAATGCCCCTGACACACTATGTCATATACACAATTGCGTGCGCGTGCCAAAAATTGGGTGTAGCCACATGGGGTGCATCCATTGAAAATGGGGGTGTGATACACATATGCCCCCAATAGTGCAGTGCCAGATATACATATGCCCAAATAGTACCAGATACACATATGCACCCAGGTTGCAAGGTATGACCCCACAGTGCCAGATACAGGAATGCCCCCACGGTGCCAGGTATGACCCCATGGTGCCGGTTATGCCCCCACAGTGCCAACAATGACCCACAGTACCAGTGCTTGCTGGAACAGTGCCAGCAAGTATGCCCCCACAGTGCCAGCAAGTATGCACCCACAGTGCCAGCAAGTATGCCCCCACAGTGCCAACCATGTTCCCCAGCAGCAGCACACTCACCATTGTTGCTGCTGCTGCTGCCACTGGGGAGAGAACTGTTTGGCCATTCGGTGCCCCCTGTAGTTCTGCTGGCTCTGTCTGTGTCCGGCGGTGTCCTCCTGTGTCGGCGCCGCTGCTTCCCTTTCAGGGGAGTAGAGCACAACGCGACGCGCGTCTTTCCTTCCCCTTACTTCCTTGTGACTGCCCATTTTTTATTTCAGGAGAAAAAGGTCTCATTTTATGACAATAACAAAATGGATCTGGAATAATTATCCAGACCCATGTGTTACAGTGACTTTGAGGGTTGCTTATCGTGGAATAAGCTTCACGTGCCTCATAATCCCCATGGTTTATAAAATTAATTGATTATCCCCCAGTAAATTCATTAACTGAGGTAATTTACTGTCATTAATTAGTTAACAGCCTTAGTCATTATCAACAGGAAACAAAATATTTATTGCCATTTCTAACTTTCTTTGTAGACTTTAATGCTCAAAAAAACAAATATTTTTTGCAGTTCTGCTATGAAATAGTGTATTCCTCTTCTCGAAATTTCATCACTGTAGACATTGATTTGATACACCAACATGAGCTCCTGTAAGTCTGACCAACTGTAAACTATACCAAATTGCTTCATGATTACCTTTTAGCCTCCTATACTAGTAAATTGGAAGTGAGACAAATTCGTAGCTTTTAAAACTTTGCTAATTATGTTATTTTATATTCATATTTTCACCCCAGCTATTAACATACATTTTCTTTGTAGTTCATGTAATTATAAGCAAGCCATTTCCTATTCATTCTGTTTTAGCACATCCATTGTTTGCTAGAGAAAATTAAGCTGTTGCATTGTAATACTTCTATATCCAATTATGTGTACTTTATTGTAGTACAAACTCTAAAGAAATTGCATATTTTAACACTGCACATATTCAACTTAAGTAATAGGAATTTATACAGTATATATTTATTTTATTGTATTAAACTGTATGTATTTGAGATGCAGGACAGCAAGAAACTTGGCATAGATGAGAAAGGTGATTAGATTAGGAGAGGGGAGGATAAAAAGATACATTCTGGTGGTGGAATATGCCTCCCTCGGGCTCACTAACCATGAGAGATATATCTGTCCAGCAGCAAAGCATGTCTCAGAGGGCTTACAAATGTGTGCCGTTTGGTGCTAAACAACATTACCACAATGATGGTCGAAGAAAGCTACTGTATTTAGCGAACATACAATTTATTGTATAATAAATATACAGTATGAAAATAGGTATACGTGAAAAACATAAATAGTGGAAAACTATTTGGCAATTTTCATTATTTATTCAAAATAGTCAATATAAAGAGACTTTGAACACTTACTATATTAAACAAAACCATTCTTATTGTCTAATTTGAGGTGTTTTTTATTTTTATTTATTTATTATCAGTTATATATACAGGTTGAGTATCCCGTATCCGAATATCCGTTATCCGAATTATTCCGAAAACCATACATTCCAGAAAGTGAATTTTTTTTTTTGGCTAAAAACTCACTGGGGACATTTGTAACAGCACTACTGAGGACATGATATGTAACTGGCACTATATATGTGCAAGGCAATGACTGCTTGGCATTCAAATAATTCAATATCTGAGATAGTACACAAATTTTGTTTCATGTTTTGAAACCTTGTTTTTTTAACAAATAAAATATATTTGTGTGCATTTCATGTTTTTGATGTGTATATACAGCATAAATGCAAGATACTTCAAAATACATAATTGAAATATTAAAATATTCTGAAATACGGAATAATCCGTTATCCAAAATTCTCCTGGTCCCGAGCATTTTGGATACAGGATACTCAACCTGTATACAGTAGTGCACACATATTCCGCAGCGCCTTACAGAGAATATTTGAACATTCACATTAGTCCCTGCCCCCTGGAGCTTACAATCTATATTCTCTACCACATGTACACGCACACGCAGACATTGTAGGGTGAATTTGTTGGAAGTCAATAAACCTACCAGTATATTTTTGGAATTGTGGGAGGAAACTGGAGAAAACTGGAGGAAATGAACACAAGTACGGGGAGAATATACAAACTCTGCACAGTTAAGGCCATGGTGGGAATTGAACCCATGACCTCAGTGCTGTGAGACAGTAATGCCACCATTCCAGTTACCATTTGTTATTGTCTATCAGTATGTATGAAACTTCACTAAAACTGTCACACATTTAGTTATATAAGGTAATGTACAGTAAATATAATTTATGCTTAATTTTGATAACTAATTAATAAACCCAAGGTCAGTCAGTTATACTACAGCTCTGCATTTCTTAACAAAATGTACTGTGCCTACCAACACTAGGCAAGTTCTAGACATGTTTTAGATCAGTGTTTTAACGTATTGATTTTTTAGGGTGGTCTCTAAAGGTTTCAGCAGGTATTTGCAAGCAGCTTGATAAACGTCAGTTACAGTAGACCAATTCCATAGTGTATTCATTTTTCATAATATTTATTTTTATTCTAATTGAACACAAGAGTTCAGATTGGGCAATAGATGCATACTGTATTTCCCTTCTCTAAATGATTCCTCCTACTGTAACTGCTTGGTCAGTCAGTTACTGTACATTACAGGTGATCATTCTTCAACATACCAGGATCTGCAGCCTGGAATCCTGGCCCCATATTAACCCTGTATCATACAGTACATGTATTATATGCAATATAATTATTATTATAATTATAATAATAATAATAATAATTATTATTATTATTAACAAGACGTTGTGCAATAATTTGTGATGTGCAAAACATATTTTATATTTAGAGAATAGAGTTTAAATGTGTATACATGTATAAACTCATATTCTATCAATTGTATAAATGTTACAAAAAGTCAGTATTTATAAGCTTATAATGCAACATTTCCAAGTTGGAACACAATTTAAAAACATTAAAAATACTTATTATTATTATTATTATTATTATTATTATTATTATTATTATTATTATTATTTCCTATGTATTCTACACATTTTTTGACAAATATAATTGACAGTACCACCAACTGTCAACAACCAATAAGAATGTTATGGTTGTTTAATTCATTGTGACCAATATTCTGGTAACATAATAGACTGGATGTCCCTTTTACATTTTGAAACTGGGAAATATAAAGATTCAGGTTATTGCACTATCTGGGCAATTTGCCAGCACAAACAATCCACGGTAGTATGCAGCAGCTCATTAAAGTCATATACCATTTGAAATAGACAAGTAAATGGTAATTATTTTAAATCTGAGGGGGGTTTAGCACACTATGGATGATAAAATCATCAAATGAATGCTTAACGTCAAGTTTAATTATTGTTACTGATTACCTCTATTTGAGAATTCACAATACATTTTGCATGTTGAGTAGCTATTCAGCATGCCATTTCTTTCTCAATAAGTACAATCCCAGACACAATTTGTTCCTTCTCTTCGAAATCTATTTAAATTGTGTCTAACTTAGTCCTATTGTTTTTGGGGTTAGCTGTTATCAGGTCGCTTCCGCAAAATACATTGCTGGAATCATTGTTTCAGGCTATATTTTCCCATACACTTGCCATGTAAATTCTATGTTAATTGCCTTTTTTTTTTCATCAACAGATGTCTGCAACTATCATCCCATTCTAATATTAAGGAATATCAAAATCTGGATTCATGTTTGGATGAATTTTTGATTGCCTTTTACTGTGAAATCAGCTGTTCTTCATGAGCAAATAGTAAGTCAAAATGGTTCCGTCTTTATTTTTAGACAAACATTAATAGCTCATTTTAGATACAACATTCCATTCATTCATCCATCTACCCACCAAGCTTTGGTGTATTAGTATCTATTCATTTCTATTTAGGAAACAGGCTGCAACTATGTTTTGTTTATATATTTCTACATGAAGGATGTCAGTGCTTATGGTCCCATTCCTACACACACACAGGGGATGATTCAACACGATCAGAAGGGGCAAATTTGGCCCTGTTCCGATGGTGGGAGGGTATGCGCATGTGCAAGGGCATATTTGTGCATGTACAGACCCCATCAATGAATGGCTTCAGTGAATTACACACTCGCACAACAGTTCGTTGCAGGGAGGGAGGTACGTGGTAGAAACAGAGCTCGTCCATGGGAACGCCCAATGTTTATGGGTGTCCCCATGAAAACACTGGGTATGTAGGTGGCCCGATGCCTACCGGGGGCAGGCGGTTGATGTCACAGGATGTCAGCGATGGCCCCCTCTTCGGCAGACACCAAAGGAAATAAAAGTCAGTTGAGACTGACTTTTATTTCCGAAGGCAGGAGAAATGATTTCTCCTGCTAGCGGATGCATGCAAAGGGATGTGTTACGGAGCACATCCCCTCGCATGGTACTGATGGAATTCGGCGGGGGGGGGGGGGATTTGGTAGGACGGCGGGTGGCGTTCAGTAAGCAGTGAATGACCACTGCATACTGAGTGGTGTTGAATCACCCCCACAGTTCCTGAGATATGCTCCGTCACTTGATGTCCTAAAAAAATCTGGCAACTACAAAGGTAGCAATGCTGCTTTGTTCCCTGTTGGCTTTGTTGTCTCATCAATCCACAATCGGGCAGTTGTATTAATATTAAGCCTGGTAAAGTTATAAAGTGGTGATAAAGTGGAAGGTGATAACACATCAGCCAATCAACTCCCAACTGTCAATTTTCAAATGCTGCTGATTGGTTGGTGCATTAATACCTTCCACTTTATAAATTTACCAGGCTTAATACATTCGCCCCAATATACAGTATGCACCAAACATGCCCCTTTTACATTTCTTTGTCATCCTCTCTTAATTCATCTTGTATTATCTTGAAATAACTTGCATGATGCAGGAATTGGTTGGCCCTCAGTGTGCCTGCCAAATTTTTCTAAGCAACAATCATTTCAAAGGCAAAAACCAGCTGGTTTTGCCTTTTAAAATACTGCCCCTTTTAAACATTGGGCAGCCTCATCGGGAACTCTCAGATGCTTGTATCATGCAGGCAATTACATTTACCTCCTTGTGTTGTCAACTTAATCTAGGTTCTTTCCTATTAACCTATTTGACAGACTCGGCATAGATAGGAGGTCGAACAGTGTAGAGGAGTGCTAATGGCATATCATCCATGTGGACATATTTGCCTCTTTATGACCCTAAAACAACCCTTTTCTTCTTTAAACATAATTAATCACTCTAATTTAAATAATCACAAGCATTAAAACCTTAACTTTCATCAATAAAGTTCAATACATGTTGAAGGGTTTTTAAAGAATTAAATGATGACTTGCTTTTAATAGTTATTTGTTTTTTGTCTCATGGATGTTTTTATTTGTTGTTGTTATTGCAGTTATTGTTGCCTGCATACAGTATCTAGAGCATTATCCGTACAGTAACACCTGAGTGCTAGTAAATTTGCTTTTACCTGCTCTTTGCAGAAAATAGGCCAGTTACTGTATATATTTGCCTGCTGCCTGAGCTCCGACCCTGTACTTTAGAAGACCTGACAGGTTTTAGAATCTTGATTGGGAAGATTATACAGTTGCTTCACCAACAAATCTTTAACATTTTGACACCGCAATTGGCAAGTTCAGAACACTGACAGAATCTTTTACTAAAATATACATTTCTAAACAGCAATTCTATTATTAAATATATAAAGTATTTTCCAGTGAATTGTTCTGTTCTTTCAGTGTTTTAAGGGCATGATTCAAATCGGTTCACTAGGCTACAAGTAAATGCTACCTGCTGTCCCACTGAACGAGCGCCCCCGCCACACGAATCCACTCATTACCATGCACGCAGATTCATACGTATACACCTCTGCTCACATGCGGCTGCACCGGGGAAAAATCATTCGATGGTCGCTCACCATCGATTCATTATTTTTCCCATCGACATTCACAGGGGTACCTCAGTATTTCTATGGTCACACCCACCATTTTTGTATACACGCCTATAAAATGCTAAGTCTCCTGCATTTGCCCCGGCCCACCCCCTGCCCACCCATCCTGAAGCGAATGCCACAGGGTTTGCACAACGCTGTTGGCCGGAGGAGTGAATTCTACCCGCACTTAGTAGGTATGAATCGCCCCCTTAATCTGATAGAGTTTCCAAGTATTTTTGATAAATAACAAGATTTTGCTTTGTTAACCCCAGACAAATTATAGAATGGAACATAAATGAGAAATATTGACTCCCTGTGAAAGTGAGATGTGTCCTAATACACCTAACGTCAATTCACTGAAACATAGAACCTCCGCCACATCTAGATTGTCTCTATTTCTTTTATCCTTTTGATAACTTAATTTCTATTTGTTACTTAGTTCTTTATAAGGATATTCTTAGGCCATATGGTGCGAGATCCTTGGTGTTAGATGCCCAGCCTGATGAGCCACACCAAGACGGTGTGAGATACATACAGGGCCTTAAACTGGGTCATTTGCAGCGGCCGCTCGTTCGCACGGTGACCGACGTTTTGTGTATGCGCTTGCGCAGCAGCATTTCTGTACTTGTGTATACGCTGGGTGTGTTCAAAATCGGCAAGACGTTTGGTCATCGAGTGCACGCTCCCAGCCTTGCGACCAGGGGGGGGGGGGGGAGGGGCGTGGTGTGCTGGGCTGGGGCATTAGCATATGTGTATGCCCTGCATTTCATGGGTGTTCCCATTTAAACGCTGGGCGTACATATGCTAATGCAGTGATGATGCATGTGCAGGGGGCGGACAGCTGACATAGCCGGATGTCAGCTGCCTGCCCACTTCCCTGCATTTCTTCGCTTATATGTAGGAGTGGTCTGGGTCACCCTTACATATGCGTGCACCTTCACCATCATTCGATGGTCGCCGACCATCTTAAGATGGGGGAGGTTCCCACTGGCATACAAATGAATGTTCATGTAAAACATCTGTTTGCAAACCTTTGCGAACAAATTCAGCGTCGAATGGGTGGTGCAGGCTAACCATTTGCATAGCGGGGTTTGGGTCATTTGCACGGGTGCGTGCATTAGTCTGAACAAATGAACCAGAATAAGAGCCACAGTACAGAAGGCTCTACAATTTGAGATTCTGTAACAAATAATTCATCTTATACATAGTATAATTTTATCAAAATGATTGTGACATGACTTGGGGACAGATATTTTTGAGAATTGATGGAAAAAGTATTTCAACTCATACACAGTGGGTAGGGGTGGCACCTGCTGGAGTCGGCACATCAGCTTCCTTCTCTGCATGATGCAGGAAGAAGTGCAGCTTGAATGGGTCAATGCATGGGATCTGAAGGCAGTGTGGGGTTCCAATTCTCACTAAAGGAGGTGGGGGCTCATTACATCATATACTATGGGGAGGCACATTATACTCTATAATATAGGGAAGGGGGGACACATTATTCTATTCTAAATATAGGCACATTCTATTTTATGGGCGGGGGCACAAAGACATAAATTATTATTATTATTTTGCGTGGCCGAATAACGTTGTTGTACCTAGGGGCGGCCAGATTCCTAAATCCACCTATGATCATATATTAGATAAGGTCATCAGATGCACAATGATCTTGAATTGAATTGTAATATTTCTGCTGTTTTGGTCAGACGTAATTGCTTTAAAAAAATATAATTTTTCCAATCTGTAATTTCACACATGCAATAAAATGCCACAATCTTACAGTTTGTGCTCAGCAAAATATTTGTAATAGGTCCATCTACTTTCCTGCTTTTCTGTGTACATCCATAAAGAATGTCCATCATTTCTGAATAAACTAGTAGCATTAATTATGTGCAAATACAGTATTTTGGATCCACTCTGATTTCTTTGGGGGCTGCTACACATGCTATCAGATGAAAAGCATTTCAGAGCTTGACCCTGATACGTAATTCCATCTCCAGATGGCATTAGTCTATAGAGCCCATGGGATACTGTTTCACAAAATCTTCCCCTGCATTGGCTGTGGGGGATCCACAAACATCCACAAACACATTTGTGATGACATTCAAGTTTTCTACAGTATATTAGGGATACTCTTGTGCATGTTATGTAAGATCCTATGAGATTTCATTTATTGTGAGCTACACAAATCTTGTAAAAAGTTTTACAAATGATTTTTCACCTACATAAACTACATACATATACAAGTACAATTACAAGTTTTGATGTTGATGATACTGATCTGGACTGGATCTTGTCTACTGATAAATCTATGTGTTAGGTTAAAGGTTAAATATATCATAAGATTAGTATAACCAGGGCTGGCCCAAGCTATACATAAAATAAATGGCAAACAAATACAGATTTTGGTGCCCATTGATGGGATAAACTCTTATATTTATACTTCTCATACTTTACATTTTTGTCACACATAGTGGTGTGGCCTCACAAGCAAGGGGCATGGCCACACAATATTACATCTCCTCCATTAAAATTTTTCCACACATAAAACCACCTGATTCAAATGACACCACATAGCACGGCCCCTTATTGATTTTATAGCACAGAGTAGCACTCCTTATTTGTGATGTTACCCTACTCAGTAGTGCCCCTTTTTAATGTTCTTAAACACATTCCCCACAGTAGTGCCCCTTATACACACTGCCCATAGTAGTAGTGATCCTTACACATAATGCCAACAGTAGTTGGGCCCCTTATACTTAATGCCCTCAGCAGTAGTGCCATATGTACACATTATGACCAAAGTAAAGTTTCCTTTAGATAATGCCCATAGTAGTTTTGCTGCTTACACCCATAATGACTACAGTAATTAAACCCCTTAAAAGTAATTCCTAAAGGTGTACTGTTATTTAAACAGTACACATAATGCCCACAGTAGTAGTGCCCCTTACACAGTATGCCCACAGTAGTAGTGCTACTTACACACACATTATGCACACAGTAGTTGTGCCCTTTAAAGTTAAAAATTATAGTAGCAGCAGTAATGCTATTTACACAAAAAATGTCCAAAGTGCAGTAGTTAGGTCCCTTATGCTTGTAGTAGTAGTACCAAGTAATAGTACCAAGTAGTGCACAGTAGTAGTACCAAGTAAACTTAAAATGCCCACCATAGTTGTTCCCCTTACACTTACTTCTCATAGCAGTATTGACTTTTACACACAAAATGTCCACAGTGATGTGCTTCTTACACATTATATCCACAGTAGTAGTACTACTTACACATATAATACCCACATTAGTTTTACCCATTACACATTATGCCCACAATAGAAGTGGGTGTGGTATTCCGCCAGTCATCACTCAGACGTTGAAATCCCGACTGCACAGCGGGGGGAGCGCAATGAAGCCCCTTATGGGCACGGTGGCGGGCAATGAAGCCCCTTGCGGGCACCACCTATTTTATTCTCCCTCTATGGGGGTCGTGGACCCCCACGAGGGAGCAGTCGGGATTCCGACGTCGGAGTAATGACTGTCGGAATCCCGACTGTCGGGGAGCCGTCCGGCACCCATACAAGTACCACTTACACACAAAATGCCCACAGTAATAGCGCCACTTACACTTAAAATTCTCACAGTAGTTGTGCCTATTACACTTGATGCCCACAGTATTGGTACAAATTACACTAAAATGCACACAGTATTTGCACCCCTTACAATTAACGCCCACTGTAGTATTGCCCTTTTGACTGAATACCTACAATAGCAATGCCACTTACACACATAGGCCCTGATTCTGGTTGACTTGACAAGCTGCAAAGCTCGCAGTTTAATGAGTCCCAGAGGGCACTCCCCACTGCCCCACCGAATAGCCAGCCCCCAGCACTCGTAACCCCTCACAACCATGCAAGGGGATGTGTCACGCCACGCTTCGGGCTCGGTGGCTCGCTGCGCTCGCCACACTATCTAAAATCACCTCCACACCTACGTGGATAGTGGGGGTATGAAAAGGTTGGAGGACGCATAACATGGCCCCTTCGGGATGGATTGGATACTGGGGGTAACATCTCATTGTAAGCACCCATCACATCTCATGGCATGGGTGCTTGTACAATTAAAAATCGCATTGCATCGCATCACATTTGCTGGCATGCGATGCTATGCGATATTTAATTGTACAAGCATCACATCGCATAGCACGTATCGCACACCACTAAATAAGGTACACAATGCCATGCGATGGGCGCCATGCTAGGAAACAAGTACCAGAAAATGTTGAGTAAAAAAAGATTATGGGTGAAACGTAATAGGGTGTGAGAATCAGAAAGTGAGACATTTTGGGAGAGTTTTCCCATTGTTTTAATGCAGAAATTATTTACACTGAAAACCCAGGCTGATTTTGCCATGTAATTGCCGCTTTAAAAACACTGGAGAATTCTCCCAAATTCTCTCACTTTCTGATTCTCACACCCTACTACATTTGGCACTATATTTCCTATATAAGGTAAAACTTACAGGTCATTATAATAAATAAAAATGTTTTCTTGCCAAATGTCACACCTATTTTGTCAAATTAACTTGGCACTCAAAGGGTTAAGCAACAGCTGAAGTGTCAGATATACTAATGTCACAATATTTTACAATGCAGTGCTTGGAAATATGGATGAGAATTGAATGAGTCTTGTAATATGCTTTTAACATTTGAAAAATAAACCTCTGACTTTTCCAAATTTAGACCAAGGTTAAATACATTTTAATATCTGGTGAAAAAACAGCGGATGGCATCTGTGTCATTCAGTTCAGAACATCTGCTTGGATGACATGTCACTTTGTAATTTTAAGTCCGATTAGTGAGTAAGATTGTCAGATTTATGTTTTTTCTGAACGCTCAGCTGACAGTTGTTACTATGCTGACATTCCTGTCTATTACCCACAACATTAACCTGCTGTGTGGTAGCTGTGCTGTGTGGAGTACTTGCTTTTATCTATATTATTTAATAGCAGCGAGGTTCTTCTAAAATGTACAGTAAAGATTTGAAAAAAAAATTGAGTTTTATACTTAAATCTTAAAAAAAAAGGGTTTATAAAGATTTAGTATTTTAATTATTGGTAGGAAGGAGCAGCTCAATGGTTAAGAAAAATTAGAATATCATTATCTGCTTCCTGTGACATACTGTATGACAAGTCAGTTAGACTCTATATTCCCCCCTTAATAAAATCTATGTGAATTTGATACAGAATACATAAGCTCAATTTCTTTTAAGAAACATGCAAATTTTCATAGCCAAATGCATAATAAGGTGAATATTTTAAAGTATAATGTTAAAAATGTTTCTCCTGTGTACCGAAAACAGCCCCAATAATATAAAAGTCAGATAATACCTTCCATTTAAAGTAGATAACTGAGCATATTTGATGAGGGGGACAAGTTTTCGGCATACTGTACAGAGGTTCAGTTTTACAGAAAAAAACGGTACTTATGTAATATCTGTGCTCCCGTTTTTCTTATGAGACCGCGTCCGCTCGCCACGCTTCGGGCACGGTGGCTCGTTGCGCTCACCACACTATATAAAATCAACTCCATGCATAGTTGGATAGTAGGGGTATGAAAAAATGGGGTGCATTTAACATGGGAGCCCAGATAATACATAAGTACCAAAAAAACTATTAGAAAATGTTAAAAAAAATTAAAATTTTCTTTTTTAATTTCAAAAGTAAGCATTAAAGTGTTTAAGTTTATATTTTAGATTTGATATACACATTAGACCCCGATTGGAGTGTAAATTTTTCTAAATCCTTCATGAGCATGCGTGGTGTCATCATCTGCATATACTTTAAAATTGGGGATGACTAACTACAATTAGTAGTTTTTTTCTGGTGGTTACCAGGCAATCGTACACAAAATATAACATTTTACACAGCTGGTAATGCGGTCAGTTATTTAGTTGTATAGTTATATAATGGCAGGCCTTATTGGGCTACAATATTATTCTGGCACATTGTAAGCATTTAAATTAACAGTGCAAAAATGTTAAAACAAAATTGCATTTTTCAAGTGCAGATTTTTCGATTCCTACTATTTTCTATATTTCAAAGGTGATGAAACAAGATCCAGGTACTATTTATTTGAAAAACACTAATGGTATTTTATAAAAATGCAAAGTCATCTGAAATAGCAAGAAACAATTTGTTTGGGTACCGCTTTAAAAAATCAGTGATATACAAGTTTGAATGTGATGAGTGCTAAATGGCCTCAGCACATTGATGAGAAAGCCCTGAGCAGTGATAAATTATAAATTACTATAAAGTTCAAGATATTCCATTGAATTTTAAAACTGTTTTTAGAAGGCAAATCAGAAGGTTTAAAAAAAATGGCACAATGTAGGACTTTTTTATTGACAGATGTATGCCAAACTTTTAAAATGTAAGCTTCCTAATTTAACTTATTCTTCCTATACCTATCCTACAGTATATAAAAACAATTTTCAATATGTTTTTTTTAGTGAAGAAATGTTTCTATTTGAGAAATTTTGTACTGTATCAAACTATTTTAAATAATGTTTTTTAATATTTATAGTTGTTACTGTTTGTACAATAGTAGCTGCTTGTAGCTAAATTTTAAATGTTAATATAATCTGACATTTTTATTTACTGTAATTTACAGTATGTGTTTACTGTATGTGTTTATGCTGAAGATTGTAACTGATACGGAAGAAGTTTAGATATGTTTTGACTATGTTATTCCTTTTTTTTTTAAAGACAAATATACGTATCTGTGCTACGGCATATGGATTTCCGGACGACATGTGATGAGGTGAGCAATAAATAAATAAATATTAAAACTTTTGATTGTCAATATATTTTTGTATACCAATGTGCAGTAGAAGAATCTGAGATATGTATATGTTATAACAGACTCTTAAGTCAGGAAAAAAAACATGTCACTGACAGATAGTTAAGTTAGTGAAGTGAAAATATGAAGTATGACCATTTTAAATAAATTTGCCAAATCTGTTTGGGAGGTAATCAGATTACTGGGATACAGAAGTCTAAGTATAAACTTGGTCTAGGCATAAAATGGTGCCAAATGAGACATGCTTCTCACCTTGCCTTATGTTTGGTATGGAAGTGCCAGTGGTTCAGAATAGAATTTAGATAAATATACCTTTAAAAATAAAAACTGCACATTTTAAAATAGAAATTGTATCATATGTATAAATAGGTTTTATTTGACATACATGTTAAGTGACATGTGGCCATTGGTAAATACAATCAGATAACCTCAAATAATTCCATATGTAAATAATGTCAAACATTTATTTAATCAGGAAAAATCTACAAGTATATATATATATATATATATATATATATGGAGAGAGAAAGGATAGTGGCCCCAATAATGCGCTTAGGAGAGCAGCACCTCTATAGTACCCTGCTGTCAGTGAAGGTACGGGGGGGAGAGAAATAGAAAAAGGAATAGGGATGCGCTTGATATACCACTTAGTGGCTATGCATACAATGAATAAAAACCGTAATTTTCATAAAAGCAGAATAACATTTATTGAAGGTTCATCCAGCAGTAAAAGTTTTTTTCATTTGTTCAGAGTTTTTCAGACGTGTGCCACATATACTGTAAATCCGCGGTCCAACGCGTTTCGTCCCTTAGGACTTCATCAGGGGCAGTGAATCAATCTAATAAGGAGACATCACCTACACAATTTGTGGGTGGGATTTATATTTTTTAGAGGCTTCAATTAGAATTGCCTATTAGAGTAAATAAGTTTCTTTAGGCTGAGAAAGCTCTGTTCCAATAAAAGAGGTTTTGTACCGCTTCGGAATGAATGTGGTCTTCTTTGACCAAAAGCAGGATTTGCACAGATCAATAGATAAATAACAGTGTGGATTTCTTCAGATTCTAGCGGGTGTGTTTATACAACCCTTTAGGGTGGAAAGATGGATTTCAACACCAACAATGGAATCACATATACAAAAAATGGGGTATCCCTCCGTTCACGAATAAATGCAATTTCCTTTAGGGTGGAAATATGGACTTCAACACCAACAATGGAATCACATATACAAAAAATGGGGTATCCCTCCGTTCACAAATAAATGCAATTTCTAAAAAACGTGTAGACCAAGTATCACAGGGTCTCCAGGAGTCTATGTGCAAATGGCTGGATATGGCACCTAGAAAGCGTGTCAACCGAGTATCACGGGGTCTCCAGGAGCCTCCCATTTTTTGTTTATGTGATTCCATTGTTTGGAAAACTCTGAAAAACGTCTGAAAAACTCTGAACAAATGAAAAAAACTTTTACTGCTGGATGAACCTTCAATAAATGTTATTCTGCTTTTATGAAAATTACGGTTTTTATTCATTGTATGCATAGCCACTAAGTGGTATATCAAGCGCACCCCTATTCCTTTTTCTATATATATATATATATATATATATATATATATATATATATATATATATATTCTCAGTGTCTCTTGTTACAGAGAAACCAGCACCAGTCCAGGTAAATTCAATAATCCATTTTAATCTTTTCCAAAAGACATCAAATCCTCATAGCAGCGAGGTAGTAGCAGACACCCAACAGGCTATACATTACATAAAACGCCAGACAATAATCGTCATCCTCTATTGTCTGGCGTTTTATGTAATGTATAGCCTGTTGGGTGTCTGCTACTACCTCGCTGCTATGAGGATTTGATGTCTTTTGGAAAAGATTAAAATGGATTATTGAATTTACCTGGACTGGTGCTGGTTTCTCTGTAACAAGAGACACTGAGAATATCTTATTGGTACCGTGCACAGTCTAAATTATCATCATTGTGAAGTGTTGTGCGATTTACATCTGCTGCTATATATATATATATATATATAAAAGGCTAAACACCGCCTATGAGATGAAGTACCACCAGTGACCACTAGAGGCCACTCGATAGACCAAATGACTCCTTTGTGTGCTAAAAGATGTCATAACAGGAAATGAAAGCTATTTTTGCAGGGGAAGTGATCGGTTACAAACCTCCTGTATATGGAGAGAGGGAGCTGTGAAGACACAGATGGGAGGTAGGAGCAGATTGGTACTGGGGGTGGAGTAGAGAGTTTGTGGGCTAAAAACTTAAGCTTAATGTAAAAGCAAAAACTGAGACATCTCAAAATGAAAGTAGATTGCAGAAGCCTTCATTTTGAAGTACGTTTAACTTGTACTTAATTAAACAAGGAAAACACACCAGCCAAATTGTAGGTGACCATAATTATTTAATATTTTTATTCCAGCATGTATCAACATACAATGGGTATTGCTAAATGGTGGCGTTTAACACTTTCCTGCTGTAAATAAGTAAGGCTCATCGTCTTCATGTACATTAAGACTACAGAGGAAGAGTCCAACTAGGCCTTTACATTGAAGCACTCCATTAGAAAAAAACACTAAATTGCCATTATTTAGTAATCAAATAGGAGGAGGAGGGTTAAAACTAATTTAAAAAAAAATGGGTACTGTCTGATATAATATAATGTTGATGCAATTGGCATGGTTAAAATAGAAGCCTACTTTGAGGCATCCCCTGCATCTTTATGCAATGTAATCCTCATATTCAATTATCGCTGCTGGTTGTGAACACATGAAAAGGCCGTATTAAGAGCTTTATATAAGAAATCTTGAACAAATTGTTTAAGAATAACAACTTCAGACACAAAATTACAATATTAGAATTAAATAATTGCCCTTTTGAAGGAAAAGGGATTGTTTTGTTTATCTGCTGTTTTCAATTATGTAGTTTTTATTTGTATTCTGCCTTGAGTAAGATTTGTATTGAATTACATTATTTTGTTAAATTTCATGTACTGTAAATGTTTATGTACAGACTGTATGCTATATATAATATATATATATATATATATATATATATATATATATATATATATATATATATATATATATGCTTCTATATCCAGGTATAGAAGCAAACAGCGGCACTCAAAGGGCTTGGTGAAGAAATCAATCAGGCATTTATTACAATGCAAGTGTCCGACGTTTCGGGGGCCAACAGCGCCCCTTTTTCAAGGTGTAGGTGAAAAAGGGGCGCTGTTGGACCCCGAAACGTCGGAAACTTGCATTGTAATAAATGCCTGATTTATTTCTTCACCAAGCCCTTTGAGTGCCGCTGTTTGCTTCTATACCTGATAACAATTTGTTCTTGAAGGCATATATATATTTATAAATGTTCTTAAGACATATGTTTTATGCATGCAAAATACTGTGTTACCAATTTCTTTTTCTTTTCTTTGGCTTACCAGGGTGGGTAATTCAAATCTGTTTGCCTGTTTACTCTATCTGCTTAAATAAAGTATCTATGTATTAGAATAACCAAACAGACTTCACAGATATAGATACATAGAAAACCATAATATTTGATGAATTCACATTCCATTATACAGTATTTATAAAGGCTGTGCATCTCAATTGCTACTATGCATCAATTCATACACAATGAGGAGCATGTGCTGTTACTTACAGTAATATTAGCATTGCATGCCATACAGCATTGTGTTCAGCTTTGGGGGGCACATATGGTAGGATTAAATCAGGTGCTGTTTCAGTATATGAGGCCAAAAGAAAATAGGATTTAGGATTGTGTCTTCTGGAGACTGGGTTAAACTAGTCCCAAATGTGGTGATGTTTGAGGACTTCTAGGGTTACCTGGGATTACTCCGATTACTGATCTTCTACTATATTTAATATAAAATACTTCTACGCACATGCAAAGCCATTCACCTAACTAGGGCAACATACTGTACATCTCTTTGCTTATTTCAAAATATATCCCACCCGACTTCTCTGCTCTGCACAAGATCTGCATCACTCCACACTCATTACTAGATCTCATTCACAATTTCAGGACTTTCTTTGGGCAGCACCCACCCTATGGAATGCCCTTCCACGCACATTAAGACACTCCTCTAGCCTCAAACTTTCAAGTATTCCCTGAATCTCACCTCTCCGGACAAGTTTATATTCCCAAACTCCCACATAACCTCCTGTAGCATTCATATCTAATTGCATTCCATCAGGACTGTGTTGTAATCTGGTGGGACTGCCTTGCTATAGATTTATATCCTTATCTATCCCTTCTATTATGACTATTAATTGTAAGTTTGTGAGCAGGGCCCTCCTACCTCTATATCCATTTGTCACTACCCAGTTTGTTTTATCAGGGTTGTTTCCAATTGTAAATAAAAATGGAGTATGATGCGCTATATAAGAAACTGTAAATAAATACTAAATAAATAACTGCACATACAAGGAGATGATCAGCGCAGAAGTCTCCATTAAGACAACTATGTATACTACATGATTTGGGTGTGCAGTAATTGTTAATATCATTTTTAAAGACTAATTGAAGTATTTGATGATGGAATTCAGGGCGAGAGCATGCACATCTGATTAAACCTTCAGTTTTTTGCATTTAAAATATTTAGATGTAATCAAAGGAGGAAATGACTGAAAATAGAAATTCAGATGACCTTTCAACAGATTTCTGCTTTGCATTAATTTGTGCAATACACATTTTTTAAACCAAGTTGTAAAATAAAGGACCTTTGCTCTATTGTTCCTGTGAGACGGGTCACATCAGGTGGGCATCTGGCAGCCTCATTTAGCCTCATGTTATTTCCAAGTTGTTTCAATGTCTTTAGACATTTAGCACAATAAGGTATTTGGATACTAATAGCAGAAAAGTGTATTGTGAAGCATTTTGTAGCTAATTCTCCATTTTCGAAACATTTTGCAATGGATAGAAAAACATGGAGAACTTTATTCAAGATTAAAGTTTCATGAATATCACTTTACCTATGTGTCCTGGGGTGTTTTGTCTTATCTTGAACCATGAAAAATAACCGTTTCAGTTGTCAATATGTGGCCTGGTAATGCTCAATAATATTTGACATCTGAAGATACTCAGTCATTAGGGTAAGTATGCTAGTCAAAGAACCATCTTTTATGCTCTAATACATTGCATAGAGCATCTATATCCTCCACAGACTTCATGATGGTATCATTTAAGCTAAGGGAAGCACAGAATTAATAGTTGTGAGAAAACAGTGAGATATTGCCTATGCTTAGAGGATGGTAACTTATAATAGCTATATCCAGTGATTCCCAAATGCAAATCCTATTCACCCTGGGGTGCCTCAAGACACTTGCAGGGGTGCCTCGGGTTGGTGGATCAGGATCATATCATACTATTTATGGTCAATGTACCAGGCAAAACCAGTGCTGGTGGCTGCCAATTATAATATATGTGGACAGACAGAAGAAAATCCTGTCCCTCACCAGATAACTGTGACATATGAACACAATGCACTTCATTTAATATTTTTTTTCAGAGTTTCTCGATAAGAAGCAGTTGGCCTAGGGGTGCCTTGGAAATATTTTCATGCTCTAGGGTGCCGTGATTCAAAACAGTTTGGGAACCACTGGCTATATCCATAACATTGTGGTATGCACATCTGAGCTCTGTCTAAAATGATAATCAATTACTTCCATTTTATCACCATATTACTGTATGAAATGTGATCATATATACTGTATTAGGGATGCCAATCCCGCTGCATTTTCTCAAAGCCAGGATTGAGAAAAGCTCAATCCCATAATTATTATTACTATATTACTATATGTATTAGTATATTACTATACTATATTTTTAAAGGCCTGTCCATAACTATCCTCCCACTCTATAGAAAACACTTCCATGAGGTGAAGTACCGCCACTGACCATTAGAGGCCTCTCCGTGGACCAAATTACTCATTTGTTTGCTAAAAGATGTCATAACAGAAAGTGAAAGCAATTTTTTCAGGGGCCCTGATCTGTTTCAAACTTGCTGGAGAGAGGCAACTGTGAAGACACAGATTTGAGGTAGGAGTAGATAGGGACTGGGGGTAGGGTGGAGAGTTTGTGGGCTAAAACCTATTACAGGTCAAAGTGAAATTAAAAACTGTCACAGCTCAAAGGAAAAGTACATTGCAGATGCCGTAATTTTGACAGGCTTTTAACTAGTGTATTAACAATCACATAACGTGTTAACAGTTTGTCTATCTGTGGTTAGTATCTGTTTGTCTTCCAGAGTAATTATATAAAATAATATATGATTGTAAGAGGTACAGTAAGCTAAGAAAGATGCATGCTTAAAAATTACTGTAACATGCTATATTATGTGGAATTTATGCTTTAATACTTTATATTTGTCTAACTCCTATTATTACATATATGAACACAGCACTAGCTGAGCTAACTCTGGGAATGCCTTTGTTAATAAACAGACAGTGCATGTTATTGTTAAACAAATGAAGATACAGCAGAATAATTAAATAGAAACCTGTGATCGCTCTTTTAGCACAATTTGTACTCTTTTTAGCAAAGGATGAATGGAATGGATCAATGACAAATTTGGCAATGATTGTATATGTGAGCTCTTATGAGCACCATTGTTTAACATTCATAGAGTGATATACTGTGGATTTTTTTTTAATTCTTCAGATCATAATTAACATATTATTAAATAATAAGTGCTGTACTGTGATAAGGCACCTATTCAGATAAGATTTTTTTTTTCTTGTGTTAGATTTAAAACATTTGAAAAGACACCTTTTGCCAAAAATTCTGGAGAACTCAATCATCCTTTTCCATGCTATCTAGGTCAAGTATTTCCCTGTGATATGATTTTACTTAAAATTTATGGGATTTGGACTATCTGTCCCTCCTTCCAGGATTAATCAAAGTGATGCTGGAATTTAGAATCTAGCCAGATTTTATTGAGATGTAGAGGTAACCCACTGTATTGTGAATTCTTTTCAGTGGTGTAACAATAGCCCCGCAGACCCCACCTTGGCGGGGAGGTGCTGTGTAAGTGTGGGTGCCGGGGGTCTAGTGTAATGCCGCTGCCATGTCTGAGCTGTGGCCGGGACCCGCAGATTTACTTGTCTGCAGTGCGGTCCTGGCTCCCCTCCTGGCTTCTGCTGCTATAAAAATGGACCAAGATCTGCTGGTCCCAGCTACAGAAGTGGTGGGCGGAGGGGTAAGGCACGGGAGGGTGTTAACTTTACTGGGGTGGGTGGGGGGTTAACTTTGCTTGGGGGGGTGGGTGCTGCTGAAATTTTCAGTGGGGGGGGGGGCGCAAATATGGTAGTTACACCACTGCCTCTTCCTCAACGTGATACTCGATTGACCGACCAAGATTTAGGGCATGTGAAGGCTGCCCCAGTAAAGTCACACAAGCATTCAAAGATGATTATCAGATTTCTTAATAATCTCTTAAATAAACAGCAATAGGAAATAATAATTAAATGATTGAAATTAACAGTCAGAGATCAGTCAGTAATAATATATTTAACTTACACGTTCAACATCAAATAATGAGACAACTGGAATATATCAATAAAAAAACAATTACAGATAAAACAATTCAGCCAATAAATGGCATACACTAGTTATGTTTCACAGAGCACGTCTCTTCAGAATTTCAGTCACAAAACTCTAATTCTAGCCCATTTAGCCTAATATTTACCTTCTTGATCCTTTCAAAATTATTCAAGATGGGGTTGGGGGGTATGGGAAGAACCTCTGCACAAGATGCACCTATCGATGGTAAACTTTTTATGATATGTAAGTTTTAGAATCCACAATAAACAAAAGATGTATATATTGATATATTTTCGAATGTATCACTCTTGTGGAGGTGCACCCCTGAGAGTAGAAAGTGTACAATTTTTAAAGGGAAGGAAAAAAGTACTCTCCTTTGTTTGGGGGCACGCTTGTCAGAAAAAATAAATTTTGGTTATGATTGTAAGTTATAAAACGTAACTTTTAATTGGTAATTCTAAAAAAGGCTATAATATGAACGAAAGACACAGACAAACTACACATAACATAAATAGTGGTAAGGAACCACTTATCGTACTCAATAGAGTCCCTCCAGCGATTTATCGCTGGTATCAAGTATGTATATTGCCGCACTAATGGGCAAGTATTAGATATGTCCACAAATGTGGGTCACTTCAGTACAAAGGGTTACAGTGAAGTGAAAACACTGGTAGCGAAATGGTTAAAAAATATTAACAGGTTACATCCAATAAGTTGTATGGTGTGTGTCCAGTTCACAAATGTATAAACCATGCAGAATCAGCATATAGTTTGGTGAAAAATTGGACAGAGGACACAAACAGACTATACAAAAATTAAATAAGTGGTCAGAGCCACTAGTTGTACTTCAGTTGAGTCTCTCCAGTCATTTGTCTCTGGTATCTCAAATGTATATAGCCACAGATGTGGGTTTTGCATAGGACACTGGTAGCAAGAGTAGGATGGATATGTAGTCATAGGTAACATCCAATAAATTTGTGTAGCTTATGTCCAGTTCACAAATATGTGATGCCTACAATAGATTGTATGGTGTGTGTCCAAGTCACAGATGTATGGTGATATACTGAAACAGTATTAATTTGTGTGACAAATTGGACACAGGACACAAATAGGCTACAAAAATTAGCTCTCAGTAGTCAAAAAAACCCCCTTATCTGGGCATCAATTGAATCCCAACCGTGAGTGGTCTATGAAATTACAAAAATATGTGACCACAGGTTTGTGAGTCAAATTGATATATGTGTATGCCCACAGTTGTGGGTCGCTTTGATACACTAAATTTCAAAAATATATATATGTGAAGACACAGATTACAAAGATAGGATGATTTGTGAATTGTATCCAATAAATTGTATAGTGTGTGTCCACTTCACCGATACATAATAAATAATAATGCGCTCAATCGGCGTAAATTTAAATGTGATAGATGCAGAGCTCCAAATATAGGCAAACAAAAGGGTAATGCAGTGATAGCCCCCTAAAAGAAGTGATACTGAAGTTTTAATTGGATTAAGAGTAGTATCAAAATAGGGACTCCACAGGAATGCACACAATTACTACTGCTGTGTCAAACGACTAGTCCTAGTCCTGTGTTGACACAGTGAGCGGATTGTGTTGTCAGACCATCAATGGGGAGTAGAGTTGGGAACTATATAGAAATAGCATCTGCTGTCTCTTCCCCAGAAATAAGGTGCCCTGTTGTCACCGACAGTGCAGGGTCTAGCCGAATTTTCTGGGTGGAGATGAGAGTGCTAGAGAAAAGGTCATATATGGTGCTATAATAGTGCAACACAGGAGACGACTTCTGCCTAGTGGGTTAGTAGGCTGCTGCTTCCCATTGATAATACATTGGTATTCCAAAATTATATAATCAAGACTAACCTTGATTGACCATCTTTGTGTTGTCTATGTACACATTTTACATTGCTTAACTTATGTAACTTAAATATCATACTGACCATACAGTATATGATCTTAACTTCCTGAGCCTTCAGGGACCGTTTAAAAAAAACATACTTAATGGAATTTCTCATAAATATTTCTATTCGTTAATGTGTATAACTATTAATAAACATGTATACTGTAATGTAATGGACACATATGTAGTTAATATCATATTTTATTAAACCATGTCTTCTTAGCTTTTTGTTTTAGTTAATATACCATTCTGTTGAATAATCACATATTAAAATGTATATCTTATAAATTATCCCCACTTTCTGCTTTATACTGTAGCTTTATATATAATGTTCACTCCAGCTATTTCTTTGGAAATCTAAATAGTTTCTTATCAGGTTCTTTATTCAGTTCAATTAGGTTTATCTGTGGTTATCTGGGTACTCCCCAGTAAGTGCACTGTGCAGTCATTTCAGACAGAAAGCCATTCATAATTTCTGAATACTATTTTCCATTAAAACTATACTTAGAACTACATTATATTAATTTTCACATATGCTACTAAATTTCACATATGCTTTTAAACATATTTTTACCACACAAGCATCATAATTATGTCATTTACAACATGGTACTTTATATTATTACGGATAAGGCATCTATTGAATGCACCAATAATTTCACTATAAAAGACACTGAAAAGCTTAAACTATCACCTAAAGTGGGAATTATCAAGATAAATGTACAGATAAGTTCAGTTAATATATATCTCATGTGCATAAATATACAGACACTTTGCTTCTGCATTATTAACTGTATGATGCTTGCTCTCATAAATGATAGGACACAGGGCTGCCACTAGTAAAACTGTGGGGTCCGGGACTGATTTCTAATGGGTACAGTCAGTGTACGGATATCAGTGTGGAACTGACACAGGGTCTGATTCAGACCTGATTGCATTTTCTCAACTGGACACAACCATTTTGCATTGCAGGTGAGACAAATTTAACAAGTGCAGAGAGAGTTAGATTTGGGTGGGGTGTGTTCAAATTTGTGTCTAAATTGCAGTGTAAAAATAAAGCAGACAGTATTTACCCTGAACAGAAACAAAAAACTCACCCACATCTAACTCTCTCTGCACATTTGCTCCACCTGCAGTGCATATGACTTTGCCCATTTCAGAAAGATTTTGTGATCAACTCTGAATTATTTTTGTTTTCCATTTGTACATTGAATATTAAGAAGAAGATGCAGTATTAATATAAGAGCCAATCATATTTTCTAAGTAACAGCAAAGGGCACCTTTACCATTCTGTTAGCCTACCAAGTGAAATCTTCACAGCACATTTTAGCAAATGATAGAAACATCAAGAGAAGTTTTATGTAAGTGGACTGTCACATAAAAATCAATATTATAACTGTAAAGGTGCGTACACACTGGGGCGATTTTGTATAATATCGCAGAAAATATGGTCACTAAGCGACCATATTGCCCACGATGGGAGTGTGCACTGGTGATATATCGCCGGGTGCGCGCTCCCGTTTTTACCCCTGTAGTGATCGCTGGTCGCAGGAACATGCTCCTGCGACCAGCTGATTTCCACTGCCAGGCTCCCCCGGCAGTTTCTTTTTCATCAGCGACCATCTCTGGTCGCTGATGAAAAGGAGAAACTGAGCAATATATTGCTCAGCCATATATTGCTCAGCAATATATGGCTGAGCAATATATCTCCCCCGTGTGTACGGGGCTTTAATAGCCATTTTCTTCATTATAACATCCATGGATATGATATTGTAGTAATATTTTTTTTTTCTCAATTCTTCACCATCTGGGGTTTCCATCCAATCTCTCTTAGACAAATTCACTAAAATATTTAGCTGGCTTTCTAGACTATAGAAATAAGGCGTTTGCTATATATTTGTATGCATTGGAAATAAAATGATTCTGTATGCAATGGAGCCAAAATGAAGTAAAGAAACTTATCAGCAGGAGGGCCAAATCATCTTTGGAGGGATTTAAGCCATATCTTATGGTGACATTAATGTGAAAATTGCTCTACTGTCTAAGCCTCTACCACCTTTGATGGGAGGTTATTCCACTTGTGCACTACAGTTTCAGTTAAATATTGTTCCTCAAATTTCCCCTGAGCCGACTGTCCCTTCCTCCAGTTTCAGTGCATGTGCTTGTGTTATATTATTTCTCTTCATTTGAAAAATGTTTCCTTCCTGGACCTTGTTGAAATCCTTAATATATTGCTAAATTTCTATCTATCCAGGTGAATTTAGTGATGTAGGACATGTACCATTTTAGTTGAACTTCTTTATACCATCTCTAATGGGCTTTTATCCTCCTGGAGATATGGCCTCCAGGACTTTGGATTTTTAAGACCCAAGTGCATGATTTTGAATTTTTGGCCATTAATCTGTAAATGCCATTTCCTTGACCATTCTTTTAGCCTACCAAGATCCTGTTGCATCTGTAAAAAAGGCATTATTTCCCTTCAATACCATTTGCAATGTAACCAAGATATTAAAAAGAACTGGTCCAAATACAGACCACTGGGGACCTCCATTGGTAACATTTTCCTCCTGTGAACTCAATTTATACAACGTTTTTTTTTTTTTATCATGCAACCAAGATGTTATTCATACAACCATCTTAGTATCCAATCCAATGCTTTCAAGTTTGTTTAGAAGTCTGTGATGTGGGGCAGTGTCAAAAGTCTTACTTAAGTCTAAATCATCTATATTTACTGCTCCCCCACCCTATTTTTCATACTCTAATTGCATAGTAAAAATAAAAAGTCAATAAGGTTGATCTCCACCAAGCAAATCCATGGGACCCTGTAAATTGCTGGATTTGAGACCATCTACAACTCTTGCTTTTAAGAGTGTTAAAATTTCCCTACTACTGATGTAAGGCTTCTTACTTGTAAATGTTGATAACTAATCAGTCAGAACTGTTCAGGTATTTAACAGGAGGGGATCTCTGCTGGTACTCAAGTGTAGGAGTATATGTACCTTGGGTTATGCAAGTAAATTTGATCAGCAGGCATAGCTAGCATTAATTTATAACAAATGCTCTTGCCTGTAGCTAAAATAGTGTGATCCAGGAAATTGGAATCCCAGTTGGGTTGGGAGTCTCAACTTCGTGGATTTGGTCAGTCCTGTTATTGAGATAATTTAGAGACTAGGGCCCCATGACGCAGGAGTACAAGTACCAAGTGGATCACAGTATTAAGTTGTATGTGAACCATACCAGTGAAAAAAGTTACAGACAATTTGGTGGCATACGGAGGCGCTCAGGGTTGAAGTAGTGGGGTGTATATAGTGCACTGATTTCATTCTCTATTCAGACTGTTGAGGTATACTATACAATGAACAGATACACAGGAAGCAGAGGTCTAAAGGGTGAATTTGGTTACGAAGAAGACATTGGGCCAAATGCAATAGGATGTTAGAATGAGAAAGAACAGAGATTTGGGGAGATTTTTTCCCATTGTTTTCAAGCGGCAATGAATTACATGGCAAGGGCAACCTGGTTTTGCTGTGTAAATGATTGCCGCTTTAAAAAAAAAAATCTCTTCCAAAATCTTTGGGAAAACTCTTCCAAAATCTCTCACATTTTGATTCTCCCACCCTATTCCATTGGCCCATTGTATGTCAGGAGTCTGCATGATGTAGTTTAAAGAAAGAAGTAGGTTCTTTATGACCAATGTCATTAAGAGGCAATGTTATCTCACTTGCTTCTGCAGTAGCAATATGGTTACAAAACTGTTAGCTGGCTGGTAACCCAGAATGTAAAAGACAACCATACAGAGCACTCATTGAGTGTGACTGTCTGTTCTTGATGGCTAAGCCATTCCCCCATTTATGATTTATTTTACATTTATTAAAAAACATATACTTGGAAAGGGGAAGCCTGCTCAGCCATGCTGCTATTAAGCCTGGGAATCCCTTAGAATGATAGAGTATGCACAGAGTTAATAAACCACAACAGGGGGAATGGATGGGATAAAGGTCAGTATCATGAATCACATCCTTCAGTGGATAGGTCATTCCTGTTATTACCGAGATGGGGTATTGACCATTATTCTCTCTTACCCACAGATATGGTAAAACATGAAAAGGTGTAGGTCCAAGAGTACTGGGTAGGATAAATATGTTAATATTAAATACCCCACAATCCTAAATTCATGATTTTATCATGGACATCAGCACTGGGTGCAACATACAGACAATACAACATACACAAAACACTTCCAAGTTCCTACCACAATTATCCCCAGGGGCAGTATAATGAAGCGTAAATGCTACTGTATGTGTACAGAAGTGTTTAAAAAGATCAGACGGATGAAAGTATAATTTACAGTAGAACGTTTCAAGACAGAGGGCCTGATTCATATATGTAGTCCAAGACAATGGTTTATGCACAAACCTGAAGTTTGCGGGTCTTGCATTATCGCTCGCAGTCCCCACTTAGTGGTACCATAATTTATACGCTGCAGAGTTTGGGGGTCTTCAAAACAGGGGCATTTTGTCCTATTTTGTAGGCTTGTCGGACCAAGGGTCTGCATTTTTGGATGCAGACTTCCCGGACCTGGCTGTCCAGAGCCTACAGACAGAGTAAGCTTCAGGTGACATCACGAGACATGGAGGTCCTCAGATGCAGCACTTGGATCATACAGATACATGCAGGAGGCATCTATCTCTAACAGAGATCTCTTGTTGCATTTTAATTTTTCTGTATGTAATTGCACAGCCACTTCCCTGAGGCTGCACAATTTAATACAATCGGAATCAGGTCAATCATGCCCTAAATTACAGATAGTTTCCTTAGCATTCTGCATAATAGATACCATTGCTGTCACCCAAAAATATAAGAAAAGCGATCTTCCCAGGGGCAGTTTCATATGAGCCTATTGTAGGAGCTGCTCTGTGGTCTCACCTCTATAGGCCGCAAGCAGAAATCAAGCTGAACAAATATCCCCCGAAGCTGCTAGTAGCTGTTCTGGAGGCTCATACAGCTAATCGGATATGCCTCTAAGCTTGATCTTTATTGTATTATTGTGCGGTAAATAGTTTTTTTTTTTTAAATAAGTAATTTAGGTTTGTGCTCATGCTCGGATCTTGCATATATTATACTTTGTTCTGTAACTGCACATACTGTATACTGTAGGTCTTGATTCAGCTTCAGTCGTGGTTTGGTAAAATTGGTAAAACTATAACTGCTAACACCAGCAAAGGTCCCTCACTGATCTGCAATTGCTAAATTTTGCAATCGCATAGCTATTATGTGCAGGGGCGGATTTAGGGAGGAGGGCGCCCCTAGGCACAACAATAATGTTTACTAAGTAGGACAGTTTATAGGGGCAGTATCAAAATGTCCTATCCATTTACACTCTATTTAAGATGGAATATAGTACAGTACAGTGGATATTTTGCAGGTATTGGTACATTTTGGGCTGACAGTACTATCACAGGCATCCAAGTGCCGCCCCCAAACATGTGCCGCCCCTAGGCCGGTGCCTCACGTGCCTAATGGGAAATTCGGCTCTGATTATGTGACCGCTTCGCAGAATAGTGTAGAGCTCACATTTTAAAGGTAGCCCTATGCCTGCACAGCCCAGCTGTGAGAGCAGGCACAGGGCTGCCATGTTTTTGGTCGCAGCAGCGGTGTGTGATGTCACACAACTGCTGCCCCCCCCCCCCCCTGCAGACATTCTGGACACACACACACCCAACACTGTGTAGATGCCCTCCTAATGTCACGTATGCGCTTCCCACCGGTCCAACTGTGGTTGCATTTTCCAGAACGCACCACCATTTAAGAGTTCACGTATGCTCAGATTAGTGAAAATTGTCTAACAGTGATTTTCGATAATCAGCATCGACTACTGAATCAGGCACATAATTCAGTGATAATTTGTTTTAGAATTATTTCATTTTCTTAAAATGATATAATTTTTACATAATATTAAGATTTTTATGCAGTGCTTTTTCTGTACTATGTGTAACGGTTCTTGGAGTCACCTAAACTTGCTGAAGGCGGTGTGGCCAGCTAAGCGATTATCCTACAGCATGTATGAAGTTAAAACAGAGGAGTCTTTTGATACAAACTACAGGCACTGTTAAAATACACCATTGTTGACAGTAGCAGAATGTCTGTTTCTAGGAATTAAGGTCTAATACTATTGACTACCATCAGAAAAACAGCTCTGTATGTACGCATAAGGCAGGAGAATGTTTGTATTTACGTAAAATTCAGCACTTGTATAATTAATGTCAAGGCAGCAGAGCTTGCAGCATTAAATGTTCCCTTTCATATATGATTGTGGCGCCATTACAAGCACCAGGCATGATCAGAAAATGGTAGCTGACTACACACATTGGGGGTTATTCTGGTTTTACTCACTCAAATGCAAATTCGCACCCTTGCGAGTCAACCGGAACCCATCCTGCGAATGGTGGTATTCCCGGTCCCCCCCCCCCTTCGCACGCCAGGCTCGTTCACCCGGCATGCAAATGGATGTTTTACATAAACATCCATTCATAGGCCAGGGGAACCTCCCACATCTTTCGATGGTCGCTGTACATCGAAAGATGTGGTGGGTGCACATTTATCAAAAGTGACTCTCAGGTCACTCAGATATGCATGCACATTCGGGAGGAAATGGGCGGGCAGCTGAGATCCGGTGATGTCATCTGCCCATCCCTGGTACCCATGTCACCGGGCGATTACTAAGGAAACACCCATGAAACACTGGTTGTTCCCATGGGCGAGTACCCCGGCCTGCCACCCACAATGTTGGGTGAGTGCACCCATCGAACAGTCTGATTACCATGGCCGCACGTACCCGCCGTATATACATGCACAGAAATGCGACTGCCAAACATCGGTCCCCATGTGAATGAATGGCTGCTGCGAACAGACCTGAACCATTGTCTAAAGTGTGAACTAAACCATAGCGCACTACAACACACTTTGAATATCTTTGCAAAAAGATTTGTATGTGATCAAAAAGATAACACTCTTGAATCTTACGTTTCAATCTAAAAACTATTATGGCAAAAGAAATGCAGAAGACAAACTTAATATGTTCCAATTCTAATTACCTGGCATATTGTTTAGCTAGCAGAGCTGTTTTTAGTTATTCTGCTGCGTCTGACATTTATGGGAAATTCCTATTATTGTGAATAAAACTGCACATAAATAATACACTGGGGGAACTGCTCTAATTCTGTCTCCAGTAGAAATTGTTGATATTTATACTGCAGAATGTGACAGTAATTCCACTATTTATTGCACCATTACATCAAAATCGTTAAGGTTCAAATGCTTAAAACAAACAAAAGTATATTTTAAAAATGCATTCAGTCGTTTCCATTTCAGTGTAGTCACAATTTAAAAAAAAAAATACATCTATATAAAGATTTAATTACCTTATTAGTTTGGACTCATGCAAAGGAATTATCAAGAAGGCGGACGTAGAGTTTGTGTGAGGATTTATAGGTTGAGTGCTCTTCTGAAATGTCATTGTCTACCATTACAAAGGGCAGACATAACAAAGAGTTGTATTAAGTATTCTGTATTGTTTCCTTCCACAATAGGCTAGTTCTATATACTGTAAATGCATTCTGCTGCAGATGATAAGAAATCAAGGGATTTTCAAATTGTGAGTTACAACTCCCACAGAACAACATCATTTCATCTAGGAAAGGAATTTAGTAATTTATGTTGTCACATTTTTTCCATTTGAATAATATAATGGTATGAGGCACAGTTTCTATACAATGGGTCCTGGCTGTTATAGTGGGCTGCAATAGAAAAAAAGTAAGTGGTGTTTATGCAAAACCTTTTGTTAAGCAGCTATTGGGCCTGTTCAGACCGTCTCGCTAAGCAGTGTGTATTGGCTGCCTAGCGAGTGGGTAAGCTCCGCCCTCTGCCTGGAAAAACATCGCCTCCCCATTCACCGAATCCCCTCACTAGCATGCGAGGGGATGTGTACTCGAACACTTCCCCTCGTATGCAGCTGAAGGTATGTTTTGATCTTTTTATGGTCCCTGATAATCAAATGATATTTCTCCTCTTTGGTAATAAGAGTCAGTCTTACCGCCACTGAATATGGGACAGGTGCTGAAGTTATGTGATATCAGCCGACCTCCCCGAGAAGGTAAGGCCATGCCTGCATTCCCAGGGGAACACCCAGCATTTTTATGGTGACACCCATAATACGCTGGACGTTCCCCTGCTCCAGCCCCCTGTCCGCCCCCGCCCGCCATCTCTGGAGCGAACCGCCCGGGGAATGTTAAACTCACCGAAGCTGTTCGCATCCAGGGTTTGCACATGCGCATAAATGCATAAACGCATGCACAAACCTCAAATATCAGAGAAGGGGCTGCACAGCAGGTCTGAATCGGCCCCTTTGTGTGTACATAATCTACACGCACAACTGTCACTGATTGTACAGAAGCCTCCTTCTTATACTTTCAGCAATAATACAAAATAGTAATGTGATATTAGTTTAATAGGTGTTTTTATATAGTGGCTGTCAGGGCTGTGATTGTTCTGGGTCCATTTGGCTGGATGCACGAGGACAAAAGCTGGCAGGTTTAATGTAAGATTTATTCATGCATATGGTGACAGGTAAGTATCTATGGCTGAATGAAGGAATAAATGACTGAATACATATATAAATAAAGTCAGTAATGAATAAATCCATCTGCTTCAAAAAAATCACTCAAACAGGGTCCACCCTATGGATAACACTATCTCATTTGAGTGCATTGCTGCCGGAGTTCGACAGGATTATGTTTCAGATAGGGATGCCAATCCTGGGGCATTTTTTCAATCCTGGAATTCGGGATTGAAAAATGCCCAATCCCGGGATTCCCGGGATACCGGGATTGTCTTCCCTAATTCAAAAACATGCAAATACAAAAACCCGCCAGGCCACCCGCATATTTACTTACAGGTGCAGTGTGGCTGGACGGGTGGGCGATGGAGCCGGGAGGATGGAGCCTGGGCGGGTGGCATCGGGTGATGGTCCGGGAAGAGCGGAATTCAGGCGGGTGGGTGGTGTCATGGAGGTGGACGGGCGGTCTCATGGAGGCAGGCAGGTGGGCGGGTGGTCTCATGGAGGCAGGTGGCGGGAGGTCAGCACAGGCGTAACGAGGTGGCGGCTGTTGTGTTGCCTGCGCAGTGTGACCTCTGATGTCGGCACACCTCGCAGAGCCTCACTGCCCGGGACGGGAGTAGCCGGGCAGCGTGTGAGCATCAGCTCTAATCCCGAAATCCCGGGATTGGAAACTCCAATCCCGGGATTGAAATCCCAGGTGTTTTAGTGGCCAAATCCCAGGATCCCGCCGATCCCGATTCCGGGATTGGCCACCCTAGTTTCAGAGTACTCCTCATTTATCGCCCCCCTGGAGAGGGAAAGTTATTTCTACAAGAACTTGCAATACGGTATACAGATCTATAGATGGAGCTGACCAGGTATAGTCCAAGGAGCAAAGCCAGATTAAGGTCTAAATGGGCCTGGAGCTGAAAATGATCAAGGGCCTATTATGCGCAATAATAGGGGTTGCGGCCAGCACCTAATAATGTGAGGGGTGTGACCAGTGTTCTGGTTGGGTGGTCTGCTCATGGGTGTGTCTCTATTTGTGTAAATACTTTCAACTAATTATATATGCCTGGAAAAGGCAGGGGGCTGGCATAAGAAAAATGCAGGGAGATATATTGCCAGGTGCACTCCAAAGGTGCACCCGCAGGACGCCAATGTCCTAAGATACTTGCGGGGTGAGGCAGCACTCCAGTCATAAAAAAATACTGAAAACCGAAACTTGGTAGACAATATGTCAGCACCTTTTATGTGGTAACCTAAGTTTACCACACCATATACCCCTTATACAAATCTTGCAACACATGGAATGAGACAAAATTCACACCGATTGAGCAAAAATTCACACTATCACACAGAGTGAAAAGTACAATGTTTAACAAGCGCTAAGGAAGAGGGGAAGGGTGGGTACCATGGACAGAGAGTGGAGAAAATAGATAAGGTAATAGTAAAAGTAAAATAAAATAAAATGGAAAAAGTATAAATAAAAATAAATAATAAATATAAAAATAAAAATGATAAAATAATTAAAATAAATAAATAAGTTTGACCAAACTAATGTTTACACTCCTTACTGGAGTTGTAGAAGCAGTCCAGATGTTTAAGGAGAGTAAGCTGGCTACCCTGCACTATGTATGTACTTCCGCAAGACGCAGCTTTGTAACTTTCCGGCGGGACTCCGGAGGTTTTCACAAGTGACGTCGCCTGCCGGCTTTTACCTTGCACTTGTAGCGGCACTGGCGGGGCTTGCTCTGTGTCTCCGTCTGGGGGCTTCTGACTTCATGAAGTCATGAAGTCTAATTGCACTGTAACAGGGGGACAACATTTGTGGGGCACCCCCATTATACAGTAATAAATACATTCCAATTACCCTTCAAGCAAATTGTAGGTGCCGTGCAGCAAGTCAGCAATGGTCCCCTATACTTTGTAATTTACCATTCCTTTGTCAATTCTTATGAGCACATGTGCATGTGTGGGGTATGAGCTGAAACATGAGCTGAAATCTGGTGGTGCTTCCAACCTCCCGGAAAAGTAGGCTTCTTTCCCGGATCCAGCTTTCATCTAACACCAGACTGTGCCAAGCAGCATACTTTCTCCCACCTGCTAGATGACAGAGAATGCAAATCGCTCTGTACAGTATCTCTTCATAGTAGCCACATCCCCTGCTATACAATGTGAGTAAACTCAGCCCTCCAAATAAAATCTGCCACCTGAGTGAGCTCAGCTAAACCAGTGCAATCTGAGATACACAATGGAAGTGCTTCCTGCCAATCACCAACAGGACAGCCAGTCCCATTTTGAGGTGTTTCCTCCCTCAGTGACTGCCATACCATGCTGTGATTCCATTGGGAAGCTACTCCCTGTCTTCTGTACAGTCCACTGATGTCTATAGAAGCTGGGATCTGCTGCATGCACAGTCAAACCACCACTTGTGCACATATGCCAGTTCTGGTGCCTGCCAGTTTCCTTGCACAGGTGTCAGGATCTGCTGTCTCCTCTTCTCTTCCTTCTCTACCAAATCAAGCAGAAACCACTGCTAGTTGCTACAATGTTATGACCACACCACCATGCCCCCTGCACATCCTCCTATACCATGCCATACCAACAAACTGCTGACCCTTGCCACAGCACACCCCTCGATCTATCACCCTTGCTGTGCTGACCTGTCCACCCCTGAAGAGAGGAACTTGTCAGTAATTATGTGATGGGTGAGAGCCTTGGGGGATGAACAGGCTTTACACATACACCTTTACTTTTTGGGCTCTGTTTTGGAGGCATTCCATATTGTGGCAGAAATTCTGTTAATGACACCAGGATTGGCAATCATAATATATGTATTGTATTACAATATCACCCTTTAATTATCTACTGATAAACAAGGCATTTCCTAGATTGACAGCTTTCTTATATTTATTGACATTAATATTTATATTATATACTTTTTCAGATGTATATTTAATAACATTGTTAGACAGTTGAGTTCAAACAGAAATGATAAACACATACTCTCCAACTGTACCGATTTAGCCAGTACAGTACCGTTTTTTTAACGTTCTGCACCGTCTAAAAATGAATGTACCGATTGTACCAGTCTCCGGAGTCCGGCTCCTGGGGTCAAAGAAAGGAGGAACGAAACTTTAACAGCATGCACTGTTGCTCAGTGATGCTGACTTTCTGGTCGTGGGTGCTACCACATGGGTGCTGGTTGGCCATGACGCTGACTGTGGGGCTCAAGTGTCTGGTCACGGGCATGACTTGTCATCCGTACATGAACTTAACAGAGGCGCAGGGTGGCGGGAACCTGCCTCCTGAATAAATCCATGAGCTGCAGTGCGCAGCGCAGTTCCTCCCAGGAACTTCCCAGGCTTTATTTTAAAAGAGCTGGCGGCCAAATGAAGCACTCTCTTCCTCCCAGACATGCCTGCGGGGTTGCTATGCGTGTAATGGATGTGGAGGGTGGGGGGTACCAAGACGCATCTTGGAAAAAAATGCATAGTACACATTTGGAGATGAGGGTGACCACGCCCACACCCCTTCTCGAATGTGTACCGGTTTCTGCCCTTTAGATGTTGGAGGGTATGTGAATAGTGCCAGGCTGCACACACTTGCACCCATGGTCTTACAATGTAATGCAAAATGGATCACCGCTTCAAGAATAAATGTGTAGCTAATTTAGAATTATAATTACCAGTTCCGCCCTACAGATTAAGTACCAGATGCTTAAAAAAGGGATAAATTGTAGATTGTAGAGTGATAAACAACCAGCCAATCCGCTCCTACCTGCCATGTTTCAGGCTGGGTTTGAAAATAGCAGGTAGGAGCTGATTGGCTGGTTGTTTATCACTCTCCATTTGTTTCACTTTTTGAAGCTGAACATATCCACGTCTTAACAGTAAGAAATGGTGAGAAAGGACTAGACCTTTTAACTTCTTGTAATGAGTTTGAAATAAAACAACTTCTCATTACACTGCTCTGAGGCATGTTCAAACATACAGTACTTCAGATACTCGCTAGCAATATGACACATTAGAAAATTATAAGTACCTTCAGACAATAGGATTTCATGATGAAGACAGATCTTAATGACCATGCAAGCATATTATTTATTGTTTATAAAGCACACCTGTGTCATCATACTTGCATAAGGAAGGATTACTTAAAAAAGATGCCTAGATTAACAGCATCTGTTTGATTGCTAGTTAGTCCCTGATGACAAAGTCTTTGTTAATTCTACTTTCACATAACTAAACTTTTACGGCGTTAAACAAATATGTAATGCAAAAAGTTACATAAAAAACACATGCAGCGTGCGCCCATACACAATTATTATACAGCACAGCCATTTGTTTGTATGGACACAGCACAGCCAATTCAGCAGAGTTCAGTGCAGCACAGTGTGTCCCAGGGGCGTAGCTAAGGGTTCATGGGCCCTGGTGCGAAAGGTCAGCTTGGGGCCCCCCTACATACAACAAAATTAAAATCTCGGTCTCGTTCCAAGAAAATAAAAGCTGACAAGCCTGACAGGACTGGAGTCAGTGCTGTTGTGGAACTACACGTCCCAGCATGCCCTGCCACAGATTTTAGATAATGGATTTCTAAAACTGTGACAGGGCATGCTGGGACGTGTAGTTCCACTGTAACAGTGGAACTACACATCCCAGCAGTTTTAGCAATTTTTCACATAAACTCAAAAGCCTGACAGGACTCACTGTAGTCCGATACAGGGCGCCGGGCGGTCCTGCTCCTGGCAGCCTACTCCACTCTATGCTGCATACCCTCCAACATTTTAAGGGCAGAAATCGGTACACATACTGAAAGGGGGCGTGGTCACGGATAAAGGGGCGTGGCCATGTCCCCTTTCCGAATGTATACTGGGAATTTTTTCAGATATATGTATTTAAAATGCAGGAGAAGAGGAGGGGGGAGGGAGCCAAGCCATGTTGGAGGGTATGCAGATAACAGCCCTGGGGGGCATATGGCAACCTGTCCCCCCGCCCAGAACCTGATGCAGCTCATGTCACATGGTGGCTTGGTGGGCTACTGGCATATTAATAATAAATAAGTATATTAAATATACTTATTTACTATACCAGCAGCCCACCAAGCCACCATGTGACATGAGCTGCAGCCTGCAGCAGGTGCGTCACACGATGGACAAAAGAAGACTGAGTCAAGTGTGGAGATTTTAAAGTACACTACAGCCTGAGCCACCTACTTGTTTTGCTGCACTTACAGTGTGTGCTGAAGTGTGGCATTGCAGGCTCCTCCGATGCGAGATGATCCCAGTGTTGCGCGCCGGGGCTGGCCACTGCACCCCTCAGCACGACTCAGGCAGGCAGATTGATTTCCCCCAAGAGCTGCCTCAGTCTCTGCGCATGCGGAGAGAGACTGAGGGCGACTAGTCCTTTCCCATGAGTGCGCACTGTCTGCGCAGGGTGTGCAGTGCCGGCGCGTGACGTCATGACGCACGGCACCAGCCCGCACAGTGCACTCTTGGGAAGGCCGGGTGAGGGGGAGGAGAGGGGAGAGCAGCCTCAGCCGGCGCAGTCCAGGCAGCACACGGAGCCGGGGCCCGCCGCTCGGGAGCCAGGAGGAAGACAGTTACATTATGCGGCGCACGGGACAGTGGCTGGGGTTGGGCCCCCTGGCTCAGGGGCCCGGTCGCATCTGCGACCGCTGCGACCCCTGTAGCTACGCCACTGGTGTGTCCCATATACACAGTCCCTCAGAGGCGTCTTAAAAGAGGAGGATGCCCTTATATACATACTTTATAATGGTCTTAAAAGAACAAAATTGCCAGAATTATAACAATTATGTAAAATATCTGTTTGACAAAGGTCCTAAATGGAACAAAACTTTGCCTGGACTAATTAACGGTGGTACAACACTAAATAAATCAAGCTCCTAGTTTTATGAGTATGGTGAGTGCCCTGTTTAACATTGTGTCATTTTATGTGTGTCAGGGTTGGACTCACTTTGCCACAAAAAAAGAAAAAGATTAAATAAAAAGATGTGCGCTGAACCATACAGCACAGAAACTTGTGAGTCTGGACACAGAACAGCCAATTCAGCAGAGTACAGAGCAGCACACAGCATCCCCTTATACACAGTCACTATAAAGAGTAAAACTACTTGTGAGTCTGGTCTCTAGACAAAGCACAGCCAATAAAGCAGAGTACAGCACAGTATACAGAAACTTGCAGCGTGCCCCCATACACAATTATTATACAGCACAGCCATTTGTGTGTATGGACACAGCACAGCCAATTCAGCAGAGTTCAGTGCAGCACAGTGTGTCCCATATACACAGTCCCTCAGAGGCGTCTTAAAAGAGGAGGATGCCCGTGTGAGCCTCCACCGGGCAGCCCATCTCCTGTCTGCCGGGAGCAGAACAATACTGTGCAGAAAAAAAGGCACGGCAGCCATTTTTCTTGTGATTTCTGTAGTGGCAGCAGCAGCACTGCACTCTAGTGCTCAGACCCTACTGTGTGTGTGTGCAGATCACCGGAAAAATGGCACAATGGCCTTTTTTTACAGGGTTTTCAGCAGAGCTGAGGCTGCTGTCGCGGCAATATGGAAGGTAAGTATAAAAAAATGGGTGCAGCATGTGAGGTGTGGGACCCCCTAAGACTCAGAGACCCCTGTGCACTGCGAGCACTGCACCCATTATGAATACATCACTGAAGTCCCTATACAGCACAGCCATTTGTGAGTCTGGAATGCGAACACAGCAAATAGAGCAGAGTACAGCACTTTATATCTCAATTTAAGTCCAGCAAGACTCCAATGACAGGAGGATGACATCCGGCCTAGATGTGGGATTTGATTCTGGTAGGAGTCCCTGGTGTTTGGAGCATGTTGGATTCCAAGGAATCTAGACTGTAGTTCTAATGTAATCAAACAATTGTTTCACCAACCGAAAATAAATAATAGTGTATTAATTTAATGAAATAATTGTCCCCTGTACTCAAAAACAATTAAAGCCCCCTGTTGTAAGTTAAATAAATAAAGGTTTCTGACATATTATATAATAAGCAACAGTGCTCCACTTTCTTGATTGAAGCTAAATATTGGTGATCACTGGTATTAAATTATACCAATTTATATTGCTGCCTTAACTATTACATTAAAATGAGTCCATCTGAAGAGCACTCTACTGACAATATGTTAGGTGAGCGGTGTAAAAGATTGCTCCTGAATTATCTGTTCAGGTTTTAAAAGTATATACCTGAGTTCACCTATGTGATGTAGGGAACATATGGATTATACTGTATATATTCACACTATTTACATAAGACCAATATTTTAATTAAGCACCAATATTGTTTTTACATTCTTTATTTTGAAAATGAGTGTACAGGACAGGGAAAAAACATTGACCCCCAACAGGAAAAAGCACACCCAATAGCCCCTACAGAGGAAATAACACACATACAGTATTGGCCTATCTAAAATATGAAACACATAGATTAAATGATTGCTCCTAATAAACATTGATTTCACCAGTCCCCTATAGATGATTGACACCTGTTGTGCTATCTCATATAGCTTGCAGTAGACACGTCTCCAAACACTCCAGAAGGTACATATCAGTGAGTGCCTTCCTCCAGACAGGGCCATTATTACCTCATCACTGTCTTTAGCCCTCAACATCTCAACATCACCTTCCTCAGTCCCTCAACATTATCCTCAGTCCCCTTTATCTTCCTAAGTCCCTTATAACCTTCCTCAGCCACAGCCTTATTACCTTCCTCAACCACAGCCCCCACACGTTCTTCAGACACAGCACTATCACCTTATTCAGCCACAGCCTGCCTCAACATCCCCAGCCACATCCCTTTCCAAGCCACAGACCCTATCACTTTCCTCAGCCACAGCCTCATCATCTTCCTCAACCACATCCCCCATCCCATCACCAGCCTCTTATCTTACTCAACCACAAAGTCATCACATTCCTCCAGGCCCATCAACATCCTCAGTGACATCACCAACCTCATCCCCCAGCCACTCACCTTCTTCAGCCATAGATCCATCACCTTCCTCAACTTTAGCTCCATCACCATAGCCCCTGTCCCCATCACTCACCTCAGCCCCATCAGTTTCCATCACAGTCTGTCTCCGTGCAGTGAGTGATATCAAAAATAATTTTCCTTGAATGCCCATTAGTGATATCATTAAGTTACATCATTATGTTGCCACTCTATACGGTAGTATTCCACACAGTAGAGACAGTTATTCCTCATTCTGAAAAGCAGTTTAAGAGCTTATGCAAGAAAGACACATGGATCATACACCTCTCCTCTCCAAAATATAGTATTTTGATCTGATGCAGGAAACTGTGAAATAGATAACTGTGCAATCTGTCCAATTCTGAACCATTACGACTTATTAGAACTTGTTTACTTATATTGTTTTTGGATACCAAACTTTCACAAAGGTCTGATTCAGTTATAATGTGCACCTCAAATCAATATTATTATATGAAACCTACAGTAAGCCTAGGTTTGTGAAGAGTTGTTCAGCAGCACGCTGTGCATCTTTATTTAGTTCAATGAAAATACTCTTGCTCGTATTGTTAATTAGTACTGAACATAAAATTACGAGCAGAGTATTTCTTCTTGTATCACTCATATGTATTATGCAGAACATTCTTTAACTTAATGTTGTTTAGTAGAATATAATTTAGCAAAAAAAAAATGTATTGAATAAAGTTTTTTTCTTCTGTTTGAAGGCAAAGACAGGAAGTTGTTTGTTACAAGATGGTAGTCAAGAGCCTTTCAAAGTTCGACTCCACTTAGCCAAAGACATTTTGATGATTCAAGAGCAGGATGTTATCTGTGTGTCTGGTGAACCATTCTACTCTGGTGTAAGTACACAACTGTGAGAATGAACCTTTTATGATTTCTATCAATGTTTCCACATACAGTATATACATATAACAATTCTGTGGGTGTTTACTTTGGGGTGCACTAACTGCACGGTGCAAAACACCTTGGATTTGCATTAATGCATTTGAATGGTCCCAACACACTTAGACGTTCAGGTGGCTGTGTCTGTTTGCTGTATACTGTATGTGTACGTATGCTGTAAATTCCTATGTGGATATTGTAGTTTTCACATAACTGTAATTTAATAGCAATTTTCCAGATGCAGGAGATTACTTGCAACGAGGACTACAATTTGAGGCAATTTACTTAGCAACAAAGATTTTTAGATGACTTTTAACTAATGATTCTAAACTCCACTCCACAAGTACCCCCAACAGTGTATAATTTGTGGGGGTATGGATCATTGGATAGACAGCAACTAGGTTCACAAGCATTAGGTTGAATCCACTAGGTCGACATGCATTAAGGTCGATATGACTTAAGGTCGACATGCAGGAAGGTTGACATGACTGAAGGTCAACATGGGTTAAGTCGACAGGGTCATTGGTTGACAATCTTTAGGCCAACATGGGGAAGGTGGACCTTCCTGCATGTCGACCTTCATTCATGTCAACCTTAATGCATGTCAACATAGTGGTGTCGACCTAATGATTGTCGACCTAATACTTGTAGACCTAGTGACCATATCCCGTTTTGTGGATTGCTTAAATCTTGCACAATTGAGTTCATTCATTTTTATGGGTCAGTAATTATCCCACCTGATTCCACAAACAGAAATCCTTAAAGCCTCACCTGTTGTAAATACTAGAGTGTTATTGTTCAGAACCACTATGCTAGACCATTGTAGACTACAGGCTACATCTTGAAGTTTCTTTTGGTAGTGGATCCTTAACCGGGACATGGTCTTTTCAGAGCCAGTGTTTGCATTAGGAGATGTCCAACAAGTGGTGATACGAAATGATAATATTTGTAGAGTTTAACAAATTAATAATTAATGGCGTTTATACTGCCAGGACTTGTTTTATGTGTCAGATGTGGATCTGGGTGTTTATTGAAGTGGAAAGAAGAGATGCACTATGCAAAAGAGTAAACATTTTATATCTAAGGACTAACCTCCTCCTACTTTAGCATTAAAATAAAACTTTGCCTCATCTACTAAATTTCTGCTCAGATTAGCCTAATACGTGGCTTAATTTTATTGTGAAAACAAGGGAATGTCTTTACTATTAATTATTAATTAGTTACATATGGTTTTATTTCTTTACATTGCATAGTGTCTTTTCCACTGTAATGCCACTGGCATTTGCAACATGAGTCCAATTCCATATACTGTATAGAAAAAAAATCTGATATGATTTTGTGGAGAATAAAAGTAATTTCACTAAGTTTTATGATTTCTATCAATGTTTCCACATACAGTATATACATATAACAATTCTGTGGGTGTTTACTTTGGGGTGCACTAACTGCACGGTGCAAAACACCTTGGATTTGCATTAATGCATTTGAATGGTCCCAACACACTTAGACGTTCAGGTGGCTGTGTCTGTTTGCTGTATACTGTATGTGTACCTATGCTGTAAATTCCTATGTGGATATTGTAGTTTTCACATAACTGTAATTTAATAGCAATTTTCCAGATGCAGGAGATTACTTGCAACGAGGACTACAATTTGAGGCAATTTACTAAGCAACAAAGATTTTTAGATGACTTTTAACTAATGATTCTAAACTCCACTCCACAAGTACCCCCAACAGTGTATAATTTGTGGGGGTATGGATCATTGGATAGACAGCAACTAGGTTCACAAGCATTAGGTTGAATCCACTAGGTCGACATGCATTAAGGTCGATATGACTTAAGGTCGACATGCAGGAAGGTTGACATGACTGAAGGTCAACATGGGTTAAGTCGACAGGGTCATTGGTTGACAATCTTTAGGCCAACATGGGGAAGGTGGACCTTCCTGCATGTCGACCTTCATTCATGTCAACCTTAATGCATGTCGACATAGTGGTGTCGACCTAATGATTGTCGACCTAATACTTGTAGACCTAGTGACCATATCCCGTTTTGTGGATTGCTTGAATCATGCACAATTGAGTTCATTCATTTTTATGGGTCAGTAATTATCCCACCTGATTCCACAAACAGAAATCCTTAAAGCCTCACCTGTTGTAAATACTAGAGTGTTATTGTTCAGAACCACTATGCTAGACCAATGTAGACTACATGCTACATCTTGAAGTTTCTTTTGGTAGTGGATCCTTAACCGGGACATGGTCTTTTCAGAGCCAGTGTTTGCATTAGGAGATGTCCAACAAGTGGTGATACGAAATGATAATATTTGTAGAGTTTAATAAATTAATAATTAATGTCGTTTATACTGCCAGGACTTGTTTTATGTGTCAGATGTGGATCTGGGTGTTTATTGAAGTTGAAAGAAGAGATGCACTATGCAAAAGAGTAAACATTTTATATCTAAGGACTAACCTCCTCCTACTTTAGCATTAAAATAAAACTTTGCCTCATCTACTAAATTTCTGCTCAGATTAGCCTAATACGTGGCTTAATTTTATTGTGAAAACAAGGGAATGTTAATTAGTTACATATGATTTTATTTCTTTACATTGCATAGTGTCTTTTCCACTGTAATGCCACTGGCATTTGCAACATGAGTCCAATTCCATTTACTGTATAGAAAAAAAATCTGATATGATTTGGTGGAGAATAAAAGTAATTTCACTAAGTTTTGTGCTTGTTTATACAGTAATAAATACAATAACACTGTTGCCACTAAAACTGTAATCCATGTACTCATCATCTCCCGGCTCAACTATTTTAATTTCCATCTCTCTGTTCTCCCTGTCGCTACAAACCCTTGTGAATGCTTCCACCCATTTATTTTTCCCCTTTAAAAAGTCTATGCTGGTGTCCCTTCTCTGCCGCCTTCTTTACGGACTCCTGAACCCCCTCTGGATCCATTTCAAACTTAACCCTCAAATCCTAACATTCCTATAACTCTGTTCCCTCCTATACATCTGACTTCATCTCTACATACCTCATCTCCCACCCATCCACTCCATCCGTCTCTGACTACTGCCTCTATTTCCCACTTGCCACCTATTCTTAAACCTTCTCCTGATCTTCCCACCTGCCCTCTTTCATAACTCATTCCCACATTAAGGGGGTTATTCTAGTTCACTCTTTCTGAGAAAATCCTTCTTAGATGGACAAAACCATGTGCACTGCAGGTGGGGCAGATGTCACTTGTGCAGAGTGAATGAGATTTGGGTGGGGTTTAACTTCAAAGGGAGATCTATATTGCAGTGTAAAAATAAAGCAGCCAGTATTTACCCTGCACAGAAACAAAATAACTCACCCAAATCTAATTATCTCTGCACATTTTACACCTGCCCCCCCCCCCCCCCCCCCTGCAGTGCACATGGTTTTGTCCATCTAAGAAGGATTTTGTCAGAAAGAGCAAACTAGAATAAGGCCCTAAGTGAGATTTTCTACCAATTTTAATCAGTCTCCTTATCTTCAAAAAATTACTCAAAACATACTTTTTCACCAAAGCTTACTGTCCCTCCTAAACCTTGACTTTTCATTCTTTGCTTGGACTTTTCTTCACTTTATTTCTTTCTTCACTTGTTCATCAATGTATTAAGAACATATTCAAAGAGCATCTCTGTAATGGGCTGGGGGGATGTATCACAAGTGCTTGGTATATCCAAGAGCTTGCATGGCTTCAACTCCCCATGACTCATCATCTCATGTCTGTCTGCATAGAGTGGGTTTCCCAAGTGTCACACCATCCATGCAGTATTTAGTTTGTCAGTCATTGGCTTTGTGGTCTTCTAATTTTGGGAGCTATTGAATCCTAAATACTGTACTGTTCATGCATGCGTGAGGCCAAACAGAGACACAAAACAGGGATTACTTTTCTAGCAATTCCCTCACAATTTGAATTACAGGAAGCAAACTTTTTTGGGTGGTTTCCTGGAGTTTTCTGGGAGTGTCCTGAAAAACACAGGTGTGCCTCCGCATTTTCAGGGAGAGTGTGTGACATCAGCTCCGGCCTCGATCAGCATGTCTCTGTTGGCAGAAGGGTCAGAGTTACACACACTTGCACAGACTAAGAAAATCATTTGAAGGTGATTATTTATTTATTTGGGTGGGGGGCGCACACCGCATCTGAGTGAGAATGTAACGCTGTAGGCTTTGGGCTATTTAAGTAAGTTGAGTTAAGTGTGTGTGCAGCTATTTAATAATATGCTTAAGCTTATGATACTATGCATTTTTTTGGCATAATAGTTGATTATTCATATGGAAGTCCACTTCTGGGGCGGGCTGCTGGGGTAATGAGCTGCATGGGTATTTAAACCCTGTCTGGTTGATGAGGGAAAAGCTTCAACTTTCAAGGGTGGTCTTCAAAAAGGTCCCTGAATGGACCGAAACGTCGACCAATGCACTGTGTGAAAAAAACTATCTGCTTTGGATGATTTAACAGCCTGGTGAGTGCTCTCTATAAATTGACTATGTGTATGGAAGTGGTCTTTTGGACTTATCTTTCTGAGATAGACACCCCAGCAAGAATCTGGATTTTTATATGTGCTGTGCCGCTTATATCTGGACTACTGTATATACAGTATGCTGTGTTTAATACACTTTTTGATCCAAGAAAAGTCCTCTGAGTGCCATCTTGTTCCCCCCATCTATATATATATATATATATATATATATATATATATATATATATATATATATTTTCTGTTCAGACCGGCACTCTCCATAAGTGATGCAATTGGCGCGGGTGCCCTCTGGATACATAAGTAGGATGCAACTTCAAGGAGGCAGCGGCACTCCACGACTTAGTATGTGCATACTGCACATACTAAGTTGTGGAGTGCCGCTGCCTGCTTAAAATTGCATTATATATATGCTCATGTTTGTTTGAATACACGTTTATACCACCTGTACAAGTCTCCAAGTGCCACCTCATTTCTTTCCGTTTTGCTATATATATATATATATATATATATATATATATATATATATATATATATATATATATATATATAACCTGCACAATTAATATGTCTGTTTTCGCTGTAACATGTATATTGACTGTAAGGCACTGCTGAAACTGTGTGGTGCATTAAAATATATCATAATAATAATAGTAATAGTGTAATAGGACTGGTGGACCGGCACTCCACTCAAAGCAATTCAGCTGCCAGCGTGCCCTTGCAGAGGTAAGATAGACGATAGGATCCCCACATCAGGAAGGAACCAAGCACGGCACTGGAGTCGTGCTTGGTTCCTTCCTGATCGTCTATATATATATATATATATATATATATATATATATATATATATATATATACATACACACACATACATACACACATACATACATACATACATACTGTACATACATACCACATGAAAAGCCTGTGTTTGTCCCTCTGCACCTTACTCTGTAGGAGACCTCACAGTCCCAGTGCTGCCTCTGATTTAAAAAAAAACCCTACCATGACTAGGCTGCTGCTGCTGTTATCCATGGGCCTGAGAAGCATGTAATGAGCTCCACCAATCAGAGCTCAGCACAAACGTCTCAGTCTCTGCCCTTTGGTGCAAAGTGTCATGGGACTTAGTCAACTCCCAGTAATGCACTGCACACTTGGCTCCCAATGCTCAGCACCATTAATCATTGTCACATTGGCAGATAGGTGAAGCTGCAGCACTACCCCACTCCCATGCACAAAACCTTTAGCTAAAAAAAAAAAATGTTTTTTTTTTGAAAAATACATGCCAACCACAGGGGGCCCCTAGCTAGAGGGGGGCCCAGGGGCACTGACCCCTTGTGCCCCCATTATAATCCGGCCCTGGGTCTGAGTAAGAAATCTCATTCTGCACAGTGAGAAATGTTCTCCTCTGTTACCTTAAATCAATAATTTAATTTTGTATAGAAAAAAATGTACTTTCCCCCTTTTAGGACATATCAATAATCCCATTCACACAGTGATAAATAACCCTCTCGACCCCTTTACCTCAAGTCAATAGCCTCATTCCTCAAAGTTTTATTGAGGACCTTACCTTACTCCATACAGGTAAGGTCCTCAATTCACCCAAGTCCTCGAATCAACCCATGTAATCCTCTTCTTCTTTGCATCACCTTCTTGCTATCTGGCCCATGTACTGCACAAATATAGGCATCCCAGTGCACATTATGGAGAATGTCACTGGCAGTTCTGGGAATACAAAGAGGGGATGCTGACATTTAATTCAATCATGTTTTAAACAATTAAATTAACCTTGTTTAAAGGACATGTATGCTAACAAATATAAAAATATATTTGCATAATCTGTTGATGAATTCAGTATATGATTTATATTTTCCAGGGTGAGTGTTTACTGAAGGGCACAACTTTGAGTTAAAATTGGTTGTTTTTTTTATAAATATTGTAGTCAAGAACTCATCCTTCTCACCCATTTCAATTACAATAAGCTTGTACTACCGTTCAGTTAAGTAAATACAGACACTTTGCCTACTGAGTTTGCCAAATGCTCTTAAAAGTTTAACCAAAATGAACATTCAGCAATAGCCCATAACTATTAAAGTCAATGAAGGTCACAGCTAAATTAGACCAGAAAGTATATGGAATAGCTGTAAAACCTGTAGCTGTGTGATCTGTATAATCTGATTAATATCTCTTTGTAAAATTGTATTTATATTATTCTATATATTTTCTAGATATTTTTAGAATTTTCAATTGATCTATTTTACTAAAGACATAACTCTTTGTTAATGTGCCACAACTAGAAAAAAGGTCTACGGTCGCACCAAACTTACTGCCTTTCCCCAGTAGAACAAAACTTCTAGTTTCAAGCCCAATGTTTGCACTGAATACAGAAGGTGGGCCCTATTATTTTACCAAGATTATTAAATACATTGGAGTCACCTTCCCAAGTCTAGTTCACGGATAGATTGCACAACTATATAAAAAGCCTTGAAAAATGAATCTTTCTAGAATCACAGTGAAAGAAAAATATTCTGAGACTTCCCTTAGTAAGAAATATATACTTGGTAGAATTTTAAAAGATAAACTTTGAAAAAAAAAATCCTAATTATAAAGTACAGTAGAATATGTTAGGACTACATAAATAATTATTTAAAACAAAGGTTAATATGTTGGGTCTCCCTTATCCGTGTTTTCCAAAAAACAAAATATTCTAAAAAATGTGGGTTTTTTAGAATATTTTTGGTTTTTTTCTCCCCACTCCTTTTTATCATACTTAGCTCATCCGCCGATGTCACGGAGGCCTCCAGCATCTCTGGTCCCAGGGGTGCATTGCGCGAGTGCGCAGGTGATATCACTGGCGCGCCCGTACACTCATGCAGTGCACCCCTGGGACTGGAGATGCCAATGAAGAGGATCCTGAAGGCCACCGTGGACATGGGGGACCATCAGGGCACCACCAGGGGACCAGGTAAGTATGGACGAAAAAATATTCCAAAAAATCCGAAAAAATCCCTTCTCCAAACAGCTTGTGGTCCTGAGCATTTTGGATAAGGGATACTCAACCTGTAATTCAGAATGGTAGATAGACTTATTAAAAATGCAATTTAACTGCTGCTGTTGTAGAGGTCTGATTGCTGTGGGAGTGCACCATGCCAGTTTTTAATTGCACCCAATAAATATGTGCCAGACGCACAGTCTTTATATCAATTGATTGTCCTGGCTCTGTTAAATTCGACAGGATAAATTTGCAAATTAAAAAAAAAAAAGAAAAGTGGTGATGTTGCCCATAGCAACCAATAACATTCTGTCTATCATTTCTCTATTTCATCCTAGAAAATTATAGACATAATCAGATTGGTTGCTATAGGCAACATCACTTTTTTTCATTTTTAGAAGATTTAATAAATTTATCTTTCTCATTCAAGAAAATAGATTTTTAGTTCTTGTGGGTATTCAATCTCCCACCGCTATTTCCGACGGGGGAAATATGGCAGGGCCCTATTCAATGTTGTCTTCCCCGGCAGCATTGAACAGGGATCTCGGCAGAACGGGCCCGACTTCACAAGCAGTCGGGCCCGTTCTGCCGAGAACGGCCAGGAATTGATGAGCTCCCGGCCGCAGCTTGACAATTTACGTCCGTATCTCGCACCCACTACCCCTTTTCGGCGCTCGGCCTGCTGAGCTGACGCCGAGCTTGCCGAGAATTGGACTGGGTCATGGTTGTCGGGCCAGCCTGACAGTTGTGACACCGGACTGAATATCCCCTTGAATTTTTATTTAGATATTTTGGTACTTATGTAATATCTGGGCTCCCGTTTTTCTTATGAGACCGCGTCCCCTTGCGGGGCTCGCTGCGCTCGCCACGCTTCGGGCACGGTGGCTCGCTGCCCTCGCCACACTATATAAAGTCAACTCCATGCGTAGTTGGATAGTAGGGGTATGAAAAAATGGGGTGCATTTAACATGGGAGCCCAGATAATACATAAGTACCGATATTTTTTATAATTAGGATTCACTGTAATCTTTTTGCTCTATGTATTTATTTATAACAGTTATGTTTTAAATGCAACATAATGCTCCTGAAAAACACATCACTTAATACTCTTTTTCATTCAGGCTTGTATTTCCCTGCCATAAAAAAGAAATAGTGATTTCTTGGTTGCGTACCGTCCTTGTAACCGATAAATCTAGGAACTCCAGAAGATTGCATCATTTGTTGACATTAACTTTTATCATTAATCAATAGATCGTATAGACTGCGGCTCAAGGTTCAGTCTCCATAACACTTACAGAGGATCAAATTATAAAAGTAATAAGTAGGTACATTACAGGATACATTTCTAAGGGGATCTTAAATCAAATGTACTGTAAGATCCTGTATCAAGAACACTGTAAAATCAGCATTTCTGAACATCAGTAATATTAGCTTGTTGTTAAATATCTTGCAAGGAAATTGAATTGTTCCTTTTGAAATAAAAACATATTTAGTACAGTCAGTGCCAGATTGAGGTCCACATACCTGGAGATGAAAGATAGGAATGACCTATTGTCGCAGTTATAGGCCCTGCACATGGGGCGACATTCAGGCATTTTCTGAGCGATTTTACTAAATCACTTAGAAAATGCCTGAAATGCCTGTAATTTGCTGTGTGCGTGTGTGGACCACACAGCCATTTAAATGCACAGCCCCGTTGGACTGAATCTGGTGGTGATTAATAACCTGCACACAGGTTCTTTTCGGTCGGACCGATGTTCTCAATGGAGAACACTGACCTTGACACCTCGCTCAGGACTCAGTGCTGCAGAGAGACTGAGCATTTTGATTGAAGTAGCTCTGCTCAGAACGCTCGTCAGCCCGTGTGTAGGGCCCATTAGAGTGATCAGTGCCATATATATATTGTCCCTAGGTGGATATGGTGACAAATTATGAGTATCACTGCATTAATTTCCCACACTACATTGCTATACTACCTATCCACACTAAATCGCTATACATTACTACATCCCCACTCTACAGTGTAGTGTGGGGAGGTAGTGGCCACACTACCTCACACCACCTCAATATACTACCTCACTACCATGGACGCATACAGAGGGGGAGGGGGGGGTGAAGTGGGCAGTCGCCCTAGAAAAATAAAGTCTTGATCTGCCCTTGCTGAAGATGTAGGACCTGGTCCGGCCACTGCTGGTGTCCATGGACGGCCGCTGAAGATAGTGGGCGGCTGTGGGTGCAGCCTCCGGGCGTCCAGGTGCAGTATAGACGCCTGAAGCCATCTAAGTTTCCAAGCTGCAGATGACGGAGAGCTGCGGGCAGCCAGCAAAAGTGAAGATCCCTGCGGTTCCTGCAGTGGGCTCCTCTGGCGGTCTAAAGCTGTGGGGTGTCAGTGTCAGGGAGCTGCCTGTATTGTGAAGAGCTGGGTCTGGCTACTGCTGAGGTGCCGGGCGGATGGTGAAGGGTCCTCCTGCAGCGGTGAAGGTCCCGGCATCCGGCCACAGCATTGACTTCTGTGCAGCTGAAGGAGGAGGAGGTCGCAGGGCATTGAAAAAGAAGCAGGCATGGGGGAGACGCTGGGGAGTGCCAAGGCTTTTGGCCAGCCAGGGCTGAGGTGCGCTCTGTGGTTTAGACAGTGTTGGAGTCCCACAGCTGTGCTACTGCAGATGCCGGTGAAGTTGTCTGTAAGTCAGTGGACTTACACAACTAACTTCATTGGATATACACAATAAATGTATAAGGAATAAATAATTTTCACAAAGAAATAATGCCCCCCCCCCCCAAAAAAAAAAAAAAATTTACACCAAATTGTCAATTTAAAAGAAAAAATAAAACAAATTATTTTTAAATTAGAGAATTAAGTTTTTGTCTAATTTGAGGAGTAAGGACTGGGAAGGGGAGGAGTCAGGATTGGATGGGGAGGGTCAATATTAAACCGTAAACCGCCCCCTAGAAGTAAAGTCTAGATTCGCCCCTGCTCCCACACTACCTCAATATACTACATCGCCTCACTACATTGCTATACTACCTCTGTACACTACATTGCTATACTACATTGCTTTACTTCATCCCCACACTACATCTCTGCCCTACCGCCTCACACTACATTGCTATACTACCTCACCACACTACCTCAATATACTACCTCCCCTCACTACATTGCTATAATACCTCCGTACACTACATCACAGTTCTACCTCCCCAGACTACATCCCTATACTACCTCTCCACACTACAATGCTATACTACCTCACCACATTACTGCACATTGCTATAATTCCTCTCCACACTATGTCAATATACTACCTCCCCTCACTACATTGCTATACTACCTCCCCACGCTACATAGATGCACTACTTCCCCACACTACATCTCTGCCCTACCTCCCCACACTTCATATACTTTACTACACTACATCACTACACTATCTCCCCAAATTACATCACTGCTCTACCTCCCCAAACTACATCACTACACTGCCTCCCCACACTACTTCCCAATACTACCTCCCCACACTACATTACCTCCCTACCCTACATTTTTGCTCTGTATGCTTGCACTACCTCCCCACACTTTATTTCACTACATTTCTTCCCCACACTACATTCAATCATTATATCCACCTATCCAAGCTACTTCATCACACTACATCATTAGACTAAAGGGGAAAGAGGGGGGGGGGGGGGGGGGACTGGACTGCACACCATATTTTTAAACATAATTAGAGGTGCTACCAAGTTAAGGCTTCTAGTACCATACAGGGAAAAAAAAGAATAATACTGATACACACTCTAGGTGCTAAGAACACTGATAGTAAAAATAATTTTGATAAACTCTTACAATTAACATGGAGTATAATTGAAGTTCTTAGCACATATGTGGGCCCATCCACCACGTCCAGATGAACTTCTTTAGATGGGTCCCTAACATTTCTAATACTAACACATTATATAAATTTATCTAGGTCTTACCTTCAAATAGAGCCCATATTAATATGTAGTCTGCAATTTAGGAACCTGTGCTAATTAAAACACCTGAGGGTAGATGGGAGGGGTGCCAGTGCCAGAATGAAGGAGCCTTACCTTCAAGTATACAATATATACACAAATATTGGGGAAAAAGGGGGGATATGGGCTCTATTTAAAGGTAAGACCTAGATAAATTTATATAAGATTTATAGCTTTCTGGTCTACCTTGAAATCCCATCAGTGGTCATTAACATTGGATATACAGTATGTCAGAATGGCATGTACTAGTATGCATTCTCCAACACTGCTCCTCTGAGGATGATGCTTCATTCCCTTACCAAGATGGTCACTGAAGTTACTACTGCTCATGCACTGTGCACATCTTGTTACTGTGTATGAGACATGGATGGACATCACCCCCATAGCTCCAAACTTGCAAGAATCCCTCTGCGATACTACTGTTTCAGCACCCTTACCTGGTACCCACATCAAGTACACAGAACCCCTCTCTGCTACAAGCTATAAACCAGTATACCACTGAGCAGAGGCAGAACTCTGGGAGGCAATGGAGTCATCTGCCGCCGGGCTCCTGCTATCAAGGGGGCACCTCTCCTTCCCCTGGAAGTTTAATTCAGTTATTTAAAAGCAAATGATATTGCTTCTGTGGCTGACTTCTGAAATATATGTGTTCTCTATCTATCTATCAATATTTCTGACAGAAATATATATTTTATATAAGGTTATATAGGGTTGTGTGTGTGGGGGGCACCAATATATATCTTGCCTCCGGGCAACTGGACTGAATTTACGCCACTGTCACTGAGTTACAGCTGTACCATCACTTACCAATAAACCATATTACCTGGTTTAGACTAGACTTTTGACATTTTGACATTTGATTGGATCAACTACAAATGGTGTGTACATTACTCTGCAAAATCACCATTGTACGTACAGTACATATTTCCAACAATACAACCACAATTTATTTCTTAGCGTCGTGCAACATATTATTGCACATCTGCTATATACAGTTTGATGATGCATAGGTTGAGCAAATCTGTCTGTCTCTGAAGCAGGTGCTGTGGTTTCTTATTCAATTCCTCCTATGCCATTTTAAATAATTAAAACATGTCTATTAAATCTATACCATTTCATGATCTCTTCACTTATCCTTCTTTAATACTTATCTGTCCTTACTTGGTTAATCTGTGGATGATATACTAACTAGGCAGTGCAGGACTGGGGCATGAAGGGGAATGCAGTGATAGGAGCCCATGCTTAGAGGTTTGGCCAACCATTCACAAGTGCATGGTACGGGCCCCAGGGATGAATTTAGGGGTCTGGCTGCCGTTTGGCACATTATTAACTGCCCCTCCCCTATCCCCTTGTTAGATTGGTGTGCCGCCCCCCACAAAGTGCCTCCCCTATGCAAGTGCCTCAAATGCCTAGTGAAAAATCCACCACTGCCGGGCCCATTGATCAATATATATAGTAAAAACGGTATGCATTATGTACCAGATTAAATAACAGCAATACAGTGAAGAAAAAACACCATCATCCCGTGCAGTATACATTTATATCTATCAATTGAGATTTTCGCAGGACAGTTGTGATTTTTAATGATTGTCCCATGTCCTGCCCATAGGCAAATGGTGGGGTGAGGGGGTACTCACCTAGCTCAAAAGAAGGGGCTGGCCATGCTTCTACAGTGACCGAAACAGGGGCATGGCCAGATTGAGCATCATTCTTGCCACACCACTTTTTTAGGTGCCAACGCAGCTTCACAATGTGTGTGTTCCGATTTCCAACTTTCAGAAAATGGGAGCTGTGTGTGTGTGTGTGTGCTCTATATAAATAGATGGTAATAAATAATATTGTAACATATATATATAATGTATTATTCAAGTGCAGAATCTGGAATCACATTCCTAAAAGAAAGGAGTGAGGCCCATTGGGGGTTTCAAAACAGACTTTGTTGGATATATCAGAACTGCAATCTGTTTAGAAACAGTTCTCATACAGGAATTATGGACACAATGCAACCAGCATGAAGTGACAGTACATGATCATAAAATCTAAAGGCCCTGGTTCCAAACCTACAGTACCTATCTAATCACTCTTTCAGTGTTCGCTTCTCTGATTCTACCTCCTCCTCTGTCATTTGGAATACCCCAGGGCTAAGTCTTAGGTCCTCTGCTTTTCTAAATCTATACCTCCTTTCTTGGCAAGCATCAGCTCAGTTTTCAGTATCATCTGTATGCTGATGATACTCAAATCTATCTATCCTCCCCTGAACTGACACATCAGTATTGCTTTGTGTCTTTAAATGCCTTTCTGCCATTTCATCTTGGATGTCATCTCGCCACCTCAAGCTCAACATTTCCAAAACAGAACTAATTATATTCCCACCAGCCAAGAGTAGTTACCAACCTGATATCATTGTTTAAAACACAACAGTCAATTCTACTCCACAAGCTCGCTGCCTATGGGTCATCCTTGACTCTAAACTGTCCTTTATTCCTCACATTTAATCTATCTCTAAATCATGTTTAAATCATACTTATAAAATGCTCAACATGTACAAGTATATCAAGGGCCAATATAAGGAACTGTCACACACCCTATTTTCTACTAGAAAGGAATCTAGGACGCGAGGGCATGAGTATAGATTAGAAGAAAAAATATTTCATTCAGCTAGTAGAAAGAATTTCTTTACGGTCAGAACAGTCAAACTCTGGAACTCTCTTCCCAGAGAGGTGGTAATGGCTGGCTCATTAAATGCGTTCAAGGCAAAGTTGGACAAACATTTACTGGAGAAAAACATCCATGGGTACAAATAAGAAATATAATTTGTCTGTAAAATAGCAGAACCTACCAAATCAGCAATGGATATCTATACCAGGTTGAACTAGATGGACGCAAGTCTTTTTTCAGCCTTACCTACTATGTAACTATGTAACTATGTAACTATGTTACTGTACATGCATCTAAAAAATATATCCAAAATTCATCCTTACCTTACATAAGACACTGCAAAACCTCTAATCCATGCACTCATTATCTCACGCAGTGATTATTGCAATAGCCTCCTTACTGGTGTTCCTAAGAATAGACTCTCACCACTACAATCCATTTTGAATGTAGCTGCGAGGCTGATCTTCCTGGCTAAAAATTAAACATCTGCTGATCCGCTCTGTCAGTCCCTCTGGTTGGCTGTAATTTACTGCATTCAATATAAAATACTACTACTAACATTCAAGGCCATTAACCTGACTACACCAACATACACCTCTATGCTTATTTCAAAATATATCCCCACCAGACCTCTCTGCACAAGATCTGCATCTCTCATGCACACTCATTAATAGATCCCATTCACAATTTACAGGACTATCTTTGGGCAACATCTACCTTATAGAATACACTTCCATGCACATTAAGACTCTCCTCTAGCCTCCAAACTTTCAAGCCTTCCCTGAAAATTCACCTCTTAATGCAAGCTTATCATACTGTATTGCAGAACCCCCATATAACCTCCATTAGCAGTCATATCTTATTGCATCCCATCCGGACTGTCTTGCATTCTGCGGGGACTACCTACCCTAATGTATCCCTCCTATTATTCCTATAGATTGTAAGCTTGCGAGCAGGGCCCTCCTACCTCTTTGTCAGTTTGGTACTACTTACTGTTTCCTATTGTAGTGCAACGGATTTGCTACGCTATATAAGAAACTGTAAATAAATAAAGAAATGATCAATAGCTCACCATTATACAGTGCAGGGAAACCAGAAGAATGTGCTGCTGTCACTGAGCAGAAAGGAATTCCAAATCAGTCCAAAAAGTTCTGCAACACCATACCCTCCAACTTCTGAAAGGTAGAATTCGGTACACTACCCAAAAAAGGGGCGTGGCCAATGGCAATGTGGGCGTGGTTACTGTAAAGGGGCGTGGTCATCCCCTTTCCGAATGTGTGGGCATTTTTGAATAAACACGTAGCCAATCAACACAATATATATATATATATATATATATATATATATATATGTGTGCCCACTCACTGTGTGCCGCTGAACTGCGCTCCCCGCCAGCTGCAGATAAAGTGCCAGCCAAGTCCTGCCATGTTACAGGCATGGGGCAGTGTATGGGAGCCGCTTGCTTAACAGCCAGCACAGTCACACAGCAACAGCATCGCCGTCTACCCGCTCTCAGTCCCCACAGACACAGGAAGGAGCGTTTTACAGTGTGACTGCATTGGTGCCTGGGAGATGTAGTCCCGTCACTCACTCAAGCACAGCCGCTTGCTCAGTGACATCAGTGACCAAAGACTACATTTCCCACAGTGCCGCGCGGGGTGGCATGGAGTTTGATCCGGGCAGACAAGGAGGAGGGCGGACTGGGACTGGTCCATGCCGAAGCCGCCTGACGTCAGCGCGACGCACGCGCTGCACCGATGGTAATACCTGCCGGGGCCGATTGCTGGAAATCGGTACATCGGTACACTTTGATTTTTGCCGGTACAGACCGTTAAAAAACGGTACTGTACCGGCAAAAGCGGTACAGTTGGAGGGTATGCAACACTGGGATTACTGGCAGACACCAGAGTATAAATACTCCCCAGCATTCTCTGATTGGGCTTGTTCATTCTGATATGGTTAAACTAAGCAACAGATTGTAGCAGTGAATACAGAATAAGGTTAACTGTAGGAAATGACAATGGCAGGTAAACTTGTAGTCAAAGTTAGCAAACACAGGTCACTGGAAACTGCATGATTCATAAATAAACAATATGTAAATACTTATAAAATACATATATATATTTAATAGGGGAAAAAAAAACAGGGTTTAAAAACACTGAGCGCTGCTGAGTGGATATAGGGGGTTATTCTAGTTCATTCTTTCTGACAAAATCCTTCTTAGATGGACAAAACCATGTGCACTGCGGGTGAGGCAGATGTAACTTGTGCAGAGAGAATTAGATTTGGGTGGGGTTTTTCTTCAAAGTGAGATCTATATTGAAGTGTAAAATCATGCAGTCAGTATTTTCCCTGCACAGAAACAAAATAACTCACCCAAATATAATTCTCTCTGCACATGTTACATCTGCCCCCCTGCAGTGCACATGGTTTTGTCCATCTAAGAAGGATTTTGTCAGAAAGTATGAACTAGAATAAACCCCATAGTGCTCTGGGAAGATAACAGTGAACAAATATACACTGGACACACCATAAAAAGAAAAATAGTTTATATAGGTCTACATATACTTATTTAATCATTACAAAGAGCAGCATCAATTTTAAACTGATACATTTCTAAAATTAAGAAAAAATAAATAGAAACAATAACATTAGAAAGCAGATATATTTAATGAACTTGTAAATTTGAAAAGTAGTTAGAGAATTAAACAGAGTCCAGAAACAAAAAAGCATTATGGCAGCTGCCTTAGATCTCAGCAACATGGCCAGGTATCCAGGAATCTTAGCAAGGTTAAACATAAAACTAGGGGCAGTACGGATGGTGTAGTGGTTAGGAATGCTGCTTCTTGCTTCACAGCACTGATATTTCGCAGCTTTGCGAGTCAACCTGAATGACCTCCACTGTATGTGTCTGTATATATATATATATATATATATATATATATATATATATATATATATATATATATATATATGGTTCTAATGCATATTTCATTTGCCTTTATGATAATGATCCTTGGCTCCCCGTGTCCCTGCAGCCATTTCTTATTATTGATAATTTTAACTATCATATGACAACCACTTGGTATGCTCTTTCTTCTTATTAATCTAAAATTCTCCTCTGATCCCTGCAGAAGAACACCAGCACTTGCAATTATATTTTATTTTGATACTTTGTCTAAAGAACATAGGAAACCTGCCACTTTGCTTTTAAAGTTGCAGTATTTATCGCCAAATGTTCTATTCTATTACTGCTTCACAGGGGTGCTTTAAAAGATAACAGGCCTGTGTACTGTATGTATTAGAATACGGAGAAACACCTAGGTGCTGACATATATGTAGCTACAGTACTGCTGTAACTCTTGAGGCGCATACACCATAGGAGAAGCTAAGTGGCATGGTGCCCTGAGCAACGGTATGTTTCAGCCCCCTTAGTCATTTTCCCTTCTTATAGTAATGCACCTTACACATTATGCCACACAAACCATAATGCCCATTACAGAATATGCCACACATTGTAATGCCCATTACACATTATGCCACACACTGTAATGCTTCAAGGTAACCCTATACACGCAATGGTGTAATTATAAATTTTGCACACACACCCCCATGGAATGTTAGTGCCACTTACACATAATGCACCCTCTAATGCTGCTTACATGCAAAATGACCCCTATAGTGTCACTTACACATATAATGCCCCCCAGCAGTGCCACATTACACACATAATGGTCCCAGTTGTGCCACTTACACGTATAATTCCCCCCAATAGTGCCACTGCCTTACACACATAATGCCCCCACTAGTACCGCTTACACATATAATGCCTCCACTAGTGCTGCTTAACCACATAATGCCCCCTGAAGTGCCACTTACATACATGCTCATTTCCAGAGGTTCCATGCTCATTTCCAGGAGGTCCATGCTCGTTACCAGGGGGATTACGTGCTTGTTGCCAAGGGGGATGACATGCTCATTGCCTACGGGGGTTACATGTTTTTTGCCAGGGGTTCCCTGCTCATAGCCAGGGGTGTTACATGCTTTTTGGCAGGTAGATTACATGCTAGTTGGGGAATCCGTGCCCATTGCCCAAGGGGAGTTGAATGCTTGTTGCCCAGGGGGAGTTTAATGTTTTTATTTCAGGTGGAAATGGCAGTGCGGAGGCGCTGAGTCTCTGACAACCTTACCGTGACCCTGTGCCCCTCCAAATATGACCACAGCTGCAAAGGAGTCAGATGCTTGAGGTGCAGGAGTACCTTTAGCGTGTCTTCTCTGTGACGGGGCCATTTTTGGAGGGATGCATGGTCTCTGTAATGCTGTCAGAGATTCTGCGCCTCCATGGTGGACGGGCGGCATTCAATGGGCATATGGGTGGGCAGCAAGTGTGGTGCAATGCACCCTGCTTCCCCTACAGCACCCCTCCCTACTCCCCTGGCATACACTCTGCTGGCATACAATCTGGGCAATTTTTTGCCAGCCTTTATGCAGAGCAACATTGTGAAAATTGCTGGGCTGAAAATCGCTCGCTGCATACATGGGGTGGACAGCTTTCCATAGCAGGACGCTTTGGGAAGCTATCCACTCAGCTGGAATCACCAGCACATGAGCAACTTCAGCTGGCTATGATGCGGGAGCACGCATAACCGCTCAGTGCTCACCGCTCACCTTTGAGCTATCCTTTGATAAAGCTACCTGGAGTAGCGAAACCGGTCAGGAAAACTCACCACTCCCTACAGCTTAGAGGCTTTGGATTGCAGACCCGACTACACACCATCAGATACCATTCTAACTCTCCATTTGGATACAAACTTTCTCCCACCCCCTATTTGGATACAAAGTTATTTCATCTTCTGTGGGACCAAGAGGTTGAGGTGACCACTCCGCTTTATCAACTCAGCGGCAGGAGTTGGTAATTTGTGCCATCCTGGGCCACTCCTGGTAGTTCCATCTGGTCCTCCCTCTGGACTGAGTTATTGGGGACACTTGTTGTTCATATCTGGACGTACCAAGTCAGGACTCGCCTGGCCCTATCTTATTACAAAACCTGGTTTGGTGAGACCTTTTATTCAGCTTTTAAATCTTGTCTATCAAATGTATGGACATTCATGTGGACTATTGATATACTGGCTTAGTTCATATTTTAAGTTTATATAATAAATATCTGTACTAGATCCACCAATCTGCTTTTATTTTTCATTTTTCAGCTTACATTTTTACATATACTTGTAGCGCTGCTCACTTCTATTGTGTATTGTGTTTTGTATACAGGACTAACAATCCTGTTTTTAGAGCAGCAGCTGGCAAACCCAGCTCTGGTCAGGCGCCCTTGGTCCACTATCACCTAGTGTGACTTGGACCCTACTCTACAGGAATGTGTAACTGTCTGTGAGGCAGGAATGTTTTGCTGTCAGTGAGGCAGGAATGTGTTGTTGTCAGTGAGGCAGGAATGTGTAACTGTCTGTGAGGCAGGGTTGTGCTGCTGTCAGTGAGGCAGGAATGTGTAACTGTCAGTGAGGCAAGGATGTGCTGCTGTCAGTGAGGCAGGAATGTGTAACTGTCTGTGAGGCAGGAATGTGTTGTTGTCAGTGAGGCAGGAATGTGTAACTGTCTGTGAGGCAGGGTTGTGCTGCTGTCAGTGAGGCAGGAATGTGTAACTGTCTGTGAGGAAAGGATGTGCTGCTGTCAGTGAGGCAGGAATGTGTAACTGTCTGTGAAGCAGGAATGTGTTGCTGTCAGTGAGGAAAGTGTGTACTACTCTCTGCAAGGCATGCATGTGCTGCTGTATTTTATATACTGTATGCTGTGGCATTGTTATGAGGTTTTGTTGACAGTTGGAAGAAAGACCTGCAGTTACATTGGGGGTTATTCTAGTTCACTCTTTCTGACAAAATCCTTCTGAGCTGGACAAAACCATGTGCACTGCAGGGGGGCAGATGTAAAATGTGCAGAAATAATTAGATTTGGGTGAGTTATTTTGTTTCTGTGCAGGGTAAATACTGACTGCTTTATTTTACACTGCAATATAGATCTCACTTTAAAGTAAAACCCCACCCAAATCTAATTCTCTCTGCACAAGTTACATCTGCCCCACCTGCAGTGTACATGGTTTTGTCCATCTAAGACGGATTTTGTCAGACAGAGTGAACTAGAATAACCCCCATTGGGCACTGCTCTGTTGCTGAGTCTTGATATCTACTACAGTATGTTCAACCAATTTTAGTGGGATGGATAGATAGACAGACATTACTGTTACTAAATTAATTAAACACATTTCATATTCTGTTTCTAGGAAAGAACAGTAGCAATCAAAAGACAAACTGTAGGAGGATTTGGACTCAGTATAAAGGTATGTTTGTGTCTTATTTCCAAATACAGTATGTTTTCTTTGAGTAAAGGAACAATGTATATTAAAACAGTTTTGTTTGTTGCAGACATTGGGCTGACTTCAGGGCAAAATGTTAAGGGTTATTTGCAAAACATGTGAAATGCAGTGAATAATATTTCAGCAAATGCTCTAATTTGGCCTCCTGGGTCATACAGAGATACACAGAGCTCATTCTTCACACTAGAAATGTCCACTTGCAGACTGGAGTACGAATTTGCATGTAAATACATTACTTGCCAACCTTCCCTTTCTGGCCACCTAATGATTTACAATGTTTTCTTCTAAAAAAAAAAACATGAAAATAAGGTGACATCGGGACAATACTGTACAGTTATGTATTTAATGCATCACATTTGTACATTTATAGGTTTTATTACATTAACAAAGGCAGAAAAGCCAGAGACAGCATTAATAGTAGGCTAACAAAGCATTTAGGATACACAAAGCAAACATAGGAAAAAATATTAACTACAGAAGTCACAAGGTCACAACCCAAATCAGTAATGAGGATACGAGCAGGATACATTGATCTCAGTAGTAACATTAGATACTGTAGGAGCATTGGACTCAGGGAGAATAATAAGGGGGTATTAAATCCTGCGTCACGGCTGTCGGGACCTCCCGACATTCGTGACACTGGCCCGCGAGAAATAGCTGTGGATCGCCAAGATACGGCCGTGAGCTCAACACTCCACGGCCATTCTCGGCAGAACAGCCCCGGCTGCTTTAAAAGTCGGGTCCGTTCTGCCGAGATACCTGTTCAATTCTGTCAGTAAAGACAGCATTGAATAGGCACCCACCTACTCCCCCCCCCCCCCTTCGGAAATAGCGGCAGGGGATTAAATACCTCCATAAAGCTGAACCACATTCTCCAGTGTTTGAGAGGACATGAAATAGGCCTGGAGACTGCTGGAACATCACTGCACTTTAGGTCGGCTAAGGCAGCCCAGTTATACAAAACAATGAACACAATGTAATATAGGAAAATACATAAACACAGCCGTTACTTTTATTTTAGAGACCAACAATAAAATGCATCAAAATACAGAGGTTATAGATTATTTCCCAGTGGAATGTTAGATGGATTTGTACAAATGCATACTATAGGTAGGGCCAGGGCCGGTTCAAGCTTTCTTTTTAAACAATACCACCCCCGATCCTTCAAACACTCTCTGGCCAACCACCCACATACACATAAATGCCCACTTTTGCCCTGTATGCCAAAGAAAGGGCCTAATTTATGTTTATATGTATTAGCTGATTGTCACACAACAGAGCAATTATCAGCAAACTGAGTGTGCTGTATTAGGTACATTCATATCATATTCAATGGTCTTGTGTGGGCTGATGACGACAGTGCTAATTAGTACATGTATCATTAGCTGGAATCAGTAGAATCAAAGGTATTACTTAGTAAAGAGGCCTAATGACATTGAGAAAATATAAATTGCAAAATGAATAAGCAATGGTTGTTCTGTATATAAACATGCATCTGTCCAGCAGCCATGAAACTAGAAGTCCCAGCATACAATTTCAGATGGATGTGCTGGTACTTGTAGTGCTACTAGAGAGGTAATTGTAATTATTACATCTTGGGTCAGTGTTTTTATTTTTATCGGGCAGCAGGAGAGACTTTTGGGTGGGCAGCAGGCGCGCAGCATCAGCCAGCGGGCAGTAGGAATCGGTGGCCATCTGGTATCGGTGGGGAATGGTGAGTGGGCACCGGCAGCCAGCGGGGATCTGGGGCTAGTGGCAGTGGGAGGTGGCTGCGCAATGGCCAGCCTCTCCTACCTGGGTCAAAAATACCAGGTAAGAGCAGTTTCCATGGCTCGATACTCGTGTTTTACCCACTAAAATTCCCACTTTGTTCCAAGGGTAAACATTTTACCCTGGATTTTTACCTTGTACCTGTTTCCACTGACAAAAATCCCAGGTAGGTGTGCAATCATATGCAAAAACTCTTTTTTTGTCAGTGGAAAAGCGGTATCTGTCCTCCCTTTGCAACGCAGTGAACTGCCTCAGTGCACTGTTCACTGAGAAAGGGACGTGCGTATGTGTGAGATGCTTGTGGGCTCATTCGCAGCAATGGGGCGCGTAAGCATCTCACACACATGCGTGTCCTATTTACAGCAAACTCCACGCTGATGCAGTTGCAAATAAAAACACTGACCCAAGATGTAATAATTACAATTACTTCTGTAGTAGCACTACAAGTACCAGCACATCCATCTGAAATTGTATGCTGGGACTTCTAGTTTCATGGCTGCTGGACAGATGCATGTTTATATACAGAACAACCATTGCTTATTCATTTTGCAATTTATATTTTCTCAATGTCATTAGGCCTCTTTACTAAGCAATACCTTTGATTCTACTGATTCCAGCTAATGATACATGTACTAATTAGCACTGTTGTCATCAGCCCACACAAGACCATTGAATATGATATGAATGTAGCTATAAATAGAACATGTATTCTAAACATAATTTAAGAAATGTGATATCTTTCTAAATACAGAGAAGTAATTATTTAGCTTTATTAATAATAAGACAGCATAAAGAGCGATAAGAAATAGTGCAAAATAAGTCAAAAACATATCTCAGAAAGGTACAAAATACTTTAAATTAAATCTTAATATATTGATGGTAACATACCATGGGGATGGGTAAAACCAGTAACATTCTCAAAACCAAATAGATAAAGAAATATGTAAAAAGGGATGAAAATAAAAAATATTTACTAATTATAACCAAAGTGATCCGTTGTGTGTTTTTAATGCTTTATTACAAAAATGGATAATAAAGAATATAGCATGTAAAACACGTAGGGGGAAATTGAATAGAATGAGAGATTCAGAAAGTGAGAGATTTGGTAAGACATCTCCAGGTTTTTTTAAAGCGGCAATCATTTACACTGCAAAACCAGTTTGATTTTAAAGTGTAAATGATTGCCGCTTTAAAAAAAAAAAAAACTGGAGATTTCTGAATCTCTCATCCTATTAAATTTCACCCATCGTGAGTTTTAATCACAAAGGGACAGATTTATTAACATCCGGTGAGGGCTGCCGGTCATCGGAACTCCATTCGGCTCCTGTGATCCCTGGTGTGGTAAAGTGATGCTGCAAAGTGGCCAGAGGTCACAGCAGGAGGAAGCCCTAAAGGCCGGCGGCCCTCTAGGAGCTCCAATCAGCGATCCCCGGGTGTTGATAGGTATGAGTAGCGGTGGAGGGGTCATTATGATGGGGAAGGGGTGGAGGTGGTAGCGTTGGTGATGGTGGAGGTGCATGCACAGCTCTTAAAATATCCTGATTTTTATGCGGATTGACATGGCAGGGACAGAGCTTTCTTGCAAGCGCTGTCCCTGCATGGGATAACTGACACATCTGTGTGATGTAATCAATTATCGCATTGCGGATTGTGACGATATTATAACAGCACATCCTCATGTAAGGATGCTAATAGTGATAAACTGGCCCTAAATTCCTCTTTACTTTTATCATTATCAAAAAGTTCTTTATAACTATTTTATTTTACATATTTGGCTGTTTTCGTCCAGTCCCATGGTGTTTTATCATAAAAATATTAAACTTTCAGTTCAATTTTTCTTTTCCTGAGACATAGTTTCAGTTTTGGTTAATGCATAGTTCCATTTATTTGTCGTATGACTGCACTACAAATAATAATATTATTCATGTATTTGCAATAATAGAATTCTGATCAATAATACAGTAGAACCCTAATACTATTCCTTTGTTTTTTCCATATGCTATAAACGCACATGAATTTTCATTGGAATTTTACATTACTTTGATATGCCATACAGGCAAACATTTATCTGCTTCCTGTATGGGTTGAACTAAAAGAATGTTATATATAGGAGTGAGCAAGTTCGGCTTTCAGAAATCCGAATGCTGCTGAACACCTCAGATCTAAGTACAGGCCCAAGCACTATTTAGAGATTGCTGCCAGGCTCAGAATGTAACAAAACACCATCATCCCGTCATCGGTTCTCGCAAGATCCGGGCTCGATATAAGTCCCATGCTGTCGGCGCCATCTTGGAGAGGGTAGTAGGTGTCTCTCTGGTGCTCTGGTGGTCTGTGGTGATCTGTGGTTTTCTGTGGGGGTGGCGACCTGGTGTAAATAAGTCCAGTCCTGTGCTGCCTAGTGCTGGTGTCCTGTGTTTCCATAAACTAAAAGAATGTTATTTATAGGGGACACCCATAGAGGGACAAAGTGCCGGCATTGCGGCGGTTGGGATTCCGGCGTCTGTATTTCGACCATCGGGATTCCGTCAACGGCATATTGCCCGCATCCCGTTATGGCAGAGCCTGTCACTGAAATGACTTGTTAAACTCTGCATGTCCTGTTTTTGCAGTACAATTTCATCTTGCTCCTTTTTTGTGGTGGTGTTCTAAACGAACCAATTATTTCAGGCACAGTTGTGGCAGACCCATTCGCTGAAATGATTGGTTTGATAAACTCTGCATGTCATGTTAATTCAACATAAGGGTGGGTGGGACAAATACATCTTGCCCCATTTTCTTTCTTGCATTATGTGCTCTTTGTGGTCTAGTTTTTCAAGCTGCCATCCTGTCTGCTGCTGTAGTGCCAATCCTAGATGGGCCATGTTTTTGTACCACCCACTTGTGTCGCTTAGCATAGTCATCTAGCTACCTCTGTGCAATCTTTTGGCCTGAAAACAACATTGTAAGGTGTTCAGGATAGACTGGAAATAAGCGGAAATTAATTTTATTGAGGTTAATAATAGCGTAGGAACAAAGAAAAAACAAAAACACAAATTCTGTGATTTTTTTTTTTTAAATCCAGATCCGAAACACCAAACACAATACACGAAACACAGAAAAGGTGGTGTTTTGGAACAGATCCAGATCCAATGCACGGCCGGAGATACAGGCCCACAACACCAAATCATGAAACATGAAAAGTGGCTGGTGCACACCCCTAGTTATTTTTTATATAATTAATTATTTTTATATAATTATATTTGTAAATCTTTTAGAGATTAGAGATGTGTGTATTACTACAGCCATATTACTACATGTTTATTAGCCTAAGGCACCTGGAACCTTTAATCAGACCCTGATTATTAGTTAGATCTAGAGCCTGGTACTTCTATCCTGACAGACAGGTCAACTACTGGCTGGTGATCTGACAGCATCCCTGGCTCCATCTACAACCAGACCTATAGATTAGTAACAGTTAATATGGCTGCACTACTTCTAAACAAACTACAGAGCCTTAGTAATACACTTGAGTGGTCATTTCCTAATGTCTATGGTACATCCACTGTTGAGTACAGTACTTGGCTCCCAATTAAGGCTGCACACACATTGCCAACATCACTTTAGTTTTAACAGTAATTTCACGAACGATCCATAGTATGAGACAGCCATCACCATTAGTCCTTTGAGTTTTTTGTGTCATTTTACTAAACTTGTAGAACTTATTGATTGATTGAGATTGATTGTCAAATGAATGGAAACAAAGTTAGGCTTTGTCTGATTTGTAAGGTTGGATACATACTAGAACAATGTATTCCCGGGTGATTTGACAGGCAGTGGGATCCTACATCATGCAGTGGGTACACATTTGTAGGATGCAGGTGATGATGACATGATGTAGGATGCCATTCTCCATTTGGGAACATGACATTATAAGTAGTGGGAGTGTGCAATTGGGCATACATAATTAATAATATGCTTTATTTGTCACTATAATATGTTTCTCACTCGCTGAGCCGTTTGCTCCAAAATGGGCAGGCGGGAGCAGACATCGGGCCAGACCAAGGGAACACCCAGCGTTTTATGAAACCGCTGGACATGCCCCTGGGAACGTGGCCAGTCCAATGCCTGACGTCATGCGAAAACACCGAAAGAAATAAAAGTCATTATAGACTGTCTTTCATTTCCGAAGGGGGCAGAAAAAAATTAATGAATGCGTGCAAGGGGATGTGTTCGCGTACATCCCTTCCCGTGTTTCCGAGGGGATTCAGCAGGGCGGCAGGTGGCGTTAAGCCACTCTCTAAGCAGTGAATAACCGCTACTTAGCGAGCAGTGTGGAAACCTACATGGCTAGAGCCACTTCTAAAAAGTCTTAACATAGTTAAAGACTTTGAGAAGCAATTATCAAAATACAATATCATCAGAATTATATCACTAGTGTTTGCAGGTTTTAAGAACCACATAATTAAGACTATATAACATAACATTTTAGAAGATGTGACATTTTTATGGTTCTAGCTTTAAATTACTTGTTTTAGAATAATATTGTCATTATACTGATCATACTATATTTTAATGAAAATATAATCCTATTTTTACAAAAGCTTATAAGCCAGATATCTCTTTTGGTGTACAAGGAAAGAAATCAGAACTGTTAAAAATTAGCTTTTAATTAAGATTTACCCATGAAGTATGAAACAATTAAATACACATTGTGAGATGTTCTTGTAAGCTGGTAAAAATGAAAACGCTGATGTAGTTTATAAGATCACAACCAAGTGAAGCCCTCTCTCTGAAGAATGCAAATGCTTAGGGCAAAGTATCGACTCAAGGGTGCTAGTGCACAAATCAACCTGCACCCATTATAAATATACAACTGTCACATCAGAGACAGCCCTAGAAGTAAGAAAGACTGGACTACAATAAGCATTGTATGGGCGCAGTCCGCAAACAGAGTTGTCATGCGGGATGATATCAGCGTCCCGGCAATTGGCATGCTGGAGTCAGAAGACAAACAATGTCATCCCAATGGTCAGAATCCAGACACCTTTTTAGGTACACATGTTAACCCTCCCCTTCTAACAGTCCCTACCCATAGTCTAATCCTAGTCCTTCCTTCTGCTGCTTAACCCTGCCCCCTTAGTATATAACCTTTACTCCCCCCCCCCCCCCCCCCAGGTTAGCCTTACCCCAGTGGTTACCAAACTGTTTCTCTTGGAGGTCTTGCAGGGATGCCCTGGATTGGTAGTCCAGGACCAATTCAAATTATTTATGACCAATGTAAAGTGGAAAGTGTAAAGAAACAGAAGTGAATACTATCCTAGATCACAAAACTGACAATAGGGATAAATCCAAACATAGTTTAAGGTACTTGTGGATAATCACGGCTCCCACGATGTGCATCGCATAGCAAAAAATCGCATCGCATGCGATCGCATCGCATGGGATTTGATCGCATGCGATCGCATGCGTTTTGTAACAGGGCGTGGAATAGAGAATAGAAAGTGTGGCGAGCACAGCGAGCCACCAAGCCCGAAGCGTGGCGAGTGGAGCGAGCCCCGCGAGGGGACACGGATACCTTCACAGGTATCCGCATCCCCTCGCGGGCTTCACTGGTGTCCGCGTCCCCTCGCCACGCTTCTGGCTCGGTGGCTCGCTGCGCTTGCCACACTTTCTATTCTCAACTCCAAGCCGACGTGGATAGTGGGGGTATGAAAAGGTCGGAGGACAAGTACCGCCGCCCCTCGCGGGCTCGCTGCGCTCGCCACGCTTCAGGTTCGCGTTGATAGTGGGGGTGGTACAGCCTCAAAAATGACATTTGGGGGCCATTGAACATGTTTGATACTAATTTCAATGCATTTGGATGCTTTTCTGTTAGAAAAAGCATGCGATCGCATGCGATCAAATCGCATGCGATCGCATGGGATTTTGTAAAAAAAAAATTGGTAAAAAAACTGCGAAAATCGTATCCAATCGCATGCCAATATATATGGCATGCGATGGCACGCGATGGGAGCCGTGATACTCCACAAGTACCTAGTTTAATATTACCGTGAAAAATATTCTGATACTCAAGGGCACCATGATTCAAAAATGTTTGGAAACTACTGCCTTACTCCTTAGTACCGAACCTTAACACACCCACCCCACAGCCTAACCCTCACCATGCTTCTAGTGCCTAAACCTAACCCTTACTCTGCAGCCTAACCCTTAACCTTCCTGGCATACTTACTATCAGGCTACCAAAGACCATGATTCAGATTCCAATATTGTGAGGAGTCGTGGTGCCGGTATAATGACCAGTGTTAGTATTCCTATATGCTAACTGGATTGTCATCAGATAGACCAATGCAACAGATGCAGCTTAGAAGTATAGAGCCCTTGATAAATGTAAACACCAGAAGGTTGTACTTTCTAGATCACAGACATTTCAGTCTTTTTCTTTGCACATCTCATGGGAGATTCTTTCATGGTACGATGGCACAGCAGACAACTAGTATAGAAAAAATGTAAAAGGAATCATATTATGCAAAAATGACATTTAAGTGAAATCCACAAATTAAAAGCACAAGATTGTTAAGAGATAGGATGATGGAAGCCTTGATTGACTTGGAACAAATACATTGAATGGTGTTATTATGGTATGGGGGAAAAAAATAGGGACAGTTATGTGCCAACTCTCAATCCATCAGTGAATCCACTTGTAAAGAAATAGTAATATAGTGAATACTTAAACACACATGCACACACACACACACACACACACACACACACACACACACATTCACACACATACACACACAAACACATACACAATTTATATTTCAGGAAGTTTAGTTTTGCAGAGATGAGGAAATACATAAGGGATTATGTGACAGAATGAAGGTACAGAACTTCAAAGGAGTTTAACAGCATTGGGGAAAATTAAAAAGCCTGTAATAAGAGCAACAGACCTTTATGTGAAATGGGTTAGGAAAGAAAGTAAATTTCAGTCTCAAAATTAGTTCCAAGTATTCTGAAAGTAAAAAAAAATGTTGCCTTAAGGATATTTAAGTTGACTGAGAATAATTAGGACAAATATCTTACTAGACAGAAAGAGGCCACAAAAGTAATCAGATGTGCTAAAGAAAAGACTAAAGTGAAAATAACAGAAGTAACAAAAATTGGAAAACCTCTTTTTTTTGTTACAGTATGTAAGTAAAAGGAGACAAACATAAATGTTAATAGTGAGACAAAGGCACAGAGAGATAATCTTGTGGATATAATGAAACAACACATGCCCAAAGAGTATGAACACGCATGATTTATGGTTTTATATTGACAAAAGAAGTAACATATACAGTAATTGCAAGCAGGGACGTTTCAAGAGAGGAGAGAAGAGAGTGGGCCCCCACTTCTCTGATGGTGAGTAGACTCTCTCATTCTGCCAGAGTCTACTGCTCCAGTCTTCCCGAACATGGCGCCTGCGCCTTGTTCCTGGGGACATATCCAGTGTGCATGTGCAAATCACTTGGAAATAGATGAAGCAGCCATTTTTCAATTCGATTTATGTCTCCGGGGCTCTGGAGGGGTAAGTATAATGTATTTGTGCAGTGTGTGCCGTAGGGGCCCCCCTGGACCCAGGGGCCCATGTGTCCAGCGCACACTACACCCATCATAGAAATGCCTATGAATGCAAGTCTATTTACAGAGGAGAATAAACTACCTTAACTCAAAAAGAACACCATTAACACCATTTACAGAATTATTAGTGAATTTTATCCATGGCACAATAGTGCAGTTAATGAAAGAATGAGCCTGCCAATTACAGACATTGACAATGGACCAATAATTGAAACAGTGGGAAAAAGAGTACAAACACTTCTGAGTCCAGCAACACACAAGATCTATAGCTACAAGGACTTCTTGTGTTGAAATCATGTTAAATTTGGTTAGGTTTTTAAATGTATATCAGAGGCTGGGTAGATGGTCGCATGGTACACAATATCTTCTGGTTGACTGTGCAACATGTCTGACCAGAAGATATTGTATGCGACTTAAGGGAGCCTGCAATTGTGGGGGCACACAGTACGATACAGCTGATATGTCATTCCCGTTTGGCTGGGAATTACACATTGTGTGTACCCAACCCATACCTCCCAACTGTTCCACATTTAGTGGGATGGTCACATTTTAATAGGACTGCCTCACTGTCCCTACCATGAGCCACAGAGTCCCATAGTGGAGAAAGTTAATTGAAATTACAGTGTAGAGGGAGCCATGTCTTTTTGTCCAAACAATAAATAATAATCAGCGCACATACAGTACAATTGGTTAAAAAAATGGTTTAAAATGAAACCTTGATGATCAGATATGTGCTTATTTAGTTAGCTATACATGGGACTCCTTTAATTTTATACAAACATAGAAACATTGAATTTGACGGGAGATAAGAACCACTTGGCTCATCTAGTCTGCACCTTTTTTTAAACATGTTACCTCAAACCATATTTGATCCTTATTTTATTTTTTTTGTAAGAATATCAATATGCCTATCCCAAGCATGTTTAAATTGTTCTACTGTATTTTCCTCTACAACCTCTTATGGGAGGCTATTCCACTTATCTACTACTCTTTCTGTGAAATTTCCCCTGAATCTTCCTCCCTCTAGTTTCTGTGCGTGTCCTCCTCTTCCTGTGAAGAATGTCTCCCACCTGTACCTTGTTAAAACCCTTGATATATTTGAAAGTTTCTATCATGTCCCCCATTTCCCTTCTATGCTCTAAAGTAGAGAAGGGAAAGGCCAGACATGATATAAACTTTCATCATATTCAGTATATGTTTGACAGAAGAATAACTCCACTTCTAATTTTGCAACTGTTACAATACTGTCAATCAGATTAAAGATTTAGGGCTACATTTACTATGTAGGACTATTTAAAACTAACTGTCATTGGTAGTTTCAGCCACTATATTCTTAGGGACAATTGCATAGAATTTCCAAACCATTTTGTATGGAATATAGTTTCTGCTTTAAGGGGCAGATTTATTAAGCTCGGTGAAGTGATAAAGTGTCTGGTTTTTATCACCGGCCAATCAGCTCCTAACTGTGAAGTTAAAGGCTTGGTTTGAAAAATGACAGTTATGAGCTGCTTGGCCGGTGATAAAGACCAGACACTTTATCACTTCACCTAGCTTAATAAACCTGCCCCTCAATCTCTTGCGGAAGACCACGGAAGTTACAGTAACTGTGAATGTACTTCATTGTAAGTTTAACCCTTTAATCCTTTCGCCGTGGATAAGACACAACTGCTAATGCAATGTAATATACAGTAGAACTCAGGTTTTTCTTGTAAAAGTAGGATCTGGGTAACTTATTATCTCTCTGAATCTTAGTGTAACCCATTGGTCATAGGATAAAATAGCTACACAACTATAGGCTAGAAAAGCTACAGGACTTACTATATCCAACCATATTTCTGCCCCACAGGTGGCCCCATGGCCGTGCAGGCCCATCGGGGAACTTCCCTCTGACTTCTACTGCCAATCCACCCCTGACTATTAATAAATACCAAATTAAAGGTAGTATTTAAAAAAAGTCTACGTGATTATAAAATAACAAAGATAACCACAAAAAAAGAAAAGGTTTAGTTTGCTTTCCTCCCTCTTTGTGTATAACTATATGCTTGTTCTTGCTTTAAACAACACACTGCACAAAGCAGATGCACTTCTCAGACAGCTGCAAGAAAGATGAAAAACCTCACACCGCTCCGAAAATTCACTTGGTTATGCACCTCGTAAGACATACAGTACCTTCAGCAGAGGCATCAATAAAATAATAAATAAATAAAATAATAAAATGGGCCACCCAAAAATGTACTTTGTTACATTTGCTTTCTAATTATTTGCATTCAGTCATGCACTGAGGAACACATTTGGATTGTTGTTCTGTTGTTATATTAAGCAGAACATCCAAATTACCTGTGTGTTGTAAATGCTCAAAACATTTCACTTTCAGAGCTGCTAACTACATCTCCCTGATTCACTTGGGTCTGCAACAACATTATTTCAATGTTCACCATAAACAACTGTTTCTTACATGTATAACACAGCCCAACAATGTTTAGTTGCCAAGGTTAGATGAATGCAATTTGGGTATTTAAGTTATTTTTTTAGGTTGCTGAATTTAAAAAATGATAGTTTTTTTTTTTTTTAAATTGACTAGTTCTTGAGATAAGTTATACCCTCAATAAATGGGGACGTTAGCCATACAATATGAGAATCTACCAGAATATTCATCTAGAAGGAAATACATGTGACTGCTGTAGTCAAGGTGTTTGCGCCGCAATCTTTCTCAAATATCCCCTCTCTGTATATAAGTGATTGGCCACGGTCTGTTGACAGTTGGCAGTTGAGCGGTTTACACTGTCTATTGTGATGAAGACGAGAGATAATGTTGAAACACGTTGAGCACCATCTCCACTATATCTCAATTTGCTCCTTTGCACAATACCAGACTGCACCATATCCTACACTTTATCCCGGACCAGTTTTCCACATACTTCCAGGACTCTTTTCATTTAGCAGCTTCAAGCAGTGTCATGCAAGGTATGCTTATACCACAAGGACTGCCTACAACAAATTTGCTCTGAATACCTGGACCCACTGGATAATTATCTGGAATTTGAACAAAACTTATGCAGCTACATTGATAAGGAGACCTCCAACATCACTTATACCCCATTCACACCAGAAATGCGGGGACAAACCCGGGAATTGAGTTCCCGGGACAAGCAGGGACATTCCCGGGTTTGGACCCATTCACACCAGAAATGTCCCTGCATTTTCTGGTGTGAGAAGGGGGCGGAAAGGAGGCTGGCAGGAGGTGGGGAGGAGGTGGGCAGTCGGCGGGATGGCGGCGGAGGTGGGAAGAATACTCACCCCGGTTGCTGGTCCTCCGTGCAGGCCAGGGATCCACACAGGCGGCGGCGCAAATGACGGGACAGGCTGCGGATGAAGTTGACGCAGCTCTCCAGCATCCTCACTGCCGCCGGAGAGCTGCGTCATCATCATCCACCGGCTGTCCCGTCATTTGCGCCTGCCGCCTGCATTAATTCCCGACGGACAGGACACGGAGGACACGGCAACCCGGGTAAGTATACCCTGTACCTTTCACACCAGCCAGGTCCCCGGGTTGAACCCGGGAACAACCCTGGTACCTAGCCGGGTTGAAATTTGCCCGGGATTTTGTCCCGGGAACCTTTCACACCAGCGCTAGTACCTGGGTTGTTCCCGGACTCAACCCGGGAATTTAGGCTGGTGTGAATGGGGTATTAGTCTCCATCTGGTAACTATCACGTGCTGGTATATTTCATTATCTTGTGGAGCCAATTCATAGCAGACCAACCATATCCATTTTTTTATGTATATGAATTGTTTTTAACACTATTCTATTGTTCATTATGAGAACTCACATTAAATTGTGTAAATTTTGATGAATTAATAAATGTTATAAAAATTATTTTATCAGTGGTAGTGTACATTCTTTAGTTTAAACCTAGCGCTGTACGTCCACATTTCCTCTGTCTATTGTGATACAGTTGCTTTTTAACTGGCGACATATAACGGAGCACTAATAGAGATTTGAGGACAATAGAACTCATCAATCTAATGTCTATTTATAGTTCTTTTAATCTTTTTTTTTTTGGTATACAGCATGTGCATACTGTACATGTATTATACTGCTTTCACATTGCAGAAATGGGTAATGACACGGTATTCTTAAATGGGACTTTAAAACGGGTCTGAGCCTTGAGACCTTTCACATTGCAGGTGAAAACCGTTTTAAAAATCATTTAATACCATTCAAACATTCAACCCGTTTAACCCCCAAGGGACACGTTTCAAGCCATTGAAATAGAGCTGTTCAAACTGCCAAAAAAACGGCTTTAAAACGTGTAGGACTCTGCTTTTTAACCGTGTTGAAATACCAGTTAACTTTAACCGGTAAATCAACTCTTGCACTTTCACATTGCAGCCTTAAACGTTTTAAAATGGAAAAAAAAACGGCAATAAAGGGATTTTTGTTAGAACTTACCATTTGAATCCCTTTCTCTGATATGGTCCTGGTGACACAGCTCAACACTGGGATGTAGGAGGGTCCGAAGGAGCCAGGCACCTATCCTAAAGCTTTAGAGGGTAGGCTCCTCCCCTACTGCATCCCGGACTCTTCAGTTCAATCTTTCAAAGCCACTGGAATACATTAACTCAGTACAAACGCCTGCACATATTATATGCACATTTTTAAAAAATAACTTTTAACCATATAACATGAAACATCATGAACCTGGCATACTTACTGAGCGTAAGGGAGGGATCGCTGTGTCACCAGGACCATATCAGAGAAAGGGATTCGAACGGTAAGTTCTTACAAAAATCCCTTTTTCTCTTTCAATGGTCCTGGTGACACAGCTCAACACTGGGACGTTCCAAAACCGGTCCTTTGGGTGGGTACGCTCAGGTCTGCAGCTCTCATTACTGCTCGCCCGAATGATGCGTCCTCCGACGCAAAATCATGGAACCTATAGAATTTGGCAAAGGTATGAACAGATGACCAAGTGGCAGCCCTGCAAACCTGCTCAGCTGTTGCCCCATGTCGAACCGCCCAAGAGGTGGCAACCGACCTGGTGGTATGCGCATTAATCCTGGCCGGTACAGGCCTACCAACTTTAGTATATGCAAACGCTATAACAGAGCGCAATCACCTAGCAATGGTCTGCTTAGAAGCAGGCCAACCAATTTTGTGTATGTCATACAAAACTAGCAAAGTATCAGTCTTTCTGACACTCTTAACTCTGTCCACATAAATGCGCAAGGCGCGCACAACATCCAAATTTCTCAATTTGTCCCTTTTCCTACAACCCTCTGGGGGGTTGGAACACAGGCAGAACTATCTCCTGATTTAGATGGAAAGCAGAGACTACTTTCGGTAAAAATTGTGGTACCGTCCGAAGGACAGCCCTATCATCGTGAAATATAAGGAAGGGAGACTTGCATGATAATGCTCTCAACTCCGATACTCTCTTTGCTGACGCCACTGCCAACAAAAATACCAGCTTCCACGTAAAGGAATTTAAGGTCAGCCGACCTTAATGGTTCAAAAGGCGCCTTTTGAAGACACTCCAACACCAGCGATAAATCCCATGGTGCTACTGGTTGTTTGTAGGAAGGTTTCAACCGAGACACCCCCTGCAGGAAGGTCTGTACTTCCGGTAATAATGCAATCCTTCTTTGGAAGTAAATAGACAAGGCCGAGATCTGTACTTTTAATGATTGAAGGCTTAACCCGGAGGAAAAGCCATCCTGCAAAAATTCCAACATTTTTGCCAATCTAAAGCGTGATGTGTGTGACTTCTGTCTTTCACACCATCGAATATAGGTCTTCCAGACCCTATAATAATTCGCTGAAGACACTGACTTTCTGGCTTTTATCATTGTGTTAACCACCGCCTCTGAGAATCCTTTATTCCTCAAAATGGCGGTTTCAACAGCCAGGCCGTCAAAATTAACCGAGCTGAATCCAGATGGTTGAACGGTCCTTGTTTTAGCAAGTCTGACCTCAGAGGTAGACGCCACGAGTCCACAGACAATCTCTGAAGCCTCGAGTACCAGGATCTCCTTGGCCAGTCTGGGGCCACTAAGATCACTGGGCTTGCCTGAGCCTGTATCTTTTTCAACACCCTTACCAGCATTGGAAATGGTGGAAAGACATAAAGGAGATTCCCCTCCTAGGGGATAGTCATGGCATCCACTGCTTCTGCCAGTGGGTCCCTTGTTCTGGCATAAAACCTGGGTACCTGATGATTGAACCTGGATGCCATCAGGTCCACATCCGGGGTTCCCCACCTCCGTGTAATCTGGTGAAACACCTGTGAGTTCAGGCTCCATTCCCCTTCCATCAGCTCCTCCCTGCTCAGGAAGTCGACTTCTATATTCTCCACTCCTGGTATGAATATAGCTGATAAAGCTGGAACATTCTGTTCCGCCCACAAGAGGATTCTGGACACCTCCCACATAGCCAGTTTGCTGCGTGTGCCTCCCTGGTGATTCAGATACGCCACAGCTGTGGCGTTGTCGGTCTGAATCCTTAAAGGAAGCCTCTGTAACCTGTCTCCCGCCAGAGAAATCACTTTCCACACAGCTCTCAGTTCCAAGATGTTGATCGGTAAAGCAGACTCCTCTGGAGTCCACAAGCCCAGCAGACACAAGTCCAAGACTACTGCCCCCCAGCCCCTGAGACTGGCATCTGTAGTGACTACCAGCCAGCTCCAGGACTGCAGGGACCGACCCCACTGAAGGGAATCCACCTCTGTCCACCATTTCAGGGAGGATCGAGTTTCCGAAGACAACACTATCTGTTCTGACTTCATGGTCTGCGTGTTTCCTGACCAAGCCGTCAAAATGTTCCACTGGAACACCCGAGAGTGGAACTTGGCAAACTGCAACGTCTCGAAAGACGCCACCATCTTCCCCAGCAACTTGAGGCACCTCCATACTGATGTGCTCCGAGAACCGAGAATCTCCTGGACCAAGGCAGCCAGATCCCTGGCCTTTGCCTCTGGTAAAAATACCCGATGTAAGTGGGTTTTCAGAACCACTCCCAGGAATTGGAGTCTCTGTGACGGCACCAACTGAGACTTTTGCAAGTTTAAAAGCCAGCCGTGAGCCTGCAAAAAACTGATGGCTTCTGCCAAATGACTCTGCAACATGTCTGCTGACTCCGCTTTGAACAGCAGGTCGTCCAAATATGGTATCACCGTGATTCCCCTCAGCTGAAGCACAGCCGCCATTACAGACATTATTTTGGTGAATACCCTTGGTGCTGTGGCCAGTCCAAAGGGCAACGCCTGGAATTGCAAGTGCAGGTCTCCTATCGCAAACCTCAACAGGGTCTGATGTTCTGGGTGTATAGGGACATGAAGGTACGCGTCCTGGACATCCATGGACGCCAAAAATTCTCCCTGGTCCAGGCTTAGTAGCACTGACCGTAGAGACTCCATTTTGAAATGGTCTACCCACAAATGGACATTCAGAGACTTTAAATTCAGAATTGGTCTGAAAGACCCATCTGGTTTGGGCACCAGAAACAGAGTGGAATAAAAGCCTCTTTTCCACTCCGCTCTGGGAACCGGGATAACCACCCCCTTCTCTAACAGAGAGTGAGCCGCTCCCAAGAGGGCTGTACGGAGCCGAGCCTCCTTTGGTAGTGGTGTGGGAATAAATCTTCTCGGAGGAAGACCTTTGAAGGGAATTCTGTAACCCTGGGCTATAATGTCTAATACCCAGGAATCCTGGTCTAGCAATGCCCATGCGTCCCTGAACTGTGACAGACGCCCCCCTACCCTGACCACAGCCGGGCAGATCCCCTGGCAGTCATGCGGAGGGTTTATCCTCTCCTTTGGTGTTAGGTTTCTTATGGAAGGAACCAAATTTTGACTTTGGGGCTTTACCCCTGGAGGACTGAAACTTTCCCCTAAATGACTGTCCTCGAAAGGATGCACCTCCTCTAGGGGAGGGCCGAAAGGATGGCCTAAAAGCAGAAAATCTTGATGTCTGCTTGGCTGCGGGGGCAGGCAGGAAGGTACTCTTGCCACCTGTGGCCTGCTTAAAAATCTCTTCCAGCTCAGAGCCAAATAACAGCTTTCCTTTAAAAGCTAATGCTTCTAAGGCCTTCTTAGACTCATTATCTTCCTCCCAAGCCTTAAGCCAGAGCACTCTCCTTGCATTGATAGACACTGGAAACTCTATTAGCCATCTTGAGAGCTTCCTCCTCAGCTTCTAGCACATACTCTGCGGCTGCTTTAAGCTTGTCCGCCAGCAGCAACACACAAGGGTCAGCATGTAAAATCGTGCACAAATCATTTGCCCACTCAATCATGGCCTTAGAGACCCAGGCTGAAGCAATCAGGGGACGTAGGGTGTATCCCACCCCTTCAAATATAGCTTTGAGGTTACCCTCCAGCTTTTTGTCCACAGGATCCTTAAAAGCTGCTCCCCCTTGCACTGGTAATACAGTAGCTTTTGACAGACGTGCCACAGAAGCATCAACCACTGGAACTTTTTCCCAAAGCTCCGCATGAGACTCAGGTATGGGGTACAGACTTAAGAATCTCTTAGGCATCTGCAGCCTTTTATCGGGCGCTTTCCAAGCCCCTTCCAACAAATCCTGTAAAGCTTCATCTGAAGGGAAGGTAACAGCTTCCTTACGCTGCCGTTTAAATACACCTTTAGCAGGAGTCTTATCCTCTACAGACAATTTTAAAGCCTGTTTAACAGCAGTAATCAAATCCTCCACCCCTGCGGCTGAGGAATCTTCAGAATCATCACCCTGCTCCCAGGGAATGTCTGCATATGCTCCCTCCTCTTCATCCACCAATAAAGGCACTGAGTAAGACCTTTTAGGGGTCCCCACAGCATCAACATCAATTCTGTCTAGCAAGTCACTAAACCTGTTGATCCCCTTTGCAGTATCCTGCATCACCTGTAGTAAAGCAGGGTCTGCCTGGGTAAGAGGCAAGGAGCCAGAGGACTGCTGAGATGATGGCATAGGTCTCTGAGAATCTACCAAGACATCACTCTGTCTGTCCAGCAATTGCACTAAAGCTTTAATAGACCTGCCCAGGGCACTAGCCCACGTGGGTTCAATTTGCTCTACCCTCTGGGGTTCACTCCCCATGGGTCTCACAGCAGCGCAAGCAATACACAAACCCCCCTTGGCCATCTGCTCAGGTACAAATTTCTGTGTACATACATTACAAGCGCTCAATGCATTAAGGGCTCCCTCCCCCAAAACCACAGCTTGTTGCTCAGACATGATGTAAAGTAACCACACAGTGCATTCAATGTACAACAGCATTTATACAGAGTCAATGCACCCAGCCACTTATCTGTCTGTCGGTTTCAAATGCGGGGAAACGATGCCCAGGAAATCCAAACACTCTGTCAGGATCTGTCAGCCAGCTCAGCTCAGCTGCAAGCGTTCCGAATGGCGCCAAAACAGAGTGAGGGAAGAGACCAAGTCCCTGCTGCTGCGGGGTCCGTGACTTTTGGCGCCAACCACCCCCAGACAGCCGCTCCCTTAGTAGGATCTCCTAGTTCCAGTATCTCCCCCTCGGCTGGGGACCACTTGGAACATGCCTGTAACACACTGCTGTCCTCTCATAATAGGAGCTCAGCGAGTAAGCTCCGCAGAAAATGGCCGCCGCCATCACGGAGCGCCTGTCCCCCATGATCCCCACCTAGCATGAAGCCGGTTTCAGAGCGCTCCGGAGCCCAGGCAGCTTCTTAAAAGAAGCTGTAAGCGCTGCACAGGGAGGCCAGACAGCGTCTCCCTTGTGCACAGTGAGCTGACAGGACGCGCTTCTGTCAGCTCCTGCTGCGCTAGCAGTGTGAGGATTCACTAATGAGAATCCTCACACTGTGCCTACCTAGCTAGAGTGAAAAGTTAATAAAATAATAAAAAACCCTAACTACACTAATTTTTCGGCTGCTCCCGCAGCCCTTTAGAATAGCACCCACTCCAGTGGGCACCTAACACGAACTGGAGAGTCCGGGATGCAGTAGGGGAGGAGCCTACCCTCTAAAGCTTTAGGATAGGTGCCTGGCTCCTTCGGACCCTCCTACATCCCAGTGTTGAGCTGTGTCACCAGGACCATTGAAAGAGAAATACCGTTTTAAAAGTGCGATGTGAAAGGGGTATTAGTAGTATTATTATTGTTATTATTATTTTATTAAAAGCTTACTAGATAAAGATTACAATAGTGAGATCCACCTCTACTCTTTTATTGTATTTTTTTTATGCGCACAAGATTTTATTGATATTTTATTTAACAAATAATAATTATATATTCATAAGGTGTGCGGTATCGCCATGCCAATCCTGTTTTCATACTGTACCAATTATCGCAGAGGAATTATTTTTAGTTTATGCACTATTAAGTGTTATATGTGTTGATTGATATTCTATTTTATATTATGATAAATTAGTTTTAATTAAAAATACAGGTTTCCCCTGTAGTTAGAGAGCATGCAATAATTACTTGATATATAATCATATACTGTAAGTACCATTCACTCTCTCACTTTAAGCACAGCACAATGATTATTCCTTTTTTCCTTTGTGTGTTTGGATTTTCACCAAATCCATAGTCACATGCAGCTTTTGTGTGTAATTAATTATCTTATGCATATTTGTTAACTAGATCCAATGCCGGGATTGGTAGTGCGGGTTCACTACCTAGAACCTAGCACCAATCTATTTAAACCAATATCATGTTCACTATCAGCACCACATAGTTACCAACAATCGCTTTAATATGATTGGCAATAAAATTTTCTGAAATGCTTGTATTATCTAATCTGATAAAGATCTATATTTGTGTAAATTCACCAATCTTTAATAGGATTTTTAGATTTTATAAACATTCATCAACCATTTAAAAACAATTGATTAATATAGACTAGGCTGATAAAAATATTTAGGTGCTTTTGCACCGTTGCCAAATCATGGTTGCAACATGATTGCTTGTCACTCCTAGGCCCTTATTCTGGTTTACTCACCAAGGCAATAGCAACACAGGTATTGCAGGGGGCCTCTGTCACCGCATTGCGATGCTAATCACATATGTTAGTACATATGCGATAGCATTGCTGCGGTGGTACGGTCAGGGGCGGCAATGTATTTTAATACATCCCACCCAGTGAGAGAGAGACGCAGATAGAGAGAAATTGCAAGGGGAAACTACTGTATCTGTGTGCAGTTTATACTGAGCAGCAGCAGTTCCAGGAATTCCTAGACTGTATAATTTAATTTGCAGTAATTGGCCCATTTTTCTTGTGGACTTTTATTATGGTGTATGGGATGGTTGTAACATTACAGAAAACGTAAGGTTAAATTCCGAGCTGGTGAAATGTTACAAATGTCAATGCTGAATAAAAAACAGGTTTTCTCATCTCTAGTTATCAGTACAAAAAGAACAAGCTGTAAATGCTGACACTATCAGAAAGACACAAGTGGTCTAGTAGCATGATAATGAAAAGATAAATGAATCCCCCCCTGAGGCAGGGCACTAGTACAAACCATGTGTCGGTTACACTTAGAATGTCACCTGCACCTCCATTGTTCCTTAACAGCTTGAGACATATTCTTTTTTCAAAAGAGTATTTGTTAAAGAGCAACACACACACACAAACGACTGCTGAAATATATACAATATACAATGTCATAGTAAAATGTCTTTGCCTGCTGAACACGCTTTAGAAGTCTTCTTTATATGTATCATGTCAATCCATAGTGCAGAATTTTACTTATTCTCGTTATATATAGGACCCCAGCTGTGCTATTCAGTGAGATTTTTGAATGATATTTCTGATTCTTCCTCCCCCGAAAAATGACATACCATTAATGGGCTTAGAATGCTGCACCTGCTCACTCCTTAATGCTGAAGCACAATAGTAGTCATAATTGCTGTGCCAATCAAAGTAACTGGTAGGCCCATGATGAACTGACATTTGCTAGCTTTTTAACTCTTTGTAATTGATGGGTGTCAAATGTGTCACCAACAATTGGGATTCCTACGTTTTTTTCTCTGACATTGGAATCCTGACTATCAGGAACCCAACATATGGAATCCCAACTTACATGAGCTATTTTGTCTTGTAGGGGTCCACGACCCCCACAGAGGGAGAATAGAATAGGTGGCGGTCAAAAATTCCCCAAATAATATTTCTCTTCCAGTTATAAGTTTGTCCAGAGCAGAAACCAGTGCTCCCAATGCCTAAAAGTGGCTGGGTGATAGGCCGGGAACGTGGGGATTACGTTAGGTTTTCTTCAGAGTATATCCTTACTGTGAAACGTGTATAAAACCTGCTATGCTGTAACTGAAGAATTGCTGAGCTGTTACCTTGAATGCTGTCTACCTGCTGCAAATAAAGAACTAGACTATATTTATATCCAGTCTATGTGATTCCTTGTCACTATTTACAGTACATCCTTGTGCAAATTACTTGAAACAAGCAATGAAAATCCTATTATTTTGATTTTCACCTTGGATTTTATTTCAACCAACATTTTAGAAGTTTGTACGACCTTTTTTGTTTTTCAAAAGCATTTTTACACAGTTTGGCATAGAATCCACCAAATTGGAACAGTTGTTGGGGATTTTTAGAGTCATGGTACCACACTTGAATCAATGCTTCAATCAGCTTTGTTTTCATTTTACAGTCCTTTCCTTTAAGGCGATGTTTGCAAATAGATTTTCAGTGGGATTCATGACTGGTGTGTTCCCAGGCTAGTCTACTACCTCTTTATTCTTCCCAGCCATAAAATTCTCCTGATCCTATTGGAGGATGCCTGATCCATCTGGGAATGTTTTTTTCCAGCTCTGTAACCACTTTGCTTTGAAGAATATCAATGTACTGAGCTGAGCGCATCATACCATCAACTGGCTTCAAGCTCCAGACACCATAGTAGCTGAGGCATCCCCCAAACAATTTGTTTTCTGGCTGTTTCACACACTGATTAATGTGAGATCACTGATCTTCTCTCCAGTTGACCTTTGAACATATTGACTTCTCTTTCCCTGTATAAAGAAATGGCTTTCATCACGGAAGATGACCTTCTGCCAGTCTTCCTTGGTGCAGTTTCTATATTTCTGAGCCCATTTGTAACGCTTTTCATTCATAGGTTTTGTGAGCAGCTGCATTTTCACCGGCCTTCTAGCCTTCCATCCAACTGGAAGATGTCACCTGTGCACTGTAGATGAGCTAACCTGTATTCCAGTATCTTTTAAATCCATATTAAAAAAAAAAACTGTCCAAAATCATCCATAAAATAAATTCAGAAGTCAAATTATTATTTTTTCAGAAGATGGAAAGAAATTAAGCATCAAAACAAAAAAATGCCTCCTGTTTCAATTAATTTGCATAAGGGTGTGTGTGTGTGTGTGTGTATATATATATATATATATATATATATATATATATATATATATATATATATATATACAGCGTGGAAAAAATGGCGGCACTTGGAGACTTGCAGTAAAAAACAACTCTTCTTTATAAGTACATGGTGCAAAACATACCAACGTTTCGGGAAGACCCCGTTATCAAGGTGCAGAAATACAACAATGTATTTTGACACTTAGTTCCCCACTAGTAGGAACTAACACTTCCAAAATACACCCACAATAGTGTCTTCAGCGCCCTAGCATTGTGATGTCTTCTACAATAATTCATTAAAATGAATAAAACATAATACATGAATAAATTATACACTTGTAGCTTCTTTTATTTTCAAGGGCTTTGGATCAGAAATAAACGCGTTTCGTCTCTCTTGGAAACTTCATCAGGGTTTTTTTTCTTTATAACATACACACCTATCTAGGCTCTAAATGATTGACGATCTGATTTCTGAACTGCCCAAATAGAAGGTTAATAGTGAACTCAACCATTTATAATAGTGTATGAGCCTTAATATATTTAAAGACAAGGGAACTTGACTTAAGTGCTACTGCACCTTAATTTTGTAGGCCCAATATTTTATATAACAGATCCAAAACATACAAAACAAATTCAAAGTCCCAATAGAACTTCTATCCAACATTCAAGAAAATTCAAGAAAATATTTCAGAATTGTACATCCCTTGGATAAAACAAAACTGGAGGAAATATTCCTTATCCTTATGTAGATGTATTACTGTTATAATGCTGTCATGCTGCTCGCTGCACTGAGCCACCGTATGGCATTTCTTAACAGCATAGAAACTCCCATAGAAACCAGATCTGATTTGTTCTAAACAGGTGACAACCAGAAGGGATATTGAAATGGAGAACGTGGGAAGCATTCCCTGGTTCAGTTAGCTACAAAGGGGCCGAATTTGTCCCCGTCGGTGTTTCGGCATGCGCAAATACGTTTGTGAGGGAAGCAGCCAGCGTTTACCTGTTTTCTACGCTGCAAACATATGCAGCCCAGCAAAAAGGTATGAATCAGGCCCAAAACTACCAATCTCATAACACCATCAGATCCCCATACAGATGGGTCTTGTCCCATCCTTGCTGGCGGGTCGCCAGAATGTACGCGCTGGCGACCCGCCAGCAGCCTCGCCAGCGGGGAGACTGAGACGCGCGTGCGTCTCACGCGCACGCGCGTCTCAGTCTCCGTCGCTAGCGCGACGGAAACCCTGTCCGTCTCCGCCTCAGGGAGACGGACAGGGTTAGGGGGGGTTAGGGGGGGGTGCGGGCAGGCGGCGGGGACCCCGGGTTACCGCCGGCAAGCCGGCGGGGACCCGGGGGAACGGATCGAAGCGCCGTCGGAAGGGGACGCGCGCGCCGCTCGTGCGCGCGCGTCCCCTTCTCACCATCGCCATGGCGCTGGCGGGGGATGGCGGCTGGCGACGCCAGCGCCATCCCCTGCAAAGATGGGACAAGACCCATCTGTATGTGTGATGCATGGGAGTTTCATGATTTTTTTTTTTTTGCAAAATCGCACTTAATTGGATTGAGCCCTACTTTTTGCACCTACAGATAGAGCCAACCTCATCTAGCCCTATAATAGGATTATGTGAGCCTGAGCTGTTTTACTTAATCATATGCTAATCCCCTACTGTATTGTTCTTTACATTGTATTGCTTCTGAGAACAATAGGCCTTGGTGAGCCATGGCTATCCAGAGAAGGCACCATCTGTATTATGAATCTCTGCAACATTTTCAAACCAAGGTATTAACATTAACTATAGGCACTATCTTCCTTGTGTGGGCTTCCTCATATTGCAGCTATGTCAACCACACTACTGCAACCACACAAAGCTGGGATATAACTAAGGAAGACATTTAAGATGCATTTAAATACTAAAAATCTTGTAAAGCCTCAGTCCCTGATGGCTACTCTGTGGCATAATGTACTACAACTCTCTTACTCCCCGATTAGTGTACCATTTACAATCTGTATTTAATCATATGTTTCAAGGACAGGCTTTTCATCCTTTGATGACTAAAACAACATTAATGATGATTACTTAAACCTCAAAAGATCCCTTAATATGTTCTAACTCTTGCCTCATTTCTCTCAACACCTACTTAAAACTCTTCACTAAAGTACTGGCTAGCAGATTTACCTTCCCATTGTTTCTGAGCCATCTCGTTCAAGTGAATTTTATCCCATCTAGGCAATGTTTTAAGTAAAGTGGATTCACAGAATACATCCGACACTATAGCAATCAACATAAAACCTACTGCTTTCCTTGGATGAGGACGGCGCCTTATAGAGGATTGCCTCTCCATTTATAGCCTTATACCTTAAACAGTTTGGATTTGGTGGAAAATGTCTGTCAGCCATTAGTGCATTACATCACTTTCTTTTAGCATTGGTACCAATCAGCAGCTTGCACGCAATCCCTTCTCTTTTGCTAATGAAAGTAGACAGGGGTGCATTCTTTCCCCATTCTTATTTGCATTGGTTATTGATCCCTTGGCAGCAGGATAATGTTCAATCTGAACATTTGAGGGATATGCACTATTGCATAATTTTATAGGATATTATTTGGACCCTAACGAAACTATTCACTTTCCAAAAACGGTATGATTTTGGAACAGAGCTTTTAACACTCCACTTACTTATATAACCTTTGCCTTACCTTAGTGTCAAGACTTCGATAACATATGACGTATAAATTGAATTACCATAACCCATCTAAGCAAGACCTTCTTCACTGGAAGAAAATATTATATTTCTTGGATCAGTAGGATTTATACTATAAAGATGAATATTTTACTCAATTTGTTATATATTTTTTTCAATCCCTATCTGTCTCTGTTCCCTCTTGGACTTGCCTTGCTTCAAACATTCTGTAATAAAATAATGTGTTATATGGAATGACAAAAACAGGGGTCTGCTGGACATGGCCTCATATCTGGAGGACTGGGGCTTTCTTTGTTTCATTGCTATTATCATGCTACATGTTAACCTATGACCTGGCCTGTTCAACCTAATTATAAACTAATTAGAAATGAATTGACTGATACAAACGCATTAGCATTTTTGGCTTAGTATAGACCACATTCAGACTGTACTAGCTAATAACTTAATTCTTTGCATCTGGGATTCTTTCAATAGGGCTACCACCTGTAATTTACCCAAACTTTCTCAGATTTTGGGCAATCCTCTTTATCCCCCAGGCCAGAAAGATTGTATATTGCTTGAGTGGAAAGCTATGGGAATTACAGAATTCTGTCATACAGTATATTTGTATAATTTGACCCAATATCCTTTGCAGAGATACAACAAAAATGTCATATTTCTGGCAATAAGTGTTGGCACTACTGCACCTTTTTATTCTCCACTTTGTTTGAGTCCCGCTTGACACGTCCTCACTGAGGCAACTCATGAATATGAATAGAACACTTCAGGGGCTTTCTATTTCTCTTTTATACCACAACCTTTTTTTGCACCATAATTACATACAATGACTATAGACATCACCGTGGAACATTGAGCTGATAATGACAGCAGGGAAGAGTGAACACCTGGGCAGAGCTCAGGGAAGCTGACAATGTGTCCTGGCGAGGAGCAGCGGGTTTTTTACTGTAGCGTCCATAGCTGTAAAAGCAGTGCTTGTATGGGGTGCCCAAACGGGAACATTTGAATACCCTGCTGTGTATTTCTATGGGGCTTGTTATTTAATTGTTTTAAGCTAGGTGGCAGACAGAGATTTAGATGTCTTTTTCTGGTCTTAAGCATGTCTTTCATATCTTCAGCCTCTAGGGAGGTGCTGTGTCATTTTAATTTAAATTTATAGGGTTTTTCTAAAGTTAATTTTATTTAAGTGATGTTTCTAATTTTATATTCAGCACTTGTATGGAGGTTCGCTGTTACGGGTATGGATTGTTAGGTCGACACAAGAAAGGTCAACACTCCTTAGGTCGATACCAGATGGTCGACAGGCAGAATGTCGACAGGGTCCTTATTCAACCAATGGAAGGTCGACCATGCAGAAGGTTGACACTTATTTTAGATTTTTTTTTTTTAGGCATCTAGACCTAGACGTCTAGTTCTGGACACTGTCTAAGTGTACGGCAGCCCCTCACATTGTACGGCAGTTACCACCATTCTGAGGTAGCGGTAGCCCATTTTAGCCTATGGGCTACAGCAGGTGTCAGCGCTGACCGCGCATGTATATGCAATCCTTATACATGCCAATAAGGAGCTGCGAGTAGAGACGGGGGAGGAGGAGTAGAGAGGGTAGTGAGGACGGAGCAGTTCCACCTTCAATTACAACTTCCAGAACTCAATTCCGCTCGTTCCAGCCCACTTTAACCACTGGGAATAGACCTTCTATTCATGCATATAATGTACAGCAGGTCTATATATTTTTACTTTATTATATGATATTTTTTGTCTTATATTAAATTAATAGTAATTTATAATAAACACATTTTACATGAACTATAATAATATGTTGTCTTATGCATGAAAAAAAAAAAAGCAGTATTTCCTTTGCCAGGCTAAACTATATGATGATGATGATGATGATGATGATGATGATGATGATGATGATGATGAAGAAATACTGGCACAGCACAACACACAAAAGCTACATTTACACTATTCAGAGACTGATTCATTTTTCAGTAATGTAATGTTCGTGCGAAATTAAATAAATACAACAATAATCATTGCTATGCTAAAAAGTGCAGCTAAGATGTTATATTGTCTTAAGTATTATATCAAATAAATATTAAAATAATGAAGATATACAGATGGGGCATGGCTCATCTTTGCAGGGGATGGCGATGGCGACGCCAGCCGCCATCCCCTGCCAGCCGCCATCTGTATAGCGAGAAGGGGACGCGCGCACACGAGAGACGCGCGCGTCGCGCTTCCAGAGCTTCATACGGGTCACCACCAACTTGTCGGCAGTCACCCGGGGTCCCCGCCACCTACCCGCACCCCCCCCTAACCCAGTCCGTCTCCCTGAAGCAGAGACGGACAGGGTTCCTGTCGCCCCGCCGACGGAGATTGAGATGCGCGTTCGCGTGAGACGCACACGCGTCTCAGTCAGATGGTGAGCCGGGCTGCTGGCGGATCGCCAGTGGTGACGTTCTGGCGATTCGCCAGCAAAGAAGAGCCCGGCCCCATCTGTATATATTAAATGTTCTGTATAATGCAAAACGGTACTTGTTTCCTAGCAGGGCGCCCATCGGGTCCCATCGCATACCTTAACTTAAGGTATGCGATGGGACCCGACTGACCCGATTTCGGGCTTTTTAACAGCTTTCCCGACAATGTTAAAATTGGGTCCATCGCATGCCATTATAATGGCATGCGATGCGACCGACCTGATTTTACATTGTATTTACATGGCCATTTAAAATCCGGTCCATCGCATGGCGAGCGCAGCGAGCCTCGCGAGGGGACGCGTAATACGTCTGAAGTAATGCGCGTCTTCTCGCTGGGCTTGCTGCGCTCGCCACGCTTCGGGCTCGGTGGCTCGCTGCGCTCGCCACACTATATAAAATCAACTCCACGCCGACGTGGATAGTGGGGGTATGAAAAGGTCGGAGGATGTGTACCGCTGCCCCTCTCGGGGGCTCGCTGCGCTCGCCACGCTTCGGGTTCACGTTGATTGTGGCGTGGCGTTAACAATGGGGGGCATACAATGAAAAATGGGGTCTGGGGGGCATTTAAAATTGGGGCCAATGTAAAATCGGGTCTCGGAACATTTAACATTGGTTCCAATGTAAAAAATCGGGTTGGTCGGGTCGATTTGGTTGCATGAGATGCGATTGACCCGATTTTTGCGACCCAATTGTATACAATTAAAATCGGTGGCGCCGTACTAGGAAACAAGTACCTGCAAAACATGTAATATTCAAGTAAGCCCATTATACATTAACTAAAGTTGATGTACGGGATGCGGTCAATTTGCCGGCAGTCGGGATCCCGGCGTTCAGAATCCCGACACTGGAATCCCGACTGCCGAAATCCCGAAACTTTCTCCCTCCGTGGGTGTCCATGTCACCTATAGAGGGAGAATAAAATAGCGTGCCGAGCGTAGCGAGGCACCGGGCCCGCTGCGTGGCGAGTGCAGCAAACCCGCAAGGGGGGGCGATCCACGTCCCCCCCATGTCGGGATTTCGACGGTCGGGATTCCAGTGTCGGGATTCCGACCGCCGGGATTTCGTATCGAATCCTGATGTACATACATTTTCAATTATTTAAAAAGAATAGTTATTTTGCTTTTTTTTAATCTCTAATGTACAAATAGATTGCAGGTAGCATACATGGTACCACAGGGGTACATGGGTACCCCCTCCTTCCCCTAGTGGGCCCCACTGCCTGGAGGTGGGGAGCAACCATTCCACTCAGTCGTTCCAGATTGTGCACTTGAAATTATACATTATATATAAATACAGTATGTTACATTATACTGTACAGGACTATGATGTCGTTTCTGCAGTGAAGTACTGTTATTATTCTGGTAATGTTATGTTTACTATATATATGTTTTTAAGGGGCCCAGACCATGCGCTCGCTAATTATTAGATAAGCATGGGCCCCTAGCATTGCATTGCCCAAGCTGATTGCATACTGTATTTTAGTTTTGCTATGGATCAGTGGCGTAACTACTTATTATGCGCTCCCCCGCCGCAAAAAAAAATTGCCCCCCACTCCCCCTCCCCTTGGTGCCCCCCCATGCCCATACCTGCCCACCCGCTGCTGTCTGCGGTAGGTACCTGCCTGTCGTGCCGTCACGGTCCCGTAGCGCTGGCTCCTACTGCTAATAATGAAAAGTGAGTCTTAGAAAATGGCTGCCCCCATACTGCAGACAGAAAACTGTCTGCAGTATGGAGCCAGCGCTAACAGAAACGGGACTGTGACGGCAGTCATGGCACGGTAGGCAAGTACCACAGACAGCAGCGGGTAACTATAGCCCCGCAGACCCCCGGCGCCCAAACATTCTCTGCGCCTCCCCGCCACCGCGGGGGCTGCGGAGCTATAGTTACGCCACTGCTTTGGATATTTTTCTAGATACCCTTTGCGTCTAGAGCACAAAGTAGGTAATATTATATACAAAAGGACAATGTAGCACTGAAGAGCTTAATTTTTTTTTTTTTATTTGTGTCTTGCACTTGATTTCATTAAGTAAGGAGCAGTGATGGCTCCAGAGGCGGAGCTACAGCACCGTTCAAAATTAAAATGGGGAACCACACCTACTGCCATCAACTGCCATTACAAACTGACTCACTGGCAGTTGGTGCAACTCCTGTATTTGAATTCTGAACTGTACTGCAGCTCTGCCTTTGGATCAGTCACGGGTAAGAGGTCTCACTTGAAAAGATTATATATATATATATATATATCTATATATATATATATATATATATAGATATATATATAGTGGAACAAAAACACGTCACTCCGGGGCTGGTGTATAAACATTAAGTTTACTGCGTACTGTCTACGCCGTTTCGGGCTGGGCCCGTCTTCAGGACATTTGCAGTAGTACAAACAAAGGTGAAATATATACCTTACCGGCTATTCAGGTGCCTCCCCGCCGCCCGACGCTCACCGTCCGTGTCCCGCTGCTGCTTCCGGTCAGAAGGCCGGAAGTGACATGGTGCCGGCTCTGGGAGCCGTCAGGAGTAAGGGCAACACTGTGGGCATAAAAATGACAAATCAAAACGTGCAAGAATGAAGACTCGCTGTTAAGCGAGTATAAGTGACATCAAAAAAGTGCTTGTAACAGTGATAAACAATGGCATATTTGATAAAAATACATACATAAATCAACAATCGACATCCTATGTGTCGTTACTCTAATGACTGAATAAAGTGCTGAACTGTGCAATTGATCAACCACATGGTGGCAGTGTGCACCACTGATATGATATCCTTCCCTCAGTGAGGGGGGCGTATTCTTGTATCCCTGATATCTTGATAAAGTGCTAGTGCTTGTGACTTAATATAACAGAAAAATTTTTTTTCTGTCTAAACATGTTTTTTTATTTTGAATTGAAGTGACTATTAGTGGTGTATTCATCCTATGAAATCATGCTCAATGCTGTCTCTCCTCAATTTTACTGTAAACCCCCCATTATCAAGCCCTACACATCTTTCCAAGATTCGGTTTGTGTTCAAAGGAAACAATTAAAATTGATGGCCTCATTTAGCCCCCCTGGGTTAACAGTATTTAGGGTGTAGATCCATCGGCTCTCCAATCGGAGTAGCTGTCTGTCTCTATCCCCTCCCCGTGGGCATATAGGTACATGGTCTATAATAAGGTAGCGTAATTGTGCCATGCTGTGTTGGGCCTGTGCATAGTGTCTGGCCACCGCCTGATCACTATGTCCCACTAGCAACGCCGCCCTAATGGCCATCCTATGTTGGGCCATGCGTTCCTTGAACTGTCTTGCTGTCTTGCCCACGTAGTTTAACCCACATGGACAAGACAGCAAGTAGACCACATATTTAGAACTGCATGTGAGGGCATGTTTTATTTTATATTCCCTCCCTGTGAGGGGATGTTTGAAGATATTGCCCGTCAACATGTAGTTACAGGTTGCACATCCTGTACATTTGTAGCAGCCGGCCTTTCTGCTTAAAAAGTGCTGTGTGCTTGATTTAGGAATCCTACTTAGGTCTGTTTTTACCACCAGGTCCCGTATATTGGGGCCTCTCTTATAACTGGGCATTAACCTGGTTTGGTGCAGACTTTTCAGATCCGGATCCGTGCTAATCATGGGCCATAATGACTTTACATTAGCTACTATGTCAGTTGTTTGGGTGGAATATTGTGTCACCCATGTTAGCATGTCAACTTTGTCATCACTGTGTTCTACATTGGACCTCAGCAGTTCCTCTCGTGTTTTTGCACACGCCCTATCCCTGGCTTTAGACAGCTCTCTTAAAGGGTAACCCCTCTGTAAGAATTTATCTGTCATCTCCTTTAATTGTTGATCCCGCACTTGTGTGGTATTATTAATGCGACATACTCGTAAGTACTGGGAATATGGGAGGCCAGACTTGGTGTGTATGGGGTGGAAACTGCCGTGATGTAACAAATTGTTTCTGTCTGTGGCTTTAGTGAACAGTTGGGTATTGATGGTGTTCCCTTCTACTGTGATCTGTACATCCAAGAATTGTATGGTTTTATTGTCCAGTTTGTAAGTGAATTTTACCGGACTATTGGATGCATTTTGGGTCTCGAGGCAGTTGATCAATGCATCCTGGGGTCCTGTCCAGAACACCAGGATGTCATCGATGTATCGATAATAAAGTGCTATGTGCTGATGCATAGTGGGTGTAAAAAAGATCTGTTTCTCCACTTGATGCATAAAAGCATTTGCGTATACTGGAGCTGCCGCAGAGCCCATTGCACAACCCCTGTTCTGATTAAAATATTTGCCATCATGGATAAAACAATTGTGAGTCAAAGTAAACTTTAAAATGTCCAAAAAGAACTCTATGTCAGGACCTGTGTAATGCACGTTGCCCGTGATTAGGGTTCTAGCAGCTTCTATTCCCTCCTCATGGGGGATGCACGTATAAAGATTACATACATCGATACATGCCATGGTTAAATTCTCTGCTACGTGTGTGAAACTTGATAACTTTTGTAGCAGCATGGTGGTGTCTTTTAAATATGTATCCGTGCTTTGTATACAGGCCTGCATATGATGATCGATGTAAATGGCTAAAGGTTCGCACAGAGACCCCCGGGCAGATATAATAGGTCTGCCAGGGGGTCTCTGGGCGTCCTTGTGTATCTTTGGAATTGTATAGAACAAAGATGTCTTGGGCTTGAGTCTCAAAAGGCGCTTCTTGAGGTCCGCTTGAATTTGTCCCTTATCCACCGCTGAAGTCAGTAAGGAATTCAATTCTGCAATGTATTGCGGAGTTGGGTCTTTGCTCAGGGGGGTATAGGTATGTCGGTCCAGGAGTTGGCGGTCACATTCTTCACGATAAATGGCAATGTCCTGTACCACTATCGAACCCCCTTTGTCCGCTCCCCTTATTGTGATGTCCCTCCGGTTGGACAATGCTCTCAAAGCCTCCCTCTCCTCTTTCGTCACATTGTTGTGTCGAATAGTTTGGGCATTGGTGCATTTTAAGTCCATCATCCGTGAAAACGTTTTGAGGGTTGGGCTAAAGGATTGGGGGTCGAAAGTGCTAATAGTGCCTAATTTTTTATTAAGTGCTGAAAAAGTGTCTGGTGCAGATTCCGTTTTGTTTCCTTGCTTATCAAAGAATTCGCGTAGACGCAATTTTCTTTGGAACTTGTAGTTATCCACCTTTTGTTGGAAAGCATCTTGTGTCACTGTTGGGACAAAGCTCAACCCTCGGCTGAGTATTTTGGTCTCAGCAGGTGTGAGGGGAACTGATGACAAGTTAAAGATCAAACTTTGAGTCCCTGCTGGGGTTTGCGCCTGTTGCCCCCTTTGGGCCTGGCCCCCCCTCCTCGTGCGTTTTGGGGGTTTTCTGGGTCGAAGTTGGGATCGATCCCCTTCGATCTCGTGTGTACCCCTAAAGGGACAACCTGTCGTCGATTTCTTCTTCTTGAAGGCCCCTGTGTGTCATTTTCGCTGGCTGAAGTGCTTGAGTATTCATTATGTGGATTTGTGGTTCGTCTGTCCCGTCTGGCTCTGGGCGGTCCCCTACCCGTGTCATTGGTTCCTGAAAGTAACCACTTATATACTCTGTGCTGTGTATAGTCAGCTTGGACCTTAAAGAGCTTCTCTTTTTTTTAAACTTTAGCACCTCTCGGCGATGGGCTTCAACTTGGTCAGTGAGTTTGGTCAACCAGTCGTTATTAGTTTCACCTGTTAAAGTGCTGGAGTGCTCTTGCTCAAAAGTAGTGATTTTTTCTCTGACTAATTTCAGCTCCCTCGTGGATTCCTCTATCACTAAAAGGATTAAATCCATTGAGCACTTATTTAAAATACTTATCCACCGTGTGCAAAAGGCAGGATTAAAACGTCCAATTGTGGGTACATTGTGCACCCGGAAACCCCTGGGAATCTGCTTGTTTCTGAAATAATCCGACAATGTGATGCCGTGCATAGATATATATATATATATATAGATATATATATATAATAATTTATTATATTTATATACATCACATCATCACATTTTGTTTATCTGCTATTACGTAGATGAGCCACAATGAGTTTGCACCACAAAAAAGTCATTAATACCAATTCAGAGGTAGCGTAGCTACAGTACAGTGACCATTTTATTGTTACAAACAAGTGACATAGACAGGTGCTGCCTGTCCAGTACTGTACATCTAGAAATCTAATATTCTTTGATGCTGTACTGTGAGGTACTGTGTTTGACAACTGTCAGTCAATACATATTATTACCAGGATCCCCTGGGCACAGTTGCCCACGAAGTCACACAGTATGGTATTATACACACCATGATATTTATTCAAGGAACTGTTATACAGACACAAGGGAAACACTGAGAGTCCAGAATCAGCACATAAACAAACAGCGGTAACTGCAGGATAATTCAGAGTTCAGAGTGGTCACAATAGCAGAGGCAAATTAAGTCCCAGGTAAATGAATAATAAATAATGGCAGTAATTCAGAGTTCAACTGGCAGGAAGGCAGAAGCAAGGAAAGTACAGAATAAGCAAATAATACAGAGATGGAGGAAACATAATGAGCAGTCAGTAGTTTCTGTGCTGTCGGTTTCAAAACTCACAGGAGCTCAAGGAACACAAGCACTGAGAAACAATGATCCAGCAATTAGACAAGTGTTAGGTAATGAGCAGGCAATTACCTGAAACCTACTGTACTGTAGTCAGAGATCAAACGTAGAAGAGCAGCACCTCTGAAAGCTTCCAGAACTGCAAATTGCTTATGGAAAGTGGTGATCCTTGGCAGCAATACTGGGAATCATGGCAATCCCAATCTCCCAAGTAGAGGATTCCAGGTGCACCCGAGAGAAACACTCAGAACCTGGTAGACCTAATGAACCCCAGGACCGTGACAGACTGACCAATACTCAAAACCTTGTCAGACTGGATCATACTTGCCCAGACTGGGCAGCAGAAAGATAATAATGCCTGGAGGTGTGAACAGACATTACCTTGCACCTGAAGGCATAAGATGACAATAGTTTGGAGTGTCTGCACCCTCTTAGCAACTGGCAGACAGGTGTCCCTCACAGGTAATGTGGAATCGAAACCTCCTTCTTGGAGAGGCTAAAACTCTGAACCTTCTCCTTTATTCCAGGTGCCATATTATATTGCTTTACTGAAAAGTCTAAAAGATTTTAAAAATGTTGAAAATAATCATGTTGACATTTATGTGTCGATCATTGCCATCTTGACCTCTTGGCCATGTCAACCATATTATTATCCTTTATTTATATGGAGCTGCAAGGGATCCGCAGCGCCCAATTACAGAGTACATGAACAAATAAGTAAAACAGTGATTTACGGTTGAATACAAAAGAGGACAAGTACAGGATACATAAATATAGCTGCATCAGCTGAGGACATTGGAATAAGTATCAGCGTGGCAGAAAATAGCAGGATTTGGGCCCTTATTCTGGTTCACTCGTAAACGTAAATTCCTTCTCAAATGGACATGGACAAAACCATACGCACTGCAGGTGGGGCAGATGTAATGTGCAGAGAGATTTACATTTGGGTGGGTTATTTTTTTTCTGTGCAGGGAAAATGCTGGCTGTTTCACACTGCAATATAGATCTCACTTTGAAGTAAATCCCACCCAAATCTAATTCTCTCTGCACAAGTTACATCTACCCCACCTGCAGTGCACATGGTTTTGTCCATTTGAGAAGGAATTTGCCTTTGCGGGTGAACCAGAATAAGGGCCTTGGTGCCATCAAAAATGGTTTAAGTAAGAGAAGAAAAAGCACATTCTAAAGGGTATGTCAACCATATGTTGTCGATGTACTGATTGTCGACCAAGACATTGGGGGGCATTCATTCCCGGATCCTGACTGTAAGGACGAACAGACTGAATAACTTCTATTGTCTGTCAGACATTTGAATACCCCTTTTTTCTGCCTTCACTGTACAGTATTTCAGTTTTGGAGCTTGTTCGCATATTATTTTCTATACTTATCTATTTTATATAATCCACATTTTTTCTGCATGGTCAGTTATCTCATCACTTTATCCTTTTGTTTTTGTTTTTCTGTTATATTTCTTCAAATCCTGCTCTTGGGAATGTAAAAATCTTAGCTCTGCTATGACCACTTAAAAAGCATTGGAGCGTTCGCTGTCACTTGTAAACAACTGAGAGCATATATTGTTATGTCAATCCATGGCTTGAATACTTGCTGGAGGCCTTCACTTTGTTCTAACTTGTAGCTAAGAAGCCTTAATAATAGATTGTGTAACAACAAACCTGATGAGTAAAAAAAGTAAATAATCTAGCGTTATAAGGCTCGTGTAGAAGCAACAACACGGACTGTTAATTATAAACTAAGGTTTGTGACTAACCTGATGAACAGCAATAATATTGTACTTTACATTTGTACCACTATATTAAGCTTATTACTAACCCCTTACACACCTCCCCTGCCCACACACCCACCACCTCCCTCACACATATCATACACTGCTCTTTCATAAATATGTTTTCATGCTGACGAAGACATTATGGGCCAGAGTTGCATGTAAAGCAGTCAGATATTCTGTGATTGGATATACTAGTAATGCTGTGTACACACGGTGAGATTTGACATTAGATTTTGACTATATAGTCAAAATTGCATGCAGATCTTATGCATATCGCATAGGGTTTTTACCTTACGATCCCGGTGCGCGCTCCTGTGACAGCACAAATTGAAATCCAGATAGACAGGGTAGCAATGTCTTTATAGTGCAAATCTAATGCAGATTGTAGGAATTGTACAGAGTTAGCAAAGGTTGCATAGCAGTCGAATCTTAAGTCGAATAGCAAGGGAATCTCACCGTGTGTACACACCATAAATGTGAATCTTGTCTAGATGTTTTAGCAAGCTTCATCTATGCATCGGCACCACCCCCATGCACTAGACAAGTAGCCATCATAGTCATCTACACCTACAATGTTTAGTAGGAACGGCCCCTTCTGAATAGCCTGCAATTCTATCTGCATGCCCACTCTGCAATTATACAATGTGTGTATGCACTGTTGCGCTCCAGTAACACCCAGTCAGTCAGAAGTGGAGATACAATACTAAATTACAGCAATGTTGGGTACAAGTGCAGTTTGCAAACATGATATGTTTGCAAAAGGAATCGGGTAGAACTCAAGTGTTATATGTTTTAATAAGTTGACCACTAAATTGATCACTTTTGCTTCTACCGTATAAATGTGTTTACATTCCATCTTCACAGTGCAATGATACAGTATGTCACCTGTCACTCAATAAATGTAAATATGAAGAAAATTAAGATTCTCAATTTCACATCAGACAATTATATCCTTCAGTTTAGATATAACATTTGTCTGAGAGTAATATGTAAAAATGCTTGTCTTTCTTAAATTATATAGAATGTATGACAGCAAATTTTGCTATCAATGTGCAGAATTTGAATTTTCCAGTGATTTCAAAATTTTTAAATTTAAATAAATGTACTTATTAGAATTATAATCATTTCTAAGGCCCGTCACATTCTATTACCATAAATGATCACTGTAATTATCACTATATTGTACACGCAGTATGTACTGTAAAATAGATTTAAACTACAAATCTAACTCTCTCTGCACACTTTTACACCACACCTTCAGTGCACCATAGTTTTGCCCATTTCGAGAACAAATTTGTCCTGCAATCAGGCCCTGCACATCCAGTCGCAAGCTGCTCACCATCAAATGTTTTTTCAATGTGTGCAGTCTGTGCTTTGCCCAGGAATTGCTTGCTGACTGTGATACAAACAGGCTGTTCAGGGCCAGAGATAATGAGACTTGATTCCCCTCAAATACCTGGGCCAGCTTGTGTTTTCCCTGACAATCTCAAAAAACAGCCGGTCACTACCTACAAACTCTGGCATTCTGTCACACACAGAATCTCTAGCACTGTGATAAACCTTCCACTGCATTTTCCCAGCAACAGATAAGCAAAAGTTAAAGAAAATGATGGGTGTGCTACTAATCTTGTAGCACCTCAATAATTCCGGGCACCTCACACAATGGCCCTTATTCTGATCTGATTGCAGTACAAATTTGTTTGGAAAATGGGCAAAACCATGTGCACTGCAGGTGGGGCAGATGTAACATGTGCGGGTTACATTTGGGTGGGGTGTGTTGAAACTGAAATCTAAATTGCAGTGTAAAAATAATGCAGCCAGTATTTAGCCTGCACAGAAACAAAATAACTCACACAAATCTAACTCTCTCTGCACATGTTACATTTGCCCCACCTGCAGTGCACATGGTTTTGCCCATTTTCCAAACAAATTTGTACTGCGATCAGATCTGAGAAAAGGCCATTATGATGTATGGATGCCCCGGTAAGTGAGGACACACTATTGTTTAATGTGGCACTTTTTTTCTGCTTTTTAAGATAGTCTGTGTCAGTTTTTTATTTATTTATTTATTCTTTGAAAGTATATTTAACATTCTAAAGTTAAAAAAGGGAAATGCATATAATTTAATGCATCACAATATATAAAGAATAACATTTGAATTTGAAATAAGAAAATTTCATTAAAATTTCCAATAATTTTGTGCATACTTTATCTGGTACCACAATACAGTACATTTTAGTATATGCAGCAAGAGTATAGTTGAGCAAAAGATTTTAAAGTTACTGTATTGTCAAAAGTGGATTTTGCATATTGGAACTAATTTAGATTTTATCGCAAAACACATTTTTTTCAATTGGAAAAACCCATGTGCACTTCAGGTGGGGCAAATGTAACATGTGCAGAGAGAGTTAGATTTGGATGGGGTGTCTTTAAACTGAAATCTAAATTACAGTGTAAAAATAAAGCAGCCAGTATCTACCCTGGACAGACACAAAATAACTCACCAAAATCCTGGGGTGGATTGGCCACAGATTCCTGGTAGGCCACCACACCTATGAGGCCACCTGTCAGTGATTGATTGATTTTTATGATCTGACCTAACACTGGAAATACTCATCTATGGCGGGTGTCCATCTATATACATTGTGATATCTGTTACAGGGACACGAGTGGGTGCTTTCTGGGGGGGGTGTAACAATTGTTGGTGTGTTTCTGGGAGAGGTGGGGATATTTGTTATAGTCAGGGGATTATTGTTATAAGTGGTTATTAAAATGTGGAGGTTTGTGGTTCCTTGTTACATCCCGCCATAGACTGTATACCGTGAATGGTGCATAGTCTCCTTCATCCTGCACTGATCCCTGCTGTGCGACGGGTGGGGTGTTTTGGCGGAGCAGAGGCGCCATGTAATCAGTGCAGCGGGGGTGGGGGCTGGGGCAGCACGGAGCAGAGGTAAGGAGACAGAGCTGCCAGTGCCACTGCTAGCTGTCATACAATGTGACAGGCACAGCACCTGACAATGATAGTGTACCTCACCATCTGCCACTCCTGTGCTCCACTACAGCGGTGCCTCTCATATTTCGGGGGGGAAACCTGCCCTATCCCCCCCCCTATTACGATGCCCCTGGTTAAGGTTCAGGGAGGGAGGAGGAGGTAAGCTGCAGAACAGACTGCAGAAGAACAGTCCATCAGGGATGGTCTCCCCCTCTGCAAGTGGATCTGCAGCATGAGCGAAAGCACAGGACACGCTGCTGATTGGTCAGAGCGCATCCTGAGGAATATTTTTTTTTGTATCATCAGATAAAAGTGGCGGTATGGCATACCAGCGTATACCGCCCTACTTCAATATATTAATCCCGTCTATTTTGGTGTTAGTTCTGCCTAAGTTTGATTTGGTGCTGCTCACATTTATTTATTTATTAATAGTTTCTTATATAGCGCAGCCATTGGCAAATCTAGAAATATGTTAATGGGTGGTCCCAGATTCAACTACAGTACTTTTGATGTATAGAGGGCGGGTTTTGGATGTGGGGTATGGTGCTACACTGGGTTGAGCACAGTTTGTGAGGATGGGGCTACTTAACTTAAGTATTCCTGATCTTTGATCTTCCCTTGGTTTCTTCCTCGTTTAGGTATTCTCTCATTGATTTTATGTGGAAGAGAAAAAACAAAGCTATGGAGGGGTTTAGGTTGAAACAGGGGTTTGGTGCAATTTTCAAGATGATGGTGTTTGTCCCAGGTTTATAATGCTTCTTACCTCACTTACATAAAAATGTAGTGAGGGTAAGCTTATCTGGGTATCTTTTTCAAGATGATCTGTGGGAGGCGTACCTCACTTGTGCATCTCTTTATCAACGCATGCATTGATAAAGAGATGCACATCTCGAAACGCGTCGGCAGGAGGAATTGCTATTGATTTTTTGGATACACACTCTCTGTTGGAAGGTTTTGTGGCACCTAATCGCCCCCCAAGGAAAAAGGTAGGACAGAGAATTTTTTCTCAAATATACTGAGTCTACAGTACCGGCCAGTAGCTCAGTACCAGTCCTGCCCTACTCCAAAAGTGGATGATAGTGCCTCCCCACCAGCAGACGGTGTAAATTGTACGGATAATATTTTTTTTTCCGTCTATTAAGATAATTATGTTGTAAAATAAAACTTTTTTACCAATTTTAAAGAAGCAAGCCTGGAGTGATAAAAGATACCTTAATGTTCGTGTACATACACAAAAAATCGTGAGTACCGGTACGCACCTTGAGAAAGATACCCTGATGCGAGTTTCTTTGCGTGTTAATGTGTAAGTGAGGTACGCCTCCCACAGATCATCTTGAAAAAGATACCCAGATAAGCTTACCCTCACTACATTTTTATGTAAGTAAGGTAAGAAGCATTATAAACCTGGGACAAACACCATCATCTTGAAAATTGAACCAAACCCCTGTTCCAACCGAAACCCCTCCATATCTTTGTTTTTTCTTTTCCACATAAAATCAATGAGAGAATACCTAAACGAGGAAGAAACCAAGGGAAGATCAAAGATCAGGAATACTTAAGTTAAGTAGCCCCATCCTCACAAACTGTGCTCGACCCAGTGTAGCGCCATACCCCACATCCAACCCCCCCCCTCTCTACAACAATAATTGGGTCATTTAGGAATAACCCTTTAGGGTGACGGATAGGCAGCACAACACTGAGAACTACAGCGCCCAGGTAATTGTCTTACCATTTTTTACTACTTTTGTAGTATGTAGGGAGAGAGGCAGAGAGACATAGGGAGAGAGAGAGGCAGAGATACTTTGGGAGAGAGAGGCAGAGAGACATGGGGAGGGAGAGAGGCAGAGATACTCTGGGAGAGAGAGGCAGAGAGACATGGGGAGGGAGAGAGGCAGAGATACTTTGGGAGAGAGAGGCAGAGAGACATGGGGAGGGAGAGAGGCAGAGATACTTTGGGAGAGAGGCAGAGAGACATGGGGAGGGAGAGAGGCAGAGATACTTTGGGAGAGAGAGGCAGAGAGACATGAGGAGGGAGAGAGGCATTGATACTTTGTGAGAGAGAGGCAGAGAGACATGGGGAGGGAGAGAGGCAGAGATACTTTGGGAGAGAGAGGCAGAGAGACATGGGCAGGGAGATAGGCAGAGGCACATTGGGAGAGAGGGCAACATGGGGAGGAAAACAGTGGTATCTCATCCAGTGCGATATTAAAGATGCATCCTGTCACCTCTCCCTCAGGCAGAGACCCAAAACTACTGTAGACTGTGTTAAAAATCCACAGCAAATACAGCACTGCCCCAGAGGAGCTACCTACTGCAGCTCCCTTATGTAAAGCCACCCCTGCCACTCAGTGTAACTATGTGATTGCAACTGGGGAGAGGGAGTAGAAACAGAGACCAGTGAGGATGCCGGTTATTGCCAGCTCATACTGTAAATTCCTGCAAGTGGGGAGGGGGCAACAGGCCACCACATCGAGTGATGTGAGAAAGGCACATACAGTACAGGCAGCAGGGAGATTTCACTAGCTGGCACATAAATCTCTGTGACAGGTGAGAGGGGACAGCTGGCTACTATCCGGCACATTAATAGATAACAGTTGGTGGAGTGCGGGCCGCGAGGTGGGCGTGGCTATCCAGAAGTTGGCACACAGCATACACGGAGCACAGAGGGTGAGGGAGAGATATCCGCGACATACTTACAGTGCAGCTATCAGAGGGGAAGAGCTTGCCTTGCCTGCTTCTACTCGGCACATATAGACCAGCGAGCAGGAGGGGGATGGGCTACAATGGGGGACTTAGGAGCCAATGGAGAAAGTGCACCCTTCATGCCTGGGCCCCGGTGGCAGAAGGAAGGGGCAGGTCTTTCTTAGAGGGAAACAGCAGCAGACTGAAGCAGCTATAGACGGATCTAATGGGTGATCCGGTACACCCCCGAACCACCCCTTAGATTCGCCTATATTCCATTGCGCTTTACAAAGGAGACAGTGATACAACAAACTGGGTATTTACAGACAGTCAAACGTATAAGGGCCCTGTTCGCAAGCTTACAATCTATACACGAGGCCACTTCTAGAAATGTTTTCAGGGCCACTTTTATTTTACAATCCATTTCTGCCAAAATCTAATGCTTTCTCACCATATTTCATTTGCCCCATCTACAGGACACATGGTTTTGCCCATTTTGAAAACAAATTTGCCCTGTGATCAGGTCTGATTTATGCCCATTGTCTGTATACAAACCATTATGCAGAAGCAGTTGTCACACAATAATGATTATCTTTGTGTACTTATGCAGCTGTAACTTGTATCTGTTTTTTTAGGGAGGATCTGAACATAATATTCCAGTTGTTATATCCAAAATATCCAAAGAACAAAGAGGTAAGTTGAGCAATGCCATGTACTGTAATATGAGTAAGTATTGCATTTCATTTTTCAAAACTACAGCACATATTCTTTTTGGAATGTTTTAATATATATTTTTATTTTAATAATTTAGAGTTTTACACAATTTAAAATAAAAATTCTTCTTCACACATACATACACACACATACAGTCTATATATATATATATATACAAACACGAGGACTCAGGTGAAGATACCTGGCGGCTTGCAGGGTATCAGGTGTCTGAACACTGCTGCGAGATGTCGCAGCAGTGTATGGGCTGGGCACCTAAAGAGCTACTATACTGTACTTGCTAAAGTGCTGGGAAATGGTGCTGATGATTCAATGTAAATGTATCTATCTATCATTCCTTTTTCCCCAAAAAATGTAACAGTGTAACGTGGGCTAGGTGAAATGAGGGAGATTGCTAGACTAATGAGGGAGAGAGGAAGATTGCTGCTATTTCAGGGAGTCTCTTGTTTTGGCATGGAAAGCTTCTTGCTATCTAAGAAGCAAATGAACTACATTTTGGGGATGGGAATCAGGCTCCTAAAGCTTATGTAGCTTTCTATAAAGGTGCTTTAGTAATGACAATAGTAGGAGAATATACTGCAGCCAGTCAAAGTTGTGTTCTTGATTTTACATCGAACTGAGTAATTTAAAGTACCCATGTATTAGTTCAAATGTACAGACATATTTCTGTATATTTTTTCTGAGCTTAGTATTCCACCCAGGCCCTATTTGTAAAATTGCCTCTGAAGTATTCATAAAACAGAGTTACCACTTTGGTAACTGAATGCAGCTGCTATTCTTCTAATGCCACTGGAAAGAAAGAAAATGACAGTTCACACTTCTGAGTTCTAATTTGATTTAAGGTCAGTTCTCTCTGAATTTCCACTTCAGCGATATTGGATTCCAGTGGAAATGGCCATTTCATGAACAGTACTGTATGTTCACTGAGAATAACAAGTAAAGCTGTGAGATGAACAAAAGAGCAATACATATTTTAATGTTGAATTCTCCTCATGTGTATTTTTGGGTGTAATTACAAATTGCTCTTGACATACAGGGCCACATATATTAAGCCTTAACAAGGAAAAAAAGTCAAGGGTGATAAAGAGTGATAAAGGCCCATGCAGTCAGCTCATAACTGCCATTTTTCAAACCCAGTATGTAAGATTGCATTTAGAAGCTGATTGGCTGGTACTTAATCACTCTTTATCACACTCCTTTATCACTTGTTAAGGCTTAATGTATCTGTCCCTTAATTTCCTTGATCAAAACCTTGAGAGAATACTACAGAAATAACTTAGGTGCTATATTTGTCATTTGGTAGATTGGCTGTGCTGATGTTCTGCTTATGTCTTGGTTAACCTACAATCATTTGCAGCACTCATATTTTTAAGCAAATTGCGGTACTTGTGTATTATCACGGCGCCCATCGTATCGCATACCATAAGGCATACGATAATATGCGATGCGATGCGATACAATGTTAGCAGATGTTATACAATTTCAAATTGTATACCATCGAATTGTATCCCATTGTATGGCATATACAATGGTATAAGATTTTAAATTGTATAAGCACCCTAATGGGTGTTTTCAATGTTAAATGTGCTCCTATAAGATAAATAATTGTATAAGCACCGTAATAGGTGCTTACAATGTTAAAAGCACCCCCACGCCACCCGTGCTATCAACGCCAACCCGAAGCGTGGCGAGCGCAGTGTTGGCGTTGATAGTGGCAGTGGCGTGGGGGTGCATTTAACATTGTAAGCACCTATTAAGGTGCTTATACAATTAAAGATTGTATATACAATTTAAAATCGCATCTCATTGCATTGTATGCCATTGTATGCCATATACAATGGTATACAATTTTAAATGGAATACAATTCCATACGACTGAATATCGTGGGCGCCGTGATAATACACAAGTACCCAAATTGCTTTTTCGACTGCTCTGGGATATCATCTAATTCTCATTACTAACTTCCACAACCCCCCTTCCTTCCCTGTTGTAATTACCAGAATAGATTTGTAACAACGCAACTTTGATGTGTTCAGAGACGTGGGGGGTAATTCAGACCTGCTCGCTAGACTGCATATATTCGCTGACTAGTGAACAGATAAACGACGCCCCACCAAACGTACACCCCCTCCGCCACCAAAATCCCCACGCTACCATGCAGGCGGATGTGTACCCACACATCCACTTGCATGCGGCTGCATAGAGGAAAAACATTGTTGATTGCTAACCTTCGTATGATTTTTCCTCCCTTTGCAGACAACATTAGTCTATACCTACTTTTATCCTGCACGGTGATGGCCGGAATGGAGGTGGGAGCTGATGTCATGTGATTTCAGGCGCCCACCTCAAGCAGGCATGAGCACGCCTGCATTCACACGTGTCCGCCCAACATTTCCATGGGAGTGCCCACCATTTTTGTGGGCATGCCCATTAAACACTGGGTGGACCCCAATAACTGCTCCATGCCTGCCCATTATTTAGCGAAGCCCCAAAGGCATTTAATACAAGGATTGGAGCATGCACAACATTGGGGCCCCATGATGCCTTACTTAGAACATGCACAGAATGACTGTTGTAAATATTGGTGGTAAAATGTGTCTCTCTACCTAAGTTTTAAAGATAGAAAGTCAACTTCTAAGATGGGTTAGAAATGTAGTCATGTCAGTTGCTAGGAACTGGCCCATTCATTTTCCCCTAAAACAATTAGAGCCCGCCAATGGCACAACAACTTAGCATTAACCAAGGGGGCAGTTCTATCTAGCAGCTCTACCAACCCATAATCCCTGATTTCAGTCACCTGTATCGCTGTTTCCTCCATGTTTGAATATAGTGATTTTTTTCTGTACTGTACCCATATTCTATACCACTTAGAAGTTTATATTTTCTTGAAGGAGTAGTAAAAAAGCAATTCTTTTTTACACCTCTCCAATTACTGTAGGTATTCTTTTAGGTCACAGGTTCTCAAGCTCGGTCCTCAGGACCCCACACAGTGCATGTTTTGCAGATCTCTTCACAGAATCAAAAGTGAAATATATATTTTATTATATAAATATGTATTAGCTCTACCTGGGGATCTTTTCAAACATGTCAGTAATGAATGCACCTGTCGGGTGACCTGGAAAACGTGAACTATTGGGGGCACCGTGTTTGTTTGTTTTAGGTTATCACTGCAGCTCTCAACAATGTGTGATAAACCCTCATGTCTGCTGGGCAGGCCTTCCAGATGTACTTGGGTATTAATTATTTACAGGCACATTTTCTGTAATGGCACTGCACGTAATGATGACAATAAGCAATTAGTGATGCCATGATCTTTAATCATTGCATTGCTGTCAGATACAGTATCTATATAACCACAAGTGCAGTGTGTGTAGTTTCTGTAATTGAAATAGGAACAACAAATAAAGTTGTGCATGGTTATGAGGAGTTGATGGGACTACCAATTTAAAACATATAAACAGTGTGTCAGCCCAATTTAGTAACAAAAGTATCAAACAATATATAAATCAAACATTACAATTTATTTGTGTCAATGCTAGAGGATCTGACAGTTTAAAACAGACACAATAATAAAAACATTACGAAGTAACCAGTAAGAGGAAAAGTCCTTTTAATCAGTGTAAAAATAAGATGCTGACCAGATAATAATCTGCGGGAACAATCTTGAAGCAGCCCGGGGGGGGGGGGGGGTTAACACTGCTGCCCGGGGGGGCATGTTAATGCTACTGCCCAGGGGGGTGGTTAACGCTGCTGGGTGTTAACGCTGCTGCCCGGGGGGTGTTAACGCTGCTGACCAGGGGGGGGGGTGTGTGTGTGTTAACGCTACTGCCGGGGGGGTTACAGACCAGGTTCCACACTACAGCCGCTTCCGTCCACCGCACCGCCGCACTGAAGTCCGCTCGCCCACCAGCGACCAGCAGCCGTAGAAGGGCAGCATAGCCAAAAATAAATATAGCCACATATAGGATGACCCCAGCACCGGCACTGATAGCACCGGCCCTGGCAGCACGGTCGGTGGCCCAGCCAGGTGAAAATCTGGACCGGCCCACCGGGAAATGCCCAGTTTCCCGGTGGGCCAATCCGCCCCTGGGTCGATATGGAAGAGAAGTAGTATCAGCACGTTGTTACGATGGGGCTGGCTATATCATGTATGATGGGGCCGGCATGCTGTAAAGGACAGGGTCACTTTGCGTACCTGTCCATATTGATGCTGCTATCGAAAAGATAGCAGGCCAATATGCAGGGCAAATGTTCCACCTCCTGCAGCTATTAATTTTGACAGCTGCAGGGTGGTGATACCCTACACCTACAACAGGGACAGTGCTGTCCAAGCTGCCAGCTCTGGGCTGCACAGGAGATCTCGTGTGAGTTGTGGGGTCTAAAGGTGCCCATACACGCTGCGTGCATTATGGGCTAGATCGCATGGCATGCGTTTTACATGCAATGTGCGTGCGATGCAATCCGAAAGCAGTAAAAAAGTATGTGCAGCACATCCTTTGTGTACTGTGTGAAGCAATGCTCGAGGGAGCGCACATCTCATCGCATTGCATGCTGTTATCACAGTGTGTATGGCCACCTTTACACATGCCCAGGAGAGCCAGCCTGACAGGCCGAGACAGTGCATCAGCTGATGTGCTGTACATAAAATGGGACGTCGCCCTAGGAGAGAGTTTTAGCTCCCCCACTTTGGAATGCAAGATGTTGATACATCTTGTCGTGTCCCTTCCTGCTTCGCCTCAGTAATGAGGCAAAGCGGGAAGTGTTATAGAGGCACAATAAGCATCAGTATAATACATCTACACCGTATTTGCATTGTGGGCAATACCCAAAGCTCAGGCATTATCCTTTTCAGGCAATATCCAATTTAGACAGGATTCTTTAATGCGTTTCGTCACCCACGTAATTGAAATAGGTATAATTTGTTTATTTACCATTCCGAACACTTATTATTAAATGTTCCCAACTGTAGTATCAGATGTTGTTAAAATATCCCACATAATAACATACTAAAATAAAGCTTGCAAAATGTAAGTAAAAATATACAATCAGTGGTTAATTAATTGGATACTCCTTTGTAGTACTGTGTAGGATTCTGATTGTTCTGGGACATCCTAGAACAGCCTGAATTATTTGTGGCTTAGATTCAACAAGGTGCTTCAAACATTCCTTAGAGATTATGGTCCACAGTGAGCTGATCGCATCACGCAGTTGGTGCTTGCACAATCATACTGCAAAAGTGCTATTACTACGCATCCCAATGGTGGTGTATTGGATATATTGGATTGAGATATGGGGGGTTATTCTAGTTCACTCTTTCTGACAAATTACTTCTTAGATGGACAAAACCATGTGCACTGCAGGGGTGCAGATGTAAAATGTGCAGAGATAATTAGATTTGGGTGAGTTATTTTGTTTCTGTGCAGGGTAAATACTGGCTGCTTTATTTTTACACTGCAATATATCTCTCACTTTGAAGCAAAACCCCACCCAAATCTAAATCTCTCTGCACAAGTAACATCTGCCCCACCTGCAGTGCACATGGTTTTGTCCATCTAAGAAGGAATTTGTCAAAGAGTGAACTAGAATAACCCCCATGGTAAGATTTAAAGTCACTGGAGTACACTGAACTCATTATGGCCCTGATTCAGGTTAACTCGGTAAGTTGTGAAGCTTGCAGCTTACCGAGTCCCAGAGGGCCTGCCCCTTCAAATCAACCATGAAGACACATCCCGTCGCATATCCCGCTGTAGGAAAAATAATTTGATGGTCGACGAACATCAAATGATTTTTCCAGGGCACGCAAATATAATTAAGTGCAGACTGACTTGTATTTGCGGACTTCTGGATGAAGACAGGGTGGGTGGCTGATTTCATGTGATGTCAGCTGCCCGCCCCCGCCACACCTCCTCCCGTCCACAATCCCATAGGAATGCCCAGTGTTTTCACGGGGAGGCTCATGAAACACTGGGTGGGAGACACCCGACTCCCCCGCCCACATCGCTCCATGAGAGCATATAGGTGATTATGTCTGTAGGCAAATGCGCATGGGGAGCGAATGAACCAAAATGACCCTCTCTGTATCAACCAGTGAAAAGAGTGGAAAAGTGGAACATTGGAGAATCCAACCAGCTTTGAGGAAGCATTTCTTAAGTATATGCTATAAGATAAAAGCAACATGATTGGCTGATTAGATATTTGCATTACCAATCTGGATGGACCAATCTGCAATATGCAGCACTTATCCCTGTGTACCAATGCCTATTAATGTATAGATTGTAAGCTTGTGAGCAGAACCCTCTTACGTATTTGTCTGTCTGTTATTACATAGTTTTGTTTTAATAGTGTTTGTTCCCATATGCAAAGTACAGCAGAGTATGCTGGTACTATATAAGAAACTGTTAATAAATAATAAAATAACAAGCAGGTATATACTGTAGATATACATAATAAAGTGACCATCAAATGTAGATATATCTCTCAACTTAGGATATTTCAAGTAGCCTGTCTGGAGAGCAGCAAATATACAAATATGTAAATAAAACACATACATACAGTACATCCTTTTCCATTTATCTTACAAATTATCTTTCCATGTGGGTTTTATTTTTTTTACCTTGAAGCACAAAATACACACGGTACTTCTAAAAGTCTGGGAGTCATTACAAAGCTTTCCAATCTCTGTGTGATGACTGGATAATGAAAAAATAAATTATTACTTGGGGAAGAATTAAAGGCAAATTGAATTATACCACTCTGGCAGATAGATGCATCCTTCTCATTGCTAATCAAGAAAATGCAATCTCTGAACTACCAAAATTACCAAGTCTGTGACTCCTACTAGTGCCCATAGGAGACTTAAGAGGATTAATGTTTTCTTCCCGGGCGTTCTACTTTTGGCAGCTTGGAAAATGAGTTTCTGTTTCTAATATTTGCCATTCTCAGTATGGAAAGTGCATTCAAGTATCATTCTAGAGGGAAACGCAGCTTTTCTCATTATTTTGAACAATCTATTATTTAAGATCATATTATTAAAGTATTTTTTTTCATCTTGTGTTTATTTATCTCTTTTTCACAGCTGAGCTTTCTGGTCTTCTATTCATCGGAGATGCAATTCTCCAGGTAGGAATAAGAATCCTTCCTTATGGTATGTTACCACTAGTAATGTGACTTAGCAACCAGTTTTTAAGCTGTATTTATGTTCTCATTACAGATCAATGGCATAAATGTGAGAAAGTGCAAACATGAAGAAGTGGTAAGGTGTTATGTTTTTATAAAAATATTTGGTACTTGTTTAGTTTCACGGCACCCGCGAGTGCCACTCTAGCTATGAATCTTGGCAGCTTGCCAAACTGTTATCAGCGCAGCGCGTGTTTGAATTCTGGCAGCTTGCCAGCTGCTTTACATCTGTAATCTGTGTTATCAGCAGCGTGCGCAGTCAGTCACTAGTAGCGTAGTGTAGTCAGCGGATTTACTAAAAAGCGTCTAGCGTCTAGTTCTAAAAGCGTCGAGCGTGTAGAATTAGTCAGAATTATCATCCCTATCAGAAACAGCACCTAGTTCTCGCGACTAAGTCAGTCAGCTTGTAGATTGAGCGGTACGCAGTTAGCATATTCAGTCAGCTGTTGCGTAGTCAGTCAGCTGGTATACTGTAGATTGAGCGGTAAACAGTGAACGTAGTCAGTCAGCTGTTGTCATAGGCGTGCACAGCACATTTTATTAGGGGGTGCACCATCAAAGGGTTGTGTGTAGTATAACCTATTGGGCACATTAGGTGTGTCTAACATCACCAATCAAGGGTGTCTACCCTCATCTATTGACACTCTCTACAATATAAAACGTCTCTCAGCCACACCATAATCTCCTGCCTATTTCAGTTTTAATCTTCTAATTACGCTGTGTAACAGTACATGCAAAAAGACTCAAAAACATATATGGATGATGCAGGAATGTAGTGATATGACAATGGTCTAGTACAAGTAGCAATGCAGTGTACAGTGAATGAATTGATACCGGCGCTTTAGAGAGGTAGTCTCTTAGAGATTTTGATTCCAATAAATGTCCAGTAACCAGAAGTTTGAATGGATGTGGCGATTATGGATGTATTAATCCTCCAGATATGGAATAAAGCAGAAACAGAATATAGTGCATAACATTTAAGACAACAAATTTAATAGGGGTAATGCACTTACAATTGGTAGGAGTTAAAAAGGCACATAACAAATAGTCCCGGGGCACAGCAGGAGGTATGTGGTCAGTCTCAAAGGCTGATCAGTTCCGGACACTGAAACAGCCTGAATTCGTCCGTCCACACGAATCCCGAAGTCCAGCACGGGTACAAAGTCAGAGTAGTCAAATGGCAAGGCACGCTAAACGCGTTTCAGATCCTTATCGATCCTTCATCAGTAGCGTGCTCTTGCCTTGCCATTTAGCGTTTAAATAACGCTGGAGATTAGCTGTCCGGGTGGCGCTTCCGCCTTTGCCCGGAAACAAGATGGCCGTGCGTTCCAAGCGCCGGCCAATATGTGTTCCAAATGTGCAGGATATTGTAATCCCGGAAATAAGATGGCCGTGCGTTTCACAGCACGGTCATTACAATCTCACGCAAATGGATATACATATCGATCTATCAAGTCAAGAAACATATCACCGCTATAGTCAATATCCTTCTAACAAAACAGGTCATTATTATATCTATAAAGTGCATAAGTGCGTGGATCTTATTTGCATTAACAGCGTGTATATTAATCACATTCCTTAAAAATCTTCATTTAAAAAAACATCTGGAGATTGCATATAAGAACAAGATAATAGAGTTGTATAAAAACAATTACATAAAATTCATATAGATAAATTTCATATAGATAAAAGGAGAGACGGTCAGGGCTAAAAAGATGATATTTAGGTTAAAAAATGTTTCAATTCAAAATCACCATTTAAACCGCCAGGGACGAGAGTGTTTAATCTATGGATCCATCTCATTTCATTTTGCGCGAGGCGTTTATCAATATCCCTTGTTCGCCATTTTGGTGTAATCAGTTGGATTCCCCAGAAATTGATTAGGGAACATTCTTTAGATCGGTGTACCTTATGGAAGTGGTCTGAAAGTGTGTGGGTCAGTAGACCTTTACGTATATTGTATACGTGTTCAGCAAGTCGTGTTTTTAGTGGTCGACTTGTTCTGCCCACATAAAAGAGATGGCACGAACACTCTAATAAGTACACAATATTTTTAGAGTGACAGGTAATAAATTCATTAATTTTATAAATTTTTCCTTTAACATTAAAATCTGTTATCTTTTTACTTGTTCCTTTTACTGTTTTACACATCAAACAGTCTCCGCATCTGTGGAACCCCTTGGTGCGGATGCTTTGTCTTGGTGCGTCATCTATAGTACTTTTTACCAAGTGGTTTTTTAGTGATGCGGATTTCCTATAAATAAAAACTGGTTTATCTGGTAAAACATTTCCTAAAATCGGATCTTGCTTTATCATATGCCAATTATTTTTAAAAACATTCTCTATTTTAAAATGGAGGCTATTGTATTGGGTGATAAATGCCCATTGATATTTATCGTCTTTTTCTTTTTTTGTTTTTTCCTTTAGTAAGTCCGATCTCTCTATATTATGAATTCTTATTTTTGCTGTATCGAGTGTGTCTGTTGTGTAACCTTTGGATGTCAATCTTTCTGTTATTTCTTCTATTTGTTGATTACAGATTTCCTGGTTTGAACAGTTACGTTTGGCTCGTGTAAACTGACTAAAAGGGATACTTTTAAGCCAGTTGGAGTGATGTTGACTAGTTACTTCGATATAGCCATTTGAGTCAGTGGGTTTTCGATACATTTTAGTGTTCAGTTTCCCATCATCGATATAAATAGTTAAGTCAAGGAATGAAATTTCCTTTACACTGTTTAAAAAAACCAAATTAATAGACATGTCATTCATATTAAGAGTGTTACAAAAAATAGAAAGCTTTTCCTGACCGTCTCTCCAAATAAATAAAATGTCATCAATAAAACGCCGCCATAGTACCAGACCCGCCCCCAGTTGGCCATTATGCCAAACTGCCGATAATTCCCAGTAGGACATAAATAGATTGGCGTGACTGGGGGCGAATCTGGTACCCATGGCGGTTCCCACACACTGCAGATAAAAGCATCCATTATGATAAAAGTAGTTGTTGGAAAGGATAAAATCAATGCTTTTTAAAATAAAGTCCTTTAAATCTGTATTAAGTGATGATAAATGTAAAAAATATGAGACTGCTTGTAAACCTATGTCTTTCTTTATTATAGTGTACAGGGTGCTCACATCTGCGCTGCACAGAATATCTCCATCCTTCCATTCGTAATTGTCTAGGGTTCTTAATAAGTCTCCGGTGTCTTTCAGATATGCATTGGTCTTTAAAACAAGTGGCTGTAAATAAAAGTCGACCAGTGCGGACAGATTGCTGGTAAGGCTGTTACAGCCAGAGACAATAGGTCTCCCAGGGGTTTTTTTTTCATCCTTGTGGATTTTTGGGAGGATATATAAGGATGGCACTGAAGGTTCTTTTATATTTAAAAAGTCAAATTCTTTTTTTGAAATAGTGCCTTTTGAAAGTGCATCAGTGGTAAGTTCTAATAATCCATTAGTAATACGTGCAGTGGGATCACTTTTCAATTTCTAATAGGTGTCCCCTGTCGTTAATTGTTTATCAATTTCCTTTAGGTATAAATCTTTTTTCATAACTATCACACTACCACCCTTATCAGCGGGCTTGATTATTATGGATTTATCTTCTTTTAAGGTTTTTAGAGTCTCATATTCTTTTTTTGTTAGATTACATTGTTTTCCAAATTTATTTCCTTTTTTATCTAAAATTTTAGTGATCTCATCGCAGACCACTTGGTTAAAACATTCTAAAAACTCCCTCTGCAGTGTGTGGGATAAAAAGTGGATGGTGGTTTAAAAGATGTAGATATTGTAATAGGTTCGGCAATTTCCCCTGAGTCTTTAGACTCAAAAAAGCGTTTAATAGTTAATTTGCGAATAAATTTTTGAATATCTATAAAAAGGTTAAAACTATTCGGTTTGCAAGTGGGGGCAAATTTTAGTCCCTTTTGTAATATCCGGATCTCTACTTCGGTTAGATCACGGTCAGTCAGATTAAATACTCTTCCTGTATTAGTTTCTTTGGTGTTAATTCTAGAGTTAGTAGAAATGTTTTTAGTCTTTCGAACTCTTTTTATTCCCGCTCTTTTCCCTCTTTTAGTTTTTATTTTGTTTTTTTCTTTTAACAGGCAGAGAATCTCGTTGGTCCACTATCTTCTCCGGTAATTTTGGTGGCCCTGGTCTAAAAAAGGAGACAGTTCTCTTTCTCGGTGTCTAGGGTTGGGGTCTAAATGGGAGAAACGATTAGATAATTTTAATTCATGTGTCTCAGTATTTCTAAACTGTGGTCTAAAAGGACGTCTCGGAGTATGCCACTTTTGCGGGTTATTTGTACCTCTATATTGGTTCGACCAATTTTGTCTATTTGGCTGTCTATAATATCTGGGTGTATCTTCATCATAGACAGGCATTTGCATTCTCTCTTCTAAAGGTACATTAAATCTTTTTTTCCTCCATATTGGGGCTTTCCTATATCGGGGTATACGATTTTTGATTATCATTTAAAGTACGTTTAGGTATTTTAGTAATTAATGGTACATTACTCTCTTTTTCTGGTATTGAGTCTCTGAGGAATTTTTTACCTTTCCTCTATCTCAGTTCCCTTGTACTTTTCCCAATTTTGTCAAGGAGTGCTTCCTCGTACATTGAGAAATCATCTAGTTCTTTAAAAGGTTTTACAGATTCCTGTAGGACAACTATTTCCTCATTTAATTGTTTCAAAGTGTGGGTTCTGTCCTTAATTATTAGGTCAATCAGTGCAAGAGAACATTTTGTAAGTATAGATTCCCACTCTTTTGAGAAGGACTCGTCTGTAGAGAGGAATGACGGTGGTTTGGTGATTTTAAGACCCTTTGGGATTATTTTTGATGTTAAGTAGTGTTCGAGGGTAACCACCTCCCACCATAATTTATTTTCTCTTAACATTACTGATTCCAGTTTGAAAAAGACTGAACCCAGATTCTCATCGCTGATATCGATATTAACATCCTGGGATGAGAATGTATTTTTAACTAGTTGATTGCGTATATCTCTAAAAGAAAACATGATGGCAGCACTCAACACACAGTTTAAGAATAAACAAACGTGATACAGAAGGGTTAACTGTGGTGGGTGCACACACAGTGCTCTCAAGCAGCCTATTACAATTCAAGGTGTTATTCTTAAAGCACCTTAAAAACAGAAGGACAGTGTACAGTGAATGAATTGATACCGGCGCTTTAGAGAGGTAGTCTCTTAGAGATTTTGATTCTAATAAATGTCCAGTAACCAGAAGTTTGAATGGATGTGGCGATTATGGATGTATTAATCCTCCAGATATGGAATAAAGCAGAAACAGAATATAGTGCATAACGTTTAAGACAACAAATTTAATAGGGGTAATGCACTTACAATTGGTAGGAGTACCAATTGTTGTGTACTTATTAGAGTGTTCGTGCCATCTCTTTTATGTGGGCAGAACAAGTCGACCACTAAAAACACGACTTGCTGAACACGTATACAATATACGTAAAGGTCTACTGACCCACACACTTTCAGACCACTTCCATAAGGTACACCGATCTAAAGAATGTTCCCTAATCAATTTCTGGGGAATCCAATTGATTACACCAAAATGGCGAACAAGGGATATTGATAAACGCCTCGCGCAAAATGAAATGAGATGGATCCATAGATTAAACACTCTCGTCCCTGGCGGTTTAAATGGTGATTTTAAATTGAAACATTTTTTAACCTAAATATCATCTTTTTAGCCCTGACCGTCTCTCCTTTTATCTATATGAAATTTATCTATATGAATTTTATGTAATTGTTTTTATACAACTCTATTATCTTGTTCTTATATGCAATCTCCAGATGTTTTTTTAAATGAAGATTTTTAAGGAATGTGATTAATATACACGCTGTTAATGCAAATAAGATCCACGCACTTATGCACTTTATAGATATAATAATTACCTGTTTTGTTAGAAGGATATTGACTATAGCGGTGATATGTTTCTTGACTTGATAGATCGATATGTATATCCATTTGCGTGAGATTGTAATGACCGTGCTGTGAAACGCACGGCCATCTTATTTCCGGGATTACAATATCCTGCACATTTGGAACGCATATTGGCCGGCGCTTGGAACGCACGGCCATCTTGTTTCCGGGCAAAGGCGGAAGCGCCACCCGGACAGCTAATCTCCAGCGTTATTTAAACGCTAAATGGCAAGGCAAGAGCACGCTACTGATGAAGGATCGATAAGGATCTGAAACGCGTTTAGCGTGCCTTGCCATTTGACTACTCTGACTTTGTACCCGTGCTGGACTTCGGGATTCGTGTGGACGGACGAGTTCAGGCTGTTTCAGTGTCCGGAACTGATCAGCCTTTGAGACTGACCACATACCTCCTGCTGTGCCCCGGGACTATTTGTTATGTGCCTTTTTAACTCCTACCAATTGTAAGTGCATTACCCCTATTAAATTTGTTGTCTTAAATGTTATGCACTATATTCTGTTTCTGCTTTATTCCATATCTGGAGGATTAATACATCCATAATCGCCACATCCATTCAAACTTCTGGTTACTGGACATTTATTGGAATCAAAATCTCTAAGAGACTGCCTCTCTAAAGCGCCGGTATCAATTCATTCACTGTACACTGTCCTTCTGTTTTTAAGGTGCTTTAAGAATAACACCTTGAATTGTAATAGGCTGCTTGAGAGCACTGTGTGCGCACCCACCACAGTTAACCCTTCTGTATCACAAGTAGCAATGCAAAACAAAAATAGTTGATGGATGGGTGCTTCTTTTAATGGAATATAGTTCTAAAAAGCAAAAGTCTTTTGTAAAAGGTATTGCTGGCGGCAGGGAGGTGTTCATAAGGTTGGGTGGGCACAGCATTAGGGGGTGCCTGGGCACCCCTAATGCTCAATGTGCGCACGCCTATGGCTGTTGTATTGACTGAGAGACAGACTTTTCATAGACATGGCTGCAGAGAGGCTGACTATATTTACTCTGCCTCAGACTGAGGAGGAGGCGGTGTCCTTTCTTCAGGGACAACATTTCCTGCCTGAGACCGAGACCTGCCCCAATGGGCACCCGATGAGGCTCTCTATTAAGGAGCAGATGTGGCGCTGCCATCTCAAGGCCTGTAGAAGAAAGCTCAGTGTGAGGGCAGCACAATGGTTTACAGGGTGCCACCTGAGCTTCGTCACCCGTATAAGATTTGTATTCTGTTGGGCTGAGGAGTTGACCAGCGTGCAGTTCTGCCAACGCCATCTCTCCATGTCCCACCACTGTACAGTATAACAATTTGCTATGGGAGGCCTGTGCTGTCAACCTCCTGTTGCAGCCTCAGTGGAAGTTTGGGGGCCCAGGCACCATAGTGGAGGTCGATGAGAACCTTTTTGTTTGACGAAAGGCCAATGACGGACGCCTGCTGCCCCAGCAGTGGATCTTAGGGGGGGGCATCTCCAGACAGACCGGAGAGTGTTTCTTGATGGCAGTCGAGAGGCAGAATGCCAGCATGCTCATGGCTGCCATCGAGAGGCACGTGCTCCCGGGGACCACTATCTACAGCGACTGCTGGAGGGTGTACCAGACCAAGCAGCTGGAGCAGGCTGGCTACCATCAAGCCAGGATCAACCACTGCTTCCACCTCGTGGATTCGGAGAGCAGCGTGCATACGCAAAACATAGAAAGGCTGTGGGGATCCTGTAAGCGGCCAAAGGGGGACCGCGCGCCATCACCTGGACTCCTATCTCCAGGAGCTCATCTGGAGGAAGACGCTTGGCGTGGAGGACCCCTTTAAGTGCATCCTGCATGCGCTGACCCTGCTCCCCCAGGCTGACAAAGTCGACGCCGCAGAGCCAGAGTCTACAGCGTCCACGTCACAGCTGTTTCCTCTTCAAGTGCACATGCAGTTCATGAATAATTACTTTTTTCTAGATTTTCTTCATTTTTGTGTCTTTTATTGTTCTTCAAATTAATTGTATTGTCATTTAAAAAAAAAATTCTCATTCATTATCTTAATATTCACTTAAAAACAGTTAACACATGTCGCCATTACTGTCTCAGGTGTATGATATGGCAGGTGTGAATGGGTCCCTGAAAGAACCCCACCATCCACGCGAGCCCGAAGTTTGGCAAGCGCTTTTCATACCCCCACTATACACATCGGCGTGGAGTTGATTTTATATAGTGTGGCGGGCCTAGCGAGCCACCAAGCCCGAAGTATGGCGAACGCAGCGAGCCCCGCGAGGGGATGCGGATAACTTCACATGTATTCCACGTCCCCTCGCTTGTCACGCTTTGGGCTCGGTGGCTCACTGCGCTCGCCACACTATATAAAATCAGCTCCACGCCGACGTGGATAGTGGGTATATGAAAAGGTCAGGAGGACCCGTATCACATCCCCTCGCGGGGCTCGCTGCACTCGCCAGGCTTCGGGCTGGCGTGGATGGTGGAATAAACAAGGTCGACAGCTGTTACGTCGACTAGTTGTATTGTGAACAGGTTAAATAGTGTTTTGCACACTGCACCCCTATGTACCCCTAGACCCAACTTAATTTAGACGCTTTAGCGTCTAAATTTAGGTGCACCCTTCTTAGCGGTTTGCAAGGAGTCTAAATTTAGACGCTAAAGCGTCTAAATTTAGCATCTACATTTTATACACCCCTTTGTTAGCGGTGTGTCGGAGTGTATAGTTTAGACGCCCCCATTGTTAGCGGTGTGCCGGGCTATCTATTTCACTGTGGAACTACAAGTGCTACAATGACCTGTCAGCGCTGGTCTGCTTCTTGAGCTGCTGCCGGTGCGAGGCTGATAACGTGGCTTAGAGAAGCAGTGTGCTGGGGTGTCTAGTTTCGACACCCTGTTTGTTAGCGGTGTGCCGGGGTGTCTAGTTTAGATGCCCCCGTTGTTAGTGGTGTGCCATGCTGTCTATTTCACTGTGGAACTACAAGTGCCCCAAAGACCTGTCAGCGCTGGGCTACTGTATGCGCTGCTGATAACATAGATTACAGCTGTAAAGCAGCTGGCGAGTTGCCAGAATTTTAAACACGCGCTGATAATAGTTTGGCAAGCTGCCAAAATTCATAGCTAGAGTGGCATGCGCGGGAGCCGTGAAACTAAACAAGTACCAAATATTTATTTTGGTACTTGTGTAGTTTCATGGCACCAGCATGGCGCCGTGCGTCTGAGTCCCCTTGCGGGCTCGGTGGCTTGCTACGCTCGCCACGCTATTTAAAATCAACTCCATGCCAACATGAATAGTGGAGGTATGAACTATCCATATTGGCATGGAGTTAAGTTACTTTTTAAACATAGTTTGTGGTGAGCGTAGAACCCGGAAGTAGCATGGCACCATGCTGGCGCCGTGAAACCACACAAGTACCTTTATTTTGAATCATGTAGATTTTCATTAAGTGGCATGCAGAGGCACTAAAGCTTAAAGGTTTGGGAGCAGCAGGGGTAAGGAAATAACCAACCTCCTAATCTAGACAAAGTTAATGAGCAAATATGACCCAGAGTACCTAGGGGTATACAGGGATGCTATTAGGAATTTTGGGCCCGGATTTCCAGTCTGCCCCCCCTCCCACCCTCCTCACTCCTCACTTTACTTACCTCTCCCGGCTCCTCCACTGCTGTGCTGCCTGTGCTGCGCTCAGTGCGCTGAACGAAGCAGGTCCCAGAGTGCAGGCTTCTTCAACTCAGAATGCCGGTGGCCAATTAAAATGCAGCACCAGCTGGTGAACCAATTAGAGCTTGCGAACCGGCAGCCACTCTGATAGCTAATGGTGTGCGACCTCTGATTGGCACAATCAGTGCGCTGAACGAAGCAGGTCCCAGAGTGCAGGCTTCTTCAACTCAGAATGCCGGTGGCCAATTAAAATGCAGCACCAGCTGGTGAACCAATTAGAGCTTGCGAACCGGCAGCCACTCTGATAGCTAATGGTGTGCGACCTCTGATTGGCACAAAAGCCAGTGCAGCATTTTAATTAGCCGCCCACGTCCTGAGTTGAAGAAGCTTGCGCTGAAGGACCTGCTTCTTTCAGCGCACTGAGCGCAATGCAGGCAGCATAGTGGAGGCAATTGGGGTGGGCGGGGTGCAGTGGACAAAATTAGCTGCCCGGGCCCTTCCATCTCTCTCAGAGAGGCTGGGTCCAGAACAGCTAATGGTGGTCCTGGGGGTTTAAAATGTAATGTAATCTTTAAGGTGTTTGACAGTATAGGGGATGTGATTCTACCACTGTACTGTTTATGGCTGCAAATACATTAGCAGCCGCGCACACATGGGAAATCCATTCGTAATCACTCATCATCAAATGCATTATCCCCTGTTTGCAGCCTCCGAGTCAGTCTGACATCAGCGTCTCTCCCAATTGCTGGGAGCTGCCCGCCTTTAATGGGGTACTCCCAGAAAATGCTGGCCTCCCCACACAAATTCTAGCCGCCTGTCAATCAAGTTGCGAATGGACAGCTTTGACAAACCATTGTGGCTTCATTCATATGGATGGCTTGCACATGCGCACTGTGTGCATGCCTAGTCATTTGATAATCGCTCGGGCTTCCAATTCGCAGTCCAATGATTGGTGATTGGGTCTAAATTAGGCCTTATGTCTCTTATCTAGAGGTCTATTTGCAGGTGATTACGATTTGTATATGCACTTGGCTTGTTTTCTGGGAATGTGCACAACCAATATGTATATCCCTAGGTCTTCAGAACACAGCCCTTTCTTCCTACCTAACCTACAGTACAGTATGTAATCGCTCTTTTATTGTTCGGTTCTCTGCCTCTACCTCCTCCTCACTACCTCTGTCAGTTGGAGTACCACAAGGCTCAGTCTTAGGTCCTCTGCTTTTCTCAATCTATACCTCCTCACTAGGGAAACGAATCAACTCTTTTGGTTTTCAGTATCACCTGTACGCTGATGATACTTAAATCTATCTATCCTCCCTGGAATTGTCCCCATCAGCATTGCTCCATGTCTCTGAATGTCTTTCTGACATTTTATCTTGGATGTCATCTCGCTACCTTAAAATCAACATTTCCAAAACAGAATTAATTATATTCCCACCAGCCAAGAGTAGTTACCAACCTGATATCACTGTTTAAAACACAACAGTCAATTCTACTCCACAAGCTCGCTGCATAGGGGTCATCCTCGATTTTGAACTGTCCTTCATTCCTCACATTCAATCTGTCTCTAAATCATGTTACATGCAGCTAAAAAAACATATACACAATTTGTCCGTACCTTACACAAGACACTGCAAAAACTCTAATCCATGCACTCATATCACGCATTGACTATTGCAATGGCCTCCTTACCGATCTTCCTAAGAAAAGACTCTCACCACTACAATCCATTTTGAATGCAGCTGCAAGGCTAATCTTCCTGGCTAGACGTTCATTGTCTGCTCATCCACTCTGACTACACCGACTTATACAGTATCTCTTTGCTTAACTCAAAATATATCCCCACCTGACCTCTCCGCTCTGCACAAGATCAGCGTCTCTCATCCACACACATTACTTGCTCCCATTTACACTTGCAGGATTTTTGTCGGGCAGCACCCACCTTATGAAATGCCCTTCCACGCACACTAAGACTCTCTCCTCTAGCCTCCAAACTTTTAAGCATTCCCTGAAAACTCACCTCTTCAGGCAAGCTTATCATATTCAGGATCCCCACTCCAGTAGCATTTATATCTAAATGCATCCCATCAGGACTGTTTTGTAATCCGATGGGACTGCCATGCTATGGAATTCTATCCTTATGCATCCCTCCTATTATCCCTGTAGATTGTAAGCTTGCAAACAGGGCCCTCCTACCTCCATGTTGGGTTGTATCTACCCAGTTTGTTTAATCACTGTTGTTTCCAATTGTAAAGCGCAACGGAATATGCTGCGATATATAAGAACCTGTAAGTAAATAAATAAATATCTTTCATAATTTATTTTTGTTTACAGTTTCTTATATAGTGCAGCACAGATTCTGTTGTGCTTTACAATTATAGACAGTGATAGAACAAACTGGGTAACAACAGACAGACTTGGAGGTAGGAGAGCCCTGCTGCAAGCTTACAATCTATAGGGATAAAGGAGGGAAACACAAGGACAGGCACCAGTAATAGCATAGCAGTCCCACCAAGTTGCAAGTCCAGAAGGGAAGCTATATAATACATAAGTGCCTCAGAGGGTTATGCGTGTGGTACTTAAATATGATAGGCTTGCCTGAAGAGATGAGTTTTCAGGAAACGCTTGAAAGTTTGGAGGCTAGTAGAGAGTCGAACTGGCATAAATCCAAACTGATACAAAAACTGTGGTAAACCCAACATGGCATCAGCCTAAAATCATCTGCTTCTCTTTTGTGGATAATATACACATTAGATTTTCTCTTTTTTTTTTTTAAAGACCAATTACTCAAAGAACTAATAAAATTACTCTTTGAAATGCTTGTTAATTATATTAAGTAACAGGAACAAACTGTGTGAACTACGGCATGTCAATTTAAGTATTGATTACTTTAATCATGTTCTGCTAAATAGCATAAACATCACTTATTTCCACATTTCCTTTATGCATTTTAGCTGACAAATGTTTTGTTTAATGTGTTGCTGCACCACTTTCCATTGTCTGCTTAGAGGACAAATCTACAATTCACTTTTTATTTTGTCCTGCCCGGCTTTTGATAATTAAAATGGCTTTGATAGTTAATTCAGCGGTAATGTCTATATGGCTTAGGCTGAGATTACAGCACAAGCTTCTATCTACCTTTGTATATTCTCTGACAGCCATTTATGTTTTAGGGAACATACATATGGGGGGTCATTCTTGGTGACTCGCAAAGCTGAAAATTTCATAGATTTGTGAGCCAACTTAACATTGCTCGCACGACCGCCTGCCCCCTGCTCGCACCAACCATCGAATGATTTCTAAGTCACTGTCTGGACATCCGGTGACATCAGCTGCCTGCCCCCAGAAAACCTGCGTCACTCCGCCACTACCATGGGAATGCCCAGGGTTTGCAGTGGGAACACCCATGAAACTTTACCCAACTTCTCCAAGTTGAGTGAGGACACCTGTGCAGCAAGCTACGGCGCTTCCAGAGAGGGCGTGGCCTCATTAAAAAGGGTGGAACTTTAAGGAAGTGACACCCCTGCTAGCCACTGTACAATTTTCCATCACTAAGGACACATGCTCAGTGCTCTGAACTGCTGGCCATGCCCCCTGCCCCAATGTCTCTGTGAATAAACACTGTGTGCATATAAATGGTGTCTATTCATGCTGCTTTACTGAGCTAAGCAGAACAGCGAATGACAGGGTCATTTCCCAAATTATCCCCCCCTCTCACTCGACCATTGCTGTCCATGGATGGGGCAGTAGGACAGTAGCAAAAAATCTTGCAGTTGCTCAAGTAGCAGAAGGACCCCTAGTCAGATAACCAGCTGTTTCAGATCACTGCTAGTGAGTTAGGGATGCCTGAACTATGATTTTGTCTATCACAAGGCTCTCTAGATTTTTATAATACGGTGACAGCTGTTCCATGGTGCACCACAAAAACATAATATACCCACGCTAGGTCCTAGTAAAGTAAGGAGTGGAGCAGTTGCATAAGTATTGCTAATACATTTTTATTAGAGATGTGTAGGCTCTGATTTACTCTGATTTCAAAGCAGGATCTTATTGGCTATCAACTGTCAACAACTGTCATGTGATTTGGGATAGCCAATAAGATCCTGCTTTGAAATCAGAGTAAATCAGAACCTGCACATCTCTAATTTTTATCATCCCACTTTGTGTATTCAAATTTCTCAACTGTTATTGTGAGATCCACCCTGACTTCATCTCCGCTCTGTTTCCTTACTGTATAATTCTGATCCGTATAGTGCATGTCCTCTATTCTGATTTCCAGGGAAGGTACAGTATTATTAATAGGGAACCAATCTGGTACTACTTCTACTTGTCTCCGCCTCTGCTGATACTGTCAAATCTGGTTCATACAGTAAGTGAACCTGCTCCCCACAGTGTCCTTTATCCAAATTACTGTGGGCATCTTTCTGAGTGCATTGTACCTGGGAGTAAGCATTGCTAATGACCAGAATTTAGCAGGAATCAGTTGGATCGGATACTTGGTCTAGAGTAGAATCTGAAACAAAGTTGTGAAAAACATTATCAATTGTCCTAATCTCAGGTTGCTAGGTTTGCAAACAAACAGGTCTATTAATATCTTGATACAAAAGCTTTAATCACAGTATCATATAACACATTACTATCTAGGATGCTATCCACATGCCAATCAAGCATCATAGTTATGGAAAGAGAACCCACTGTATGCTGGTAACAGCTTGGTGATAGGAGTAAGGAACCTGTAAGTGTAGGGACAGCAAAAAGGTATTAAGGCAGTGATACTTTCTTCAGGGTTACCTGGTGCTAACAGTGCTCCCTCCTTCTTATATATCACTGCCAGTGTGAAAAACACAGGCTTTTATATGGCCGTGACTGCAGCATTGGACCCCTGATCTCACTGCTAGGCAAATTCCCTGGTGAAGCAGTTCTACCCGGTAATTTGCCTTTTAACACAGGTTTTTTTTTTTTGCAGTGTGAACGGGTCAACCCGGTCGGAGTACCCGTGTCTCCAAACCAGGTAAAAAGTAGGGTTGGAGAACTGGGAATTTCGACACGGGTTGAACTGTTTAAACATGTTAAAAGGCAAATTACCGGGTCAACATACTTGACCCAGGAATTTGTCTAGCAGTGATAAAAAGGTATTAGAAACTCTCTCAGCAAGGACAGACAGTTGAGGCAATTCTGACTGGCACAATTGAACAGAAATTGTTCCAGTCAGTCCTATGCCTGTTAAATTTCATACCTCAGAGAAATAAATACAATCAGAGATGTATCGGGAGCATATTCTGTCATAATAGAGCAGTAGCGTTACTATAAATTGGGTAAATTTCGTCCGCCCCCCCCCCTTAAAATAAAGACCACCCACAAAAAATGAAGTCCACTTCCTGACCCAACCCCCAACCCTGCTGCTTACCACTCTGCTCACCAACACCGGGACCCACAGATCTACTTATTGCTTGTCTGCGGTCCCGGCTCTCCTCCTAGTAGGCTTCTGTTAATGAAAATGACTCTCACAAAATGGCCGTCCCCTTACAGCAGACCATTTTTGAGGATGCTAGAGGAGGCCTCCGCCTCAATAGCCCCGCAGACCCCTGGCGCCCACACTTACTCAGCACCTTCCCGTCGACTGCATGGCATTGTTACCCCACTCTATCAGAGTGATATTTTCTGTCCCTGCGGTATCTGTACCAGAGGTTGACAGAAATCAGAGTTGTATTCTGATACAGGGCTGACCAACATGGCTAACGCTTATAACAAATCGCTTCTCAATGACAGAATATATTTCTACACTGTCATTTACATCAGTTTTAGTACAGAGTCTAGTATTACCAAGGGCTGATCTAACAAATCTCCTGGTAATGTTCTCATTTATAACATATAGCTTCATAATTGTCAAACATTTCTGCCTCCTTGCATTTTACAAAGTACTACAGATTGTTTCACTAGTAGTAATGCACAACACGCACACATACAGTATACACATTTTCATGGTATTACAGGCACCATTGCATTCTGTATTATTTCTTTATTACAATTTTTTTCAATTTTGCTGATTACAGTTTAACAAATACCGTCATCACAGAATGTTACAGTATTGTTAGAGTTAACACTAAAGGCAACCATACGATAGTCCGGGGCATCGCATGCAGCCGCACATGCGCTACTTTGGCAACTGCCTGTTGGGAGCTGCCCTGGCTGCTGGATTGTATACAATACTTTTAACATCAGATGTATAGTATGCAGGACTACGCTTTGGATCGGAATCGGAGATTAACCACATACGATTTGGGCACATTAACACCCATTTCTTGGCCGGTTGGCCCGATTAGTCAGAACCGGGTGAAAGGGGCCGAAATCGTATAAGTGAATGGCCAACTTTAGACCTCCTGTATTAACATATATATTTTCATGATGGGTCACTGGAAAAAAATAGTTGTTTTTCACAGCAACAAGTACAGTGAACACATATTTACATTATCAGTCTAAGTATCTGTAAATAAGTAATAGTTTAATTACAGTATATAAAAAAATATCACTTTTTGAGAGCAAGTTAATATCTTAAATATAAAAAGCAACTACTATGATTGTTTATACAATGTTTTAAAATATTTAAAAACAATCATAAAAAATACACACAAAAATATTGTAATAGTCGAATAAACAACAATACATAAAAATAAGTAAATTAATAAAACAAACCATGATAAAATTAAGTACAATGTGCTAGGTATAGATTAAAAAAAATGAACTGCAGGTGGTTATGGTAAATACAAAGATTTTGTATTCCAGTTCTATAAGTCCTTATAATATGAACTTCATATTGCCCTATACAGCAGATAGTAAATAATTGTAGTCCGTATACATAAAGATAAAGTAGACTCAGGCTTTTCACAATCATTAAATATTGGAAGATTCCCGTATTTATAGCTCAGGATAAAGGGCAAGATGTACTAAGCCAGCGGTTCTCAAACTGTGGGTCCTGACCCCAAAGTGGTTCCCGGCCTTCTCAGCATGGGGTCACGACTCCATGTTGCTGACCATCAGGCTGATGACTTTTCTAAACCCAGTCAGTGATTCAAGGAGCCTGAAAGATCTGTTGAATTGTCTGTTATTTTAGACTCCTCCCATTAGTTTGTGCCTCCACATTGCTGCCATGTATGTGCTGTCTGCTGACTACACATGTGACGTGATGGCCTTCTGCAGTAACTTGCTGGGGTCCCGTAATTATTTTTATTGTCTAATGGGGTCCCAGAGCAAAATAATTTGAGGACCCCTGTACTATGCCTTGAAAAGTGATCAAATGGAGAGTGATAAACCACCAACCAATGAGCTCCTACCTGACATTTTTCAAATACAGCCTGTAGCATGGCAGTTAGGAGTTGATTGGCTGGTGGTTTATCATTTCTCTCCATTTTATCACTTTTCAAGCTAAGTACATCTGGCCCTGAGACTGAAAATATTGTTATAAATAAATATCTTTAAATTAAAGTGAGTATTGATTCACTATGGCAGCAGTTCTCAAACTGTGGGCCCTGACCCCAAAGTGGGTCCCAACCTTCTCAGGATGGGGTAGCGACTTCATGTTGCTGACCATAAGGCTGATGACTTTTCTAAACTCAGTCAGTGATTCAAGGAGTCTTTTGAATTGTCTGTTATTTTAGACTCCTCCCATCACTTTGTGCCTCCACAATGCTGCCATGAATGTGCTGCCTGCTAGCCTCACATGTGTGGCGACCATTCTGTGGTTAATTGCTGGGGTCCTGTAATTGTTTTTATTGTCTGATGGGGTCCCAGAGCAAAATAGTTTGAGAACCCCTGCACTATTGGAACATTTTACAGATGTATAGATGTTTGATCATACAAAATATGTTGTTTGTCTATCAATTAGTACATGTTAGCCAGGGCTATTTTTCAGCCGGAACGGTCCGGAACGCCGTTCCTGAAGTTCAAATTAAAAATGACGTAATCAGGAACGGCGTTCCGGAACCTGCTTCAGGCCGCCCGGCACCAGCATTGCCTGCTCGCTCCCCTGCCCGCTTTTTACGGACTCTCAGTGCAGTCAGTCCCCGTTGCCCGCAGCCCAGGGATCGTGCAGCCCTGCAGTGCATCCTGGGATCGCGCAACCCGGCCTGCCCTGCAGTGCATCCTGGGATCGGATGATGTAGGCGGAACTCTGAGCCAGCGCGTGATGGTTTCAGAGCTGCGGGCGGACTTCCCCGGATCTCTGGAGCTGCCTAGCAGCAGCCAGAGCCCCGGCCGCCCAGCTCCTCTCTACAGACTCCCTTCATCTGCCCATCACCTGGCAACGCACCCCCAGCAGCAGCCAGCCGCGGCCCACCCTCCCTGCCTGCCACAACCACGCAGCCTGCACAGACCAGAGAGCGGAGCCTGAACAGCAGCCACGACTACCATCATCAGTTTGAGGGGTAATATTGAGGAAATGTTGTTTGGCTTATGATTTAGACAGCGCAAGCATGGCCAGACAGTTCAGGGGGGCATATGCCAACGTCTATTACTGTATGAGCAGTAGCACAGCTGGGTAGGGGGATGGCAGAGCAAGTAATTTGATGGCAATGCACCACCATCATCAGCAAGGTAACCACTGCTGCTATGCCCAGCCAGCCAGCTGGCACATGCCATTCACCCAGTGTTGCCTCCAGCTCCATCATATAATATGATGGAGCTGGAGGCAACACTGGGTGAATGGCATGTGCCAGCTGGCTGGGCATAGGGGCAATGTAACCTGTCAATGGATATGATTCATATCCATTGGCAGGTTACATTGCCCCTATGCCCAGCCAGCTGGCATGCCATGTGACATGCCAATAACAAGTATGTTATGTCTTCTTATAATGCTTCTTATTGTAGTAATGTTGATACTGTTTACAGTAGATGTTTTGTCAAATCTCAGTGGGTTTATGCATCTCCAAGGTAATACAACTTATGTCCTCATTTCCACTGCATAATTTATTTAATTATTTATTTACAGGTTCTTATATAGCGCAGCAGATTCCGTTACAGTCTCTTATATAGCGCAGCAGATTCCGTTACAGTGTCTTATATAGCGCAGCAGATTCCGTTACAGTGTCTTATATCGAGCAGCAGATACCGTTACAGGTTCTTATATAGCGCAGCAGATTCTGTTAGTGTCTTATATAGCGCAGCAGATTCCATTACAGGTTCTTATATAGCGCAGCAGATTCTGTTAGTGTCTTATATAGCGTGGCAGATTCCGTTACAGTGTCTTATGTAGCACAGCAGATTCCGTTACGGCGTCTTATATAGCGCAGCAGATTCCATTACAGCGTCTTATATAGCGCAGCAGATTCCGTTACAGCGTCTTATATAGCGCAGCAGATTCCGTTACAGCGTCTTATATAGCGCAACAGATTCTGTTACAGTTTCTTATATAGCGCAGCAGATTCCGTTACAGCTTCTTATATAGCGCAGCAGATTCCGTTACAGTGTCTTATATAGCGCAGCAGATTCCGTTACAGTGTCTTATATAGAGCAGCAGATTCCGTTACAGGTTCTTATATAGCGCAGCAGATTCTGTTAGTGTTTTATATAGCGTGGCAGATTCCGTTAGTGTCTTATGTAGCACAGCAGATTCCGTTACAGCGTCTTATATAGCGCAGCAGATTCTGTTACAGCGTCTTATATAGCGCAGCAGATTCCGTTACAGTTTCTTATATAGCGCAGCAGATTCCGTTACAGCTTCTTATATAGCTCAGCAGGTTCTGTTACAGTGTCTTATACAGTGGTGTAGCTAGGTGCCACGGCGCCCGGAGCAAGGGCATGTCTTGCGCCCCCCCCTCCCCCCCAATATGTCATAGGTGAGGCTCCTGCGCAGTGAAAAGTGAGCATGGACCAACATTATACCACACACCGTAATGCCCATTGCACATTTTAGTGAACTTTGTAATTCCAATTACACATAAGCCCACACATGATGCCCATGACATACTATATAACACCCGCAATGCCCATGACATACTATATAACACACCGCAATGCCCATGACATACTATATAACACACCGTAATGCCCATTACATACTATATAACACACCATAATGCCCATGACATACTATATAACACTCCGCAATGCCCATGACATACTATATAACACACCGCAATGCCCATAACATACTATATAACTCACCACAATGCCCATAACATACTATATAACACACCGTAATGCCCATGACATACTATATATCACTCCGCAATGCCCATGACATACTATATAACACTCCGCAATGCCCATGACATACTAGATAACACTCCGCAATGCCCATGACATACAATATAACACTCCGCAATGCCCATGACATACTATATAACACACCGCAATGCCCATAACATACTATATAACACACTGTAATGCCCATGACATACTATATAACACTCCACAATGCCCATGACATACTATATAACACTCTGCAATGCCCATGACATACTATATAACACTCCGCAATGCCCATTGCATACTATATAACACACCATAATGCCCATTACACATTTGACACATAAGTGCCACTTACCTAGATGCTCAATGCCAGGGGCTTCATGCTCAATGCCAAGGGGCTTCATGCTCGATGCCAAGGGGGACTGAATTTGCTCGTTGCCCAGGGGTGCAGAACTGTGCAGAGGCCCGCTCCCGGCCGCTGTGCAGCAAGGTGGGAGGATGGGTGCGGCAGGGTGGTAGGGTCGGTGGGTGGGTGCAGCAGGCTGGGAGGATTGGTTGGTGCAGCAGGGTGGGATGGTTGGTGGGTGCAGCAGGGTGGGTGGGTGTGTGTGTGCTTGCAGCAGGGTGGGTGGGTTAGTGCAGCAGGGTGGGTGGGTGCAACAGGGTGGGTGGGTGCAGCAGGGTGGGCGGTTTGGTGCCGCAGGGTGGGTGGGTGCAGCAGGGTGGGACAGTTGGTGGTTGGGTGGGTGCAGCAGGGTGGGTGGGTGTGTGTGTGTGTGTGTGCTTGCAGCAGGGTGGGTTGGTGGGTTTGTGCAGCATTTGGGTTTGTGCAGCAGGGTGGGTGGGTGGCTGCTTGCAGCAGGTTGGGTGAGTTTGTGCAGCAGGGTGGGGTTGTGCAGCAGGGTGGGTGGGTGGTTGGGGTTGTGCAGCTGGGTGGGTGGCTGCTTGCAGCAGGGTGGGTGGGTTTGTGCAGCAGGGTGGGTTTGTGCAGCAGGGTGGGTGGGTGTCTACTTGCAGCAGGGTGGGTGGGTTTGTGCAGCAGGGTGGGTTTGTGCAGCTGGGTGGGTGGTTGCAGCAGGGTGGGTGGGTTTGTGCAGCAGGGTGGGTGGGTGCGTGGGTGATGCAGGGTGGATGCAGCAGGGTGGGAGGGTGCACCTCACCTCACCCCTCCCCTTGCTGTGCTGTGCTGCGCTGCGCTGCGTCGCGTTCTCCTGGCTCCCCGCTCACCGATGTGTCCGGGAGAAACTGCAGTGCTGCTATGTAAAATTTATATCTCCCACTGGACCGCCAGCCAATAGGCGCTCGCGGTCCAGCAGCCACCAGTTGATTGGCTTCTGGACCGCAAGCGCCCATTGGCTAGCGGTCCAGCGTGCGGGAGACGTGTTGTGAATTTTACATAGCCGCAGCAGCACGTCTATCGCGGGGGAGCGGGCAGGGCAACGGCGGAGGCGGGCAAGCGAGCTGGCGGTGCCGGCACAGCTCCAGCGCCAGGCTAGCTTCCTGCGCCCGGAGCGTGTGCTCCGCCGGCTCCGGGCTCGCTACGCCTCTGGTCTTATATAGCGCAGCAGATTCCGTTACAGTTTCTTATATAGCGCAACAGATTCCATTGTGCTTTACAATAGTAGACCGTGAAAAAAAAAACTGGGTTTACAACAGACAGACCCAGGAGGTAAGAGGGCCCTTCTGCAAGCTTACAATCTATGGGGATATAGGAGGGAAACACAAGGACAGGCATCAGTAATAGCATATGTATAATGGGCATCACGGTGTGTGGCATATGTATAATAAGCGTTACGGAGTGGGGCATATGTATAATGGGCCAATTCTCGGCGTGCAGGTTGCAAAACTGCGGTATAAAGTAGTATTTTCCTGCAATGCTGTGCCCATTGCAGTGAGGCTACACTCTTGCGCACCTAAGGCGCGCGCATATTCTCCACTTTGCTGCTGGGGATTGTTATGTTACTGCCACTGTTGGGAGGAATTATATGATTTTTTTTAATGCAATGCCCCGCCCCTTTTGTAGCTCCTCCCATATCACCGCCCACTTTCTGCCACGCCCACAGTTTCTGAACCTATTTTCCTACAAAAATAGCACTGATTTTAGCTAACCACCTGTTAACTGATCTTGCTTTCAAATATGTTGATGAACAGAACACAGTTACTGTATTTCAATATTTTCAGAGTACATTTTTAGCAAGCAATAAAGATACAAATGAGATTCCAAAAGAACCAGTAAGAAGTGTACGACTAGGTTAATTAATGAGGGCACCTTTAATTTAACATCCAAAATCTTTAAAGAGACTGAAAAAACAGTTATAGCTGCGGGTCTGAATTGTGTGCCTGCTAAAAATACTGATTTATTTGAACTCTTTATAGAACAAAGAAAATCTACAAAAGATTTATGTTGTAAAAGATATTTTGCTCCTGTAGCCCTTAAACAAAGGGGGGTTGAAGAACACCTATGGAGATCATGAAGCACTGGAGACTTTGCATGGACCTCTCATTGAGGGAAGAGTAAGAATAAGAAGGTCTGTTTAAACATCTTAATTTTATCCCACTCAGTATAAGAATGCTTACATTGAGGCCTTATATATGGCCACTATATATAAATTATGCAATAAAAAATAGGAGGATCTATAAGATCAATTTACATGTTAATAAAAGAAAAGCGCTTAATACTGTAGTCTTAAGGAGCAAACACAATGTATGATTTGAGCTTCTGTGATTGTATAGCCAAAATCAGAACAAAAGTTAGCACAAATCGCAGTGTGTGTACGGTTTGCAATGCCAATTCGTACCCCTGTGAGATCAACGTCGCAAAAAAAAAAAAAAAAAGACTGCAGGCAAGCCAATTTTGATTACATGGTATACAGTAAACAATTAACTATCTGCTTGAAGCCCAGAGGTACTTGACTAATTTAAAATGTAAAAGTATATTATAATCGAATCCTATTGCTGATATGTGGAATTAAAGAATTGCTGCATGAAGCCTGGAGTTCATGTTCTGTATGTTTAGTACTTATTGGATCAGCACTCCAGGGGTTGGTTGATCCACTTTGCCTTGTTTCCATTCATGTCTTAGTCTGTGCTGGGTGTGGCTTCTAAGCCACTTGGTATTTAGTTATGCTTTACAGTGGACCCTGCCAGGTTGTACTCCTATGATACTCCTTGTTCCTGGTGAGTCATAGAGGGTGCAGGCCTAACCACACGCTAACTTGTCTTGTATGTGTTTCTTTGTTTGACTCACGGCCGATGCCGGAGATATTGATCTAGCCTTGTGATGGTGTTGCATAGTAGGTGGTTAGGTTGCAGACCTATCTGCAAGACCTTGGTTATTGATCTTGTTTGGTTTATTGCGATGGATTTGCATTATAGCGGTAACGGCCACAGATCCTGTGTTCATTACTTGTCTACTTGTCTGCAAGGTTACATGCTCTAGTCTATGTTCATGTGCAGAGCCTGGTTTATTTTTGTGCTGTCTAGTCAGTTTATCCTCTTACTAGTACCCTGACTCAGTTGGAACTTTGTGGCATTCGAGTACGGGTGAAGCTAGTCTGCCCAGGAAAGGTGGCTATTAGTGGCAAAGTCTAAGACCTCCGCAGGTGCCATCTTACTCAGGGTATAGTAAGAGTCAGGGTCAGGCTCAGGAGCGTGGGTTAACTCTGAGCTTACCCCAGATTATCATAACACCTGGATGATCTGGCAATTATCTAAACATTATTATTATTATTATTATTATTATTATTATTATTATTATTATTTTTATCCACATCCTGATATACCCATATACTATTACTAATAATTATTATATAAATCCATTCCCACTCCATCTGGTCCCTTCATTGAGTGTTGGGTCCCTCATTACAAATCTTTCACCATCTGTTGATTTATCACTATATACTAATACAGTATTTCTCATCGAGGCACATGGTGTTAAAAAAGCCAGAGCTAATTAATTGTAACATTTTGTATACAGAATCAGGGGGGTATTCAATACCGGGCAATTTTTACACCAGGTTAAAAAAAAAAACGCAAAGATTTGCCTATCAGTATTCAATCACAGGCATTTTCGCCGGTTTTTGAGTACATTTTTGCCCATGCCATTTACCTTTTTTCTGCGGTGAATCAGCATGGGTAAAAACAGATGCAAAAATGGGTGAAAATTGCCACAAATTCACCCAGACCACGAGCATTCTGTCAATTTCCGTGGTTTTTGTCGATGCCTAGCAAAAAAATTGGCATTGGGATTGAATATGGCGAGTCAAATTCACCCTAAAAAAATGCATTCAAATTTGTCTAAGTTTTGTATATCTGCTTAATCAGTGCACAACTGAAGTGGTTTTGTCCCATACTGTAACAATGCAAGTAGGATGTACATATAAGTAAAAAAGACATCCAGCACAAGTAGAGTTGCTTGGGACCATATGCACCAAGAATATATATTTATACTGTGACTGCAGCAATAACTGAGTACTGTATATGTTTATGAGGACACATCTGTATTCATCACTTTTTTAATGACTGATGTAGGACTAGATGCTAGACAATGATTGGAAGTTTTTTTCCTTGAGAGGAAAGGGATGTCACAATCTCTCAAGGGCCCTGGCACTAGTAGGTATATAATAAATGCTAGACAATGCAAGTTTATTATTCACCTTATTTCTTTATTGTTTAACTCAGTTTTGCTTGAAAACGTAAGGAACTGCCATGGGCACCAAGTTTGTAAGATTATGTAGGGAAATCTGACCATGGGGGAAATTTAATAGGATGAAAGATTTAGAAAGTTCGAGATTTTGTAAGAAATCTCCAGTTTTTTTTAAGGGGCAATCATTTACACTTCAATATACACAGTTTTATTTTAAAGTGTAAATGATTGCCGCTTTAAAAAAAAATGGAGATTTCTTACCAAATCTCTCACTTTCTGAATCTCCTATTAAATGTCACACTTAATTTGACCAAGAACCTGAGGAAAGTTGATCTGGAATAATTGATAGTAATGGTGCAATAAATAAATGCCCAGGTATTTAATTTTCCATTTATGCCATGTTAAGGGAAACAAAAACTCAAGGGTATGTTTTGCTGCTGCTGGAATTTAAAAATCAAGGACTTCAGTTTTGTTGGTGTTCATTTTATAATATGAGTGCTGGGAGTGAAGATCTATCTCCGAGGCTGAAGGTATTGAATAGGGCTAGAGAAGGAAATTAAAACATTTTATCATCTTCTTTAATTCATCATGCAGTAACTGAATCTGAGACCACATGCCCTTCATCCAGATTCCACAGTCCAAAATGCAGTAGCTGAACATGCTTTTGTTGTCCTACAGCCACTTTAGCAAACATTTTCATTATGTACGCTATAGTTCCCTGCTTTTCACCCTTGTGGACAAACTCCGAGGGCTTAGTTAAAACTCTTTGGTGCATCGCATTGCACACTGCTATCACAGCGTGTATGGGGGCCTTCACACAATCAGTTGCTCCTTTTAATCCCAGGTCCTTTTCTGTAAAGCCCTGTTTGGGCACCAATTGTGATACATAGGGCAGGTAAAATTTCAAGCACCAGGTTTATTTCTTCCCTAACATATAGGTCAATCATATGCTTAAATGGCAGTTCACAGCAGGTAGTCAGGGCCGTCTTAACAGCAGTGTGGGCCCCTGGGCAAAGCAATGCACTGAGGCCCATACCAATTCTTCCCTCCTAGGGGTGGGGAGTGCTCTCAACAGCAGCTTTGATGTCCTACGGGTGGCTATCTTCCATTCAACATGTAGGACTTGGAGCAGTAACTTCTGCTAATTACTCCTTTACTGCACAGGTGGTGGGAGGGAGAACACTAACGTGTGGAAGGGGGCACTGAGCTGAATGAAGGGTCCCTTGTAAATGACTTTATAGGCAGGGGAGGTTTGGATAATGGAGTGGGCTTAATGTTTGTAATTTTCCGGTGGAAGGGCAGCTTGTTTGACAGCAGATATCTCCATTATCTGGAAATAGATTTCTTAGCCTTCAATAGTATAAAAACCTAGAGTCCCATCTTTCAGGAAGTGCTGGGAACTTGGGGATCAGAGATCAGAAGCCAGAGCAATCCATTGACAAAAATATAAAACTGTACAGCAGACGTTTGGAGCTGGGGCTGGCTGCTTGAAGGCTGATATCTCTGGTTCTGGGCATGATAGAGACAAGCCGCTAGTGTTGACAGAAAGGGGAGAGTCCCAGCTTTTGGAATATACTCTCAGAAAACCTCTTAGTCAGAGAGAACTTTAGAAATATGACTGGGAATTGCAGTTAACAGGTTGGATGTGGACTGCTGCTTTGAAGTTGGATATCTCCAGTTCCACAGGGCCGATTTTCTAAATTCTGGTATCCCTGGAAAAAGGGGATCCTCAGCTATCAGCATAGGACTCTTACACACCTGGGGCCCCTGGGAAAGTGCCCATTAAGCCCATACGAAAATACGACCCTGCAGGTAGTAGGCTACAGCATTCCATTCCATGGTCTGACAAATACTGGTTAACAGTCCAATGGCTCCTAATGTAACCCCAGATCCTCAGCTTATCTCCTTTGGATCAACAATAGGATATAACTCAGTAGTGTACAGTATGTGGATACCATATGTTTATTTACTAACCAGCATTAGGTTGACTCAACCAGGGCTGGTGGCTCTATACTATAGCAGGAGAAAAATGTGGGTGGAGACCCCTTCAAATAATGTCAACCAGCCATAAAATAGTCATATCCAGCTGGGAATGTTAATGTCTAGGTCAACAGTCAATAGGTATATACCAAATGGTTAACTTGGATAATGCCGGTACAGAAAAAAGGTTGATACAGGCAAATGATAAAGTTGACATTTTTTTGTGTCATTATATAGATTCCATCACTTAGACCCCAAATTAGTGAATTACATCCCTTTGCATGGCTAGCTTCACTCGGCATGCTTTACTTTTCCCAGTCACGTGGATGTAAAAGTATGAAAAAGCTGAAAAAAAATGTCATGTGCTGACTATTGCCCTGTTGACCTTTTGCATGTGCAGACCTTTTGTCTGGGTTGGCTTAGTCCATGTCAAATATACTGTATGGTGTTGACCTATTTATTGTAAAACCAAACACTGTTGACCTATCGTCCGAATACCCAAAAAGAGGAACCCTCTCTATGGACTACCATTCCTAAACTTAAACCAAGCAGCATTTTACATGTGTGGCCTCTCCTCTGCCATGAGAATAACAGGACCAAAACCACAACCCCTCTGGCTGAGAATATCAGTACGTTCCCCTCATATGAGCCGAGGGCTGTTGGGGGAAAGAACCAGGTCCAGCCTCAGCAGGTTATTTCCAGCAGGCTTAAGTGTGCTCCCCACTTTTTCACACCTACTGTTCCTGTACTGCTCACATAACATTAACATTTTATAATAATATTGAGTTCCCGATTCTCCCCCTTCCATTGGTTACCTGCAATTGGGTTCTTGTTTTTTTTCCAACCCCACTGTTTGCTATTCCTGCAGTGTGTACCTCCACTGATTGCACACCCAGTCAGTGGTGACCCAAACAGTGCAATCCAGATGGTTGCCTTTGCGAACAGGATGTGCTTCATGTGGATCTTTCTGTACAGGGTACAGTATATCATACTACTACATAACTAGCATGATATACCCTTTGGGCCCTTGTATGGCTCACCTCCCACAGTGTAACCTTCACAGCGTGCCCAGCATGGCTGCCTCAACTGTTAAACTTGTGGAAGGATGAAAAATAAATGGAACTTATGGATTTCTTGGGACCCAGGGGTGGCTTGACCTACCGGGATGCCAAGATGGCTTGCCAGTGGGCTGGCCTTGTGCACTTGGCTGGGCCAGTCCCACAGAACCCTCAGCCAGGCAGGCCTCACAATCCCTCACACTGATCACTGGATGGTTGACTTACACTGCTCTTCCACAGCCACACTTGCAAAACAGAAGCAGGCAGTTGCTCTGGCCAGTGGGCATCCTTGCCTGCAGCCTTCCAGTGTGAATCAGGGGGTGAGAGAGAGCAAATTGGCGGGAGCGGGCGTAGAAGAGGCCAAAGCTTGACAGTGGCCGTGACCTCAACACCTGTGCACTGCAACATGCCACTCTGAGTACCGAAGACCTGCTGCTCTTTGACACCCTAAGGCTGACCGTGGAACCTGTGTATGGGGAGCCAGAATCTACCGCAGCTGAGTCACCATCTCAAGCCCATATGCCATGAAGCTTTTCACAGTTGTTTGTTTGCTGTCAATGTGTGTGTGTGTGAGAGAGAGATAGAGAGAGAGAGAGAGAGAGAGAGGTGTCAGCTGCAGCCAGAGCAATGGTGCAGTGTGAGTGTGTGATCGACCCTATATAAAGAAACCTGACTTCAGCTTGGTAAATGTCCTTACCCTCTTCCCTAACAGTTCATTTCACCAGTCTATTGAGTCATGTTGGTGAAAGAATGCTATATAAAAATAAAATTATTATTATTACTTCCTGCATATTAATGGGTTTGTTACCTTTTTATCGAGTTTCAAGGTGTAATCTGTCTTCTTAGGTCATCTCATCATAGGACTCTTACAAATGACTAGTGCAGTGCAAGAGGAAGTCTTAAAGGGCATGGCATTATAGGCAGACTGTTTTCTGTTGTGTGGTAATGGTGCCCCAGCAACCTTCCAGAAAGCTACGAATAAGTTGCTGCAGCCCCAAAGGGAATATGCAGCTGCATATTTAGACAACATTGATATTTTCTAGCTCTGTCTGGGAGTCACATCTACCAATGGTAGAGTTCGTTTTAAAGTCTCTATGGGCACATGAGTTTGCCACCAACCCTGAGAAGTGTGCCATTGGTATGGTAGAAGCCAAGTATTTGGGGTACATTGTAGGAAGAGGACAGGTTAATCCTCAGCCTAGTAAGGTAGAAGCAGTCCTCATCTGGTCTAAACCTAAATGTAAGTCACAACTTAGGACATTTCTCGGTCTGGTCGGATATTATCGAAGGTTCATGTGCAATTTTGCCACTAGAGTGGCTCCACTAACCGAATGTCTTAAAAAAACAGTCCCCAGACAAGATAACGTGCTCTAGACCAGTGGGAACTGCTTGGCAGGATTTAATATGAGCTTTGTGTACTGAGCCTGTCTTGCAAGCTCCTGACTTTTAAAAACAATTTGTGTTACAGATGGATGCCTCTGGGTCAGGATTAGGAGCAGTCCTTTCCCAAGAGATAGATGGAGAGGAGAAGCCCATCCTCTACCTTAGCCGTAGATTATTTGTCCGGAGAGCACAATTACTCAACTAAAGAGCAGGAGTGCTTGGCCATTAAGTGGGCAGTTGAGTCATTAAAGTATTATTTATTGGGGCAAGAGTATTTGTTGGTTACAGACCATGCATCCTTACAGTGCATGCATACAAACAAAGAGGGGTATGCTCATGTGACCCATTGATTTTTGGCCTTGCAGCCATTTAAGTTTGAGGTGAGGCATCATCCGGGGAAACAGCACCTCAATCCTGATGCCCTTTCCAGGAGGTTTGTAGGTCCTGACCCTCCAAGCAAAGCTACAGTATGGTGAAGCTAGGGGAGGAGGAAGAAGGCAAGGTCGGCGACCTCTGGAAAGTGGTGTACCCGGGCAGAGTACAACACAAGCAAGGGTGGGTGGGCGAGGCTGGAGCTTGCCTGAAAATTGTTTTGCTTTACCAGGGTGGATGAAAGTAATGTGGAGGATCCATATCAAGTTTTGGGAGCTGTAGCAGAATCCCAGGTGTGTAATCAGCAGCACCAGGGATTTCCTGATATAACGGTTTCCAGGGCAGAGTCACCTTGCTCTTGATGATGGAATAGCTGGCCAAGTGATAGGCCGGGGTGTGTGGGCTATTGTAGGGACCACTGGAGCATTTGCAAAAGTCTTTTATGCTGAGACTGCCTTTGTGCTACTGCCTGTAATATGTAACTGCATATGGATTTAACCTGCTATCCTGTTACCTGCTGTTCAAAACAAACAACAAAGCCTTCATCTGCAGTAATAACTACTGTACATAGCTATTTCTTCAAACGTAAAAGCTTTCAATTTTTATATGAATGTTCTGTTTTAGCAGTGAAACCGCAAGCTCAAGTCAACATCAATGGATAACTACAAAATTATATTTCACAATTTAGCTGCTGCAGAAATAAAATATTGTTAATCTGTAGTGTAAAACATTTTATTTGTTGTGATAGGCAGGAATGAAGCAAAAAATAAATAATCTGATAAATAGAAACCTTGTTTATGTAGCAAGGCTTCCTCCATGATTTACAGTATAATCTAGTTTAAGGGATTGTTGATTATCTGTTTAGGATTAAGATAAAACAGGCTGCCTACTGTATATGGCTACCAGCTACAGTGTACATTACTAGGAATACTCTATGTTTTTAAGGACAGTTCACTGTATAAAGCTTCAACTTTAATGGAAGAATGGATTGAATTTATATAGCATTTTTCTCAAGCAATACTCAAAACATGGTGCATTGTACAAAAGCATTTTGGTAATTGAAAAACATAAACTAATAATGTAGGACCACCAACCTAGAGAGCACACTAAGCATACAGTATTACAGGGTGCAGACATGTTGGGTAATACCTTTGATGGGTTACAGTATATTTTCCACCCATGAAAGGTACCAGGTGAGGTGCCATCTTGGGTGCACTATGTAGGATTACCCTGGATGGAACAGCTCTTGTCCAGAAGAAATTAACTACATACAGTAGGTGATTGCCTTGTACTAATGCTCGAAGTAGGGTCCCACCATAACCATCAGGTCCACATATTTTTTTTATTCCATCCATAAGCATACCAGATGAGGCAGCCATATTGGGTACACAAAAAAAGGTTATGTTGTGAAAGATCAGCCATAATTGGCTCCTGGGTATGTATGGGGAAACTGACATGTATGTTATAGTAGAATATACCCTGTAAAGAAGTGCTCTCATATATCTAGCCTTGATACACCATGTACTACAAGATGTCTGGTGTGAGTGAAAATATAGGTCCCATGCAGCTCTGCTAACACCAATAAATGTGATACAGATGGTGCACCTGACGCTCAGCTCCGGGTCTTGCCAGACCGCCCCCGCTGGCGCACCGGCGCTCCATCTAACTGGGATGTGCGAGCATCCAACACGCACGTGCATACCAGTTACTAGGCGGGCTGGGATGCAAACCCTGCCCACCTCTGCTTCAGGGAGATGGGCATGGTTAGGGGGGGGAGCAGGGAGGTGGGGGAAGGCGGCGGGAACCGGTGGCAAGGTGGTGGGGTCCCGGGGGGAGCCTGTTGTAAGGTGACGCTCTTGCGTCTCGTGATTGCACGTCCCCATCCAGGGGCTGGCAGTTTTTGAATCTTCCACCATCCCCTGCCTGAATGAGCAGCGCTCCATCTGTATATGACACTTGTATATTGTGTGTGTGTGTGTGAGACTGAATCCTATATGGCGCAGAACAGAACTTGGAGATAAGCTGCAACTGCTGTATTGTAGCACTTTGGGTACAGGTTACAAAAATCAGTCACACACAAATGTGCCCTCTTTTGGGAGCTTTAGAAAGTGCCTTCCATATGAGGGTGAATCGTTTGAAGACCATTTTGTAGGAAAAGGGGAACCACTGAAGCTTTTGGCAGATAAGTTTCATGGATATGGAGCAGTGGGGAGATTAAGATAAGTCTACCTGCAGCATTGAGAACAGATTGGAGGGGAACAAATAGGCCATTAAGGAGAAGGTTGCATTTATTGTCATTGAGTGGGTAATAAGTTTGGGAGAGGAACAGGGTGATACAAGTGATGTTGCAGAGCTGTAAAATGACAGGAGCTGATTAGTTGGTACTTTATCTCTCTCCAAGCTTTGATACCTCTCTCCCAGAGTGTTTTGTGCACAGATCATAGGGACAGATGTACCACCTGGAGAGTGATAATTAGATAAAGTACCAACCAATCAGCTCTTGTTATTTTTTAAACATAGCCTGTAACATGGCAGCTATTGGCTGATTGGCTGGTACTTTATCTCTCTTTTTCTGAAAATTTGGTGAACCTCCCGGCCCCCCAGAAAGGGGGGAAGCCCCCTAGTATCTTGGCAATCTCCCATTGGTGGGGGGGGTAATTTGGAGCAAATGATGTGCATTGCGCCATTGTAGCCACGCCCCCTGGCTGTGCAATACCGGCATTATATACGCGGTGGGGGGCATGGCCACAAGGACGCAATTTTGCTGGGCACTCCTCCACACAGATGATACACCAGCCGCCCCGCTCCCACCCCAACCCTCCCCCACCCCCGCCTCACAAAACTGGCTGCTTGGAGAGGGAAGTCAGAAAGTTGGCAACTCTGACTATCTCATTTCAAGACAAAGCCCATCTCCCCCATAGTATTATGTGTGATAAACAAAATGAAGGCTAATTATTGGCCAAATACAATCTTTGTCACATGGGTTTAATGGAAAAAAGCAATGTACCTTAAAATACCTTACATTCGTGACCTGCTTCCTATGAAAAGGCGAATTCCTAAAATATATTATTCATGCTTAGCAGAAATAGGAAATGTTGTATTTTTGCACAATATTTTCTGCGAAGCTGAGTGACACCCAGATCATCTGATACTACTGTATCAGGTAATTGCAAGACCTCTGCTCTTGCCATGGTTGTTTTATCTAACATTGTCCAGAGAATTTATTACATAGGATGAAACTACAGTAGATCTCTGCCATCAACATTCGTTTTCACCAGAGAAATGTTTTTTCTCCTTAAAGAAAATGTTGCTGCCAAAGCTTAAGCTGCCTACACACGGGTAGATGTTGCTGAGCATTCTGAGCTATAGCTAAGATTTGTCAGCACTGTGTGCTGAGTGATTTGTCAGGGAAAGTGTTCTCCAGTGAGAACTCTGGTCCTGATCCTGGTCACTGGTCCTGGTCACTGGCATGCTAGATATTAATCGCCGGGCGATAGCGACACGCAGGGCAATGCATCGCTATCGCAATGGCCCCTACACATGGAGTGATGTGGGGGCATTTGCTAAGTGAAAGGACAAATGATAGAATAGACTGAACTAGAATAATGACTTGTTTTATTTTTTAGTCATAAATATTCTATTACTAGGTGATCCGCCCGGCGTTGCCCGGGAAAACCTTGGTTTTTTTTTTTATTTCCAAAATTGCTGTAAAATGTTGTCTTATGCAGCGTTAAAGGCTCAAAATTGTAATTCATTAAAACCTCCACCGTAATGTTAGAATGTGTTTGCATTGATACTCAATGCCAGCAATGAACTCAGGGGCGTTGTTGCTGTTTGAAACGCACCACTCCTGTCTTCATAGCTTGTGTGTGTTGATGAATTCCACATCCACTCCTGAGATTTAGCACCTATGATGCATTTATTTTTGTGTGTTTGTGTGCGTTGTACTGTAGGTGTGTGTTGTAGTGTATGTGGGTGTGTGGTGTGGTGTGTTGTATCTGTCCAATGTGTAAGTGTGTGAGGTGCGTTACGTATAAATATGTGTGTGCAATGGTCGAAGTGGAATTTTTTAAGTGGGGGCATGGGAAATTGAAGGCTGAAGTTATGTGCACACTCCAGAAAAAGAGGGTGCTGCCACTGAAGAGGGGGCATGTCCTTGAGTGTAGTATACCATGCTGTATGCCCCTTATACACATTCTGAAAACAGTAGTAGACCCCCTTACACTTGCCTCTTAAATATTATGCAACGCGGAAAGAGTCAAAATCCCCCTTATGCGACACAGAATGAGCAAAAAAATTCACATTATACCACCCGGATTGAGCCAAAATTCATGGTATAACAAACTAGAAGAGCCAAAATTCCTGGTATGCTACATAAATTGAGCCAAAATTCACGTTATGCAACATGGATTGAGGCAAAATTCACATCATGCCTCCAGGATTGAGCCAAAATTCACATTATACCACACTAAAAGAGACAAAATTCACTTTGTCACAATGATTTTGCAAAAATTCACATTATGCCACCCTGATTGAGCCAAAATTCACATTATGCCACCTGGATTGAGCCAAAATTCACATTATGCCACATGGCGGGGTGACGCATGGACAGAGACGTTGGGGTAATACATGGACAGAGATGGTGTTGTGATGCAGGGACCAAGATGGTGGGGTGATGCAGGGACAGAGATGGCGGGGTGATGCAGGGACAAAGATGGTGGGGTAATACAGGGACAGAGATGGCGGGGTGATGCAGGGACAGAGATGGCGAGGTGATGCAGGGACAGAGAAGGTGGGGTTATACAGGGACAGAGATGGCAGGGTGATGCAGGGACAGAGATGGTGGGGTGATACAGGGACAGAGATGACAGGGTGATGCAGGGACAGAGATGGTGGGGTGACACAGGGAGAGAGATGGCGGGGTGATGCAGGGACATGCACCTCTATGTCACACTATATGTCACATTCATCCCACCTGCTACCTGTCTCGTTCATCTGACCCGGCTCCTGTTTACATCAATGGGGGAAGCCCAACCTCCAGACCGCAGCATCCTGTGGTCAATATGGATGTTGGACAGGGGTCACACACACAGCCTCCGATGCTGTCTGCTGTAGTGGAGTCAGGGAGGAGGTGAATGGATGTCTGTGTGTGGCATCCATTTACCTCGCAGACAGGTGCTGGAGGGGTGCACAGGGGCTGGGGGCAGCCCATCAGCTTACTTTGGTGCTGGGCTTGCCCCCAGAGAGATCGGCGGTCCTGGTAGGGGTGATCGCGGACCCAGCGCTTGGAGATGTTGTCATCTTCAAGTGCCACCTCCGTCTACACTGCAGGTAGGCACCACAATGTAAAAGGTGCAAATCCCGATTTTTGGTGTAAAAGAGGTATAAGTGTGTGTGTGTTCTGTGTGTTTGTGTGTGTTGTATTGTTTTTGGGTGTGTTGTAGTGTATATGGGTGTGTTGTACTGCTTGTGGTGTGTTATGTATGTGTGTGTGTGTATCTGTCCAATGTGTAAGTGTGTGAGGTGTGCTACGTATATATGTGTGTGTAGTGTGCTGTGTGTGCGTATATGGTGTACTGTGTGTGTGTGTGTGTGTGTGTGTGTGCAATGTGTACGTATGTGTGTGTGATGTGTGGGTCTATGTATTTCCCCAATAATTCCCAATTGTTAAAAGCCTTCACCATAATGGTAGAATGTGTTTGCATTCATACTCAATGACAGCAATGAAATCAGGTGTGGTGTTGTTCCTTTATCTTTGGTTTCCCAGATTTTTCCCAGAACATCAATTAAGGCAAATTGAACCTTGGTGTTTTTACATTTCTAAGTGAAATTTCCCAAAAACGGCTCCGAGATGCACACCAGCAGGTCCAGAGGTACATGTTGCCAAATTTGGCGTCTCTGAGTGCCACGGTGTGCCCGCAATGCAACAGACACGCACACACGCACACTCTTCAACTTATTATATAGGAGACACACAATTTGTATTAATGTTAATGATAGCTGGCTAATCAATTCATTTAGTTAGATGTCTTAGGAAATGTCCTGAAATTGCCCCGTGTGAAGGCCCCATTAGACATGGTCGCAGACAAACTTTCCATTAAAATCTTTTTCTAGAACGCACAGTTAAGTAACATAAGCTAATTTTCCATGCACATTATTCTATTCAACTGTAAGGCAAGCTCTTCCAAATAGAGACAATAGAATGCCAGTTCTAGTACAGCATATAGTGCAGAACTGTACAATGAAGATCCTCAAGGCCAAGCTGCTCTGTTTTGTGAGAAAAATATTATACAGTATTATGATGATTCAACTGTTGTGCAGCATTCAAATGAAAGGCAAACTCCCATTAATATTGTAAGATAATTACTACTAATCATTATAATACAGGTTGAGTATCCAAATATCCGTTATACAAATTATTCCACAAACCATAAATTCCAGAAAGTGAAAAAAATATGAGCCCAAAGCGTGGCGAGCGCGAGGGGACGTGGATTACTTTACATGTATTCTGTGTCCCCTCGTGGGGCTCGCTGCGCTCGCCGTGCTTCGGGCTGGCTTGGATAGTGGGGGTTTCAAATGGAGGCATTTGCCAGTATGTAACATGGAGCACTGGCAAATGACTCCTTTATTGTGCATGAGACGCACTTGTGTCTGCACCCCCTCTTGGTGCAGGAGACGCACGCACTACTGAACCCCTAACCCTGTTGGCAGGGTTGCTGTACACTGTCGCAACAGTTACTCAGACACAGAAGCTTATCAGATGCTTCTGCATCTCTGACACTCCTGCGTCTCAGACAGATGGAGCGCCTCTCCGCCGGCACCCGCATGATCCCCTCTGTGCCGGAGAGGGGATCATGCAGGCGCCGAAGCTATGTGAGAGGCGCTCACTAGGCTTGCCAGGGACGCTAGGGACAGAGATGCAGTTCCAAGCAACAGTACGGTGAGTAGCTGCCTCACGGGGACACTACGCTGACTACACAGGGTTGCCGCGGAGTCACTATACTGACTACGCTAAGCAGCCATTGGGCTACGTAGCTTAGGCTGCCGCCGTGAAACTACACAAGTAAGGCAGCCATTGGGCTACGCTAATAACATAGCTTCAAACGTAGGGTAAGCTGCCGCCGTGAAACCACGCAAGTAGCCACTCACCAAATAAGAACTGGGACAAAACAAAAAGGAGGGGGTGTAACAGCGCTAAGTAGAGCCTCCAAGTGGATATCCATTAGTAAAAAGAATTAATAAACATATTACATAATTAAACCACATTAGATAATAAAAAAATATATATACAGTATATATATATATATATATATATATATATATATATATATAATCACAGACAATAGTATTATATAGTGCCCTTATACAATTTACTAGGTGATTCCTGTCTTTCCTTAACTTTATAAGACCATAATCGACATAAGTATTTTTCAAATAAAAAACATTTATTTAAAACATATTAAACTTTGTCTTGAGTTTGAATCTTGTATCAGAATTTCTTTAGATTATGGATCACAATAGAAACCCAACGCGTTTCGTCTCTTTATGAGACTTCATCAGGGGTGTTTTTAAAAAATAGATCTTTTTTTGATCACAAAGCTGTACTGAAATTTCAATATTTCGATTGTGACTGGTCCAAATAGGGGCCTTAAGTCCTTTTACTGTAGTTGGTACTTTAGGGCTACCCATGTTTAATCGGTGCCTTATTTTTATTATGACTCCATATATACCTTTAATAGATATGCTGTAATCTACAATACTTTAATTTGATTATGTATTTACACTTAAAATGATTTTCACATGTAGAAACATGTAGACATGCGCAGTAAACTTACCCATAGCAACCAATCAGATTCTACTTCCTATTTATTTAGAACCTCCTAGAAGATAATAGATACAGTATGTGCCTATGCACATCCTTGCTGGCGGGTCGCCAGAACGTACGCGCTGGCGACCCGCCAGCAGCCTCGCCAGCGAGGAGACTGAGACGTGCGTGCGTCTCACGCGCACGCGCGTCTCAGTCTCCGTCGCTAGCGTGGCGGAAACCCTGTCCGTCTCCGCCTCAGGGAGACGGACGGGGTTAGGGGGGGGTTAGGGGGGGTGCGGGCAGGCGGCGGGGACCCGGGGAAACGTTTGGAAGCGCCGTCGGAAGGGGGCGCGCGCGCCTCTCGTGCGCGCGCGTCCCCTTCTCACGATCGCCATGGCGCTGGCGGGGGATGGCGGCTGGCGACGCCAGCGCCATCCCCTGCAAGGATGGGAACAGACCCATCTGTAGATCTGATTGGTTGTTATCAGGCCCAGTGACAGGGGGGTCAGGGTAGACACCCGTGATGGGCCTCGAGGGTCAGAGGGGCCCCTGGGGTCCAGGCGCAGATTTAGCCTGCCCCTGTAAGTACTTACTGATTGGCTTAAATACCGGAGGTGTGTATTCCTCCGCAATTGTGGCCGGGAGGAGGGGAGGTCTGTGGCGGGAGCTGGATGCTATCTGGGAAAACAGTGGCCGGGGAAAGTCTCCTCCCAGCCACCGGGCAGCAGTTCCCAGCCGCCGCTTACACAGAGCCGGCGCTGTGTCCACTGGGCGGCTGGAGGAGGTAGGGGATTCTGCAGCACTGGCATAGACAGTAGGTGCTGCAAGATGCTATGTATACTGCCCCCTGAGACCCCAAGCTGATTGCGAGAGTTTCCCCTGGAGCCCTGGGCAGTGTACAGCAGGTTCAGGCCATCAGGACTGTGTGAGTCTCCGTGTAAAATCTAACTGTACCATGGCTGTGGAGGGAGGGAACTATGGAATACGTGGAAGGGGATTTAACTGTCTACTATGGGAAGGGGGTTATTGCATCTCAGGGGAGGGTGGGTAAGTGTGTACCATTGGGAGGTGGTTATCTCATTACTGTGGACATTATACTGGGGGCAATTTTCGTAAGAGGCATTACTGTGGGCTGTAGGGTGAGGGAGGACATTAGTGTGATAGAGCACTGGTCATGGAATGAAGGAGTGTGCCAGTGTGATGGAGAGCAGGCCACGGGGTTGGGAGGGCATCATGGTACGATAGCGCAAGTTGCATGGTATGGGAGGGCATCAGTGTTATAGACTGCAGGTCGAGGGTATGCGTCAGTGGGATAGAGCCTAGGCCACAGGGTAAAGGAGCATGTCAGTGTAATAGAGCGCATGTCACAGGGAGAGGGAGTGTGTCAGACTGATAGAACGCAGGCTGCAGGGTGAGGCAGTGTGTCAGTGTGACAGGACGCAGGGTGAGGGAGTGTCAGTGTGGCAGGGAGGGCATCAGTGTTATAGTGTCTAGACCACAGGGTAAGAGAGCATGTCAGTGTAATAGAGCGCAGGTCACGTGATGAGGGAGGGCATCAGTGTCATACAGCAGAGGCGGCGGGGTGAGGGAGTGCATCAGTGTGACAGAGCGCAGACAGGGTGAGGGAGGATGTCAATGTGATAGAATGTAGGCTGCAGTGCGTCCAGTTTATGTTCCAGCATAGAGGTGGGGGGTTATAGTGTTTGAGGGGGTAGGGGGCCCCTAGAGATATCAGTGTATGGGGCCCCAAGAGTTCTGTTGCCAGCAATGGTTGTTATGAGCAACATCCCATTTGCAATAGAACTCCCATCTTAGTAAATTTACCCCATGCAATGGCGATGCAGCCACTGCTAGAGAGGAGAGGGAACCCATGAAGTCTGCACACAGACCCGCTCTACCTGCCCCAGCTCTATCAGTTGGTAAATAGGGTTATATAGACAGCAACATTTAGAATATATTTTAAGGCTGTTATGTGAACTAATTCTCATTTCCCACACATACTGGTATCCTGCAGAAGAATGAAGAAGCTGTTTTTCATCTTACAGTATGTGGAAATTATGCCTTGAATATACTCTGTGCACCTTTGTGGTATTGTACATCACAGCACAGAGATCAATTCAACGTAAAAGTGGGAATACAATCTATGTAACTCAAGTCAGTTAAACAAAAAACAGCTAAATCTGTTAACTGATTAGTAAATCATTAAACAATTCTTATTATTCTTCTTATTATTATATTATGCTTTACTGTATTTTTTTTTTGTTTTTGTTGACTACAGGTTCAAGTTTTAAGGAACGCCGGAGAGGAGGTTACGTTAACTGTTTCGTTTTTAAAAAGGGCACCAGCATTCCTTAAATTACCGCTGAACGAAGATTGTGCTTGTAAGTGAGTTGAACACACTCCATGTTTGATTACGGCATCATAAAAATAATTTGCAATCTCCCTGCAGATCTAAATGTGGCTTCCATGAAGCTAAATGATGTGAAAAGAATGCAGCACATTTGTCATAGACTCCGAGCAATTGACATGTGCAGTGAGTGTATGATGTGAGGTGAGTCAGTAAATTACAGGAGAAAGAAAATAATGAACACAAGAAGGATAGGACTGAGTAAAGAGAATTTATAAAGATGCTGGAGAATGTTCAAAGAGATGTTCAGTAAGAAATAAATCAGTAATAATGTGAGGACAGGTACCTACAGTAGTGAGGAAAACATACTTATATGATAAGTTAGTTATTTAATTGAAATAAAAGATACTGTACAGTAGTTATGTACTCCATATACAGCACATTGTGCGTTTTCTGCTTCATCTCAATCTCCATCACAGCAGATGTTTTAAATTGAGTTCTACTTCTTGGTGCAGTGCAAAAAAAGCATAGACACGTGAAATGTTTGCCATATGGCTCAATAATGATGGTACGGCCTCTTTATTTAGTGTATGCTGTAAATGTGCTGCTAGCAGGCAGAACACTAAGTCCAATGTACAGTATGGGCAAATGAAGCTTAAGCGGGAGGTATTCAATGTTGGCCGCTATTTCCAACAGGGGAAATAGCTGCCACCGCCTGTTTAATGCCACCGTTTCCGACAGCATTGAAGGCAGTTTTCGACAAAACAGATCCGACTTTAAAACAAGTCGGATCTGTTTTGTCAGAAACGGCCATGGATTGTCGAATTCAAGGCCGTTTTCACCAACACGCCCACTTTTTGACACTGCACAGGCAGAACATTGAATTCTGACTGTCAAATATCTGTTGAGCAGGTTGAAAGAGTGGACTAGAATAAGGCCCTATGTTCCCTTAAAAAGGAACTATACCTGTGTCTTCTCCTGTTGTCCGTGATGTAACGTTGCTTGTAGGCATGCTCCCGCTGGGAACATTATGCCTGGATGGACACATTGCGGCAGTACTGGGACACGCTGCTATATACAATATAACTGGCCACTTCTGTATACTGTGCCTGACTAAAGAGCAAATCTACCTTGTGGATTCTGCATTCTACTGGCAGCATCAACAAGGTAGCTGTGCAGGTGTGGTGCTCTTCTACCATACATAGATGAAGATTTCAAGCAATTATTAATATATCTATGTACTTTTTATTTCAATAGGTGCACCTAGTGACCAAAGCAGTGGTACATCATCTCCCTTGTGTGACAGCGGTTTACATTTAAACTATCATCCCAACAATACGGTATGCCTTTTCATTTTTATGCCTAATATAATTGTACATTACTAAAAGTTTAATATTGTTTAATATATCTCATCCTATTTATTCAACCGGTTTTGATACACACACACACACACACACATATATATATATATACACTGTGTTTGGGATATTAATATAATAGGGGGATGTAATTGGCATTCAGAATGTCAACATTTGCCACAATGTTGACATTTTCAAACTTTCAACGTTGTTAGAGCCGGATGTACTTAGCTGTAGCTGAGAGACCAGTACCAATCAATCAGCCATATTACAGGCTTAGTTTGAAAAAATAACTGGTTGGTTGGTTAGTTGGTAGGTTATCACTCTCATTTTATCACTTTTCGATACTTAGTACATCTGGCCCTTAATGTTCACAATGTCAGCACATGAAATAAGGGTTAATTTTAGGATTACGGTCCAGTTTCAATTAGGCTGCAATTAAGGTTAGAGTTAGGTTGCAATTATAATATGGTTAGGTTTACAGTATACTGCAATAAGGTTAAGGTTAGATTGTGTTCTAGTACAGCAAAGCTGATATTACAGCTTGGATGCGCGTTGCTTAGTACTGTGGGAGCTGCAGGGAGTTGTAGTCCGGCTCTGTGAAATGTGTATTTGCTTTAAACTACCATTTCTGACAGCCTACAGAAGGAGGCTTGGAACAATGAAAGGGGAGATGGAGCCCGGGTCTAGGAGGAATCTAATACGGTAATTTTGCTGCCGGGGAGGTGAGAGGATTAATGAAGTGAGGGTTCTGCACGGTGATTATTGAGATGGAGTTGTGAAGTCAATACTGAAGTAGAGTGTTGTTAAGTGATTATCCTAGGGAGGGAGTGCTATGAATGAGAGGTAGACATTTGGACCTTTTTGGATGTTGCCATATTGTTGTTGGTTCTACAAACAGGTAAACGTAACAGTTGAATCTTCAGCGTCCCTAAAATGTAGGTCAGCCACTGATTAGACTGCAAGAGTTAAGGTAAATTTCTGTGTGTTCTGCGAGGGTAGATGTCATAGCTGATCCTCTTCAAGCTGCCCAGGAATATATCGTATTCAGTCCTTTTGCATGTGATATATAACATGCAATCCCATTTCCTGCTGCCGGGAGGCTATCCGAGTTGGAAGTTGGACATGCAGGAATGTCCAATCACCGACTCTGATCTAGTGCACACAGATATCCATCGGTTTAGATCTGATGTCAAGCACATCCAATATGGCCACTTTTCAGCAGATTTCTCATCACTATCCATCAGAATAGGGTGAAAAGTGGCCAAATTTGACAAGTGTATGGCCAACTTTAGGTTGTAATGTGGGTTAAGGTGCCCACACACTACAACAATTTTTTGGCCAATCAGACTGGAATCAATTATCTAATCCAATTTTTTCTTATTATTACACTTTACATATAACTGTGTTCTTCCTGTGTCCTTGAGAAGTATATGAAACAGAGTAACTAATAAGATGTCTTACACCCCAATTTTTTTTTGCCATGGGATCGACATTATGTACAAGAAAAATAGACAGAAGATCAGAAAACAAGGGTCTACCTTGTAAAGGATGGGAAGAGGTGACAGGTCATGACATCCCAGGAGGCTAAGGGGGTATGCAATCCCATTTTTATAGTTTACGAGTAGTCGTTATTTTTACTTTGTGCTCTGCACGACAGGCGATCTGGTGCGCGTCATCCATTTTCCACGCCTATGCAAAGTGTCATGGTCGGGTAACGTCTCCTGTCGTGATTTGGCCTATGAGGCGCATTGTAGGCGTTACCATATCGTCTTCCCGCTTCGCGTAATCTTATATAAACGCCGACGCACCAAGGACCTCCCTCAGGAATAATGCAACTGTGCTAGAGAAAGGTTCCATTATTGTAGTCTATGTTAAAAAGTATGTTGTTATTAATAAAAATGCAAATTATTAATAAAAACGCAAATTAGCCTACAAAAAACGATTCCAATACAGCAGACTGCACAATGCTGTTATCTACCCGAAGTCTCAGTACAGGAGTGAGATGTAAAAGATAAACAAAAAGGATTATGGGAAAAATAAACAGGTGACAACAACAAAAAGCATCATGGGAAAATCTGCTCTATCATATAGCAACAAGGGTAAGCATCATGGGAAAATCTTCCCTACCATATAGCAACAAAGGAAAACAGCCAGAAATGATTGGCCCCAGCATAAAACAGCACCAGATATGAGGATTCCATCCAAAACAATCATAAACAAGAAATTAGAAACATGTCTGCCATCATTAATGTGTGCAGTAGTTAAAAATATACTTACGACTTCATAAACTGTCAGGATAGTGAGGTTGAAAAACGATTCTTACGTTAAGAGGTCGAAGAGAAGACATTGAATACGTTTCCTGACATTTAACGACAATTCCAGGAAAAATCATCATGTTCAGACAAAAAGAAAACACATCGACGGACGAAGAAAACGATAACCAAAATCAGGCGAACAAATAAAGACTGTCGCAGAAACAGTACATTGCATAGGCGATCATTTAACGGCTGACATTTTTCAAGAAAAGAGCGAACATATCACCCAAAAAATGATTTCGACCAGGATTGCATACCCCCCTAAGGCATCAGAAAAGAGGCATGAGAGCAGGTGTTAACCTCTGGATGAAGCTTTGTCTATTAAGACCATTACACAGCCTATTGCTTGCAAATGTAAGATCTCTCGCAGGCTAGCTAGACGACTTACAGGCTGAAGTGGCTGGTAAACATTATCTTAAATGCTGCTCCATCATGATATTTATGGAATCCTAGCTAAATGACACTATTATCGACTCTGCTTTGGTGCTTGAGGACAGGATCTTATTTCATGTGGACAGGACTTTAGAATCAGGCAAAGGCAGAGGAGGTGGTCTCTGCATTCATGTGAACAATATGTGGTGCTCTGATATTACACTTGTTCAAACCCTTTGTTCTATGGATTTTGAGTTTATTACAATCAAATGCAGACCATTTTACCTACCTAGAAAAGTGTCAGTCATAATTGTGATAGTTGTTTATATACCTCGACGGGCAAATGCAAAGTGTGCCTTGGACATTTTATATAATGCTGTAGTTAAATTGTAAACATTCTTTGTCGAGGGGTTGATAGTTGTGGCTGGAGATTTTAATCGGATGGATATAAAAGTTGTGTTGCCAAAATTTTACAAAAATGTGGAGGCTCCCACTCGAGGAGTTCAAGTTTACACAAATTTTAAAAATGTATATATCGGTAACTCTGATCCCAGATCTCTATTTTTAATCCCAGTTTATAAGCCATTGGCCAAGGAAGCTAGGCCTGCTAAGAAATGTATTACCATTTGGCTGAAGCGATGGAGAGACTCCAAGACACTTAATAGATTACTGACTGGAGTATGTTTATTGGGGAGTCCATGGACGGGTCTGTTGATGTTGATTCCTTGACCTCATTGATATTAGGTTAAATAGGGTGTTGTGTGGAGAGCGTAACTAAACAGAAGGCTGTTAAAGTTTTCCCATTTCAATGCATGACAGTTTCTTTCCGTCATCAGTTCGTATGCTGAATTACAACCAATGTCCGGTCTTGTACCAGAAATAGTTCTTACCATTTTCAGTGTTGTATATTGAATTGCGTTTAACAATTCACTTCTCATTTGTTTAATGATAATAAAGTTATTTGATTGATATTACATTAAATGACTTATAAACATTTTTTACTTCATAGTATTGTGTTTTTTTTATGATAAACTTAATATTGAAGATATTAGTATCCAGTCATAAAAAATGACAATATTTTGATAACAGCACATAACTTAAACTTAGTCTTTGGATATGCCAACACTAATGTCTGAAATATTTACTGTATGTTGCTGTTTTTGGAAAGCAATGAAAAGCACTGTAATGGGAATGTTTGTAGCAGGCAAGCAACTTATAGTATTTTTGTTTCCATGGCAACATTACAAAACAATTATTTTGATTCTCAACATATAACACTGATTTCTCTTCCAGAGACATTCTTCATTACAATGCATCATAAATAGTTTTGTCTGTTTCTTCTTGTGCACAGTAAATAATATTTCGTTTAGCAAAATAGACCTAGTTTTTAAGTGAGAATTTGGCCTAAAAGGAGTAAAACTTCATGGTTTGTAAAACAATAGGCCAAAGAATAATGCAAAATGGTAGAACAATGATTTGTCTTTGCCAAATGCTTGCTTTGGAACAAATATTGTCCAGCTTGAGATACCCTTGAACAGCTTTACAATAATTTATAACATAATGATATTATAATAATGTATTTAGAATGACAGTAGAAACAGTGTAGTGCTGTATAAGGTACTCTTTACCTAGCACGGCGCCCACGATTTTGATCGTGGGCATCGCAGGTAAAAAAATCGCAGGCATCGCGGGCATTGAATGCACTAAAAATCGGGTGCGACGCGACCGACGCGATGCCCGCGATTTCCCATAGGGAACAATGTTAAATGTCTCAATTGACCCGATTTTCATGTTCAATGCCTCAATTGACCCGATTTTTCCATAGGAAACAATGTTAAATGGCCCACAGAGGCCAAATAGCCACCCTGAAGTGTGAAATGGCCCCCACAATTGTTAACGCCACCCCACGATCAACGTCAACCCGAAGCGTGGCGAGGGGCGGCGGTACGCGTACTACGACCTTTTCATACCCCCACTATCCACGTCGGCGTGGAGTTGAGAATAGAATAGTGTGACGAGCGCAGCGAGCCACCGAGCCCGAAGCATGGCGAGCACAGCGTGCCCCGCGAGTGGACGCGGATACCTTCACAGGTAAACGCGTCCCTTTGCCGGCTTCACAGGTATCCGCGTCCCCTAGCGGGGCGCGCTGCGCTCACCATGCTTCGGGCTCGGTGGCTCGCTGTGCTCGCCACACTATTCTATTCTCAACTCCACGCCGACGTGGATAGTGGGGCTATGAAAAGGTCGTAGGACGCGTACCGCCGCCCCTCGCGGCCTCGCTGCGCTCGCCACGCTTCGGGTTCACGTGGATCGTGGGGTGGCGTTAACAATTGTGGGGGCCATTTCACACTTCAAGGTGCCTATTTGGCCTCTGTGGGCCATTTAACATTGTTTCCTATGGAAAAATTGGGTCAATTGAGGCATTGAACAGGAAAATAGGGTCAATTGAGACATTTAACATTGTTCCCTATGGGAAATCGCGGGCATCGCGTCGGTCGCGTCGCACCCGATTTTTTAGTGCATTCAATGCCCGCGATGGCCGCGATGGGCGCCGTGCTAAGTAAAGAGTACCCTGTATAATTATATATATTGTTTCTAGAAGGTAAGTTTTGGTGAAGATAACTTTTTCTCCCTTCATACTACAAAATCGATAAATGAGGCACCATTTTAAAGATTAAGTTCTATGCTTCTGACAAATTGTTAATTTAGAATTGCACTTGTATTGTTTGTTTTAAAATTGTAATTAAAAATGTACTTTTGGCACAAGAGTTCTTTGCAAAATTTTTGCACGTGCCATCTAGTCTATATATATAAAAGTCTTACTCCTCTGTAAGGTGAAGTACGGCCAGTGACACTAGAGGCCACTTGGCGGACCAGATTACTCTTTTGTGTGCTAAAAGATGGCAACAATGAAAATTAAATAAATATTTGCATGGACACTGATCTGTTTCAGACTTGCTGAATATGGAGAGTGAGATTGGAGGTAGTAGCGGATAGGAACTGTGGGTGGGGTGGAGAATTTGTGGGCTAAAAACTGTCACAGCTCAAAGTGAAAGTAAAAACTGCCACAGCTCAAAGCTAAAGTACATTGGAGGAGCCGTTATTTTGATGGGCTTTTAAATTGTAACAATATAAACAGAAGAATTATGACATCAATATAATACAGTAATCGGTAATGACCTGCCCAGCTCAGACATTAGCCAGGAGCTTTTGCCCCAATGCAGTGGTATCACTAGGGTTGGTATCACCCAGTGTAGTAACTTTCTGGAAGCTGTAGAGGGGGGGCTTGTGCACACCGGAGGCACACTGGGAAAAATTGGGGGCGTGGCCTATCAGAAGGGGAAGTGTCCTGTGCGTGCAACTCTGCCCGTAGAGCAGGAGACATGGAATCATACCTACACATCCTCTGCTTTTGCTACTGCAGTGCCAGACTGCTTAGTCTGCAATAATCTGCAACTCAAAGTCCCCCCAGTGTCTGGCAGCCAGAGCTTCCCATCCAATCCTGGGCCTAGCCCCCCGCCTGCAGCCCAGCCCTTTCAAGGGTGTAGCTCCTCCTTTGCAAAATGGTCAACCTACTGTACTGGCTCCCTGGTGGCTGGCCACTCTCCTGCCGCTGTGCCTGCCTCTGCTCCCGGTAGGTGTCATGTGCAGAGACGTCCCGTGACATACACAGCTCACGCCTGCCCGCGCTTCGTGTCTCCTGTGCACACTGCACACTGAGTGACAGGGCAGGCTCAGGGTGCACAACGTGTACTGAGGTGGGTTGCCGCAGCGCGTGGGTGCGGTGTGTGAGTGCGGCTGATTTTGTTGTCACCCCACTGAGTGGTGACACCCAATGTGGGCCGCACCCCACGCACCCGCCTAGTGATGCCACTGCCCCAATGGCTTCCAATGTAGAAATGGAGACAGGACAGACCAGTAGAAAAGAAGCAAAATACACAGTAAGACAAGTGTGGTAGGAGCATGGCAGGTATGACCTAACATATGCTAGGTTAATTTTACTATTAAACATTAATACCAAAAACTACATAGCTTGCCCAGATCATAGGTGTGTGCACACTTTTTTTATTTGAGACCCCACTGTTTGTTTGTTTGTTTGTTTGTTTGTTTGTTTGTTTGTATTCAAATACCAGTTTATGGTTGCTGTATAGATCACAAAGCAAGAGAAATCTACCATTACTGTATGATCATTCAAAACATGCATAGGACCACATGAGATCCCAATCTCTATCAGACTAATCTAAAGATGTATACACACTGGGCGATATACGGTACAGTATCATTAATGATATGGGCGATATCAATATCATTAAAGATATTAGGGGAAATTTACTAAGGAGAAATGGCTATGAATACACCTTTTTGTAGCCATTTCTGGTCATATACTCCCATAAATTTGTAATTTTTTAATTTACTATGGCCAATATACGGCCATTTGTATTCTTTTGACAGGTGCATGTGCCATCAAAACAATATGACTAGGAATCACCATTCATTATTTAATATGTGGCCGGTAATGGAGCCATAAATACGGCTCGAAAATAATAATTTATTCCAGCCATATTTGGCAGAAGCCTGCAAGGAGCCGTGAGACCTGTGCAGGCTTCAGTGTAAAAATATAGATAAAAAATAAATAATTTAAAAAGCTGACATGCTGTCCCCCTACCCTCCAATCACCAGCTGGTCCTTGTTTTAAAAATTCAGGAAACCAAAGTCATAGGGCTTCCCTGTAATTTTTAAAACCAGCACCAGGCTAAAAGCACAGCTCTGGTTCCCAAAATTCAGGGGACACAATGTAAATAGTTAAACAAAACACACACACAAAAAAAAACCCTTTTTTATACCCAGAGCTCATACATACTTATACTTACCTACCTTGATCCGAAGAATCTGTACCCTTCTCCAGTAGAAAATCCATAGGGGGGTGGTGTATAAGTATATATGGGCTCCGGGTGTAATAAAGTTTTATTTTTCGTGTGTGTGTTTTATTTAACTATTACATTGTGATAGAACTACAAGCACCAGTGGGCCCATTATTGCCCCATATGCTGGGACTTGTGTTGGAACTTGTAGTTTCACAACAATGTACAATAGTTTTGATCTTTTGTTTACACTGTAATCAGCCCAGTGCTCACCGCCCCGGGCTTCGGCTTGGCAGTGTTAATTTTGGAGGGGAGGACCCCTTTATTTGTGTCCCTGCCCAGGGAGTTAATGGTTCGGCTGCGGGAACTTATATAATAAGTGTCCCCTAGCTGTGGCATTTCCATGCTGGCTGGTTGGGCCCGGTGCTGATTCTCAAAATACGGGGGATCCCTATTCGTTTTGTCCCTGGAATTTTTGACAAGGGTCAGCTCTTGAGCCTGGTGATAGTTTTAAAATTGACGAGGAACCCCTATGACTTTTGTTCACTGAGTTTTTAAAACCAGGACCAGCTCTGATCCGAGCAGACTGGGATCCATATTTGTATTTGGCATCCATCTATACGGCTGCCAAATATAATACAAATGGACAAAAATACGTCCGCCTACGCCATCAGGAAAATAGGGATCCGTAAATACGCAAGATAAGTAAATCTGCCCTTTTTACGAATTGTATTTTCCTGAGAATATGGCCGATGCAGGTTGTATGGAGTCACACCCGGCATCGGCCGTATTCTTAAATCTTAGTAAATTTCCCCCATTGTGTGCATAAAATCCAGTGTGTTCATTCAATTTAATTAATGATGCATGGCCACAGGTCATCTGCACATTTGTTATTTATTAACAGTTATTTATATAGCGCACATATATTCCCCAGCTAAATCTTACAATATCGTCAGTGACTGCATGTATGGAGTGGTGGGTGGATAACATCACTGACCAATATTGATATCGGTCAGTGTGTTCTCTCACAGCGCTGCCAATATAGCTAACTTTATCGGAATTGTTGTGTTTATCCAACTTTACACTTATTTACTTAGGATCCCAAGTTACTCTTCTCTGCTTATCCCTGTGTTCCACACACTACCTCATGCCTACCACATGACTGCTTCCATTACTCACACACTCTGGACTTGTTCTGATTCATCTATTTACCTTGACATACTTTCTCTTTCCCTACACTTGCTGGGTATATGCCAAAGATTATCATGCCCATCCACTACATGACTTTGTCAGGACACGCACAGCGCCACATAAGAGGAAGGGAGGTACAATCAGATAACTTGCCTAGAGCCAAATGGGATCTAGATCTTGCTCTGTAATGCCACACCCTGCATCTACTTACTAAGAGGTGTGGTACAGGGGTCCAACAGTCGGGATCCCGACAGTCATTATCCTGATGTCGGGATCCCGACTGGCCGGACCCAGACAGCATGGCGAGCGCAACAATGCCCCTTGTGGGCACGGTGGCTTGCTAAGCGAGCCATCTATTCTCCCTCTATGGGGGTCGTGGACCCCACGAGGGAAAATAGCCGACGGCCATCGGGAACTCGGCTGTTGGTGTTTTGACAGTCGGGATCCCGACGTCGGGTGAATGCTTACTTGGGGCTCTACTGTTTGCATCTGTTATACTTCATATTGTTATCTTGACACCTCTGAGTTTCACTTCACAGTCAAGGATCCGCTTGTTGGGCACTCCTGATATATATCATCACATAGAACAACCACATTTAGTGTGGCATGCAGTCACATTCGACACTAAAACATCATAAACCTGTGCCCCGCTGGGTGTTTGTTTAACCACACTCGCTGTTTTTGAATTTTCTAGATCAAGAAAAAAAAATACTAATACTTTCAGTTCTATTGGATTTCTAAGCACCTAGAATAAACTGTAAAGGTGTCATCAGTGTGATGCCTGCTTATTATGCAAGCTTTTAAACCAGAATACTTTTGTATAACTGGTTTTGAGCAGAAATGACATCTCTTTGTATGCTGTTGACAATCATGTGCAGCGAAGCAAGGTAAAGGGAAATAACTGATGTGGATGTTACAGAGATTGGGTGAGAGTGCTTGCCTACTAGTACACCCTGCAGCATGAGGATCACTTGTTCCAAAATGCTTCAGGACACCTAAGGCTAAAAGTGTTTCCTACCAAATGGAGAATTTTCCATACAGATAAATCTTTCTGTCATTCCGTTAATAATGGCACATTAAAAAGGGGATGGGTACAATAATTTTTTAAGAATAATAATAAGGAATATTGATTATATTAATATCTAGATATTGTAGATCACAGCCATTAGTAATCAGAATATTACTAATAGAAATACCCAATTTATGTGATACAGTTTGAGTACCCCCTTATCCAAAATGCTTAACGGAGTATTCCGCATGTTGGAATATTTTTAGATTTCAAGGAGGTATTTTAAAGACAGGACCCATGTATGAACACAAAATGGATTTATCAAACACATGAAATACACACAAATACAGATGGAGCGATTCTATCACCAGCCCCCGCCAGCTGCCAGCATCGCCAGGGGGCGTGCGTGCATGAGAAGCTTGCGCCCCATTGCAATGGAGCTCCCCGCCACCGTCCGCCGCCTCCCCCACAGCTATCGATGGTCCCCACCGCCGCCTGACCCCCCCCTAACCCTGCTCATCTTCCTGAAGCAGAGACAGGTAGGGTCCCGCCACCCAGCTCTCGAGTGACTGGGACATGCATACGCGTAAAATGCACGCGCGTTCTATTCTGATGGAGCCCCTCTCCGCCAGCGCTTGCCAGCGGGGAGACTGAAAGAGAGGGGCTCCATCTGTATATGTTTTTTGCACATATTTTGTGCCAGTTACAAATGTCCTCAGTAGTGCCAGTTACATATCATGCCCCCAATAGTGCCAGTTACATAACATGCCCCCAATAGTGCCAGTTACATATCATGTCCCCAGTAGTGCCAGTTACATATCATGTCCCCAGTAGTGCCAGTTACATATCATGTCCCCAGTAGTGCCACCAGTTACAGATGTCCCCAGTAGTGCAAGTTACATATTATGTCCCCAGTAGTGCCAGTTACATATCATGTCCCCAGTAGTGCCTGTTACATATCATTTCCCCAGTAGTGCCAGTTACAGGTATCCAGTAGTGCTTTTTTTAGCAAAAAAATCCTACATTCTGTAAACTATGTTTTTTGGAATAATTTGGATAACAGATATCCGAATAATGGATACTCAACCTGTACAACTTTTTTGTTTAAGTGTTTAAGTAATCTGTTATTCAATCTCAGTTAAACCTGTTATTTAATTTCAGTTTATCAAAATAATAGCATTAATAAATCACCCCCTATATCAGGTAAATAGAGAAATAGACTAGCAAAGTAATTGAAAAACAGACTATGTTGTAACAAGTCAGAATCCCTTAGATCAAGTTATGCAAAAAGGAATAGCAGTGGACATTATTTCATGATGAAAGAAAATTGGAGCATTCCCCTACATTGTACAGTAGTAGATAAATATTATATACACAACCACACACAGCTTGGTTTAATTCTACAGAATGATGTAAAAATAATAAGAACATTCCCCTACATTGTAGTAGATACATATTCTATACACAACCACACACGGCTTTGTTTAATTCTACAGTAAGAATGAGAATATTGTTTCCAGCAGGCTTGATTTTTATTCACAATGCCTAACATCCTTGATCTTTACACAGAGGGTATGATGTGCTTTAAGTGTCCCCTAATCAATAACAGTGCTGTGGTATGACAGCCTGACAGTTAGAATTCCTATGGTCAGTACACTGACATCGGAATCCTGACCACCGGTACTCTGACTGGGGGTTGAGCTCAAAGAATTCCCTTGCAGGCTCGGTGCCTTGCTGCACTCACCACAGGTTCTACTCTCCCTTTATGGGGGTCATGGATCCCCATGAGGTAGAATAACCCTTGTCCATTGGGATCCGGACTGTCAGGCATTTGAACAGTCTATATTCCAATGTCAGTATACTGACCGTCGGGATCCCGACTGTCAGGTTGTCATCTGGCACCCAATATCACAGCAGCCATAACTGCCTAGATAAGGCCTCCACGTCCAAAAGCATCCATCATACCTATGACAAGCAGACTAGAAAGACTGCATAATGATATTCAGTACCCTTTAATTTACTCAAACTTTTTAACATTGCAGAGGAAATTGGAGCAGTGCAATCAATGTCCTTTACCAGTGGCGTAGCTAGAAATTTTTATCCCCCTGCCCAAAAAAATTCTAGCGCCCCCCACAAGAAGTGGCGAGGTGATGGACTACGGGCACCGCTGGCTGAGCTGACAGGCGACCCAGGCAGCAGTCAGCGCTGAGCTGGTCCTGCTCCGTGCATATCTAATGAGCGGGACCCACTCATTAGATATGTACAGGGCGAGACCAGCACAGCGCTCACTGCTGCATGGGTCACCTGTCAGTTCAGCCAGCAGCGCCCACCACAGATCCCGCTCCCCCAAGCCGCCGCGGGGTCTGCCACATATGTAGCTACTGAACAGGAGAGTGAGAGTGGGCGCTCTACCTCGGTTGCCGGCTGCTAAGTCTGGTTTGTCCAAACCCAGGGTAAGTTAAATAACAAGAAGGTGACTAGCGCTCAGGCTATAACTTGATAACAGAGATGATATCTAGTGTGGTACAGCTTGTGTGTAAAGCAGGGTTATAAATAACAACAGTGTGCCAGTATAATGAAAGCAAAGGTGTTTATTGTCATTTAGTAAAAAATTACATCCAATGGTGGGGGGTGGGGGTGGTGAGGGATGGGAGCCCTCTATAGGAGGGGTGTGGGGGGCTGGTGGTGGCTGCAAGAGCCAGAGTCCAGAGTCTCACAGGAAAAAGTAAAAGTCACACAAGCACACTCCGTTTCACCTCCTGCTGCTTTGCTGAAGTGTTTTTATGAGGGTTTGTTTGTGGGATACGCCCCTTGGAGGCGGGCGTCCATTGGGTGTTGTTGCTGTCCATCTGATGACAAGTGCTGATGAGCAGAGTTCATTGGTGCATATGATGAGAAGTGCTGATGAGCGGAGTTCATTGGTGCATATGACTGCAGAGCATCAGGTGTGTGGATGCACCAGTAATCTGTATACAATCAGATTCATTAAGTGCTTTCAGGTGTGCTGGCTTATGGAAAAGGTCAACATATATTATGTAGACCTTGTGCCCATGTTAGTACGCTGAGAGTCAGATGCTGCATGATGTGTGGCAGTCTAGTGGCTCTACATGGAATCGCAAGTTCAGGAAGTGGTCGACATGGTGTGTGTCGACATTATGTGTGTGTTGATGGCGGAATGGGCTGGAAATGGGGGTACTGCTTGAAAGTGAACATGGGGGCTGGTGGGGAAATTATAGGTGTTTTTGTTCACTTGAGTATAATCATGTTTACTGTCTTTACCTTTGCTTGTGTATGTACCGGGAGGAGCCAATCATCTCAAATGCTGGTCACCATATGTCATTTTTTTTTTTTTGAATCTGGAGTGGCATTTATTTGGATATTGCACCTAGGTTGAAGTCTATGTTTAAGCCATTGGGTTTGAGAGTATTGAGTTGGTAGATCCAGAACATCTCTCTTTTATTCAGGGTAGCCGTGAAGTCCCCTCCCCTCCAATTTCTTTTGGGGGCCTCAATAGCTGTAAATTTCAGTCCTTTGGGGTCACAGTTGTGTCTGTCTTTGAAGTGTGAGGACACACTGTGTTGTTCATATCCCCTTTTTATGTTTCTAACATGTTCGTACATTCTGGTGCCCAGAGATCTAGTTGTTCTGCCTATGTACTCTATGTTGCAGGGGCATTTTATAAGATATATTACTCCAGTTGAGTTGCATGTCAGATGTTCCTTGTATTTAAATGTTTTATTCACAGTGGTTGAATGCCAGGTGGTGTTGGCCTTAGTGCTCATGTCTGACATACATTTGCACCCTGCGCATCTACCACAGTGAAAAAAACCTAAGCTGTTGGTCAGGGTGCTCTGGAAGGAGTTTGAGGGTTTGATATGATTTTTCGTCAGTTTTTGTTTAAGGTCAGGGGCTTTTCTGAAAACTACCTTGGGTTGATCTTGAATGAGTGTTTTTAAATCTGTGTCGTCTTGCAAAATGTGCCAATGTTTCTTTAAAATCAGCACTTCTCATCATATGCACCAATGAACTCTGCTCATCAGCACTTGTCATCAGATGGACAGCAACAACACCCAATGGACGCCCGCCTCCAAGGGGCGTATCCCACAAACAAACCCTCATAAAAACACTTCAGCAAAGCAGCTTACTTATCCTTGAAAAAGACCCCAGCAGGGTTGAAACGCGTAGGACAGCACCTCATACACAGCCATCTACAACAAGCCTCCTCCCCTCTGGGAGTGCAGCCCGAGTTACTCCAGAGATCAGGAACACCCGGCGAACGCAAGCCAGCGGGACCCGGAAGTGCTTCTGTCTCTGTTGAAGCGACGCGGTTACTCACTGGTGATCTGCACGGCTGTGCAGACACCAGCAGGATACAGTCCACTCAGCAGCGAAGCGGCGAGGGACGGAAGGATTGAGGACATCAGCGGTATCAGGTAAGTGTTAGGTGCACCGCTTGGCCAGCAGAGAGGACGCTCTTTAACCTGAGCGACACCTGGACACTTATCATGACCCTATGATAAGACTGTGACCTACCATCTACAGCCAAACGATTTCTCTGTGCACTAATATCTCCACAGCATCCATCTCCACCCAGCACACAGACTGTGTTCACCGCAGGAGGTGAAACGGAGTGTGCTTGTGTGACTTTTACTTTTTCCTGTGAGACTCTGGACTCTGGCTCTTGCAGCCACCACCAGCCCCCCACACCCCTCCTATAGAGGGCTCCCATCCCTCACCACCCCCACCCCCCACCATTGGATGTCATTTTTTACTAAATGACAATAAACACCACATATGTAGCTACGCCACTGTCCTTTACATGTTCCTGGACTTTCCATGTGGTGTGCACTTTTTGGTTGTCATGTACCATTTTAGAACTGTCACTGTCCCTCTAATCAGGGAAATGCTCCAAAATGTCATGAGTCTGTGAACAGAGTTCAAGGAAAAAAATGGAGTACATAAACATGCAGCTGCACTGCAAGAACCTCACCTTTCCCTAGACAGCTGGCAAGTGGGGAATGATGCAATGTACAGTATGGGCCAACGGGGTCTGCTAGATAGGGAATCTCTACAATGAGGGCCCGGCTAGCAATAACACTTCTAAGTAATTCTCCAAGTCTGCCTTTTCACTTCTCTTGACTTACAGTACATGGGGTCATCCCTTTATTAATATCTTCATATTGTAACTAGTAAAACATGAACAACCACAACTACAATATATCTTTCACTGTCTCTGCAAATTATTGTAACATGTTATAATTCTCATCATATCATTCAAAAAGATTTTATTACACTATTTGGAGTAGTTACCATATTTTTTGTTCTGTAAGACGCACCTGAACATAAGACGCACCTAGTTTTAGAGGAGGAAAACAGGAAAAAAATATTCTGAACCAAATAGTGTAATAAAATATTTAATATTGTATGCCCGCTCCCCCTTCCCTTGTACTTGTATGCCCACTCCCCCCTCCCCTTGTACTTGCATGCCCACTGCCGGCTTCCCCCGTCCCCTAGTACTTGTATGCCCGCTGCCCACTCCCACCCTCTCCTGGTACTTGTATGCCCGCTGCCCACTCCCCCCTTCCCTGGTACTTGTCAGCTCACCGAGGTCCGGGCAGCAGGGATGCAGTGTGCTGTGGGTCCGTTTGGTGAATGGGAAATCATCGGCGGGGTCCCTGCGGCAGATAGGAACAAGTACCAGGGGAGGGGGGAGCGGGCAGAGGGCATACAAGTACCAGGGGAGGGGGGAGTGGGTTCTGCTGCAGCTCCTGAGAAGACAGTGCAGCAGCAGTATCTAGGACCCTGCGCTTTTTGCAGTATTTGCACCATAAGACGCACATACTTTGCCCCCCACTTTTTTGGGGAGAAAAAGTGTGTCTTATGGTGCGTAAGTGAAGGATGTTATATTCAATTGTAATTTTAGCTGAACACTTTTATTACTTGGATGTTAAATTAAAACTTAAATAATTAAATTTTCTGCATTATGCATGTTTTGGATTTGTAAACTGTTTAAAGCTTTTCCATAATATAAGCAGCCAAGAGGAATTTTGAATATTTTTATACTGAGCGGTTTGTCACATGCCATCTGCTCTAAACTACAACTCCCATGATTCTAAGTTAAGAGTTTATAGAGCTTTTAAGCTCTGGTTTATTTTTGCATTGATCTAATTATGTGAGACACAAAAACCACTGCCAAGAGAATATGAATAATTCAGTAAGACATTGCACCAAATTGCATCATTATTGAGAGCAAAGAAAAGACACAAAGGCATCCCAAGACATCTTCATTAGATCACATGTTGAACAAACTGTAATTTTATTCAGCAATGCCATTTACTATAGCTACTATAAATGCTGTTTATGTTTCCTTATAGGGTTTAAGTTCGAACATTAAGTCAACTATTTTCAGTTGTTGCAGAGATATTTAGGCAATGCTAAATTAAACTACAGTAGCTCTGTTGACTGTTCACAGCCATTTTCTGAATAATCGTCCAATTACTTTACTAATGACAATGATGAAGGTGCTTATTGTACATTTGGAATTTCAATTTTTCTTTCATAAAACATGTTTTGTTTTATGCAGAACTATTTAAAAGGAATTTTTAAATCTTGAAATACATATATATATAAACAGTTTATAAAAAATGGAATACAGCAATGTAAACGCTTAACAGCTTGTAGACAAGTTACTTTTACCACTTAGGATCTTAAAATGTGCTCATAAAATATGTAAAGGCAAGAAAAGTCTAGTGTGCCTCAAACAAGTTCCAGTCTTCCTGGGAGGCTTCATGGACTATCCCAAGATGGCCACCAAGCTATCTACTGAGTTTATGAAGAGGCCGTCTTGTCTTTAAAGTGTCACTTCTTAGCTCCTATGAAAAACTTGATTATTACAAGCAATAATTCTGAGTCAGTATCCTGTTCCGTTATGCATTTGAAACACACACTCCACTGCATTAGTTCATAGTTGAGTCATGCACTGGTGTGTGTCTATATAACTGCAATATCAGCACCTGGACACACATTATTCCCAACATAAATAGCTCTTGATTAAACATTGATTGCAAAAATGTTGTGTTTACAATCTGACAGCAATCCGTTACTTTACAATATGTTGTGTTATTACATGACCCAGTTTTATATACAAGTCCTTGTCCTCTGCTGTGTCCTGTGAAGAGAACCAAACACTCTTGAGTCTCCCAATGGCAAACAGAAACCATGCATTCTTAAGGCAAAACAGAGGGGTGTGCAAATACCATAAATATGATAGCATACATACTTGTATGAGTTTATTTTGGTTATGGTGGCAGACTCAGGTGTTCTTAAAAGGGAAGCTTTTCCATCATGGTCACCAAGTGTGATGGCGAGGGTGTGGATCATTAGGTCTACAGCATGTTGGTCGACAGTCATTAGATCGACACCACTAGGTTGACATGCTGAAAGGTCAACATGCGTCTAGGTCGACGTGGGGCAAGGTCGACAGGTCATTAAGTCGACACAAGCATTAGGTCGACATGGGCAAGGTCGACAGTCCAAAAGTTCAACATGGGGTTTTTCCCTGTTTTTTTTACCCAAATGTCGACATGGATACCGAAACATAGCACCGCGTCCCCTCGCATGTCTCGCTGCACTCACCTTGCTTCGGGCGCGGTGCCTCGCTACGCACGGTACACTCTTTTATTCTCCCACCATGCCCTAGTGGATGGTAGGACATAAAATACAGCTTGTCGGCACTCAAAAATCATTGAAAAACCCCATGTCGACCCTTTGCTTGTTTCGACCTAATGACCTGTCGACCTTGTCCTATGTAAACCTAGACCCATGTTGACCTTTCAGCATAATGGTGTCGACCTAATGACTGTTGACCAACATGCTGTCGAACAGGACAGAAATACCATACTGACCTGCCAAGGTTTGAATGCAAAGATGCTAATTGTAAACATGATCTGGTCCCCTTTTATGATTATTATTATTATTATTATTATTATTATTATTATTATTATTATTATTATTATTATCATCATTATTATTTTTAAGGCACACACAATTTCTACAGAGCTTCACAGCAAATATACAGATAACAGTGGAAACAGACATAGGTGACATTTAATGAGATGCAAAAATGTGATTTTTGTGAATTTTTTTGCCAAAAACGGACGAAATCACACTTTTTCCCGAATTCGCATATTTAATGAGATGCAAAAAAAGGCAAAAAACACAGATTTTGCCGCGAAATGGCACATTATGAAAGTGCGATTTTTAGTTGCGCCGGAACACGCATCCAGATGTTTTCCCATTGAAAAGTATACATTTCACATATTTAATGAGATGCAAATTCGGGAAAATGTGTCTAAAAATTGCCAAACATGTACTGTAGACCAGGTTATGATATGCGAATTGGCCAGAACCCTGCACAGATCACTGAGATCTGTGCATGGTCCTGTGTAAAAAAATGTGTTTTTTTTTTTGTAAATGGCGTGAGGTTCCCCCTCCTGAGCATAACCAGCCCCGGGCTCATTGAGCCAGACCTGGTTCCAAAAATATGGGGGACAAAAAGCATAGGGGTCCCCCGTATTTCTGAAACCAGCCCCGGACTCTTGAACCGGTCCTGGTTCCAAAAATACGGGGGACAAAAAAATCTGGGGGTCCCCCGTATTTTGAAACCAGCACCGGGCTCCAACAGCCGGTGGTGTCATGCCACAGCCGGGGGACACTTTTTATATAAGGTCCCCTGGCCGAAAGCACCGTGACTGGTCAGCCTTGGGCGGGGTACCTGGAGGAGTGGGGACCCCCCCCCCCCAGGCTTCACCCATCCAGGGCTGAAGCCCGGGGCTGTCACCGGCGTCCGTGGCCAGTGGGCCCCGGCCTGATAGGGTTAAATCTCACATACCTAACATTGCTTTATGCAGGAGAACTACAAGTGGCAGCAGACCTCCATCATATGCTGGGACTTGGAGAACCACAAGTCCCAGCATGTGGGGCATTAATGGGCCCGCTGGGACTTGTAGTCCACATGTAAAAAGAATGTTAAAATAAATCACACACAAAGAAAAGTACAACTTTATTTCACACTCATTTTTACACCAATATACTTACCGATCCAGGATCCAGCGCTGGTCTGTGTCCTGCAGAGACAGCTCACCCTGCACTGACAGCAAAGGGGAGCCGGCTTACTCCTGTGCTGCTAACAGCTTCTATAGTGCTGTTCCTGCGTGATTGGCCGATGCATCTCCATGGAGACACATAAGCCCAAGACGCCATCAGTCTCTGTAGCGCTGGGACAGCACTACAGAAGATGTTAGCAGCGCAGGAGAAAGCCGGCTCACCTTTGCTGTCAGTGCAGGGTGAGCTGGCTCTGCAGGACACAGACCAGCGCTGGATCATGGATTGGTAAGTATATTGGTGTAAAAGTGTGGTGTGTGTGTGTGTGAGATAAAGTTATAATTTTCTGTGTGTGTGTTTTATTTTAACATTCTTTTTACAGGTGGACTACAAGTCCCAGTGGGCCCATTAATGCCCCGCATGCTGAGACTTGTGGTTCTCCAAGTCCCAGTATGCGGGGGAGGTCTGCTGGCACTTGCAGTTCTCCAGCATAAAGCAATGTTAGGTATGTGAGATTTAACCCTATCAGGCCGGCGTCCACTGGCCGCGGACACCGGTGACAGCCCCGGGCTTCAGCCCTGGATGGGTGAAGCCTGGGGGTGGGGGACCCCTTTATCGGGGGGGGGGGGGGTCCCCACTCCTCCAGGTACCCCGTCCAAGGCTGAAAAGCCACAGTGCTCATGTTTCTGTCGGGGGACCTTATATAAAAAGTGTCCCCCGGCGGTGGCATGACACCGCGGGCTGTTGGAGCCTGGTGCTGGTTTCAAAATACGGGGGACCCACAGATTTTTTGTCCCCCGTATTGATTGAACCAGGACCAGTCCAAGAGTTCGGGGCTGGTTTCAGAAATACGGGGTACCCCTATGCTTTTTGTCCCCCTGTATTTTTGGAACCAGGTCCGGCTCAATGAGCCCGGGGCTGGTTATGCTCAGGAGGCCGTTTTTTTTATTTTTTTTATAAACACAGATTCGCACATTACTTCAAATTTGCACATTTTCATGCCTAAAATTCGCACATTATCGCACTTAATCGCACTTTTTTTCCCCAGAATACGCACTTCATTAAATATGCGAATTCACTGCAAAAAAATGCGATTTTAAAAAGTGCGATAATGGGTGAATTGGAAAGTGTGAAAAAATTGCATTCTATTAAATGTCACCCTTAACATGCACAGTGTCTGTGACCTGACATTACAATAGAACAACTCAAAGCAAGAACCTGACAAACTAGGTTGGAAGTGGATGGGATGATGACTTGGAAAGGTATATCTACTAACATGGGAGTTCTTTTGAAGATGGGATGTTGCCCATAGCAACCACTCAGAATCTACTTAGTATTTATTTAGCGCCTTCTAGAAGATATTAGATAGAATCTGATAGGATGCCGATAGCAACATCCCATATTTAATACAACTCCTTTCTCAGTAAATAAATATAAATCCCACCAGGTCTGAGATGGTGAGTCACAAGAAGAAGATGGAAGTTTAGCACCTAAATGAAATGAAATGTATGAAATTGCACATTTTGAAAGTTTAGTATTTTTGTCATATTTTCCTGTTGTTTTGTTTTAATGCTAATTTTATTTTAAAGTTACATTTTACTGTAGGCAGAGTCACATGAGAGAGGACATGACCAGAGAGTTGTCTCCTTTTCCTTCTGGTTCCTTCTTTTTTTTTGCTGTATTTACTACAGTATATTTTACTCTCTGGGTATACCCCACAGAAACAAATACTTGTATTATACAATATATGTCTGGTATGTGGAAAATCCCATTATCTCATTTAAATACCAAGGAGTTCCAGTGATCGATTGCTCCCATCTTCCACATTTCACCTGGGCTTCTGCTGTCAAGGTCTAAAACTTTCTTCACAGCTCTGCATTGGTGGCTCATAGTTGGTATTGGCCTAGTGCATACAGTGATCTTTCTACTAGAGATTCATTGGTGCCACAAGGCCACATACATGTACAATAAATGCATTAACCTGGTGCCTCAAATGTGGTCTATGTGTAACTTGTGAGGACTTGGTGATTGCCTAGCCCCATCACCAAGTAAACAACATGTGGGAAAAAGGTCTGTAGCCTACACTGCTGTACTGTGGCAGTACAGCAGAGAAGGAAGGAAGCCTAGTGACTATCCCCACCAAAGGCCAAGTGCCCAAAACTGTCAATGATGGCCTAGGCAGGGCTGATTTGGCCCACCAAGGGAAGATCTCTTCATCTAAGGTATCATATAAGACATCTTTAGTATTAACATTGTTGCCTCTTCTAAAGGACTTGTTGCTTATTCTGTCTCTGCTGACAGACAGAACACTCCATTTCTGCCCCAGCTGATATAAGCTGGTGCAATTAGATGTCTTGAATAATACAGCAAGCAGTGTTTAGCTTTCCAGCAGTGCCAAATTTGAAATGTTGCCAATGAGCTTCGATTGACTTACCTCCCTGTTGTCATTTTGGATAAGGTGGAATCATTTCAGATTCAAGGTCTATAATGCAGAAATACAGTAACAGCTCCTCAACCATGGCTCTTAAGGTGCCCACACACGCACCGATCCCGGCATGCGTTGTGGGCTTAACTAGCACACATAGCATCGCATCGTATGCCTTGTGCATACGATGTGCATGCAATGCGATGCTATGCTAGAAAAAGCTTGTACAAAAAGTATGTGCAGCACATACTTTTTGTTCTGTGCGATGAGGTGCCGCGGGAGCGCGCACCCCATCGCATAGCATCGCACCGCCGGGATCGGTGCGTATGTGGGCACCTTTAGTTCCTTCAAGTGGTGACTTTGAGCTCCTATGATGATGGATATTATGACTAATTGTATTCCTGGTGCTTCTTCCCTTTGCATAACATACTCCCTTTAATCAGACATTTGAAATCTCAACAACAGATTTGTTTGATTTTTATAACAGGAGAGAATAAAATCTGAAGTTGTTTCCCATGTATATTATGCTGCATTATTTAGGATGCAGCCCAGAGGATCCATTATAAGGCCACTTATGCTTTACACACACTATTAGTTTGCTACCAAGATAATTTCCCCACAATCTGATCTAATGTAACATCTCAATAAACAAGTTAAGATTATCCATATACAGTAGCAAAATAAATCCTTTTTTTACATTTATCTTGTAGGATACATTATCATGTTCTTCATGGCCCGCATCACCTGGCCTCCGATGGGAAAAACGGTGGTGTGATCTGAGATTGATTCCACTTCTTCATTCCAGATTATCACAGCATATAACAGGAACAGATTTATGCAGGTAACAATACAAAATGACTGTATCTTCATGAACGTTGCCTAAATGATTGAACACACTACACTGCTCCATATAATGAAGTTATAACATTGTTTAGAGAATAATTAACCATTTATGCAAATGTTTATAGTTCATGGTATACATACTCATAGCTGATTAAAAAAATAAAAATAAAATTGGATTTACTTCCTGTTGCTGAGTCACGGTACAATAAAACCCCCGGCATTCCGCATTGTCATGCTTGAGTAAGTCTTATTTTGAAAGAATCCGGAGGATGTGTGATGTAGTATATTAAAACGATTACAGAAGGAAATTTAATTAAAGGTGTTCTAAAAAATACATGTTCCGCTGGAATGCTTTTAGAAAAAGAAGTTTGCATAATCTTTCCAGGAACATACTGGAACTAAAATGTTTGAAACATATAGCAAAATTATGATGGGGCCCTATATGTCATTAAGGCACATGGCCTCTATGATATATGCTCAAACGGAAATCTGCATCCATTAGCGCAGAGTACTAACTGCATTAATAACAATCTGGCACATTTGACTTAATTACATATACAATCATTTTATTGTTATTATTTAATATATCATATAACTACCTGGATAAACTTTGTTATGAATTAGTTTAGGTTTGCACTTTAAAGGTATATTTCCCCCCCCTGGTACCGGGCACAATTCTGCTTGGTTTTCATTGGCTGTTATTACACACAGTACTTTTTTGACAATGGTGGTCGATGGAATGTAATCTTGGCAGCTTCTTTTTTTTTTTGTATTCTCTTTTATCTTTAGAACTAGCTCCAGAAACAGTGCATAGAGTACCTGTACCTTTCTTCTGAGTACTGTACCAGCAACAATTTACCTAGAATAGTGATTTTGTCTTGGGTATAAGCACTCCCTTTATTTTTATTTATTTATTAACAGTTTCTTATATAGCGCAGCATATTCCGTTGCACTTTACAATAGGAGACAGTGATACAACAAACTGGGTATTTACAGACAGTCAAAAGGTAGGAGGGCTCGCAAGCTTACAATCTATAGGGAAATAGGCATTGATACACAAGGATATATATTCTTAATTGCATTAATTCCACCAGAATGCAATGGTTCCTGGTGTGCTGTATGATATGGTGACCCAGCAGTTTCGCCATGGGTCAGGAGAGTGGAAACTGTGAAAAAGAGAGTGGATATGTGTGTATTGTACAGTGGGTATGTGATTAGATAGGAATGGTATATGAAGGTTAAGTGTCTGGTTCTGGAATTTGATAAGCTTGCCTGAAGAGGTGAGTTTTCAGAGAACGCTTGGAGGTTTGGAGACTCGAGGAGAGTCTTATTGTGCTTGGAAGACATTCCACAGAGTTGGCGCAGCTCGAAAAAAATCCTGCAATTGGGAATGGGAACGAGTTATGAGTGTTGATGAGAGACATAGATCTTGTGAGAAATGTAGATAGGGCCGGTGCAAGGCACCGGAGCGCCCCAGCCGGGGGGAAGGGTGCCCCAGCACTCACCCGGTCCATGGAGGAGGGGGGTTCCGGGCGTGCGGTGGCCCAGCTACTGTGCTACAGCTGCTCCAACTTCCGCCCTCCAGTGGCCGCAAGGCTGCCTAGTGGTGGCGCCGGCCCTGAATGTAGAGGTCAGATTGGAAGATATTTTGAGATAGTTGAAGAGATGTACAGTCTGTTGGTGTAGTTTGGTTTATGGCTTTGTGTGTAAGTAAAATAATTTTGAATTAAACATGGTAGAATACAGGTAACCAATGAAGTGACTGACAGAGTAGCTTTGCAGATGTCTGGCTAGGAAGATTAGCCTTGCAGCTGCATTCATGATGGACTCTTGCAGAGTAGGGGGTAAATTCACTTAAGTGTGAGTTTTTAGAAGTGAGAGATGTTGCCCATAGCAACCAATCAGATTCAAGATAATATCCTCAAAAAGGTGCTAGATAAAAGATAAGTAGTAAGTACTATATTCGTTGCTACGGTCAACATCTCTTGCTTCTAAAACTTTAGTAAATTTACATCTAAGAAAGCTGGCCAAAAGTTTGTATTGAATAGGGCTGATCTAAATATATCAAATACAGCAACGTTGGCACTCAAAGGGTTAAAAAAAGCACCCATTTCTTATCGATATCACCTGTCCTTGATTTCAGTCAAACACAAGTGAAATAAATTCACACCTAAGATTCCAGATTCTCCCTAGACGCATAACCGTAAGACTAGTATGGAAAAAGTTAAGTGCTTCTAATACCACTTTCACACTGCCTAAACGTTTTAAAAAACGGTATTTTGAAACGGTATTTAAAACGGGTCTGAGTCTTCACATTGCAGTAGGTTACTGTTTTAAATACCGTTTAAATACCATTCACATCAGTCAACCTGTTTAATCCCCTGAACACGTTTCAAGGCAGACAGCCTGTAACAGGTCTGTAGTCTGTTGTTTTTACTAAATACCGTTTCAGAGCCATTCTCACTGCATAAAAAAACGGCTCTGAAACGTGTAGGACTCTGCTTTTTAAACGTTTTGAAATACCGATTATCTTTAACCGGTAAATCAACTCTGGTGCTTTCCCACTGCACCCTTAAATGTTTTACAATGGAAAAAACGGCAATATACAGTTTAACAAGTGCGGTGTGAAAGAGGTATTATTGACACGACTCTTTAAATATATTTATTTGGCTTCAGTGTTTTTATATACTTCATTCCATTAGATTTCTTGAATCATACTAATTAAAAAAGATTTGCTTTCAGGTAAACCTGGCCAAACTTTCAGCTAGTCTCATGCATCTGGTTTTTCATGCCTGAATAATCTGCCCTACGCAATAATGTGCACACCTTCATTCTTCTGTCAAGAGAAGCCTCTAAAAATTAGACTTTTGTCAAGGTGGGCGTAGAGGTGAAAAAAATTTGAACAGACGCACTGTGCAAAAGGGGAAATGTCGCATCAAAGTCCAAACTTCTACTACATTCATTAAATTAAACTTCTCCTAAAATCTGCTTGGTTTGACATGATTTATATCTTAAATTAATCATGAGAGTGAGGTCACACGAGGACTGTCATTTACTGACTTTTTGCAATAAAAGGCCTATTGTGGAATATTGCAAAAGCCAGCGACAATCACAGTCAGGCATTTTATCTTCTGCAACCTAGCCTTCATTACCTAAATTTGTCACCTTTAAATCACTGCAAAAAAAAAAAAAAAATCTGAGTAACAAACTGTGTATTTAAATTAATCACAGGTCCCTGAGAAGAGTCTAATGGTTTCCACATTCTGACACTAATCCTAGAATCCTAGAAACTTAATTTCATAATTTCTGAACCCCTTGCAAGTCAGGGCCGTCTTAACATTAGCCAGGGCCCCATGGCAAAATAATTCACTGGGCCACTATCTCCCCCCTCCCTCACCTACATGCAGGCAGCTGGGGCTGAGAGATTATAGCAGGGTCCGGGCAGCAGTGGCTGTAAACTTGTAGCGCTATTTGGCGGGAAGGAAGCGCTGAGAATTCAGCCAATCACCTGGTCTTTTCAAATTCAGCATCGCTTCCCGCCCGGCAAATAGTGCCACAAGCTCCCAGCCCTCTGCCTGGATGCCGCTGGTTAGACCCCGCTGCTGGGAGCTGGTAGCACTATTTGATGGGTGGCAGGTGGGAAGCAATACGAAGTGGAAATAGAAGGTGTATGAGTCCCTTTCAATTCGCAAATAGGCAGCCCAAGTGGGTGGTCCCTTCAGGTGTCCTCCCACCTGTTTTCAAATGGTACAGAAAAGAAAAAGAGTTGGGACAAACCCGCTATAGGCGCCACTGGTGTGAAGAGGAAATAAAGAATTGTGCATCCCTTATAGGGAGGTACCGTTCCTCTTCTCCGTGTCAGTCAATCAGGGGTTAACCGGACAGACAGGCTTTAGATCAGCATGTATCTTTGGAATCCTTATTCTTTTTTCCTCCCCAGGGTATCTCATCCGGTTTATATGGAATATCAGAGGTGCATGAGAAATCCGATTAGGGATGTTCTCATGTAAAGCATAGATGTCAGGGGTAACGTCTGGTCCCGTCCGGTTTCACCTTGAAAAAGATCGCAGTAGCGATTGAAACGCGTTGGTGATCGGGCTGGAGCGGGGACTGCACGAGAAGGAGTTCAACATTACCATCAGAGGGGACACTTTTGGAACTGAATCCGGACGGGACCAGACGTTACCCCTGACATCTATGCTTTACATGAGAACATCCCTAATCGGATTTGGTGCAGGATAGTGCCTTTTTAGGTGTGGCACATCTTATTTTCCAGTTGCGGCCATAGGCTTTTACTTAGTAGGTCACATTGTAGATCCCTACTTACAGATGTGTCTAAATGTATTGATGCTGTGGTATGCACCTTTCTATTTCAATGTGTACACATGCTGTGCTAAATGCACCAGTCCCCCCACCCCCCCCCCAATCAGAGTTAATGGATAGCAGGTGCATGCATACACATGCTCCCGCTGTCCTCCGCTATACATGCCACGATGAGTACACATCACAGCAACACTATATCTGAACACATCTGTAGATCTGAAATATTTTCTTAGTTGCGGCCCTTATACAGAAGCTTTCTATCATTTCTCTATTGCATCATTTCTCTATTGCATTTTAGAAGCTATAGTAAATTTACTCCTACATCTACAATCTTATGCATCTTGTCAGAAATGTTGATGCACTTCTGCAAAACGAAGCGGAGAGCAGGATTTAAGTTGATTTTGTGCAATACTGTACATCCTATTATTATTATTTTTTGGCTTCAGAAGCTGCCTCCAGTGTGCTTTGCAAAGAACTTTGGTGAATATATCAAGTGCAATATTATATTACAGTACTTATTTGTGTTTCTTCTCATGCAACATATCATAAGGCGATTATTTCCCTGTAACTTGATACCGAAAAATTGGATTTATAGAGAATTCACAATGTATTCTCGCTAGATCCTAAAATAATTGGTTTCATACTGAAGAGTGGAAGGTGTTTTATCCCACAATAAAGGAAGGTTACAAAACGACCATATGTTGTGTATTAATTAACATTGAGTCCCTTGATAAAAAGCTTAAAGCAGGAACACCTGGATGAATTACTTAGAATCCTACAGACATTAATAACAAAAGAGGCCACACAACTATCTAGCATAAATATAAAGGAGTCATTAAATTTAAATTAGCATATTGTTAAGCAATAAACTAGCAAGAGCATAATGTTAACCTCAGCAGAAAAATCTTATGATTTACAACAGTGACATTCATTTAGCAGTCATAAAGCAGGCAAAAGATTACAGTGTACAACTTCTACAATATACAAGTCAGCCCATGGGTACCTGAGAGTAAATAATACCAGAGGAGAACACTGATTTTTAAACATAGAACTTTTGGTGGAGGGCTTACATTTATATGCACAGTACAGTACATAACATGGGATGAAAACAATCATCAGGTATATTGTCTGGTGTATATATGAATCATCAGGAAAAGACAGCAAATCCCAAAAGGTAATTCAAAGCTGTTTGTCTCTTGTTCTGGTATTGCCCCTGTTTATATTAATACATAGTTACATGGTTTAGCATCTGATAATGGATGGGAATGCTGAAGTGCACATGCGCACTACAGAAATCACCCGTGCCATTTTCTTAGAGACCGGCACATCAGCAAGTACTAGAGTCTAATGCAGAAAAGACAATGGGGAAGATGTATTAAGCCTTAACAAGAGATAAACGCATGGGTGATAAAGAGAGATAAACGTCCAGCCAATCACCTGCTAACTGCCATGTTACAGGATGTGTTTGAAAAAAGTCAGCAAGGAGCTGATTGGCTGGACGTTTATCTCTCATTATCACCCTTGCATTTATCTCTTGTTAAGGCTTAAAACATCTGCCCCATTGAGAGAAAGGGGGTCCTGCACGGAGGCTGGACATGGGCTCTGTAGATTCTCCCCTGGCAGAGTAATATGGCTTTTAGAACACAGCTTTTATTTGCATTAACTGGAGTGTTTTACTCTAGTGCAGGCATGTCCAACCTGCGGCCCTCCAGCTGTTGTGAAACTACACATCCCAGAAGGCCTTGCCACAGTTTTGATATTAGGGCATGCTAAAACTATGGCAAGGCATGCTGGGATGTGTAGTTTCACAACAGCTGGAGGGCCGCAGGTTGGACATGCCTGCTCTAGTGTGTCCAATCTGATGTAGCCATGCATCTGTCATTATTACCAGTTCACAGCTAGCACCAAGGTCGATACTACCTGCAATACAGGTCCCTCCAGACAGATGTAACTAACTTTGTCTTTTGGCAGCAAATTTATTTGCAATTCACATTAATATGTCCACGCCACACTCATACTGTACTTTGGGGTCTGATTCAATTAGATTCTGATTAGCAATTAGCGAATGACTGCGCATGCATACCCTTTGCATCACACATGTGCAAGGGTAATAAGCGGTAGAAAAAGCGTATGGCTCATAAACGTAATCCTCTCACAGTTTGAGTGACAGGAAGCCCGCATTTAGGGGTTGTAACCTGCCATTTTCTGGATGTGTCAGTAAAAAAGTAGACTTGGTCAGGTGGTTTTGAGGAGGGTCAGAGATATCCTCGATGACCACTGTCTCATTCACAGATTAGTGGAAGCCTCAGATCTTCTCACATCTTTACAGTAAGTAAAATCCTTTTGATGGTTTGGGATCTGCAAGTGGAGACCTATTAGCGATTCATTCGGAATTCTCAATTTTACAAAGGGTGGTTACACTTTTTGTCTAGAAGATGGCTTTCTCCTCTTTCTCCTCTCAGTCCACCGATAAATTCTTACATTAGTGGTCAAGTCTGAATTAGGCCCTTTGGCCGCATTTGCTCACCAGCTTACTGCATCTACATTCCGACTGCAACTCTTGACTCCTAGGGCAAGGCTTTGCAGTTAGGCAAGCCATGTCCCGACCTGCTAATTGTATAGAATCGGAAGTCCAACCAACACTTGGCAATGAGCGAGTACATGCAGGCTCACATTAAAGTGCACATTTTCTCATAAAAGTCTCAAATTGTGTCAACCTCTGAATAAGACCTTGAATGTAAACAACATAGATATAAAATTGTAGCATTACTTGATCTTAAGGTTTTTGTTTACAAATGCCAAGGAACAGTAAAGTGTTCAGACATGGTTTAGTTTGAAAATAATGACTACTTACACAAGGTATAAAAGCTACACTCCGTAAGTGGTACAATAACACATGCTGTGATTACGCTTCGCAAACATCACATTATGTTTCTGTCATAAACTACACATTAATGCCAATCATGTCTGAAGCTGTCACTTTTTCGAGAGAGGTGGACGCTCTTAAGGAAATTCTAAGGCCTCATTTATCACTGGCATCCTATGAAAGACATAGATGAATTATAAACCTCTTGAAATATCACACACATGATTTATTTAAATACAACAACAGACAAGTGCTGCTATTGGTATGCTTTCTTTTAACAATTACTATAATTTTGGTTTGTGTGAGGATTTTGGCCAACTTTTAATAAAATCGCAGATCTATACAGTATGTTAGCAGTATGTTAGCATTTTGTCTGGTCTATACTATATTTAATAAGAATTAATCTACTGCATTATGCACACTTATACATCATTTACCATAGACACTCCTTCATGGCCTTCCCAGTGCCCATCAATGCACTTATGTGAATTTGCTCTTATTCAGAGCAGGAGCAATGAAGTAAGCGTGGTAAGCAGCGGTCTGTAGAGGTGCTCTACCCACTGTGCTGCTATCCACTGTTGCTGCATCTGTAAAACTGTATGACAGGGAGCAGCATCTACAATACCTTCTTAGATAGTTCCCCCCAAACATCATAAGGAAGATCAGGTTCCCACAGGTTGCATACTTTATAGTCCTAGTTTTCAGGGTTCAGCATCTTGCAAGCACTGTTCTCCTACTTCTGCATACCTCCCAACATTGAGCAGGTATGAAAATGTTGAGGGGCGTGGTTAACGGGAAGGGGGAATGGCCCGTACTCACAGGGGACTAGTATTCGCCACTGTGGGGTCATGAATAGACGCTGTGACAGGGGGACTCCCAACTGCCAAACCCCCCCCCCCCCCCATCAAAAAAAAGGGATGTTCCCGCAGAAGAAGCGGGAAAGTTGGGTGGTATGCTTCTGCATGCTCCCAATGGACAACCTAAAAGCCCACAAAACTACTTTTTCTTTTGAATTTAAAATGTACTACTACCATGTTAAGGGTTCAATAGGAGATTTCATTATGTCATTATTGGATGACAAAACCTGTTGGAAGTAAATTTATAAGTGTTAGTAAATCAATTACTTTTCTTGTTTTGAACTTTTTTCTTATACTGTAGGGTGGGCAAGGAATTGAATTGAGGGCAATAATAAAAAAGTATTAGTATTACTAGTATTTCAGTAACTTTTATATATAAAAATGATACATGTATTGTTACTCTGTTAAAGCAATTCATCTATATTCACTGCAACAGCATCTTACAGAACAATTTAAACTGTCTCACATATCACAGAGCTCACTTGAGGGAAATCAATAGATGCACTTATGGTAGATGCATTTAGAAACAGTTCTAAAAGTGAAGGGGTGTAAGAGACGGAACCTTGAATTTTAAAGCTATGGAGTCCCGTTATAATTGCTGCTTATATGGAATTGCTGTTTTGTAAGTGTAATACTCTAGTTACTGTGCAAAGGCCACTGCACTCTTACTGTACATTTATAATGGTTAGTTATATACTACCCAGAGGAGGCTCCTGCTATAGGGCTGCAGCCCCTCCAGTCAAAATACCAACACCAGAGACACAGACAGACAGCACCGGTGCTTCCCCCTGCGGGCTGTGTCTCTGACCTGCTGGTAACCTCATCTCACCAGGCTCCATGAAGCAGCAGTGCAGACACAGCAACAGCTCAACCCTGCGGGTAGGAGTTCAGCATGTAGTAGATTCCTACTATTGGAAGCTGCTACTGCTCATCATACACAGAGCCACAGAGCTGTAACCTCCTCCCCTTCTTGGGCTGTAAGTACATGGAGCAATGACAGCAATAGCTTTCCAGCAGGAAGCCATTCTGTGCAAATCTCCAGAGCTACAGTGCTTCTATGGGCTGCGGTGTGTGCAGCCCAGCAGAAGCAAATCCTCTGCAGTGAGTATGCCCAGACTTCAGTGAGTCAGTGTGATGCAGCTGAAGGAAGGTATGCATTGCACCAGAGAGGTGCACGGAAGTTTATTTTATTTTAATAATATTTATGTGTAGATCTTTATTAAGAGTATAATTTTGTGTACTTTAATTAATATTAAAGTTATTAAAAGTGTGTATTTTGCTCTGTACCTGTGTTTATGTGCATATGAGTACATCATTCATTTACAGTAATTGCACACAAACACTTGTACAGCGTAAATCAAACTATTAACCTGCAAATAATTAATGACTGTTTGCAATGAGCAGTACCCAGGAAATTGCAGCCCCCCTTAAGTCTAAAGGCAGGAGCCGCCACTGATACTACCCCAAAAAACATCCAAATGTGTGATTATTAATGTATAGTATTACAAAAGTGAGTTCTGTCCTGTAGTCAGGGCCGGTGCAAGTCTTCTTGACACCATAGGCAAAACGTCTGTCAACTGCCCTCATACATGCAGTATATACATACATTCAGACACTGCCACTTCATACATCCATACAATTAGACACTGCATCCATACTTATAGAAATCCCCTTCTCCTGCTCCTCTCCAGCCAGGACATCTTTCTCTCGTTCCCCTCCCCCACCCCTCTCTACTCCCATAAGCTATAAAGAGAATGTGCTCCCCAATCCTCCAGCAACTCTTCTAACCTCAATCCATCAAGCGATTGGGCAGTCAAGTGAGGGCTGTCCTCCTTCTTCCCTTCGAGGCGCAGGCTGCAGCTACACACTACTGAAGAAATCAGGCTCCGCAGTGCAGTTGCCTGTGACAGCTGTCCTCGGAGATCCAATCGGGGGCAGCGGCACCCCCTGTTAATCCTGTTTTGTGTCATTAATGGGTGTGAGGTCGGGCAGGCGGACGGTTGCTGCTGCTGCTGATGACGGCTGAAGGTCTGGCGGGTGGCTGCTGCTGGTGACAGGCGGGTAGAAACTGCAAAAATTGGACCTATTTGGGTTGAACAAATTGCGCCTTCCAGTGACCAATGCTCTAGGCAGCTGCCTAAAGCTGCCCAGTGGTAGTGCCGGCCCTGCCTGTAGTATTGACAGTACAATGTAAGTCTTGACACAGTTCAGTGAATCAGTTGCACTTGCAGTAATACTATCAGGATGGGATGCAGTCTTAAGTTAGACCCTGTTTAGGTTGACAAGCATGGGGTCACCCACTGAAGGTCCACAGGGCTTAGGTCGACACCTGAAATAGGTCGACATGGCTAAGGTCCACAGGGTTCGAAGCTCGACACAAGCATTAGGTTGACAATGGTAAGGACAACACTCAAAAGGTCGTCTTGAGTTTTTCCCTTTTATTTTGAGCCAGCATGTGCCGACATGTGGTATTTCAAGCCCTACCATCCACTACGGTGTAGTGGGAGAATATTATAGTTTGCCCAAAGCATGGTAAGTGCAGTGATGGGCTGCGTTATACTTTGGTGGTGTCCATGTTGACATTCAGGACAAAAATGGGAAAAACTCATGTTCACATTTGACTGTCGACCTTGCCATTGTCAACCTAATGCCTGTGTCAACCTTCCAGCCCTTTCAACCTATTTCAGGTGTCCACCTTCAGTGGTTGACCCAATGGATGTCGACCCAATGACCCATACCCATCAGGAAAGTTCAGCAGAAAGAATCTACAGACAGGATTCCAGTTTGACTAATATCTCCTGATGGGCATTAATTATAATGGGACTCTAGTCCCATATCCTGTATACACAAATCTTTTTCAATATCTCTTAACAATCTGGTAATGCGTTCAGATATACAAAAGAGAATAATAATAATGATAACAACAATAACAGTAACGATAATAAAAATAAATAAAAAAAACACTTTCACATATATATCTGAATATCATTTCTCATGCAACAATCCATATGGAAATGACATCTAAATCATACAAATAAATGTCCACTAATTATTTGAATCAGCTTTCCCAATATCCTGTAGATGCAGTATAGAATATAATCAACCAATCAGACTTGGCCTTTAACATATTTATAACATTTCCACATATTCTATTCCTTACAGAACTAAGGGGGCGATTCAGTAGGGGTCGCATATGCTAACCCCCTACACAGTTTCCCAATGAATGACAGGCAGAGGTGTTACTGGTGGGACACAGGCGGCCCATGTTTCATGAAATGAGCATGTTTCCCTCATTTTCACAGGGTTTTGTACATTTAAGAATGAGTTTGCTTTTGCAAATGAACCAGAATCAGTATTGCTCTATTCCATGATTCTTATCACCACTACTTTAGTAGCAGTTAAACCTAGTTATTTGCTTAACTGGGATTTGCACATGTGCAAAAGAACCCTACGTGTGGCAGAATAAGCCAAACAGAGGTGGAGGAATCTAGTTGGATATATCGTTACAACCCCAGTCTTCCTTCCTATAGGAAGGAACAGGGTTGTGGGAACAAATGCTATATGAAGATGGCAAAGGTTCCCACTGTCAATCTCCAAAAATGTCTTTTCAGTGCTTGTATGGGAACAGCAGGCCAGATTGGGACTAAATAGTAAGTCTGTAAAATCTCCTGCATTGTTTTTATAATGAATGGCACTGACAGTTAAGTATCACCTATTTTTGTATAAAATAAGGGATGATGAATAGACCGACAATATTGATTGTATCAATATATACAAATCAAACTATAATGTGTTAGGACAGGTAGATTTTTAACAAAATTTGTTATTAAATACCGTAGTATTCTCTGAAACAGGAACAGTAAAATATATTTAGGTGCAGATGTACAGTAGCCTCGTTCTTCATGGCTACATTGCAGCTGAAGGTGCCCATTTAGCCCGCCTAGTCACACTCAGGCCGCTGGGCTGCTGGGTAATTTTCAATGGGTCATTGTTATGATAACACATCTGTATGTATATTAAATTGATTTTTAATTTGAATGAAGTTTATGACTACTAATGTTACAAAGTAAAACCACCAAATAAAATGTAAAAATTATTTTTTGGATAAAAAGTAGAAATTTTCTGATTTATTTTTTATTACTTAGTAAGGGATGCGGTCATTTGGTCTACTGCATTATGGTCGACAGTCATTAGGTCGAATCCATTAGGTCGACATGCTAAAAGGTCGACATGACTCTAGGTCGACATGGGAAAAGGTCGACATGATTCTAGTTCGAAAGGTCATTAGTTCGACAGGTCATTAGTTCGACAAGGTCATTAGTTCGACAAGGTCATTAGTTCGACATTGTCTATGTCGACATTCACAAGGTCGACATGGAGTTTTTCACTGTTTTTTGAGCCAACATGTGCCGACAGGCGGTATTTCATGCCCTACCATCCACTAGGGCGTGGTGGGAGAATAAAATAGTGTGCCGAGCGTAGCGAGGCACCGTGCCCGACGCATAGCGAGCGCAGCGAGCGATGCGAGGGGATGCAGTGCACTTTAAACTGTGTCCATGTCGACTGTGTTGACATTCAGGTAAAAAAACAGTGAAAAACCCCATGTCGACCTTGTGAATGTCGACATAGACAATGTCGAACTAATGACCTTGTCGAACTAATGACCTGTCGAACTAATGACCTTTCGACCTAGAATCATGTCGACCTTTTCCCATGTCGACCTAGAGTCCTGTCGACCTTTTAGCATGTCGACCTAATGGATTCGACCTAATGACTTTCTACCATAATGCAATAGACCAAATGATCCCAACCCCTTAGTAACAGTTTCTTATATAGCCCAGCAAATTCAGCTTAGCGTAACAATTGGACACAACAGTGAAAAAAACAAAACTAGGTGGTTACAGGCAGTCGTAAGGGTGTATTCAATGATTTTTGCGAGCTGTGACAGCTTGCTGGGTTAGTATTCAACTGACCCACTGCACACGCCGTTTCCCCCTCGTTAGGCTTTTGTAGCAAAGGGGAAGTGGTGTGTGCGACCGTTAAACAGCGAGGCTCGTGGCTAAACGCAGCGGGCTCCCTGCATTAGCCGAAAGCCTCGCTGTTTGGGGGATTCCTTGTCATCCTGTGACAGTGATGATTCCCCCGAAACGTAGAATAGGGTTAGCAACTGGCGCGTGCGGGTTAAACGGTGAGGATCGCTTGTTTTTGGCTAATCCCGCTGTTTAACCCCCTCGGCAGTCGCATTTAATACGAGGTAGGAAGGCCCTGCTTGCAAGCTTTCAATCTATAGAAAAATAGGAATTAATACATAACTATAGATTCTATCTATTGCATAATGGTCCACTAGATTGCAAAGGTTTTTTGTAGGCTATTTGATAAGTAATCCAAAAATGTTATCCTGGGGTCATGAGGATGGAAAAATTAAGAAAATGTAAATATGTAAGGATATGTTTGGACTGTACCATATGGATGTAAAAGGGTAGGAAAAGTTTATGAAGGTTATGTGGGTGGTGAATTCAGGGCCGTTTCTAGACAATTTAGTTCCCAGGGCAAAGAAATAAAAATGCGCCCCCCCCCCCCCCCGCCCCAAATATATAGAAGAAGTTGCACGTGACGAAATAGGGGGTGTGGTTTATTTTAAAAGGGGGCGTGGCTTAATATAAGGGTGTGGTCTTGCAGGGAAACAATTACCTTAAATCTTACTTTTGCAACCTGTCCAGACATTGGTTACCGCAGTTATTGTCATTGTCATCCCGCACTTAAGTTGGCGGGCTGAAGGCCACATAGTGACATAAAAATATAAAGGCTCACACAGTGACCTAGTACGCCTCACAGATCAAGGCCAAACAATGACAGACTACTTAAATCATTATACACTATTTATCCGTGATGCCAATTACACATTACGCCACACACTGATGACAAAGACACATTACGCCATGTGATGCCCATTACACCCCACACTGTGATGGCAATTACACAATACTCCCCACACCGTAATGCCTATTACACATTATGCCCCACGCGCCGCTGCCGTACAACTGATGTCGTTTTACTAATATGCCCCCACAGTGCCAGATATGCCCCCACAGTGCCATACATATATGCCCCCACAGTGCCAGATATGCCCCCACAGTGCCACAAGCAGCACAACTCACTGTCTCTGGCCCTGGGTCTCCCCTCCAGTCCCCCACCGCTGCCATATGCCCATACAGTGCCAGATATGCCCCCACAGTGCCACATATATGCCCCCACAGTGCCACACATATGCCCCCACAGTGCCACACATATGCCCCCACAGTGCCAGAAGCAGCACAACTCACCGTGGCCCTGGGTCTCCCCCTCCAGTCCCCCGCCGCTGGTGCTTTCCTGGGGAGGGGCGCGCATCAAGCGTCTCTCCTTCCCCTTCACTGTGTACCTGAAGCCGTCGGCCATTCATACCTTGCGGGCTGGCTCCTGATTGGATGACAGCCCAGTGAGCGAGGGGAAGGAGAGACGCGCAATGTGCTCCCCTCCCCTGGGAAATCAACTGCGGCTGGGGAGAAAGGGAGACAGCGGCATTGGGGGAGCTGCCAGGCGGCTGTTAACAGAGGCGGACAAGCCGTGCGGCGCCCCGGGCTGCTGCACGGCTTGTCCGACCTCTAGAAACGGCCCTGGGTGAATTTTATTGTCCAAAGAGGTGAATTTTCAGGGATTCGTTGTGAAGATTTGTAGACTAGAGGAAAGTCTTAAGGGCCCCTTACACATGTGAGATTTTGTCAGATTTGACCCAATTCAGATGGATTGGGCCAATTTCTCTGACAAAATCTGATGTGCCTGTCTGATAAAATCTGATGTGCCTGAGATTGATCCTCCTGCACGTAGGATAAATCTCAAGTCAACAAGTTGGACAAGTGTAAGGGGGCCTTTAAGGTGGCCATACATCAGAAAGACCGGTCTTAAGGTGGCCATACATCAGAAAGACCTGTCTTACAATCACGATTGTGTCCAACTATCCCTTCAACTCCCCGACAGTCATTGGTGGTTTATGGACTCACAAATCTGTCATACAATCCGTCATGATGTATGGGGGCCTTTACTGTGTGTGGGCAGGCATTCCACAGAGTGGGTGCAGCCCAAAAATAGCCCTCCCATCCTGAATGAGAGTGAATAATGAGTGTGGATGAGATACATAAATCTTGTGAAGAGCGAAGAGATTGGGTTGGGAGATATTTTGAGATAAGTGAATAGATGTACATTGGTGTACATTGGTGTAGTTTGGTTTATGGCCTTGTGTGTGAGTAAAAGTATTTTGCATTGAATAAAGTAGAATATTTGGAGGGACTGACAGACCAGATCCACAGAGGATAACTATCTTCAGTGGAATATTAGTCTCACATTTGCATCGAGGATGGATTGTAGTGGTAAGAGTCTCCTTTTTAAAGACTTTTGCGATTTCAATGCTGGAAATTATAAGAGCATGAAGTAGAGTTTTTCACAGTGTCTTGTGTAAGTTTTGCAGTGTTTTGTGTAAGATACTGTATGGATGTATTTTGGATATGCTTTTTAGATGCATGTAGCAGATTAAATGTGGTGGGGGGGATTCAGATTATTGTGTGATCGTTATTGTAGTTTCATTTAAACATACACTAATGTATATGTAGCATTGATATTTTACTCTGTGCTAGCCATTGATAAATGCAAGGGAAAAACAACTTCACATCAAACCCTTTATTGGCCATTTAAATTGCAAGTTTTTGAGACAAAAAGCCTGAAAATGAAATCTACTTTAAGTTGTTTTTAAAGCTGGTAGATTAATGTGTTCATTTAGCCTATCATTAGCTGTCCTTTTTTTCTGCCAATAAACACGACATATTAAAATAATAACATGTTTTTTTTTAAAAGTTATAAACATTTGAATTTATTATGTTATTGTGGTTTTGTTTTTCTAGCAAACAATGAATGCATTTTAAATCATTTATGTATCTACAGGCAGAATGCATTTCAAATAACTGCAGTAGACGGTGTTTGTAGTGGAATTATTCAGTGTTTATCTACTGATGATTTCATAGAATGGTTACAATCGATATCAACTAATATTTCAAATCTCACGAAGCACAATGTAAGTAAAAATGCTTTTTTTGGCTCATTTCAAAGCAATTGCTTCTAACCCTTTTGTTTTTATTAATGTTACAATTATGCTGCTTTCCCACTGCTGAAACTGGTCATTACCCGTTTTTTTTTAAACGGGTTTTTAAACGGCAAGAGCCATAAAGACCCTTTCCCACTGCGTTTTTGGCACATTCACACTGCCATTTAAAAAACCGTTTAACCCATAAAAAGTATGAGGGGGGGGGGATTAAAAAAACAAACAGCGTGGGGTCCCTCCCACAGCTGTAACCAGCACCAGGCTGAAAGAGCCGGGGCCGGTAATTAAAAATCAGGGAACCCGACAAATAGGGGTTCCCCGATTTTTAACAACCAGTCCCAGGCTCCAGGTCCGGGGCTGGTTCCAAAAATACGGGGGACAAAATTAGTAGGGGTCCCCCATATTTTAAGAACCAGCCCCAGGCACAACCAGCCAGCAGGGTAATGCCACAGCCGGGGGGAGACTTTTTATACAAGTCCCCCCGGCCAAAGCATTCATCCCTACCGAACAGTCAGCCTGGCCAGGGGCCCTGGGGGAGTGGGGACCCCCCCAATAAAGGGGTCCCCCCCTCCAGGACTTACCTGACCAGGCTGAAGCCTGGTGCTGTCCCCGATGGCCCTGTGCGGTGGCCACCGGGCTGATCATTGTGTAAAAAAAATAGATGAAAAACCTATTGTTTTAAACTGTGGAACTATGAGTCCCAGCAAGCCTCCCCCGCAAGCTGGGACTTGGAGAACCACAAGTCCCAGCCTGCGGGGCATTAAAGGGCCCGCTGGGTCTTGTAGTTCCACAGTAAAAAAAATAGATAAATAAATACACACTGACACATTATAAAAATAAAAGTTTAATACATACATTACACAAACACACTGATACTTACCTATCTTGATCCCGTAGGTAGGTCCCAGGGTCCGGTCCAGTGGCTTGGTTCCGGGGCTGGTCCGGGTCCGGGGCTCCAGGGCTGAAGAGTCCGGGGTCCTGGATCCGTAGTAATCCAAAGGGGTACCTGTGGAAAGAAATCCTACTCACCTGTCCTCTGGCGTCCACCCCGGCATCTTCACTTCAAGACGCTGCTCCCGGCTGCTGGTACCCGCTCTGCTCCGCTGTATACTAGAGAAGCAGAGATCCTTCTTCCTCTGCGTCTCTGCTCAAAATGATTTCTGGCCAATCAGGAGCCTCAAAAACGGTATTTAACCGTGTAGGACTCTGCTTTTAAAATGGGTGGAAATACCGGTTATCTTTAACCGGTATTTCAACTCTGGCACTTTCCCACTGCAGCCTTAAACGGTAAATTGCGCTGAAAAATCAGCAATTTACTGTTTTAGACCTGCAGTGGGAAAGGGGCATTACTCGGAGAAACATCTTACCAACAGAGAAGCAATGTTTAGTGAGCAACTAAAGGGGTCTACACATGGGGAGATTTTGATGAGAAATCTGAGCGATGATAGATCACTCAGCAAGATAACTCAGCAAGATCACTCAGCACACAGCGCTGCAAAATGGTTATGGTATATTAGATCTACTATGTCTAGATCTACACTCATATGGTTGATCACTAATGGTCGACAGGGTCCAAAGGTCAACAGCGTCCAAAGGTCAACAGTGTCCAAAGGTTGACAGCCAAAAGGTCGACAGGGTCAAAAGGTGGACAGTCAAAAGGTTGACAGGGTCCAAACGTTGACAATTAATTGGTCAACAGGGTCAAAAGGTCAGCAGTGAAAAGGTCCACAGGGTCAAAGGGTCTGCAGTGAAAAGGTCGACAGGGTGAAAGGGTTGACTTGAAAAGGTCGACATGATTTTTCCATTCATTTTTGGGTGTCTATGTCGATATAGCTCGACATGGACACTGTCTAAAAGTGTACCATGCACCCTGGCATGGCTCACTACGCTTTCCATGCTTCGGGGTTAAGTGCCTGCCTATGCTTGGCACACTATTATATTCTGCCTCCATACCGAAGTGAATGGTAGGTTATGATACCAGAGTCCGGGCCGGTGCAAGCCCCATCAGCGCCCTAGACTACCAGCCCACATGCCCGCCCCCTCACCCGCTCCGGCCCGGGGGGGGGCAGCAGGCACCACCGCGGATTACCGCTCTCCAGAGGAGGCAGCGGATTGCTGCTGTCCAGCACGGGGGGGGGGGGGGGACACAGCGTGTGCCAGATGGTGACTAGCTGGAGGGGCTGCCGCCACTTGCGATCATAATCCATGGGCAGGCTCCAGTCAGGGGGGAGGTTTGCATTGCACTCACCTGCTCCCTGCTTGGTTGAATTGGCTGGGTGTCCCGAACTTGGCAGCTGATGCAGCTTTCTTCTGACTTCATGGTCTCCTCGGTGGTTCAGTACCACCCTCCAGTCGCAAGTGCCTTAGGCAAATGCCTAAAGCTGCCTAATGGTGGCGCCGGCCCTGCCTAGAGTCAATCTATCTTGAGTCCAAATACCCTGCAAAGGGATGTGCCAGCTACAGATGGGGCCAGCAACACGGCGCTCCATCTGACTGAGACGCGCGAGAAGCGCGTGCGTCCCCCACGCACGCGCATCTCAGTATCCGGGCGGCGGGGCGGCGAGGCGGGCGCAATACTGTCCGCCTCCCGCTCGATAGTGCTGGGGGGGACCCGAGGAGGCTGTAGGGGGGTGCGGGGTGCACCGGGCGACCGAGGGCAGCACCGTCAGAAGGGGACGCGCGCGCACCTCGTGCGCGCGCGTCCTCTTTCGGCATACAGATGGCGGCGGGGCAGGGGATGGCGATGGCGACGCCATCGCCATCACCTGCAAAGATGAATCCTGCTACATCTGTATGTGTGCCGAGGGATCTGTCAGGGCCAGTGTTCTTCTGTGAGAACACTGGCCCTGACTGGCAATCTAACTAGATTTATCAAGCATGCTGGATATTACTCGCCGGGCGATAGCGATGTGGACGGCCGTGCATCACTGACGCTATAGCCCCTACACATCCTATACATGTGATGTCACATCGCTTAGAAAATGCCCTGATATTGCCCCGTGTGTAAGCCCCATAATATGTGAATTTTACATGATATTGTAACTATTAAACATTCATGCAATGAGATTTCCTTGTTGGGGTTTTTATTTGTGTAACCAGGACCAAGATTTAGGTATTTGTTTTATTTTTCTATTTGCATACACCAGAAAGCAGCATGCTTTCTGAATACTAATGATTGTTTATATAAATCATTGCTAATAGCTGAACGCATTAAATTGTAATGGATCAATATAATCTACTTTACTCTGGACACTGAGCTAATGGCTAAAATTAAATATTGTTTTTCAGGTAACAAATGATTTTGTTTTAAAAGTGTATATCATTTTTTGAAGGGGAAGTACATGAAAATGAATACTGGCTATAATGGAAAAAGGCAATTAACTTTCCATTTCAGACAAGTAATCCATGTTTACTTTTCTGTAATATTAGAGAAAAACAATCTGCTACCTTCTAGTTACACATACTACAGTGTAAGTACATACCATCCAACATCTGAAGAGCAGGGCTACCATTAGAGGGGTGCTATGGAGACAACTGTCCCAGGCCCAGCCGTTCTGAGGTTAGGGCCACTCTGTCCCTGTAGCCTGCACAGCTGGGTCGTCCAGCCATCATCCCCCTTCACAGTGGCAGGTCGCAGGTGTCCGCAGCCCGCCACACAGTCATAGCCCCCCTCCAAGCTTTAATGACTTGGTGCCTGCTGCAGGCAGTGCAGCAAGCAGCAGGCCAGCCGGTAGCTCCCACTGCACAACGTTACATAATGACATTACATCTTGCGTGACATACAATTAAGGTAGGACAAGGAACTGCCGCCATACTAATGTGAGAAGTGGTACAGAGTTGCAGGGGACAGTGTGTGGCTGTCCGATATCCGTGTTGCTAAAGGTACGGTGTCAGTAATTCATTAGGGTAAAACACCAGGGACAGGGGGAGGAGGGGGGGGGGGGCAGGTATGCAATTCTCTCCTCACCCTGCCAACATTGTCTTCCTCTCCCTGCCATCACTGTCTTTTTCTCCTCACAATGGTCAGAATTCAGCAAGCATCACAAGTATGTGTATGTGGTGGTGCAGTATATTTGGTCAGTCCTGGGCCCCACAATTTCTAGTGGAAGCCCTGTCGAAGAGCAAAAACCTGTACACATTCAGAAAGGGGGCGTGTCCACTGGAAAAGGGAGCGTGGCCTCGCTCCCCTTTCCTATACTTACAAAGGGCAGTTGGAGACCCCCCCAAAAAAAGGAGGCCATAAAAAACGGTACTGTACCTGCCAAAAAGGTACAGTTGGAGGATATACAGTATATGTACAAATGTAACTTGCATTTTTTACATTTTAGTAGACTACGTGGTATTTAACCTATTCCTGTGTAACAAACACAGAATGACGTGCTGGGATTTATCAGTGTATAGAATAATGTGCTGCTTTGGTGTTGAAAACTTTTAACTCGTAAGTGCGGCAACCTTTATTTAAAGGATTCTTTTTGCAGGTGGCTTGACCATTGTGCAAAGCATCATAAGCAGTGCTGTGGTCTAGTTCAGTTCAGGTTTGCTTTGGTGAATAAATAGTGGAGCAGAAACAAAAAGCATTTAGCTAGACAAGCCGTATAGTGATATGGCTTATTTTTATTTAAAATAAATAAAAACAGGTTATTCTTTTGCAATGATTACTATTATTTGTTCCAGAACCTCTCCATACTAACAATACTGTCAAACATTTTATGAATTTATGTTCTCCTGTTTTACGATTCTACAGTAACAGTGTCCACAATATTTGTTCTAAGATAATAAAAATGTTTTATTACAGATTTCCAGATTTCTCAGTGGATTAAGCCTATTTTCTACTGAACCAAGTCAAGCACCACGTTTCCATTAAAAAATTTCCCCCTTATTACTACCTTTTCCTTTATTTGTTAAATCCCAATATTCTATAGGAGGCGCAATGTGCGGAAGTGGGCATCACATGAGTGGCTGCAGATGTCACATGCTCAGAATTCCACCTAATTGGGCTTAATATAGTTCTTTGACTGGGGTGTGGTAGAGAAAATCTACACTGATACACAGTCATTAGGTAGACTCCATATGGTCAATATGCATGTGGTGAATGGCATCAAAAGGTTGACCTGATCCAAAAGTCGACAGTGAAAAGGGTAAGTGGGTTAGGTTGACAGGTACAAAAGGTTGACATGGTGAAATGAAAGTTATGAGAATGGTCAACACATAATAAGTCAACACTAAAGTTTTTGGGGGTATTTTTTTATATTTAACCATGTGTAAACACCTGAAGAGGGGTTACCTTATGGATGCGGTGGGGGTCGTGCTTCCCCGAACTCCCGGATCTCAGTCTGGAGTCTTCTCTTGATGCAGGAATGGACACAGAACACTTGACAACAGGAATGGTTTGACCTTTTATTCTAAAACGGTCAGTTAAAGCATCAACCTCTTTTACGGAATAATATAACAGTAATTTCACGATATAACCATACAATAAATGCAATATAACTTATACAAGGCAGAAACAGCAGTATCGCATTCGATACCATACAAGGCCTATGGAGCTACCGGTAACTCTAAGTCACTCCGTACCCGGCCTGTCACTGCGATTTGAGGAACCAATACTAATCTCCACTGGACCGGCGTACGGGCCCACGGTTTACAGCAGCATACAGTGACAGGGCGAATACGAGTGAATTTTACCACAATAGTTATATTAATAAATAGTATTAACCAATTAACATCAGAGCACTGCACTACCCACTCTGAGTACCCGGGTACACTTTCTATACTTAAGACCGGTCAGTCCCGATGAAGGGCCTATGCCTAGAGCTTAACGTAATGGGTTACTGTTCCTGCGTATAGGTGGCAGTATTGTTCCAAGAAAGGTCCTTCTCTCTCCTGATCAGTTTATTCGGCAAGATGGTAAGGAGGCCTTTTGACCCTTATAGTATCTTATGTTTCCTTACCAGGGCAGAAGGATAGGTGAGGCCTTAATAGGGATGCCTTCCGGACAACGGGCCTTGGCTGTCCCAGCCCGAGCTTATCAATAGGGCCGTTGCCAATAGGTAGGGTTGAGGGGCAGGAAAGCCTTACAGGCTATGCAGTCAATACTGCTGGGGGCGGTCTCTTTACACTGATTTTCTCTTCTAAATAACAGAGGTTTTAGCATTTAATGCTCCACGGGCAGACTCACGGTTTGTGGCAGATCCCAATGTACCCTCCTGGGGCCTGGCATGCGATCAGCGGCGTCTGCTGCTGGCACGGTCAGGCTGGCACCTTGACTTCAGTTGCGGCTGGTGTAGCTGTCTAGGGCTGCTGGTACTCTTCCCCTCTCTCTTTCTTCTTGTGGGAATTGCGGCTGGGGGCAGCTGTCTGAGGGCTGCTGTCACTCTCTCCCCCTCTCTCTCTTATGGGCTTCTGGTGGTGGGCAGGGAAGTCAACAGGGGTCACTAGTCTTGTGGCACCCTGGATGCGGCTGGTGAATACTGTGGCGGGCAGGGGCCACAAGCCTCTCTGCCCTCTTGATCACGCTGGCTGTCTGTGAAAGGTGAGAGGGGGTCACACTCCTCATGTGCCCCGTCTCTCTGGCTGGCTGCTGTAGGGAGGTAGCGGGGATGTACAGCCTCTGAGGGCTGTTATATGCGGCTGGCTACTGTGGTGGGGTCAGCGGGGGTCAGTGGCTTCCCCGCGCTCCCCTGCATCTGGATCCGGCAGTCACACTCACCAGGAGGTCAGCGGGGGGTCACAGCTTCTCCGCGCTCCCTCCTTCAGACTCCGGCTGGATGCGGCAGTTCCCGGGCGCACCGCATCTCCCTCCTCCTTCTGCTGGAGGTCGGCGGGGGTCAGTGGCTGACGTCAGCTGGCTCTCGCTCCGGTCTCCTCTCTGGATGCTGCAAGCACTCTCCCTCACGCCCCTGGTCTCTCGCTCCTCGTGCTTAGCCTCTCCACGACCCGGTCCTCTCCTCACGTGAGTCCCCGAACTTCCTCCTCCACCAATCCCCAGCAGTTCCCGGCCTGTCACTCAACTGGCCATCCTCCCGGGTTAACTTAACCCTCTACGCTCTGGGACGTGCCTTATGGGGCTCACATTAACCCTTTCCACTCTCTAGGGCTTACACATGCCTAAGCAAAATGAGTGGAAACATGTACCCTCGGGGGGCTCTTTGCTTGCCATGCTTTGCGCAAGGGGCTCAATCTGCTATCGCTGTGCTCGCCACAGATTACTCTTCCCAATCGTAGCCACGTGGATAGTAAATGAAGCAAAAGGTAAAAAACATGAAAAAAAACTTGCATTAACCATGTGTGTGTGTGTTGACAACTGTCATGTAAACCTGTCGAATATGTCAACTTTTTGTACCTTTAAACCTTAGGTATGTTAACCATATGGAGTTAATCCAAGGGTCCTCAAACTATTTTGCTCTGGGACCCCATAAGACATTACAATTAATTACAGGACCCCAGCAAGTGATTGCAGAAGGTCATCACATCACACGTGTGTAGTAAGCAGACAGCACATACATGGCAGCATTGTGGAGGCACAAAATGATGGGAGGAGTCTAAAATAACAGACCATTCAAAAGACTTTTCAGACTCCTTGAATCACTGATTGAGATTAGAAAAGTCATCAGCCTGATGGTCAGCAACATGGAGTCGCGACCCCATGCTAAGAAGGTCGGGACCCACTTTGGGGTCAGGACCCACAGTTTGAGAACCGCTGATGTTAATCTATTGACTGTCAACCTACACATTGGATCCCCTTTAATCGTGGGTATAAGCAGCCTATCAAATATACCTAGCTATGCTCCATGCTATTTCTATAAGTACAATTGTCATTTTAATATGTGTTCCTTAGATATCATATCAGAAAAATATTTTATTCAATAGTTTATCACCTCCCACCTAAAAAATAATAATAATAATACTGTCACAAAAATCTAGCTGTTCCAACTGTCATTTGTAGTTGTTGGAGCATATCCCATTCCAAGTAGAGACAACACCTCAGATTTTGGTGAGATGCTTTAAGCTTTAAAAAGTGATAAATTGGAGAGTGATAAACAACCAGCCAATCAGCTCCTACCTGTCATTTTTCAATCCCAGCCTGCAGGGGTTAAAGTGGGGAGGAACGGGTGGAACTGAGTTCTACCACCTCTAAAGGTGATGTGGAACATGTAACCTCCACATTGGCCCAGCAAAGTAATTCTCACAGAAAAGCATTCTGGTTTCCATGGGGATGCCCAAAATCATACCACTGGCCCTGTCTCTGCCTAAGGGGGGGAGGGGAGGGGTGCATTGAGAAATTAGTTCCCTCACCTCTGCATGGTAACTTTAAGCCCTGCCAGCCTGGCTGTAACATGACAGTTGATTGGCTGGCTGTTTATAACTCTCCACTGAATTACTTTTTGAAGCTTGATCCATCTGGCCCTGAGTCTTGTAATGCATTATTGTTTCTAAACTTCCTTATGGATTTCTAAGTTTAGTAGTTTTCCCCGGACAAAGTCCTGTAACAAAGTGTTTATTTTATCTTCCTGTAACTAGAGCAGAAAGCTAAGGTGACTGTATGAACAATGCGACAGACCATGCAATAAATCAATTCTTTATATCTTTATAGGTTGCACTATTTCACATTGTCAGTGTTCTGTGCCCAGTCCGATATTATTATCACCAGCAAAACAGACCACACTGCACTAATACAAATCACAGGCTTCTCTCTCCCTCCCCATGACCAGAAGAAAAAAAAACTAAAATCGAAAAATTAACCTCTAAATATAGGGTATTCTACATCAAACTGGAGACAATGGGGTAATAAATTGGGCAGTATGGTTTAAACAGGTAGATTTTTGTACTGCAGGAATACCAATGGAAATATGTAAGTAATAATGGTAATAATCTGACTCAGACGCAGTTCAAACTGTCCATCATTTACTCCAGGGATGGGGAAACCTTCGGCCCTCCAGCTGTTGTGGAACTACACATCCCAGCATGCCTTGTTACAAGTTTGGGTACTTATGTACTATCTGGGCGCCCGATTTTTTGATTGTATGCCTTAACTTAAGGCATACAATCAACGCGATGCGACGCGATAATCGCATCGCATCGCATGCGACCAAATCGTGTGCGATGCGATGGACCCGATTTTTCACCTAGTGCACCCAATTTTTAATCCATTCATTGGCACAGCTGCCAAAAATTGTGAAAAGGGGTATTTAAGAAGGTTTGAAAGGTGTAAAATCTGAGGGTGTTTTGAGAGGAGAAAGCGACTGGTTGTGAGAGGTGTTTTGGAGTGATATTGGATTGTGAGATGGCTACGGCTTCAACATCATCAGCTTCATTGTCTGCGACACTATTTACTATTCCGCAAACTGAAGAGGCTGCTGTGGTTTTTTTGCAAGAACATGGGCTGCTTCCCACAACAGCCACATGTGATAATGGTCATCCTATGAGACTGAACATGACGGATCAGATGTGGCGGTGCTATGTCAAGGCATGTAGTAAAAAGAAAAGTTTGCGTGCTGCACTGTTTAATCCTGGTTGCCGGCTCCCTTTTGTGACCATTATCCACTTTATTTACTGCGCGAGCCAGGAGATGACATCTGTCAGTTTTTGTGAAAAGGAGCTGAAATTATCCATTAAGACAACAGTGGCGTATAACGGTTTTATGCGTGAGGCCTGTGAGCGCGATCTGCTGTCTCAGCCACAACGGCGGATTGGAGGCCCAGGGCAAGTAGTCGAAATTGATGAGACTATGTTTGTTCGTCGCCAGGCTAATGTGGGTCGACTGCTTCCCCAACAGTGGGTCTTTGGTGGGGTCCGCAGGTAAACTGGTCAATGTTTTATGTTGCCAGTTGCCCGAAGAGATGCTGGGACACTGATGGCAGCAATTACAGCCAATGTGGAGCCTGGAACAACCATTATATCTGACTTTTGGTGGGCGTACAGAACCTGTGATTTGGAGGCAGCTGGTTATACTCATGCCAGAGTTAACCACAGATTCAACTTTGTTGATCCAGAGAGCGGGGCACACACCCAAAATATTGAAAGATTGTGGGGGTGTGCCAAATGGAGAAATAAATGTCACCGGGGAACAGCTCGCCACAATCTTGCCAGTTACATGCAAGAGTTTGTCTGGCGCAAATGCCTTGGAGGTGATGATGTATTTGGCCGTATTCTGCATGCTCTAACATTGCTGAATAAGCCTGAGTAATTTTTTGATGTCTTTTTGTTAAATTTCTAATTTCATTTTCATTATTATCTTCTATGTTATGTCATTTTTTTTTGGATTGATTGATTTTTGGATTAAAATAGACACTTAATCTTTAACTCCAGTTGTCATTAATGTGTCAGATGCAAGTGATATTAAGTGAGATATGACTTTTTCATACCCCTACTATCCAAGTGGGCATGGAGTTGGACATAAACCTGTGGCGAGCGTAGCGAGCCACCAAGCCCGAAGCGTGGCGAGCGAAGCGAGCCCCGCAAGGAGACACAGATTTTTTTTAAAGTATTCTGTGTCCCCTCGCGGGGCTCGCTACGCTCGCCACGCTTTGGGCTCGGTGGCTCGCTACGCTCGCCACAGGTTTATATCCAACTCAATGCCCACTTGGATAGTGGGGCAAGGAACAGGACCCCTTTTTCCCATTGAATTCTATGTTAAAATGGACTCAGACCATTTTAACATTGAATCCTATGGAAAAATCGGGTCCATCGCATAGCATCCGATTTGGTCGCATGCGATGCGATGCGATGTGCCCGATCCGACCCGATTTCTAAATCGGGCGCCCAGATACTACATAAGTACCCAAGTTTGCTATGTGGCCATACTACAACTGTTGCAGGGCATGCTGGGATGTGTAGTTCAACAACAGCTGGAGGGCCGGAGGTTCCCAATTCCTGGTTTACTCCATGATACTGTTCTCAGGTGCGGCATACAGTATGCAAATTCATTAATATTCAGTACTCTTCAGCAGAGACAGTTATATAATTTAAGCATCTAATTCTGAAGTATAATTTTGTACATGAAAATTATAATGTACGAAATGTATTTATAGCAATGTTAATGACCATGTGGATTTCCAGCATTGCCTGAGGTGGAAACAATTGGGATCCTTCATATTTTAGTTTTCTCCAGCAAATAAATGCTAGTCCTAGACAATAACTAGATGGAAAGTACACTAGAGATGGACTGTGAATAATTTACAAGCTGGTAGGGGGCCTGTTGTTTTAAAAATGTTTCAATGAAGCGTGCACAGAAATTATTAATTACATACTTAAGAAAAAGTCACAATTCTGTTGACTTCATTAATTTTGAAGTGTAAATGTGTTGATTTAGAGGAAAAGGACGGCGAAGTAAAAGCCGCAGCAAGACATCTGATAAATGAACCTTAAAGAGAGGGAGTTTAATTTCTGGCCTCTTAATAGGCAATAAGATTAGTTCCCTAGATAATTGTTCCCATCTATGTGAAGTCATAACATTTATCTTGTTTTCAAATTCATTTGCTCTAGATAATACCTTCTAATTAATAATAAAATGCACAGTATTTATTAGTTAGATTCTTTCTCTAACACTTAGAGCACATCCCTCAATATTCAATTTAGCACCACCAGTGTGAGGCCGTAGGGAGGAAAAGCAGCATTGCAGTCACGTTTTCCAGGTCACCCGGCAGGTGCACAACTGCATTCAATACTCATTTACACTTTTTTAAAAGATCCACATGTGGAGATAATTATTTAACATGTAATTCTGTGGGGAGACCTGCAAAATATGCACTGTGTGGGGTCATGAGGACCAAGTTTGAGAACCTGTGCGCTAAACGGTATATGCAATTGATTGGAGGGGATTGATATCATGTGATGCCTTCAATACAAGACATTTGAAATAATTCTTCTCTTTATTTGTTATGTCTAATTGTTTTGAGCATAAGTATGCCTATTGCAAGGGTTTGCAAAATCGGTCTTTAGGATCGCACATTTTCCAGGTCATGTTTTCCAGTCCACCCAGCAGGTGCACAAGTGCATTCATAACTCATTGACACATTTTAAAAGATCCACATGCAATCGCTCCTGCAATTCGATAAATATTATGTGCAGGACATAGTCTTTTTCGATGCGTGTGGAAACTACATTTAATTCCATGGTGCCATTGTTATGCTGATGAAAGCAGTTAAGCTACAGTACAATTCTTAAAATCATTCACCTCTATTTCATGCAATACCATATCCTGACATCTTCAGGTCACACCGTTCCCAAGTGTTAGATGGCAAAATATGACCACTCCCTCTGCCCGGGTGTGGATGTTACAATACTTATATATTATAACTGTGATATGTTTTTGGCACATATAAACATTTAGTTCTGGTGAACTTTAAGCATGTCTTGTCATTTGGAAATGTGTGCAAAAGATTATTCTAGAAGGAATTGAAGATTGTGCAGCATAATGTAGCATATCCTGTTGCTTTCGTAATCTCAAACATCTGGCCTTAATTTAGTTAACCAGAGAAAGCAGTTACTAAAATGGTTGCTATTATGAGATGATATTGAAATAAAAATATAGATATACAATTAACAGATATATATATCTTTGACATGTGACATGCGACCGGTGGGCCCACACATCGCGTCGGGGGACCCATTATTCATGCATACAATCCTTCCATTTATTGCACAGATGTGGTCGAAATCGAAGGATTGTATGCAATATTACTCTAGTGTATTGTCTACATTAGATATATCTAACTACATCAAATGTATAAATAACATTAATATTGATTTATATATAGAGTCTATATTTATTTAAATGTATGACATGAATGTGTATTTATTAAAGTGTCCTTTAGCGTTACTGTTTAGAAAGTTTGAAAATAATAATGTGTTAGGATGCTTTTCAGTAGCATGTACAGTATTAGGTACAAATGTGGTCTGATACAATATGGCTTCACTCATGCCAAACAGACCCTCTCAGTGCAACAGGTCCTGTGTGACTCACCCGCACCCCAAATGTGCACCTTATACACACAAAATAGAATATTGCAAGTGACAAAATGATTTGCTAGGTTGCACTGATCTATTTGATGTGTGGAATTAGCAGGACAGGAATAAGCTGTATGGTGGCCCCAGAGTAACAAGTTTGTGGGGTCCCCTATAAAAATACATTATACCACACAGTGCACCCATTTTGCCACAGTGCTCCAGTATAAACATGCCAAACCATGTCCCAGCATGAAAAACAATTCACCCAGATATGCCACACAGACCACCCCATATGAATATTACTGTAGGTTTCACTTCCTCTGCAGTATGCCCCAAATATTAATATTATGTACCAGTACCCCCTCAGAATGAAACAGAGAACTCATTAGTATTATTATATATCAGTGCATCCCCAATATGTCACATAGGACATACTACTATTATTATTATGCCCTAGTGCACCCCACTTTCTCTTCAACAGCATGCCACGTAGAGACCAAGAGTCCTTTTGTGTCTGCTGCTAATAGAGTGGCCCCAAAATCCATTTACTTTTGCAGACATGATGTAAGACTTAAGTTACTCAGACCGTGCCTCTCTCTATATGCACTACAGTATGTGCTCATCAGCAGTATTGCTGCAGCCCCTTCTATTTGAACCTGTTCTCCTTATCTGTTGGGTCAACCCAACCCTATGTGGGGGTCCATTTGACTGTATGTGCTCTTGTCTCCCCATTGTTAATCTGGCCCTGGACATTTATGCATCTTTCTGCAAATGAGTTTGAAACTGTATACAAGTGCGACAGTGAAGCAGTCATGTATTTTTCTTCTGCCACGTTCAGTTGAGCATCTTCTGCATCTGCAGTACACTTTAGTATTTTGCTGCATCTTTGACACACAATTTGCAGACTCTATACAGATGGCACATCTATACACTATAGTATGCTACAGAATATTGATGAAACATGCACCACTCCTTGCTTACATAAGTGTATTTATATGTATAAGTCTTAGGAACATGTAAAAATTTATGAGTAAAAAAAAAACAATATATTTTTGGGACTATAAAATGAAACTCGAGTTTTTGAAGTATACTGTAAATTTGCAATACAGATGTTACAGCAAAGCCCAAGTTATGTGGAATATATAGCAGAAATGATTTGCTGAATATGGCACTGTATAAATATGAGTACCATAGGGCTTGCTGATAACCTTTTATTTGAACAATTCATATTTTAAGACACACTTTATCATGATCATCTCTCACAGTTCTAACAGTACAGATTCAAAGGCTTTATTGCAAGCTCAGATATTGATCTGCAATATGACAGAGAAAATATAAGAAACAAATGTATAAAGAGAAAGATAAACCAAAGTAAAGTACCATAGCGGTATAAAATGTGAAGGTGAATGTGCTGAAGAGATGAAACGACTAGTCTGTATTTTACATATATTTTAGTGTTTCACTGTCTTTACAATTTCTTAGAGCATAACAATGCTACAGTATTTGTCCAATCTCAAATTAATAATGCTAGAAACTCATAAACTTTATACATTAACTCCTTTACTACTGAGGATTTTTTTTTTTTTTTTTTGATAAATGTCACCATTTTTTGTTGTTGTTGATAAATGTCACCATTGAAAGAATATTAAGGTTAGTCTGTGATTCGGAGGTTAGTGAATAGGCAGGACTGAATAAATGGCAACACAGGCCTGGGGCTGACAATGTTTTACAGGCCTATACTGAGAAGGGGAGGAGCTGTGACCAGGGCTGCCTAGGTGTGGTCAGTGCTGTGTGGGTGTGTAAACCCCTTAAAGAATCAGACCCTCTTTCTCAAAAATACATGAAAATAGAGAGTTTGCTACATTTTGTAAGAAAACGAGAAATTCAATATTAAAAAGATTTATGGCTGAATAGATGGCCAGCTAGGCATTTTGTTATCATCATATTGGGCGGGATGTTCTAAGCTACAAATGCGGTAAAACCCCCGTTTTCGTTAATGTATGGATATCCGGCCGCTGCGTCACCACATAGCAGGGTATCACGTGGCGATACCCTATAGAAACCTATGGGATTCTTATCGCCGCCCGCGCCAAAATGGCTGCCTCCGCCGACCCCCCTCTTCCCCTCCCTCTGGCTTACCTTCCTGCAGGTCCTCCTGGATCCGGAAGGTAAACCCCTCTTGCTTAGCTGTCCCGGTATGAGGGGAGGAGGAGGCACCCAGGGAGGTGACGGAGACCCCCGCACACCACATTACAAGTATCGCGGGGTGCCTCCGACACCACAGTGCGATACTAGCTGCATATGTTAATACATATGTGCTAGCATCACAGCGGCCGGGCGGGGAGGGGCGGCAATGTATATTAATACATCCCTCCCATTGTCATCATGGGCCTATTTTTATGTGGAGGCCTAGATGTGTAAATCCTTCTCCAACATTGCTAATCTGGCTATGGGGATAGACACTCGATGGAGGTTAAGGATAGGTACTAAAGGAGGACAGTTGTAGTTATTAGGGTTGGGGCAGAAATAAAAATTGGACTGTCGGGGAACATCAGAGTTCTGATCTGGATTCAGAAGTCATGCTGGAGCTGCGGTGTGCTGTCAGGGATAATATGTTGACATTCTAACATGTTCACATTTCACCACTGCCAACATAATGGGCCAGATGTATCAATCTTCAAAAGTGATAAAATGGAGGGTGAGATACAACCAGCCAATCAGCTCCTATCTGTAATTTTTTAAACCCAGCCTGTGACATAACAGGTAGGAGCTGATTGACTGTCTGGTTATCACTCTCATATTATCACTTTTTGAAGCTTAGTACATCTGGCCCAATGAATGATAAACTGGTCAATGTCAACATAATGACCCTGACATTTATAATGGCTACATAATGAATCTGAACATAATAACTACCAACATATCATATCACACAAACTACACATAGGGCTAGATTTACTAAGATGTGAGTTCTTTTGAAGATGGAATGTTGCCCATAGCAACCAATCAGATTCTAATTCTTATTTATTTAGCACATTTTAGAAGATAATAGATGGAATGTGATCAGTTGCTACGGGCAACCTCCCATCTTCAATAAAATCTTAGTAAATTCACCCCAATGTGTTTATTTATTTATTATAAAAATTTAGGGAAAACAGTTTTGCCTTCAATGGCAATATATTTGGATGGGTTGAATTAGAGTAGGGGACACGAGGGGCCAAAGGTAACAGGGTGTGAGAATCAGAGAGAGATTTTTCCCATTTTTTAAAGTTCCAATCAATTACATGACAAAATTAACCAGTTTTTTTTTCAGTGTAATTGATTGGTGCTTTAAAAAAAAAGGGGGGGGGGGGGGGTAAACTCTTCCCAAATCTCGAACTTTCTAAATCTCACACCCTATTACATTTGACCCCAGGAGTCCAAATATCCATACATCACTTTTTGTATGATTTTAATGATCAAATATTATATATACAAATGGAAAGGGCAGGAAGGCATACTGCACCATCGTGTAAGCTACAAAACATACAGAAACAAATGATTTGTCTCCTTTATTTAATTTACAAATGTTACTTTTTAACTCATTACTGGAATGCACAATATTTCCAATAAGGTGGTATAAAAACAGAAATTAAAACAAATGACCATTTTTCTAAATAACTGTTGGTCTTAAGACAGGAATGTATCACATTACTATTTATGACTTAGTTGGTGCTAGATGCACAAATATTATATGCACATCCCACCTTTTGTGAATTATTTTTGTTGTATATGTCATGTGTTGTCAGAACCATAAAGGGAAACGCAGCGAGCCACCAAGCCCGAAGTGTGGCGAGGGGACGCGGATTAGCTTACATGTATTCCGTGTACGCTCGCCACGCTTCGGGCTCGGTGGCTCGCTGCGCTCGCCACACTATATTGAATTGACCACGCCGACATGGATAGTGGGGGTATGAAAAGGTCGGGAGGACGCGTTCCGCTGCCGCTCGCCACGCTTCGGGGTGCGGTGGATAGTGGGGGGGGTGCCTAAATCTCATTGCATCTCATACAAATGTATAGCAAAGTCAATGCCATCTCACCCTATACAATCGCATGCAAACACATGCGATTTTGTGGTGCGGTGCGATTGCATGCAATGCGATCTGATGCGATCGCATCGCACCCTCGGCCAGAGTGTAGTGAATAAATTACATAGGGAATTTGCATTGCATCGCACGCAAAAATCGCATGCGATGAAATTTTCTTACGCAGAATCGCCCGCTAAGCTATTTTTTTCCATTAAAACTAAAGTAAATTGTGGTAACTTTAAATGTTCTATATACTTCCCATTTATCTTGGTTCCATTGAAGTTAGTATTCTAAGTTCTTGAAGACATTCTCCTCTTATTTATCTAAATAGAGACATCAGCCTTTCCAATGAGTGTACCGTGGCTTTCTATTTCCCAGGGATCTTTTATCTTAAAAAGAATATGCACATGCATTGCATGACAATTATATTGAATTGTTAACCCTAAGCTAAGAAACGCTACAGATAATGATGGAGAGAGATTCATGAGGTTTCGTAACCAAGGGCCTTATTGTGGTCTGTGCGGCCGGAGCCGAATATGCGGCCAGGACCGTGCGTCCTAAACCCCGCCTTCCGTACGGATCGCTCACTCCGTCCGAATGCGGTAAGCCGCTGACCGCACGGAGCACGAGTGGATTTCTCATGTATACACCTCCTCCATCTCTGGGAACCTCCCCCATCATTCGATGGTCGCATACCATCGAATGCAGGACCGAGTGGTCAGGCAGCTCCCGCGAGCTCAGACCACTCTGGCAGGGCAATGTCATATGTCTGCCCCCTACACGTGCGTCACGGTCGCATTACCATACGTACGCCCAGCGTTTTCATGGGAACGCCCATGAAACGCGGGGCGTATGCATATGTTAATGAGGCCAAACAGCCCTTCACGCCCCTCTCCTCCCCCTGTTCGTAGTGTAAACAATTCATGCGGAATTTGGACGTATGTCCCTTTCGCACATGCGCAGATATGCCTCTGCACATGCGCAAACACAAAACATCGGCGGAACGAACGCACGCGGACATATCCGCACCAACCAGAATAAGGGCCCAAGTTATTGAATACTGTTTAAGAATTATCATGGGGGTGAAAATAGTGTAAAGAGTGTGTTCTGGTCATTGTGTGAGTGTCTTATGAGCATCAGACCTGATCGGAGGTCTTACCCGTCTGACCTCTGACTCCCCCTTCCCCCAGCGGTGAGGGACGGGGACGCATGCAATAAATTGCATGTGAAAAGACAGCATTCGATGTATCGTATTTGATCCTGCAACCCAGGAAGGTCCCGGGTAGCTCAGGGGGTCAGGTGGCCGATACACTGATGCGATACATCGCAGTAGTGTATGATCACCTTTAGTAATCATAGTGCCCATTGAAAACTTTGAACAATACAAAACTTTTTATTATTATTATTATTATTATTATTCGTTTCTATCTGTATATTAGGAATAGCACAATTATTGGACTTTTAAGGTTTTCATGTTATAGATTTTTTTCAGCTGTTTATCATAGCCCTTACTTGTGTATTTTTTTTTCACAGATAAAGAAAATTAATAGAAACTTTCCAGTGAACCAACAGGTATGTCAGATAAAGCATGCAATGTATTGCTAATGTAAATTTAAAATAATCCATACAGGGGTTCTGTAATAACAGCACACAGCAGCCAGCTTGGGAGCTGAGCACCCTGATATTTGTGATGCCCCAGTCGTTGATGGTCTCTGTGCCGGGCTGCCAGTTGCTGGAAGTGCAGGACATTTGGCCTAATTCAGATATGATCGCAAGACAAATTTGTTCTCAAAAGGGGCAAAACATGTGTACTGCAGGTGGGGTAATGTCACATGTCCAGAGAAAGTTAATTGTGGGGGAGTTATATTATTCCCGTGCAGGGTAAATATTGGCTGCTTTATTCTTACACTGCAATTTAGATTTTATTTGAAACACCCCCATACAAATCTAACTCTCTTTGCACATGTTAGATCTGCCCCTCCTGCAGTACACAAATGTGCCCTTCGATCATGTCTAAATTAGGCCCATTGTACGAATGTGCCCATATTTTTAAGATGGTTGGTTTTGTCTTGTAAATAATTGGCACTTGGGCCAACTTACACATCCAGCAACTCGCAAGTTATTACATTTATGTGTAAATTATGTGCCCCAGGCTTAAGCGTCCGAGTCACATAGCACGGCGATGAACGCCGGGATGCATAACATCAGGATTGTGGTCGAAGTCAGTGCTGGGTATCCGTGGTAACCATTCTATGCTGTGGCCAGGTGTCGCGATATACATATCACCAGACCTGCATGGATATGCTCATATCATGCAGGCAGAGACATGACTAAGTGTTTTGGCACCCAGGGCAAGTTGAAAATCAAAGATGGCTGGCTTAATGTGACTATGCCCCACCCCCTCGTACTTTACTGTAGCCAACCAGAGTCCACATGCAACCTTTTCATATGACAACCATTGCCATTTCAACTTTTTGCTTGTGTCAACCTTTTGTGTATGTTTACCTTGCCAGTTTCGACCACATGGTGTTCACCTATTGACTATCCAGTATAAAAGATGATTAATGACAGCCATTGTGCGTTTCTCCTCAGTGCTAAAATTATTTTGCACCGTTATTATAGGTGGACCGAGGGGCATCTGTCTAATCATTTAACACAAGACACCAATTATTTTTATAAGTGAATATAGCGTACGTTGTTCACCTGCAATGAGTTTTCTCTATCTTCCTCTGCAATTATGTTGTTTGCTCAGGATAAAGCATTATGTTGTAAAGCTATTGTTGCTTTTCACTTTAGCAGTGGCAAAGTAAAGAGCAGGTTGCTTAGCAATAAAACATGGGAAATTTTACCTTGGTTAAGTGCAGAAGCTATTGAAATGAACTTTGTGTATGGATTAACTAAAGTAAAATGTTAACGTTGTTTGTGTAAAGTTCTTTATTTAAAAAAAAATGAAAAACAAAAGCAGCCTGCTATTGGTTACTACTTTGTTTTTATGTAAAACTGCTGTTCTCTTTTGCATGATACATGGCTATAAAATATTCTATTACAGAGTACTTTATGTAAGCCAAAGAATGTGTACCCTTAGAACAGGAATGGGGAACCTACAGCCCTCTAGCTGTTGTTGAAATGCACATCCCAGCATTCCCTTCTACAGGTTTGCCATTTGGCCATATGAAAACTGTTGCAGGGCATGCTGGGATGTGTAGTTCAATAACAGCTGGAGTGCCGAAGTTCCCCATCCCTGCCTTAGAACATGCCACAACGAATAGCGTGTCCACATGTGGCTTTGCAATTATTAACCAAATGTACTGAAAAGATCCATCTGGTTATATATCCAGTGTCAGATATTAGCTATGAGGTTTAAACGTTTTAATTGTTACACTGGCCGGTGTTACTAATATTTAATGTGTACTGTGTGTTTATATTTCGGCATTTTTAAATAAAGTGTTTCAATTCCATTAGCGCTGTTTCTATCCTTTGGGGATTTTTTCTGTATTCTAAAGGGGTGTACACACGGAGCAAATTTGTGCTATTTTCTAAGCAATCTGACTAGATTGCTTAGAAAGTAATCACAGATCTCTCCGTGTGTATGCTCCAAGAGATTAAATATCTCTTGCTAACTAAGTCAGTGCATGCAGTCAAAATCTAGTCAGATTGCTTAGCAAATGACTGCAAATCTCACTGTGTGTACAGAATTAGAGATACTGATCGCAATCTCTCATTCTGAACAACTACCCGGCCTCTTTTTGCTTAAGCAAAATTGCTTAGAAAAATAGCTTAGCACAAATCTCTGCACGTGTATGTGCTCTCCATGGGAGATCTTGACACCAGCAAAATTGCTTAGCAAAATTGCTTACCACAGATCTCTACGTGTGTATGCCCCTTAAGGGGCAGAGTATCCCCTTGAAACAGCAGCACAGTGGAATTGAAGATTGTTTTTGTTTGTTTTTTCTTGTCCGCACAATAGGTCAACCTTAATTTCAGCGACAGTCAATAGGTTAACAACATATGGTCAATTTGCATTATGTCGATATGGTCAATAGCTCAACATGTAAAGGGTCAGCTGTGATTTAGGTCGACAGATAAAAGGTTGACGGATTCACATGGTTGTCATGACAAAGGTCAACACACATATGGTTGACTCAAGTTTTTATTTTTCAAATGTTTTCATCCTTCACCATCCACGTGAACCAGGACTGGGAATAATGACCTGTGCCAAGCACAATGGTAGTGGAAGCATGGCGAGAAACATGGTACACTAATTGGGGTTATATAAAAAGGTAAATGGCAACCAATAAATAAATGTAATGATTTCTACCTTTTTTGTGTGCTGCTGGACTTTCCAAGATCTGGAATGCAGAATGGGATTAGCGTAATGTAGGTTATGGGAAACATATATCAATATTTTTGGTGGATGGATCCACAAAATTCCTCTCCCCCCCCCCCCCCCCCCAAATCACACTCCTGCGGGTCTGGCTTTTTCATGCACTGGTGGACATTGGTGCATGTGCAGTAGCGCAGCTGTCAGGGTAAAACAGAAATTAATATTATCGCAAACTACTCAGTTTACTTCTTAAGGATTGCCTGGACAGGCTACTATTAGGACCCCAGTCGTAGCAACTAACTAATCGTACAATCAGCCGTATAAGAACTCCTTAATGCAGCGAATTGCAGTGAACATAGATTACATGTGGAAATAAAAGTTTTATGTTAAAAATACTTTATACAGTATTGTAGTAAGTCATTGCCTGTTTCATCTACTGTCCAATCTGGCTGGTTGGAAAAAAAATATGCTTCAAAATGCTGTAAAACTGACAAAAATTATTCAGATATTATCAGATTTTCTTTTCCCAACCAGCCAGATTGGACAATAAATCTGTTTTGTGTATGACCTAGGTACTACCTAAACAGTCTGGAGAATGGACAACAGTTATACTGTACAACCCAACTTTTTTGTACTTTGGTCAAGTAACAGGCAGAATTATCTTTCTTTTCTGTTCTATTTTTAACAGGTGGAAAGAATGATGGAAGCTCATGTAATAATTGAATTATGAATTGATACTGTAGCAAGGTGGATGTCAGAGCAGAAACAGGAAAATACAGCATGTTCTACATTCTCTGGTCTCTGTTCTGTCATCCACTGTTCCAGTTCCTCCATACTCTGCAGTATCATCTCTCTATAACACAGATGCTCAAATTCGGTCCTCAGGACCCCACACAGTGCATGTTTTGCAGGTCTCCTGGCAGAATCACAAGTAAAATAATTGGCTCCACCTCTGGATCTTTAAAAATGTGTCAATGAGTAATGAATGCACATGTGCACCTGCTGGGTGACCTGTAAAACGTAAACTATGTGGGGAACGAGTTTGAGAACCCCTGCTCTATAAAGAATAAAGTCTCTGGGTGAGCTTCTGTCTCTAACCTCTCTATTAAAAAAATGTATGCCACAACGAAAAGTATAAAGTATAATTAACTAATGTCTGTGTGCTGTAGTGGAACCTACAGTACAGTAGATCGATTAGTCACCTGATTCTACTGAACAAAATACATGTGCCAGAATATTCAATGTAACGGCTCCAATCCACTATTTAAAAAAAAAAAATCATTTTACACTTTTGTGTTTAACAATTTTATTTGTTTTTAATGTTACCAAAAAATGGAACAATTTCATTCTCCACTTAAAAATGTTAGGGTAAATTAACAAAAAATGTAATAATTTTTATTTTCAATTAAAATTCATCAAATTAAAATGTAAATAATTTTGTTTTAATTGTTTATCACACTCTTTTTGTACACAATATATATATATATATATATATATATATATATATATATATATATATATATATATATATATATATATATATATAAAATATCCTCTGAAATTGTTTTCCTTCTAGATAATATACATGGGCTGGGTTGAGGAGAGGGAGCAAGACAATCTTCAAGATCATATGTACACACCAAAGTTTCTGGCATTAAGAGGCTCATCACTTTATAAATTCAACTCACCTCCAGTAAGTGTTATGCACATTGTACATTTTTACACACACACACACACACACACACACACACACACATGCGCACACGCAACTGTACCTAAACTTGGCTTTTTGTATCTAAGGTAACGACGTGGGACTGGATGCGAGCAGAGAAAAAATTTACTGTGTATGAAATAATGTGTAAAATTTTTAAGGTAAGGGTAATACTCTAAATTCTCTATTACACAAAAATAGTAATATTACAGTAACTTGAATCTACAGTATATTTTTGGACTGTAGGAGGAAATCATTATTCCTGGAGGAATTCTACAGAAATACAAGGAGAACGCAATACAATAAATTAAACAAATGATATTTCAACGTGTGGTCCATGGTTGCCCCTGCATCCTTACTGAACTAAGGGGGTTATTCTAATTAAATTGCATGGGGGACCGATGTGCGTATGCGCATGCACAGGCACTTTTCTGCACATGTGCATACTCCAGGTGCATGCGCCAATGGCAAACAGTCTTTCGCTGGGCACATTCACCCAAGACTGTGGGCAGAGGCGGGGGGCGGCGGCGTATAGTCACGCCCATAGGAATGCCCAGCATTTCATGGGCATTCCCATGAAAACTCTGGGCATTCCCATGGTAATCGCCCTATGACCTGGGTGCCGGGGGTGGGCAGCTGACATCACCAGATCCGACTGAGAATCATCCGAGAGTCACTTAAGATATGCATGCACTCACCACATGGTTTGCGACCATCGAATGATATGTGTGTTTCCACATAGCCTGCAAATGGACATTTATGTTAAACATCCATTCGCAGCCAGTGTGAATGGATACGGCATGCGAGGGGGGGCTGACCGGCATTTGGTGGGCGGCGTCTGTGGGAATCTACCAGAATAACCCCCTAGGTCCAGACGTATGTGACCTTATCACAAATTTCAGTTAATGTACAACTATAATGAAACCCAGCTGATATTCATATGAGCAACTCAACACTAAATTTACACACTGAAGCTAGAGATGTGTGTGGAGTTTTGTGTCTTGTTTTGGTTCTAATTGGTTCTAAAACAAATGAAGCCTTCTGACAGTACCAACACATCAAGTAGATCCCTCTCCACAGTCCGATGCTGGGAGCTGCAGGAGTCGCCGGAATGTCACAGAAGATGCCAGAAGACCAGGACTACGGCGGATCAAGACGACAGATCTTCACAGGAGGACCTGGGTGAGTTGGATTTCCTTCCACAGGTCCCCCATGGATTTCTTTGGACCCGGATGGACGCCGACAGACGCCGCCGACATGGACATCGACATGGAGCCGAATGCCGACATGGATCCGGACCAGGACAGGACACCGGACCAAGACCCAGGGACCTACCTACGGGCTCAAGATAGGTAAGTATCAGTATGTATGGGCTTTGGATGTATTAAAGTTTTATTTTTATTGTGTGTCAGTGTGTGTTTATTTGACTATTTTTTTAACTGTGGAACTACAAGTGTCAGTGGGCCCTTTAATGCCCCGCAGGCTGGGACTTGTGGTTCTCAAAGTCCCACCTTGTGGGGGAGGCTTGCTGGGACTCATAGTTCCACAGTAAAAGACAATAGTTTTTATTCTATTTTTTGACACTTCAATCAGCCCGGTGACCACCGCACAGGGTCACCGGGGACAGCACCAGGCTTCAGCCTGGTCAGGTAAGTCCTGGAAGGGGGGAGCCCTTTATTGAGGGGGTCCCCACTCCCCCAGGGCCCCTGGCCAGGCTGACTGGTCAGTAGGGTGATGTTTTGGCCACAGGACCTTATCTAATAAGCTAGCTGTGACATTACCCTGCTGGCTGGTTTGGCCTGGGGCTGGTTCTTAAAATACGGGGGACCCCTACTAATTTTGTCCCCCGTATTTTGGGAACCTCCCCGGACCTATAGCCTGGGGTTGGTTTTAAAAAATCGTTAAACCCCTATTTGTCGGGTTTCCTGATTTTTTAATACCGGCCCCGGGGGGGGGGGGGGGATTTATTTCTCTATTTTTTAACACTGGAGCATGCATGGATCTAACTGATCCGTGCAGGATTCTGCCAAATACGAAAGGAAGATAAAGTGTATTTTTCTGACGTATATTCATGGCCGTTTTACACTAATTAGTGGCCGTATTATCAATACGGCCGCTTAGTAAATCAGGAACCACCATTCTTTTGAATAGTGATTTCTGCCGTATTCTTTCGATGGTGTATTCATTCGTATTTGTAAATATAAATACGAATGTCCCATCATTAAGAATACGAAAATATGTATTTTTGGCATAGCAAATGCCAAAAATACATATACACCAAAAAAATCGTATTTTCGTATGAATATACGATTATTTTTCACGATTTTTTTTAAGTAAATTCCCCCCTTTGTGTGAGATTTGGTTGGAACAAAAACATGGTTATGGATGAGAGCAAATGACAGTTGACCATTTGCTTGGAAATGCTGGAAAACTGACAAACTGTCACTAATCCATAACCATGTTTTTGTTCCATCCAGCCAGATCTGAAGATAAATCTTACTAGTGTATGGGCACTTTTACTCTGCCCCCATTACCTCCTGGCCTCAACTGTCCCTTCTTATACAATGAAGCATTGGAGGCTGATGGAGGGGGAAGTGCAGAACTTTTTGCAGTGAGCTGTTTTGTGTTAGTAAGCTCTACATACTGTACACGGTAAAGTGGAAGCAATGGCGGACATTAAATGGCAATGGCACTTCACATATCCATCTACGGCGCTGTTCAGTAGTTTTTATTATTGGAGAAGCCACCACCCAGCTGCGAAGCAGTGCAATTACATGCTTTCAGAAGCTTTGGCCATAGTACACCTTGGTGCAAATGAAGCCAGGATGGCGGGTTAACATGATAGACGAGCGTGGCTACATCTGATTAACTTTAAAACCAGTGTACTTATCAGCCTAAGACTTTGGGGGATTTGTTTATACCCCTGGCAGCATTTATTATACCAAATTTAATTGAAATAAGAGATTGCATGGTAGAATTTATTTTTGTGGAAAACTACAGTATGTTGATTAATTATAGAATGAACCTTTTCTAAAAAAATACCCTTAAGTGTTTTCTTTTAGACATCAGATTTAAAATCAGAATAATGGGGATGGGATTTCTTGAAAGTGGATAAAACAGCTAAACTCATGTAAATTTTTGCAATCCAAACCACGGAATTCATGTCTAAAATTTTAATTTGAAATGCGGTAAGAGCCAACCGTGGACTTATTTCTGATCTTCTCAGGAAGTCCGACCTGGGACTCTGGTTCAGAATCACAAAATTTGGATTGTTTCAAATTTCTAAAGAACCAAATTGCACATCTCTAACTAAATACACTACATTTGTTTACCTTCTCTGATATGCTGGTAAAATGGGCTTTAATACTGTATTTTATATTTTAATACTGTTTTATATATATATATTTAGTTATATATTTTCTTAAAATACAAAGTACACATATCAGTAAACATCAATAAATGAACTGCAATTTAGATGAAACGAATAGATATGAAATTGCAAATTATTAAAAGACACAAAAACATGTACACTTTTGTTATATATTTTTCTTCTTAATTGAACTTTTTGGAAAATTGCACATTTCACATCATTCAAAGCTACTCTTTTTTCAAACAATTATGTGCACTGCCTTTATATCAAACCTTTCATCTAAGTCAATATAATTATTCAAAAACATTATCAAGGGATGTGTCCTGCTTGTTAACGGTTGTATTTTGTTATATGTCATATAGTATATTTCAAAGGAGGGAAATGTAGGAAATACTACTTGATGTATGTCAGATTGTATAACTTCAGGTTTTCATCAGGACAGTGATCTCCTGGACCGGCGGAAACACTGCTTTGGTGTTCAATCTGAGTCTGGTGAGGACTTGTACTTTTCTGTGGAATTGGAGACTGAACTTATTCACTGGGAAAAAGGATTCCAGACTGCAACTTTCCTAGAAGTTGAAAGGATCCAGGCAAGACAATTATGTTTTTTTTTTTTTTCATTTTTGTTGAGAACATCTAGAGCATAGACTTTATGTGTGGTGGTGTAAAGAAACAAAGGGGCTGATTCAGGATTGCTCGTAGTGATCCGAATTTGGCCCAAGCACCGATGGTCAAGGTTTGTCCATTGCAAACCCTGACAGTGAATGTCTTTAGCGAGTTACACACATGTCGGGCCGTTTGCTGCGGGGAGGGAGGGCTGGGGGGGGACACAGGGCTAGACAATGGGATTGCCTAGCAATTTATAGGCATCCCCATAAAAATGCTGGGTATTCCCTGGGGAACGCAGATGGGGCGATGCCTGCAGGGGCGGGCAGCTGACATCATTCACCCACCCCGTCCTCATCCTAGCACTCATAAATAAAAGTCAGTTCAGATGGCGACCATCAAATGAATTATCCTGCTAGCAACTGCATGCGAGGGGATGTGTTCTCCTACAAGGGATGCGGTCAATTTCCCGGCAGTTGGAATCCAGGCGGTCAAAATCCTGATGTCAGAAACCCGACCGCCGAAATCCCGACACCGGAATCCCGACCGCCAAAATTTTAGCAATTTTCATGATTTTATTTCCCCCAAAAAATACAGATTCAAAACCAAAATCAAAATCGCGAAGGGTGGTTTTGGCAGAACCAATTACAGATCCAAAACACGAACGGAGATCCAGATCCAAAACCAAAACCCAAAAAGTGTCCGGTGCACATCCGTAAAAATATGTTTGTATTGAGCCTTTCAGATTTTTGCTACTTCCATTCATTTAGTGTTCTGCATCATACAATTATATTTCTCCCAGGAGAAAAGAATAAAAAATATAGTGCAACACCATATAAAAAGATACAGTGTAGTAATTTGCATTTACAAAAAATGTATATAGTGACAGCATCTAAACAATAAATTCAATCCAGAAATTCAGATGAATGGATGAATTACGAGAGTTCTATGAAAAAATAAATGCACATCAAAGTTAAACAAAGCTTGGGTCATTCCCAGGTCGCCAAGAGGCGACATATAAACTGTCCATCAGATTAAAATTCTCCATGGGTGATGTATTAATTCAGATCCTTTCCTTGCTCTGCTTAATATTTTTCACCATGGATTTCATTTTCAAAAGCTAGTGATTTTACATCTTTTGTATTTCTAACAACTACAAATAATAGACGTAACAGCATGGAGCAGATGTTTATAAAAAAAATTCACCACATAACACAAATTAATGTTGGCAACAGAGTTCACACTCACAGATACAGTAAAAAGGGAAAATGGAAAAACCATGAAATAATAGCCAAGACGAGGACTAGTCATTGGATTTGATAGATACAGAATTAAGTGTTAAAACCTAAAGATTGGTAAAGAGAATATAAATGTCAAGACTTGAGAAGGATTATGGAGAGGGGGTACACCCTGGGGGGGGGGGGGCAGCAATATTTGGAGGTAGAAGAAAATACGACCAGGGGAATAGAGAATTAGTAAATTGGATCCAAAGTCCCTAACTCTCACAAATCTCATGGAATTTAGGGATTCAATGATTATAGATACTTGTAATATTCTCATTGGAGGCTATACATTCATCTATTCTTTAGGGCCATATATTAATCATGATTGATCTAACCAGGGAAATGTCCACTGGGAAGCATTGGGCTGCAGAATATGTATTCGCTATATAAAAAACTGTTATAAATAAATAAATAATACTCACACTGCAACTAGTCTTGGCATTATGCACATAATCGCTGCTGTCATGATGGATTTCTAGATTGAAACAGATTGGTGGTTACTTCATCTGGGTCATTTATAGATATAAGGTAGGTTCCGTAAGAGATCAAATATAGGTTGAACTTGATTGACTGGTGTCTTTTTTCAATCTCATCAACTATGTAACTGTGTTTTATTTGTAGTGCACAGCTATTGTACAGCCATACTCGCAGATACATATATTAATAGCAGAGATGGGGCAGAACATGCAGCAGACCAGACAGTTATGTATATAGGCAACCAGGTGATTCATCGCAACCTACGGGCGCTCTTCATACCATCGTAAGGGGTCTCTGTCCCCTTACCCTGTGAACGCCTTTATTGCGTGGGTGAGGGTTTGGTGCAAGGGTGCCATGGGTGGGGGAAGGTGCTTGGGGTGGTCTGGGTGGGGGAATAAGGGTATAGAGAATGTGGGGTATTTATTATGTAGTTGTTGGAAGGACAGTATGTTGTGGCTACTATTTTCAAAACATGTGAAAGTAATACCCCTTTTACACCGCTGCAAAAAGCCAGGTTAGACCCAGGTCAGTGGCAGTGTAAATCAGTCACCCCGTGTTCCTTTACATGGGACTTCTACCCAGGTCCTGACCTGGGTAGCAGGCTATTCGCCCTGGGGCGGTGTATGTATAACGCTGGGTGGGGGGTGGTGGAAGGGCTGACCAGATCTGTATATGCTGGACTGTGTTGGGAGGGGGGCGGTGTGTGTATAACGCTGGGAGGGGGCGGAGGGTGTAACTTCGCCCAGCGTTATGCACACACTGATTGACAGATCTGGCTAAATGTATAGGAGATGGCAGCAGGATTCGTAGGGTAACCCAGGGAGCTACGTGATATACAGTCATGCACCATTGTGGCATGCTAACACATTGTCTAGATGGTTCCACACATGTGCAGATTATCTGCGGCCGGTTTGGTTAGATGTGGGCAAATACTTCACAGCGAAGCACTATGCAGGGAAGTACAGTAGCTCACCTCATATTTCTAAATAAATCACTTAGGATGAAATGTATTAAAGATTCTAAAGCGTGAGGAAGTTGCCCACTGCAGCAATCACATTCTACTGTAGTTAGCATTTATCAAGTACTGTATACTGTATGTTATAATGGGTAGAAGCTTAAGGTTTGATGCATTTGCCCTTTAATTCTATTATGTCCCCAAAATTGAAATCGAAAAAAAGCTTGTAATGTATTACATTGTTAGGTACTTATGTAATATCTGGGCTCCCGTTTTTCTTATGAGACCGCGTCCGCTCGCCACGCTTCGGGCACGGTGGCTCGCTGCGCTCGCCACACTATATAAAATCAACTCCATGCGTAGTTGGATAGTAAGGTATGAAAATATGGGGTGCATTTAACATGGGAGCCCATTGTTGTGTTAATTTTCAATACTAATCAGTTAAATCAAAAGACTCTAGTTAAAGCATCATGACAGTTATGACCTACTGAGTTCTTCATTCTCATCTTATTTGCAGAGTGTACCATTATTATGAACATTTTCAGTAGCAAAGTTGCACCGGAACTTTACTGTAATTGTAGCTGAGTGCTGCACTTAATGTTACGGTGCAGCACCAGGCTCATGTCATTGAGCAGGAGCTGTCATTTTGGTGTAACCCTTAGTGGGTTACACATGGATGCATCCCTTAACCCCTTGTGATGACACTGTAATATGTAAACACAATTGTCCTATGCTGCCTCTAATAGAGTAGACAGAATGCAGCCAATTGTGCATGGGAATGGGACCATTTGTGCTGTTACTATCCAGCAGGATGATTGGAGCAGTAAATTTAAGATGCAATGCTCCCTTGTGCCTCCCCTGAACCCCCCCCAACCCACCCCAACCCACCCCATGATCTCCAATGAATGGCACCGGCCAAGGAGAAGTAGCCCCTGCAATTTAGTGTTTTAGTATAGAAATCTTTTTTTTATTGTGGGGACACCCCCTTCCATACCCAGGTCCAGCATGGCTCTTTTTGGCTCTGGTCATCACTAAAAGATAGAAAACAGGCACTGATCACAAATATTAATAAGTAGGCCTCTTGGCGTTGTGAAGGTTGTGCAGTCTGGCAATGAATTCCAGCTAACCACTTATTGTGTGGCATAGTTTGTCCAGCTGCAAAATCTGTATCTAGAATGTGCTGTATTGTATTCTAATTATCTAGTCTTTGATCTTCAGGAACACTATTGATTCATTAATCCTGCAGTTATTCTAAAAAAGAAATTCAGATTCTCAAACAATTTCTATTAGAAACAATTAATTTAGAAATGTGCGTGTGTGCAGTGTACACGTTGGTTTGTAATGCGATGCCCCATTCTTCACAGTGAGGAATAAAGAAATGAAAGCTAAGACAATCACATCTGCAGGGGTGATAAATTTTATACCGTATCCGGTCGAAGGATCAACAGTTTCTACCACACTTAGTGGAACATCATATCTAGTTAGATGCCTAAAGATATTCAATAGCGTCTAGTTCATCAGTTACAAAAGTTAGACTCAAACTTTAGGTCGACGAGAACTTGATCAACAGACATACAGATCGATATGAGTTTTTCAAGGTTTTTTTTGCTTTAGACCGACTTGGTTCATACTTTGCCATCCAAATGGGCGTAAAGTTAGTGTAGCCATGCGAGGGGATACTGTACACTTATTTGGTGTCCATGATAACCTATGTCAACTATCTTTAGGCGTCTAACTAGACAGGTTCGTCTAAGCATGGTAGACCATAACATGGTCGATCTAAGCACAGTCAATCCGCTAAACCATAACCCATTTATACTGCCCAAAATAAAGTGTTGGCATTCCACACCTAATAAGAATAGATGCATGGATATGCTGCCTTCCCCACTTACATACAAAAGCAAGATAATGTTTACAGAATATGATCATTTAAATGAGATAAATTGGATATAATGCACATTTAGGGGGAAGTTGCCTACTTTCGTAGTGGTCACGCAATCTTTTATCTATATGATTTTTCAAAAATCTGTAAAGTGATTGAAAATATCCTATAATCTGATGGCATACATTCTGCATCTTCCAGTTTTACCTTCCTTAAAGGTTTGGGTAAATCAGGGGAGGGGCCTATTTTGTGCCAATTTGGTACTTGTAAATGTTGGGAGTTATAGGTACTGTATGTGGACGAGATGGGGAGGACCTGTTGCACTGTGTTGTGGACACATTTGCATGTTCCTGCTTTGGTCTCCAATCCTACTCCTGTCTGGCACCTACACTGAGGCTGACTTTTAGCTGCTCCCTTCTGCACCCTGAGCGTCATGGAAGAAGGGCAGGCACTGTTTTCCTAGGCCAAGCGGGGAGAGTGATAAACAACCAGCCAATCAGTACCTACCTGTCATTTTTCAAACTCAGCTTGTTACATGACAGTAAGGAGCTGATTGGCTGGTTGTTTATCACTTTCTTTTTAAAAAAAAGTGCATTGTATTGGTGCATCTGACCAAATTGCTTCCTGTTACTCAGTATCTAACCATCTCCCCCATAACACTTACTCCCTATCACCCTCTCCCCATCTCCTGATGTCTTTCCACATCACCCTTTCCTGTCACCAACTGGCTTGTGGATGCAGCATTCCCTTTGAGGCTATACCCCTTGTGAGGCCACACCCATGTGTGCTTTCGGCTTGTAACCCCTTCCCTCCTTTCATGGTTCCCCTTGTCATTGTGTTATTAAGCTGGCCATGTGTTTATATCAAAACATTTCTCAACCAATGCAGATTTTTTTTTTACCATAGAATGTGATGACAGATAATAATATGCCCACATGTACATGCACACAATAGGGCTAAACTTTTTTTTTTTGAGCCACTTAACCTACTACTATATTATTGAATTGGGGGAGGAAACCCATGCAAGCAGGGGGGGGGGAGAGTATACAAGCTCCACACAGTTAGGGCCATGATGGGAATCAAACCCATGACCTAAGTGTTTTTAAGCTAATGTTAACCATTATAACATACGTAAGGGAAACCTGACATAAAAATAATCCACTCAATCTTGTCATTTGAGACAAATGACTGTGAACTGATTGGTATTTTAGGAGTAATATATAGGAATACATGAATGAATGGCTGATCTTGACGGGTTAGGAAGTTGGAGTAAGTAATGCAACTTCAGTGAGAAAATGCTCTGCTCCTGGACTTCCCTGGTAATGTATGATTGCCATCACCCGTGGTGAGCTACTGTAGGTAATTGATAAGAAAGGCGTTTCACCACAGGTGAAGGTAATCATACATTACCAGGGAAGTCCAGGAACAGAGCATTTTCTCCCTGAAGTAATGTTTCACTTTTTAAATCAATGCACGATTTTACGCAATTGTCGGATTTCCCAGGCCATTTTCGAGTATTAGATGTAGATGGACTTGTGCCAATAATAAAGCTTTCCAGTCTTGTATTTGTTGCAGTTTATAAAAGAGATTTACAATGAACCAAATATGATATAATTGAGATTTGAGCACTAACAGTTAAAGGGTGGCTTAATTGTGATTGCTCTGTTTGCAGTGATAAGTAATACAGCTATAGAATTTTCAATTAATGGGCAATCAAAATAATTAAACTTGGGTGATTAGATTTCTGAGCAATGTTTTGGAACAGATCTGATGGTTTTATATTGTTCATGTGTTTTGCACATAATTGTATGATCTCATTGCAAATAATCAAATTGCAAATCCAATATCATTCTTAACATATGTGAGAAATTTAACACAAATATAGATTCATTTTGCATTTTAGGTCAATACTGTATAATGCAGAACTATAGACATTTGTGATGGAGTCATACATGTTTCTCCACTGTAGTAAAGTGCAGATCTTTGTTGAACTAGAATATAAAGATACTAGGAATTGGACAGGACTAGTATGGTTTATTAAGGTCACCTGGTGAGCATGCATGTGCACGGCACTTAGGTTATTCTTTTAAAAACCTGCACATTGGCTTCCATCCTCCAACCATTCACCTGTTGCCAGCCAGACAACACGTCTCATTCCCTGACTTGTCTTCCGACCTCCTCTTTTTCAATTGCTTTCGACTCCATAATAAAAACACTGAAAAAGGTGGCAAAAATCAGCACTGTTGGAATTGGTACAATTATATTTTATAATAACAATATCTCAAAATACAGTATACCAGCCAACATAAAACCATAAAATTAATAAAACTATTCTCAATAACAATAAGTTCATTCCACAATCAGAGGAATTTTTCTGTATGTTGATTAACATAGTCCTAACTCTGTGTTGTTAGTCCAAGTAGAAACATCAATATAGTAATAGAAAACACAGCTCTCTCACAGCTGGTACCAGTTATTATAAAGGCAGAGAAGTCAATGATGTTAACAGCTTTTACCTAGCTCTGATAGCAGTTGATCATAAAGAAGAAAAGTTAGTGGAGTTAAAACATTTTTACCAATCTCTCTCATAGCTGGTGAAAAGAATTGATTTGTATTGTATATATCCCACTATTAGCTCTCTCGCAGCTGATACTTTGTGTCACACAAAGCTTAGCATTTAGATGCATCCATTAGAAGCAAAACAATAGTATGACATAGAAATACTTATTCTGGTCCTGTTGCTCCATCTGCTTAGGGAGTTGTCCAAATTGGAGTCCTGCTAGTTAGAGCCACATGTGCATTCCCAGCTGCTGGTGCTTCCTATTGATGGAGCCTTATCAGGAAGAAGCTCACAAGATATTGAAGTAGCATTTAGCCGGCAAGTCTTGGTCACAGGAGAGAGCTGTGAGAGAGCTGAAAGTGGGATATGTGCAGAAGCAATACTCAGCAATAATTTTCACCAGCTGAGAGAGAGCTGGGTAAAAAAATATTTAACATCAATAACTTTTCTGCTTTATTAACAACTGAGAGCTCGGTAAAAGCTGTCATTTATCATTGACTTTTCTGCTTACTACTACTTACTACTACTTCTCCTGTGCTCATCCCAATCTTAACTAAAATCTGTAACCTCTCTTTCTCTACTGGTGTCTTTCCTTCATTGTTCAAACAAGCAGTTATTACTCCGATTCTGAAAAAACAGAATTCTGATCCAAGCTCTCTCTCAAACTACCATCCCATTTCTCAACTTCCATGCACCTCCAAACTACTTGAAAGACTTGCCTATACTCGCCTCACACACTTTCTTAACTCGCACAACTTAATGGACCCGCATCAGTCAGGCTTTCGTGCCACAGAGACAGCACTGACTAAAGTTGTGAATGATCTGGTCACTGCTAAGTCTAAAGGCCACTACTCACTATTAATTCTTCAAGATCTCTCTGCTGCTTTTGACACTGTTGACCACACACTTCTCATACAAACACTACAATCCATAGGTCTTAAAGACACAGCCCTCTCTTGGTTCTCATCCTACCTATCTAACCGCTCCTTTAGTGTTCGTTTCTCTGATTCTACCTCCTCTTCGCTACCTCTTTCAGTTGGAGTACCTCAGGGTTCAGTTTTAGTTCCCCTGCTTTTCTCAATCTATACCTCATCTCTTGGCAAACTAATCAGCTCAGTATCATCTGTATGCGGATGATACTCAGCTCTACCTATCCTCCTGGACCTGTCCCCATCTGTATTGAGCCGTGTCTCTGAATGCCTTTCTGCTGTTTCATCCTGGATGTCATCTCGCCACCTCAAACTTAATATCTCAAAAACAGAATTAATTATATTTCCGCCAATAAATAGTAGTTACCAACCTGATATCTCTATCGCTGTTAAGAAGATGACAATCACTCCTACCTCTCAAGCTCGCTGCCTAGGTGTTATTCTTGACTCAGAACTTTCCTTTGTACCCCATATTCAATCTGTCTCAAAATCATGCCACATGCACCTAAAAAAACATATTTAAAATTTGCCCTTACCTCACACAAGACACTGCAAAAACTAATCCATGCTCTCATCATCTCACGCATGGATTATTGCAATAGTCTCCTTATTGGCCTTCCCCAATACAGGCTCTCACCACTACAGTCCATTATGAATGCAGCTGCAAGGCTAATCTTCCTAGCCAGACATTCATCGTCTGCAAAGCTACTCTGTCAGTCACTTCATTGGTTACCTGTATTCTACCGTATTCAATACAAAATTATTTTACTTACACACAAAGCCATAAACCAAACTACACCAACATACATATCTTCTCTTATCTCAAAATATCATCCAACACGACCTCTACGCTCCTCCCAAGATCTGCGTCTCTCATCCACACTCATTACTCGCTCCCATTCCCGACTGCAGGACTTTCTACGGGCTGCACCCACTCTGTGGAATGCCCTCCCAAGCACAATAAGACACTCCTCCAGTCTCCAAACCTATAAGCGTTCCCTAAAAACTTATCTCTTCGAGCAAGCTTATCAAATTCCAGAACCAGTCATAGAACCTTGCATTCTGGTGGAATCGATGCAATAAAGAATACAGTATCTATCCTTATGTATCAATGCCTATTTCCCTATAGATTGTAAGCTTGCGAGCAGGGCCCTCCTACATTTTGACTGTCTGTAAATACCTTGTTTTGTTGTATCACTGTCCCCTTTGTAAAGCGCAACGGAATATGCTGCGCTATATAAGAAACTGTTAATAAATAAATAAATAAATAAATAATACTAACTGCTGCTAGCTGTGAGAGCTGTATTTTCTATTAATATATTGATGTTCCTGCTTGGACTAACAATATATAGATTTAGGACTGTCTTAATTAACATAAAACTCCTCCAACTGGGATCCATTAATGAGCCTCTGTGAACCTATTGAGAATTATTTTATTCAATTTATGGTTTTATGCTGGCTGGTATATCGTATACGGTGTAATGTATATATGTTTATTGTCTGTAAGTCTCCAAAACAATGCCATCTGCTGGTAGAGAGTGAAACTACATCTCTTTCTCATACATGCACAAACACACAGAAGGTAACAGAAAAGCTTTTAAAAGCTTTTGCTTCGAGCGGGCTTACTAGTATTGATATATTGTTATTGTGTATTCTTTAATTATTTAATAAAATTGTACCCGTTCCAACAGTGCTGATTTTGTGTTTCTTTTCATTACTTCTTTTTCAAAGGGTGGAGTATGCCTTTTAAATCAGCAGCATATTGGAATTGTAAATATATCTGTGATGAGTCATAACCCCTCTTTGATATTGCTAATGAATTGCTCATTCTTGATGGTCTCCATCAATTGTGATATATCAGTAGTTTGGCTGGAAACCACCAACAACAAAACAAATCATGGTTTGAACCATCTTTTGGCACCACTAGCTAAAAACACATGAGTGCTGCGGACCAATCAGAAAAGATGGGCTAAGCCCTATAGATCTATAGCCTGAAGATACTATGGGGCAGATGTATTAAGCTTTAACAAGAGCTAAATGCAAGGGTGATAAAGGGAGATAAACATCCAGCCAATCACCTGCTAACTGCCATGTTACAGGCTGTGTTTGAAAAAAGTCAGTAAGCAGCTGATTGGCCGTACATTTATCTCTCCTTATCACCTTTACATTTATCTCGTGTTAAGGCTTAATACATCTGCCCCAGAGTATCTTCAGGCTATGCCGCTTAAGACAAAAGATGACAGCAATCAACAGACCTATTAATAGATTGGAAGCAGTATATTCTGTTAAACAGGCAGTTTGGGTCTTTACAAAAATCTATGTTGGAACCAAAATGTTCATTGAGACTGGCATGAACAGATGGCCATATTTCAGCACACAGCAAAGTGTTAATACTGCCCCTATCTTGTCAATTCATATTTTCTGACTGCATTAGGGTTGGCCATCATCCGGCCATCTATCAATGTGGGTTATTTTGTGGAGTAAACCAGTAGATGGAGCATCTACATCTATATACTGTATGACAGTGATGGCTAACCTTGACACTCCAGCTGTTGTTGAACTTCACATCCCAGCATGCCCTGCTACAGTGTTACTATTTGGCCATGCTAAAACTGATGCAGGGCATGCTGGGATGTGTAGTTCAGCAACAGCTGCAGTGTGAAGGTTAGCCATCTCTGCTGTATGAGCACAAATAATAGATTATTATAGCATTATTGATAAGATCAGCTTTTCCACTTTTCCCCCACAGGACATCCATACATAACTATGTCCACTCAGTAATATGTACTGGTTTTTATTTTTTTTATTAGTGAACACCCACGAGCATCTAAATTAGATTGTAGGAGCACTTGCATAATGCTGATGACAGAATAAAAATTAATAAGTATTTATCACTGTCAGGCTTCCTGTTATAGGATATGCTTTAATGAAAGAAACAGCTGGCATGCATATGGAAAACATAGTCTCACAGTATGTCAAGATACTAAAAATTAAAATTTTATTCTGGATAATTATTTTACATGCTGCTTTTTCTATGAAGTACAGCACTCAAAGAGAGTTCAAGAGTACAAATACAATAAATACAACTGTGTCCACTCAACTAAAAATAAACACACTAAAACTACATTTATTTTCAAGCTGAGATTCAGCTGACTCTGACAAAAGAAAAGGAAAATAAATGACTTCATATCCCATTCCTTTATTGTTTAACCCTTTGAGTGTCAGTTGCTGTGATCAATCCCCAAAATATCCATTAAAAATGGCAGCATCGCTCATAGTGACTGTTTTAGTATAAAGAAATACAGCCAAGTCAATTAATTGAGGGTTATAGGCCCTACATACTTAACAATGTGTGTAGGGCTTCCTAGCTATTCTAGGTCAGGCAGTGCGGTCGCTCAGCATACAGCACTGACAGCCCACACACAGCATAAGCTGACAGCGCTGTGTGCTGAGTGAGCTGACAGCGCTAGTGTTCTCCAGTGGAGAACACTGGCGACCAGTGAGATTGATGGTCAGTGACTATCAATCTCGGCCAGTGACAGGGAGTGCATAGATGCGCATTGCTGTTGCTATAGGTCCTCCACACACACACACAGGTTGTAACGGGGCACGTGTGAAAATTTGTCTGTATTTCTATACAAATTTTTACAAGGGAAGATCGTGAAATTTTACATACAAGCGTATTACAATATGCCAAGGCAAAAAAAAAAAATTCCAAATCAAAATGAATTACAGTTATTTTTTATTAATTAAAAACACCAATTTTTGCTGTACGCTCATATGTATATTTTGTATGGGTTTATGGTAGATTTACCTGGCGTTTATTTGATAGGGATCAACCTTGTCTATTCTGTAAGGATATCCCAAAATATCCAAAATGAGCAATAGTAAGGGGTTATTTTAGTATAGACAGCTAGGCGCTCCTCTTGTTCGGAATAAGAAAAAGAAAAAAAATAATTAAATGAAATAACTTCCCTTCTCCTTTTGCTTTTTTCCTTTTGGGTATTTTCTCCCGTCTTGGAGGATCACGGCTCCGAAAATGATAAAAATATAGAGGAAACAAAATGTGAAGGACAGCCTTATATTGAATATATTATTCCAATCAAATTTGCTTCTATAGGGGAGTAGATTGGCATACCAAACTCACACAATATTATGTATGATAACACACATCAAGGTATCTTTGTACGTATAAACACGGTGGCGTACCGTTACTCACGATCAAATGCAGGTATAAACGCTTATCAAGGTATCTTTTCCTTCATAATATGTATTCATGGTACAAAACAGGTAAAAAAATACATAAAAGGCGGTCTAGAAAGGTGTTAGGATGACAGTGCTCAAAGTAATCCTAAAGAGTGGGTTCTATCCGGATATCGCCCACAATGAAGAAAAACTGATTGCCAGAAAGCCTTCTACACCTCTTCAGCGGAAAAGAGGTGTAGACGGCTTTCTGGCAATCATTTCATTTACTTTTTATTTTTTTCTTATTCCGAACAAAAGGGAGCACCTAACTGTCTATACTACAATAACCCCTTACTATTGCTCATATGTATATGACTGCAGCATTTTACACCAAACTTGGTACACATATTACTTACAATCTGTGAACAAACAATGAGGTGGTAAGACATCCCTAGCACCCCTAGGGCTGATGCAGCACATAGTATTTCAGCATACAGCATAACTCTGGAATGACTGGAGCAATTTACACCAAACTTGGTACACATATCAATTACAATCTGTGAACAAATACTGTAGGGGTAACACCCCCTTAGCACCCCTAGGGGTAGGGCAGCAGCACAGACTATATCAAGACATGCATGATATGTCAGTGATGACTGGGCTGCATGTGATAGGGACAGTGACATGATGTGGGCTGGAATGGAGATACCACAAACCCACACACTGATAGTTATTTAATGGCAGTAACAGGGTCCCCCAGCAGCACAGAGTATATCAGGAGATGCATAATGTGCTGTTCTCCAACGTAAATTAACGAATAACTAATGTTATTTATACTGTGTGTTTAGTATTTAAATTGATTTTTGTAAAGGAACATTCTTAAAATCCCAGGCAATGTCGGGTATACCAGTTAGTTGTATATAAAGGGACAGTTGAGGCCAGGAGGTAATTGGGGCAGAATTAGCAAATCTCATATAAAATAGCTCTATAAAGTCAGACATAATTAGAGCTGTATATGTAATTTTTTTTTGACTGTTAAATGCATGTTCTGCACATTGGGATGCTAATTAGTACCACATTCAGTGTTTGCTCATTACAATTATATATAGTAGTGGGTGTAACATTATGTGTTATGCACATACAGTCGTCTATATTGTGAGATATGCCAAGCTCCAGAATGCGAAACCCTATAATGAGTTCTCAAAGACCCAACTGAACAAGATGGTACATGTCTAAGGGGACCTATGTGGCACACCTACTGTCTTTCTCCATCCTGTATGCTTTTTTTATTGCCATGAGCTTGGCAGGGGTGGGCAAACATGACCCTTGCCTCCTCACTCATGGTTCACAAGGTACTCGTTTCATTGGTAACTAGTGGAAACAGTACAGTAAGTGTCCAGATGGTTACAGCGATAACATAACAAAATGTATAAGAAAGCATCAGGTAAGGCTGAGATGAGAGTGGGGTGTTATGGGGGTAATGGGTTTGGTTAATGAATGTTTTTGTAGGGATTATGCTTTCATTAGGGTAAATCAACATGGAGGGGTTGGAAATTTTTAGACCAATTAAGGTTATAAATATAAAGGTCATAAACTGATGTGGAGACTCCTATATACTGTTTATATAGGGGTAGATTAGATTTAATAAGGCTGTTATGGTTATTCCGAAGGAGGGTATTTTTTATGGATGAGGGGACTATTATGTGTAGTAGTCTCAAAACTGCTCTGTATTCTGATTGGGTCACAAAAATACTATCGGTAATGTAGGAGGTCGCAAAATGCTCTTAGTTTTGTCTGGTGGTTACATAATTGGTATGTTTTTTTTTGGTAGAAAAAAAATCTGTCACTATTGTGTGGCAGTCATTAAAAATGACAAGTTTCCTTTTGCAAAGCAAAAAAATCTTAGTGTTTTATGGCAACCACAAAAAAAATATCAAATACATCAAGTACAAAAATGATCATAGAGATTACATGTTTTGTGCTCACAAAAATAATGTCAGTTTTGTATATTGGTCACAGAAATAGAATGTTTTGATTTCTCTGGTGGATAGAAAAAAGGGCATGCTTTGAGGTCATACAAATACTCTGTTATATGGTGGTCACAAAATGTGCGTGTTTTGTTTGGTTGTCAAAAAGTGCTCTCAGTAATGTCTGGTTGTCCCAAAGATGACATACTTTGATTTCAGTTTAAAAAATGTTCTCCATATTCGATGGTATTCAAAGAAATATGTCTGGGAGTTATAAAAATGCTTGTTGGTATAAAATCTAATATTTATTATATTATAAAAATCTAAACTATGTATATACATTTCTTGCATTTGTCACCATTAATAGTTATTAATTTATTTATTTTAATAATGTTATTATTTATTTCCAGTGCAAAACATATGCCTGTGTAATTGAAAGTCATCTTATGGGCCTCACCATTGACTTTAGCATGGGATTTATCTGCTTTGATGCTGCAACAAAGGTAATATATTGTTCCACAAAAGAGCACATTTAAACATAGTTTTTTTAAGTTTGAATATATTGCTATTGCTGTACTTAAAAAACCCTGTGATCTTTTTAGAAGTGGCCCAGGTCCCTTGCACTGATAAAACCTTACATTAAATGTGTGTGTATGTATATATATATATATATATATATATAGAGAGAGAGAGAGAGAGAGAGAGAGAGAGAGAGAGAGAACAATGATGCAGCATTCCAGCCTTGTACGAATAGGTGGTTTAATAATTAGCACTCAGCTACATTTCAACATTTACATGTTGTCTTCAGGCAAACATACAGATAAGTGAATCAAGCTTAAATAGCAATGTGTGCTGCGTGAGGCGGGAGTCAAGCCCACGCCCAGCCCCACGATCTCCACAGAGTGATGTCATCACCCCTCAACGCCGTATCACGGACCGTTGCTAGGGGATACCAGTAAACAAAAAAGCAAAGATGGCGCGCTCCATAGCGCAAAGCACGATGAGGTGATATCACAAGAACACAATGTGCAAAATACATCAAAACAAATCACAACAAATATACAAACAAGCAAACATACATCTAGGTAAAGACATCATGACACTGCAGGTATAGCAAGCTGAACCTAGCAATAGCCTTCAGAGATCGGCAGTTTTGGTTGTATCTCATATGCTTACTAGCAACAACAAAACGCTGCCGGCACAATGCAGCGACTGGCAGTTCTACCAATAATCGGTGTCTAATGCCTATAGCAATGCGTTGAGGCCTATGGATTCATTTAAGCCCTTAGGGCTAACAGTGTTCAATTTCATGATCCAAAAGGCCTCGCACTGCAACAGACGTTTACCCCGGTCCCCGCCCCTCAAGGACGCCGGTACATGGTCTATCATCCTATAGCGGATGGATGACACCCCATGACGGGCATCCAAGAAGTGGCGGGCCACGGGTTGGTCACTCTTCTTGGAGGATAATGCATTTTTGATTGCCGACCTGTGGGCTGCCATACGCTCCTTGAACGCTCGTTCAGTCTTGCCAACGTATGACAACCCACAGGGGCATATAATCTGGTACACAGTGAATTTTGTGTTACAATTTAATGAGTGCCTGATGTATAATGGGCGGCCCGTATGCGGGTGATAGAAAGTCGGTCCAGGGATGAGAAATCTACATGTAGTACAGGTGCATCGTATGCATCCCATTTTACCCACAGGGGAAATCTCCGGCTCGCTGTATGTTTTTACCAGCTTGTCACGGAAATTACGCCCTCGTTTAAAACAGGGCATTAATCTGGTGGACTGTAATTTGAGGTCCTGGTCAGAAGACACAATGGACCATAGCTTTTTAGTTTTGTGAACAATAAATGGACTAGACTGATTAAACGTTTGAATGAAGGGCATCATTGGTCCCTTAGGACTGGATTTTTTGGATGCTAGCAGGAGGGATTCCCTAGGGGTATTATCAACCTTCTTTTTGGCCTCTAGTAAGAGTTCTCTGTCGTAACCCCTGGCATAAAAATTATCCATCATTGCATTAATTTGTTGGTCAGCAGATGTAGGGTCTGAATTAATTATTTTGCATCTGATTAATTGGGAGTATGGTAACCCGTAAAGGGTAGACCGTGGGTGATAACTCTCAAAGTGTAGCAAGTTGTTTCTATCTGTAGGCTTTGAGTACAAACTAGTGGAAATCAGACCATCGTTAATGGAAATTGAAACATCCAAAAAATGTATAACTGATTTACTCGAATTGTAAGTGAATTTGATGGTACCAGGGCCTTGATTATACCTATCTATGTGGGCAGCAAGATCGCCTCCATCGCCCTGCCAAAAGATTAGCAAGTCGTCGATGTAACGGGTGTAGAAAATAATTCTACCCGCTACATCAGGGCTTGAGAAAAAAACGTCATCCTCAATCGAGAGCATGTAGACGTTGGCGTAGGATGGAGCGACCGCCGCCCCCATCGCTACGCCAACGTCTTGCAGAAAAAACTGCGAGCCATACAGAAAAAAAATATTTTTGAGAACCATATTTAGAAGATCAATAATCAAGTCTACATCGGGCCCAGAGTATACTGGACTGTTTTTCAAAAAGCTTGCCATACACGGTAAACCCAAGTGGTGTGGGATCACCGTGTATAGGCTGCCCACATCAACCAAAAACATCACCACATCATCATTCAATGGAGGCAAATTTTTTAGTTTGCAAAGCAAGCTAGTGGTATCCTGCAAGAATCTAGGATTTACGGACAAACAGGGCTGTATAAGGCTGTCGATATAAATTGACGTGGGTTGGAATAGTGATCCCCTGGCAGACACAATGGGTCTGCCAGGAGGATCACTAAGCGACTTATGTATCTTAGGGATACAGTACATGATAGGCACAAGTGGGGCGTTCGGGAGCAATGCCTCTTTTAATTTGGGAGAAATAATATTTCTGTCCACTCCATGTTGCAAAAGTTCAGAAAGTTCGTGTTTAAATGTAGATGTTGGGTCTCCAGGCAATTTACTGTAGGTTGTGGTGTCTTCTAGATGTCGCATCACTTGCTGATGGTACTTGGCACTATCCTGGATCACCAGGGCACCCCCCTTGTCTGCACCGCGAAAAACGATGGATTTATTCCTTGCAAGGGATTCAAGACACTCACGTTCCTTTTTAGAGAAATTGCACTGTAATTTTGGGGCTGTCGGCACTGTCACTGTGTCGACCTCTTGATTCAACAGTCTCATAAAAGTTTTTACCGAGGGATTAAAACCCTGGGGGTCGAAACTGGATCTGGGTAAAACTTTCATCAACTGGGGTGGTAGTGTTTCACTTTGTACATTAAGTACTGGGTTTTTTGCGAAGTGTTCTTTAATTTTCAATTGTCTGTGGAAGCGATGTTGATCTACTGTCCACTGTTCTTTGTTAAATTTCACTGAGGGGATAAATGATAACCCCTTATTCAGGAGTTTCTCTTCCTCATTAGACAATTGATAAGATGAGATGTTAACCACCAAATTTAACGGCCCCTGGGGGGCTTTGCTCCACGTCCTCTGCCTTTTGTTTTGACCGGCACGTCGGGTAAATCGTCTCCTCCGCCCTTGATTCGGGCACGGGTTGCCACCCCTAAAGGGTGTCCTTGCGACTTGGTGTGTGTATGTGACTTGATTGTGTCACTTTCACTGTTTGAGGATCCCACATCGGTGGATGATCCATAGTTCCTGCCGGTACCACCTCTGCGTCTGCGAAAAAAAGGCTTTCTTTTGGAGTTGTCAAAGGCAGGCTCCGCCCATCTGTAAACAGTGTTATTTTTGTAGTCTTGATCTACCTTGTTGCATTTTTCTTTCTTAAATTTAGCCAATTCTTGTTTATAGGATTGTATTTGGGCTTGGAGTTTGGCATATCAATCGATGGAAGCGTCACTTTTCAACTTATTTTGGTGCAGGATTTCAAAAGATTCGATTTTAGTAGTGGTAGCTGCCATCTCTTTAGTGCATTGCTCAATGATCAGCAGCATAAGGTCCAGGGAGCACTTGTTGGCAATTGCTGCCCATTTTTTGCAAAAATTAGGGTCATTTCTCCCAATCCGAGGGATTTTTCTAGATCTATGGTAATCGCTCAAAGTGAGCCCATGCATGTAGTAATCAGTATAGCGCTTATGCAGCTTTAAAAGATCTCTGTAGGTGTCATCCAGAGGGACTGGAATGCCCACCTGTGTCACATCATCTTTGAAGCGTATTACCTCAGCTTCCGACTCGGAGTAACTAAAAATATCACAGGCTGGTAGCAAGATCTGCCTGAACCCGCCCACAGCATCATCAGTGCCCTCAGCCATGATGTAGCAGCTGTGATTAAACACCAATGATCCACCAATAAAGTGCGTGAGAATTAGAATTGCCAAGGCAATATTTTTAAAGTGACAGTGCTTGTACTGGACAAAACATAAAAAGTACTTGAAAAAACAGTGCTACAAAAACACTTTGGACATAAAAGACGACAAGTGGTGTTCATGAACACATGAGCACCACATCACCTGAGTGACTTGATAGCAATTGGTAGTAAGGGGGTGCCTTGGCCGAAGATATCAAACGAGAATAGTCCCAGTTGATGGCTCCAATATAGAAAACACTTGTGTCCGGCACTCCAACACTGTACAGATAAACCCTCGGCGGGTGCCCGCATCCACTACTGGAACAGCATATACAGAGAACAATGATGCAGCACTCCAGCCTTGTACGAATAGGTGGTTTAATAATTAGCACTCAGCTACATTTCAACATTTACATGTTGTCTTCAGGCTAACATACAGATAAGTGAATCAAGCTTAAATAGCAATGTGTGCTGCGTGAGGCGGGAGTCAAGCCCACGCCCAGCCCCACGATCTCCACAGAGTGATGTCATCACCCCTCAACGCCGTATCACGGACCGTTGCTAGGGGATACCAGTAAACAAAAAAGCAAAGATGGCGCGCTCCATAGCGCAAAGCACGATGAGGTGGTATCACAAGAACACAATGTGCAAAATACATCAAAACAAATCACAACAAATATACAAACAAGCAAACATACATCTAGGTAAAGACATCATGACACTGCAGTGTCTGGCTTGGATGACCTTTGTTGTGCACCCCTATCTTCAACACTTTTGGATGTGAGTGCTGAACTCCCTGGCTGTATATATATATATATATATATATATATATATATATATATATATATATATATATATATATATATATACAGGGCTATTTTTTAGCAGGCTCCAGCAGGAACTGAGGCCATTATTCTAGTTCACTCTTTCTGACAAAATCTTTCTTAGATGGATAAAACCATGTGCACTGCAGGGGGGCAGATTTAAAATGTGCAGAGAGAATTAGATTTGGGTGAGTCATTTTGTTTCTGCGCAGTGTAAATACTGGCTGCTTTATTTTTACATTGCAATATAGATCTCACTTTAAAATATGACAGACTAACAGTGCGCAAAGAAAATAAGGAGTTATAAATGTCAGTTTAAGTCCAATTGGGCAAGATGTACCACACAATGTTCCTCCACATGTAAGTAATAGGCACTCAGGTAATTACAGGCCTCAGTGCAATCAGAACCCGGAGGGTGTTGTTTAGCACCATGGGTTAAATTATCAGCTGTTACCATGATTGTTGCCTGTTATAATGTGTGAGAGACGGACGCTAGGCCTGCCCTCTGACGAAGTCGAATACGAAACGCGTTGGAGCGTGGCCTAGCGTCGTCTCTGACCGGAGTTACCTGTGGGGATATCGTGCAGCTCAGACGTGTGGAGTCTCACCGCTGCTGCTGCTGCTAAGTCGGATTTCCGTGTGAGTGTAACCACTCCAACACCCGGCTGCTGAGACAGCATGCCTATGCTTTATATCTGCGGTGTTTAGTACCGCATTGTCTGGTACGTGATTTTAAGTCATCTGTAAACCTGTGTGTACCTTGAATAAACTCATACAGATTCATGCACTATAGAGCGCTCGCTCTCCTTATTTCTTTGTATGTATATATATATATATATATATATATATATGTATATATATATATATATATATATATATATACACACACACACACATATATATTTATATTTAACCAGTCATTTCATATGTCTGTGTTATTGTTGTTTACCTACTGTACCAAAGATAACTATTGTTTGTTTAGGGCAAAACATCATTCTTCGTAGTTAATTATTTAGGTCGAATAGTTTAATTATTACTTTAAAAGTAAAAGTAACTTCAAAAAGGCATATACAGTAGATATTTGACAGTTGCCCACAGCAATTGAGGAAATATGTTAAAATCATGTTGTTTTTTTCCTTCAGGAAAATTTTTAAATAGTGAAATATGAATTTAATCAATCCTTTCCTATATACAAATAATCTGAAATGAATCATTTCCAGTGATTGAAAAAAAGAAAAGTTAGAAAGAGAATATCAACAAAGTATTTAAAGTATACAAAAATTTTAAAAATATATTGTACTTATGTTTGTGTAAGGTCACAGAGAAAAAAACGGTCAGCTTGACATCCTAAATTTATTTTTCTGATTTCCTATGCCCTTTATAAAAGTCTCAATGGCTTACTGTTTATTCACATCTTGAAGACAATCATAGACTGTGATTTCTTTTTGCTCAATGGATTTTTAAAATCCTTTTATTTAAAAAAAAAAAAAAAATTTAATAAAATGATGTGAATATGTGTAAGCTTATAAAAATTTAATCTGCCTAAAATGAGAAGACTTAATCATTTGTGAATGCATTTTTCTAGCTGTTGATTTCCTATACTTCACTTCTTTGATGTTTTATTTTTCAGGCTATACTATGGAGGTATAAATTTTCTCATCTGAAAGGCTCTTCAGACGATGGAAAAAGTAAAATAAAGTTTTTGTTCCAGAATCAAGATACAAAACAAATTGAAGCAAAGGTAAATAACGTATTCTTATGCTGTGTACACACGGGGGAGATATATTGCTCAGCCATATATGGCTGAGCAATATATGGCTGCGCAATATATTGCTCAGTTTCTACTTTACATCAGCGACCAGAGATGGTCGCTGATGAAAAAGAAACTGCCGGGGGGAGCCCGGCAGTGGTAATCAGCTGGTCGCAGGAGCATGTTCCTGCGACCAGCGATCACCACAGGGGCAAGATATATCGCCGGTGCACACTCCCATTGCGGGCAATATGGTCGCTCAGCGACCATATTTCCCGCGATTTTGCACAAAATCGCCCCTGTGTGTACGCACCTTATATGTAACAAAAAAGTGTTTCAAATATGCGCACCAATCTGAAGATCGTTACAAGCAATTTATAATTAAGTTGTTAAAAAAAGAAGTATATTTTATTATATTAAAAAGCAATTTTACAGGTAGTTTGCAGTAATGGCTTCATATATTCATATTTTGTCATGACATTTATTTGGTCATTACATTTATTAATACGATTTCACAAATGTCATTTTTTTTAATGACTAATAATTAATTCTGATGATTTTATTGTACTCTGGGGGTTATTCAGATGTGATTGAAAAGCTGCTTTTTTTCTCAAATGGACAAAACCTTGCTGCACTGAGGTGGGGCAAATGTATCATGCAGAGAGATTAGATTTAAGTGAGTTATTTTGTTTCTGTGCAGGGTAAATACTGACTGCTTTTTTACACTGCAATTGCAGTTTTCAACACACCCCACCCAAAACAATACACCCCACCCAGGTCTGAATAACCCCCTCTATTGCATATTGAAGACATTAAGACCACTTTTGTTTAAGCTATTTTGCATAGATACGGATGGCAGTACGGATGGTGTAATGGTTAGCATTACTGCCTCCCAGTGCTGAGGTCATGGGTTCGATTCCCACTATGGCTCTAACTGTGCTGAGTTTTTATATTCTCCCCGTACTCATGTGGGTTTCCTCCGGGTACTCCGGTTTCCTCCCACAATCCAAAAATATAACAAAAATATACTGGTACGCTAATTGGCTCCCAACAAATTTAACCCTAGAATGTCTGTGTGTGCGTGTGCATGTGGTAGGGAATATAGATTGCAAGCTCCAATGGGGCAGGGACTGATGCGAATGTTCAAATATTCTCTGTAAAGCGCTGTGGAATATGTATGCGCTATATAAGAATAATAAATAGTTACTATATGTAGTTCCAACAAATCAATAAATGTTCATGGAGTTTTTAATACATTCTTACTATATCTACCCCCTCAATAGCAATCACTGATGTACTATTTATGTTTGTGTAAGGTCACATAGAAAAACCCTGTGACCTTACACATTGAGGCACCTTAAATAAAAAAAAAAGAAAAGGGATATATTTTAAAAATGTATAAAAGTATATTGCCAAAGCCACCCATTATGTGCCTCACTGAATAGACATGGCATGCACAACAGGAGTGCCTGCATCTGTGGTGTAGTGCATGGGCTAGGAGTTAAGGCAACACCTTACCCAACAGTTCCCATGGATTTAAATTCCGCTTGTAGATCATTATTGTATCTACAATACATTGTAATGTTTGTTTGTTTTATTTTAGTTTTGCAAACCTTTTCATCCTTAATTTATTTGAAATGATCTCTGCCTGAGCATATTTACAGCAGACATCTTTAATCAATGTACAATGAAGAATACCATGTACAGTAAAATGTGTGTAGAAGTTTAACATAAAAATGCATTAAAAAAAAAAAAAAAGTGAGAAATTTGGGAGAGTTTTACCATTTTTTTTTCAAAGCAGCAATCAATTACATGGCCAAATCAACTGTTTGGTTTTTTTTGTTCAATGTAAATGATAGCTGCTTTAAAAAAATGGTAAAACTTTCCCAAAATCTCTCACTTTTTGATTCTTACATGGTATTACGGACCTTATCCAGATCCATTCGCTCTCCTTCACGTTCGCACAGGGGAGCGATTGTCAGCAACTGCGCATTCGCATAAAGTTTTCTGTGCATCTGCAGCCGCTTTGTGCGAGCGGTCATGGCAAATTGCTTATATGCTGGCCTGTTCGCACCTAGCAGTGTGGGCGGGGGGCGTGGGGCAGCGGCAAAGGGCTGCGCCCATGGAAACGCTCAGCATTTCATGGGCATCCCGATGAAAATGCTGGGCGTTCCCATGCTAATGCGCCGGTGATGCGGGTGCTGTGGGCGAGCAGCTAACATCAGCGGATGTTAGCTACCCACCCTCATCCTCAGCGGCGTAACTAGATTTTCTGCGCCCCCCTGCCGACAATGCAGGAGGCGCCCCCCCGGTAAGAAAAAACGGTACTTATGTATTATCTGGGCTCCCATGTTAAATGCACCCCATTTTTTCATACCCCTACTATCCAACTACGCATGGAGTTGATTTTATATAGTGTGGCGAGCGCAGCGAGCCACCGTGCCCGAAGCGTGGTGAGCGCAGCGAGCCCCGCAAGGGTACGCGGTCTCATAAGAAAAACGGGAGCCCAGATATTACATAAGTACCGAAAAAGCGGAGGGGAGCCGGGGTACGGCGGGGGGGGGGGGGTTGTGTTTGTGTGTTTGTATGTATGTGTGACGTGTTTGTGTGTATGTGTTTGTGTGTGTTACCTCTGGCCGGCGTGGCCGCATCCGTCTGCGCCGGGTCCCGGGCGGCTCTCCCGTTTACTGCTGCTAATGAAAAAGTGACACTTGGAAAATGGCTGCCCCCATACTGCAGACGAAAAACTGTCTGCGGTATGGGGGCAGCCATTTTCTAAGTGTCACCTTTTTGTATTAGAAGCGCTGCGGCTCCCGGGACTCGGGAGAGCTGGGACCGGTGCAAATAAAACCATAACTATCGTCCCGCAGCCCCCCCGGCGCCCACATACCCTCAGCGCCTCCCCGCCACCGCAGGGGCTGCGGGACGATAGTTACGCCACTGCTCATCCTGTACAGGGAGCCCGCAGATCTAAGACAACAGAGATGTTTCTTAGCTTTGCAAGCACTTGCAAAATCATTCAATGGTCAGTGAACATCAAATTATTTTGTCCTCGCATGCAGGGCTGCGAATAGATGTTTATGCTAAACATCTATTCAACACATGAGCTGCGGTGGGCATTCGCGTGGGCAGAGCATAAATGAAACGCAAAGCTGCAAATTTCGCAGCTTTGAGTGTCAACCAGAATTATCCCCTACATTCCACCCTGTATGTTCTATGTATTACTGTGACAAAACACAAGCAGAACTTCCAATCTTTTTTAAATTGTTTTTGGAGCGTGTTTCTTGGCAACGTCCATTGTAACTTTGTGAAAGCTTTCTGATCCAGCCATCAGAATGCTTTCTTCTTGTTCCTCTTTTAAGAAATGCATTCTTAAAAGGTATCTGCACTTTGTACATAAAATATCTTAGAAATAGAGTTGCATGTTGCAACATATTAAGTTTTTTTTCACATTTCAGCTTTTCCTTGGTTTCAATAGTCACATGGTTGCTTTGTGAGCAAGTTTTTTGATACATCTCAGACAATGTGTGAACATTAACAATTTTCTTATGTGTGCAGATCAGTCATTTACTGTAGATAAATGGTTCTCATCATGTCTCATATACTCAATACTAAGAGATGGAGAAGACTTATAGTATCTTCTATCACCCATACAGTATGTGACAAAGAAAGGCTGTCTGGTGTTTCTTAATGCATTACTGTACTTCAGAGCTCCCCAAACTCTGCCATTACAGTCCAGGTTTTAAGTATATACTGTACATGTACTTGCTTGACATGTGATTTAATTCATACATCAGTACATTTTGATTGGAGAAATAATGTTTTTAGTAAATTTTATATACAAGGAATATTTTTTTTAGGTGCATTTAAAGCTCAGTAGTGATATTTAAGTTTTCTGCATTCTACTGATTGTGGTTTTTGTGTCCTTTATCTACAGGAGCTGGAGTTTTCCAATCTTTTTGCTGTTCTTCACTGTATTCATTCATTTTTTGCTGCTAAAGTTGCTTGTTTGGACCCTCTTTTTGTTGAGAGTCAGGGGGCTGCTTCAGTATCAACTTCTTGTGCTGCACCACAGCGAGTGTTTTTAAAATGAAGTCTTCAACTGAGGATACTCAAACTGTGAATGAATATTTATTCAATGCAGACCACCTGGATTTGGGGAACTGGGACTCTAACTCAGGAGATTGAAAAGGTTGCTGATTTATTTAAAGAAAAATAAAAATATATTATGGGTTCAGATGATTACCCATTAACAGTCCAGGACACTTGCTGGATACTCAAGGACGTACCTGCATTCATTACAACAACCCAGGATAACAAGGACAATTTGTTTTATTATTTTCTGTGTTTTAATGTTAGTGTTAAAAAAACATATACATACAAATAATAAAGAAAAAAATATGGCAACATGAATTTAGCACTTAATTTCCTAAAACTGCAAAATGAAAGTACCGAAATCGAGATGGCTCCTGATTGTACTTTGTCTTTGGATTTTATGTTGGCAATATAGCAAAAGAAGATATCATTATATAACAAACCATACGGACATAGCAAAAAATACTGTACAAAGCACGAGCACCCATATTATTTTGACAATGGAATATAATCTATACCAGTACTTTCAATTTATGTTACAGTATGATGTTAAGGTGAGGAAGAATCATTTCGAGCAAGTAAAAATCTCAACAGTGTCCTATTCATTTTTATGTTCTGAATTGTGTTACCATATTCATTTACTTTTGCACACAATTTTATGTCTACAGTACTTGAGGCATAAAAGCCATAATACAGACATTTGATAAAATGTAGAATGTTTAGCTGCTTTAGTTAACAATCTAACATATGTTTAGTGATTCACAAGCAGAATACTTAAAGTATTTATATGTAAGCTGCTTAAAAAGCCCTTTGTAATTCAACTTGTGCGGATTGCCCAAAGAATGAGTATTTCCGATTGATTTATGTGTGCTCTTTTGAATTACTGAAAACACATGTATTGGGTTAGAAAACAGTCCATACCTCTCTTTGCATCTAGCTTTAAAGTCTTATGTTTTATCTGCCTGTAGTTAAATAACAGCAGAAAATACACAAGTGGAGTAGGGTCTTATTAATAGTTGGACACAAAATGTTCACAGAATATACAATCAAAACTTGTGTTTTCATCTGTCTTTTTAATCAATCTATCTTAAATATGTCCAGTTTAAAATCTTTTGTATAGCTGTGTCTGGATCAAAGATATGGCAGTCATCATTATCAATATCGTAACCAGAAACTGATTATGATAACTAAAATATTTTAATTAGTAAAATAAGTAAACAATAACCTAAACCATCAGTATTCCCCAATTAATATCCATAATTTGCACCAGTTCCAGGTACTGTAGTCTGGGCTGGTTCTAACTAAATCACATGGATTGAATTAAAACTATGTTAGCCTGGGTGATTTACACCATAGCAGGAAAACAGGCAGTGTCCACATGGCATTGTGGGAACAAGTAGCAACCTATCAAGATGGGGATGTAGACTTTTTATTTGGGCTGCAAAAACAAGTACTTTCGAGAAGGTTATCAGCTTTACTGAATAGTATTTTTTTTTTCTTCTCAATGTCCTTGTGTTGAAGGTAACAGGAAAACAATCCAGAATATGTAATGGAAATTCTGCTGTCCATCTGGTCCCAGTTCAGTAGGAATGCATTAACGAAGATACTTCTACCATTATACTATTATTGTATAAATACATTTTATACAGATGACACATGTCAGTTGTTGCTGTGAATGGATTGCACATGTAATCTCATAGTGATTGTGAGTTGCCTGTGTGTGACCCATTCACAGAAGCATTTAAACCTCTGCGATTCTATGCACACATCCACAGGGATGCTAATCACAACAAATGACTCTCGTTTGCTGCCATTAGCAACTAAGATGAGCTCGGACTCATCTGTGGTGACTTGCAGCCATTGTAGTTCTATTTGAAGTAATACTTCTGAAACTCCCTTATTTTCCAATACATTGTAAAATAAAAAATTATCTCTACAGTGTCAGCAAATGGTAAAACTGCACCCCATTGGAATAAAAGAATAATAAGTAAAAAACAACTGCATTCTTTAGAACCTTGAATATTGCATTGGTCTGGAGGGTTAACAGACAATCAACCAATCATAACCTACTCCAGAGAGCTGATTTGTATATCTCCTGTATGAACAATCTGTGGATAGGTTGAAGAGTCCATGTGCTACAGTAGTTGTCCCTTGGATTAGTGAGAACAGCCCATTTGGGCACGATTTTGCCCGATTCGGATGAATCGGGCCGTGAAATCGTCCCAAATTCATATGGAGACATCCCCTCCGACCCGATGCGCGGCCCCGTGCGCATCGGATCGGAGTCGGGAGGTCGGACGGGCTGCACATAAGATTTGCTAAATCTTACGTGCTGCCCGGAGCAATGCTCTCCCACAACGGGGGACTTACCAGTGCCAGGCGGAGGGCAGGGAGCCGGGCAGAGGAGGAAGCCGCTGCCATCAGCGAGAGCAGGGGACGGCGCAGAGTACCAGGGAGCTGGGCAGGAGAAGACATTGCAGCGGCAGTGCGAGTGGCGGGACTCCACAGCAGTTCAAAAAAAAGGCCATACAAACACATAGGAAGCCATTGATTGCCGGCTTCCTATGCGTTTGTATGGGGGTTTTTTTTGGAAGTGCTGTACTGCTCCCACCACTGACGCTGCCACATCTTCTCCTGCCCGGCTCCCTGGTACTCTGCACCGCCCCCCTTGCTCTCTGCCCAGCGTCTTTTTGCACGGCTCCCTGCGCCCCCGCCTGCTCTCTAGTTGCGGGCATATCTCCGCTGCTGTCCCCCGCTACCATTGTCCCTGCGGCTCCCAGGGAATTGCATGTGATAAATCGCATGCGATTTATCACATGCAAAACTTGGCACATGAAGTGCCATCGCATGTGATCCCTCTCGGGGAGCTGCCGGGACAATCAGGTCCGACTTGTTCTTATGAAAAGTCGGACTAATGTACACTGACCCTGGTTAGTAAATGATGTGTGTTTTTATTATAATAATAAAACATTCTGCAGCCATCATTATTAACACACAAATTTGTTAATTAATGTGCAAAAAAAATAGGCACATATAAGGACACATGGAACTCTAAATAGGATGCAACTTGAATGCTTATGTTGTACTGTATGTGCATTACATTACTTTGTAATACCTGAATAAGAATGCCTCTCCAAAAGCAAGGGGCCATTACTTCAAATATCTGTAACTCAAATTGTTAACACAAGTTTTGACAAATGCTAAGTACTGTCCTTTATGGCAAAATGCATTTAAATTATGCAGGCTGACCTATGTTCAATTCTAAATTAGGCCAATGATCTTATTTTTTAGATATTGCATGAATAATTCAATTATGAAATAATATATTTTAAGAAACATGACATATATTTTTTAAATTGAACTTTGAGTAAAGGTTGTTTTCAATTGTTAAGTTCAAAGAAACTGACCAACTTAGACATTTTGGTTTTGATGAATATTTCCAATAAGTGCTACAGTACCTTAACTGGATTAAAAGGAGCAAAATGTGGCATGCTCTTCTGGCACTATAATATATTAAGGACATTTGTGCAGGTTACCAGGAATAACTTTGGAAAAGACTTTGCACATATTATAGCATTTGATCAATGATTAATGATTGAAACATTGAAACATATAGTTTAAAAAAAAAATCTATTTTACCAGACATGTAAGGGTAAATGTGAGTAAGATGTGAGTTATATTAAAAACTGGATGATGCTTTGGGCAGCCAATCAGATTATCTCTATTATCTTCTAGAAGGCTCTAAACAAATAAGTTGAGTCTGAGTGGTTGCAACTTGCTATGGGCATCATTCATCATAATAGAACTCCCATCTTAGTAAATTTACCCCGTAGAGTTCATGATGTTTCAAAAAATATTGATTGTCACAAATTCAAAGAACAATTTTATAGTCCCTTTGGGAGTAGCACACATCATAGTACAGCAAGTGAAAAGATGGAAGGTGGATAAAAACATTAGAAAGCTTTAGCTTTTTCACCCGAATGTCACATATAGAGCTTTGTTTAATACATACTGTATTAGTGATTCTGTATTTGCCATTTTGGACCTACTATACACAAATCATCTATAACTGAAATGATGCAGATTCAACAAACCTGAGCAGTTTTTTTTAAACACCGTTGTCTGTTTTTTATAATGTTAAGGAATTGATGGCTAGATTTGAAATTGTCCATGGACTTTTAGCATTATAAACAGCATAGCTGGAAACTTAGATTTTGCATGTCACAAATACAGTATCAACAAGGCAAATACTGTCCGCTTATGCATGTAGCCCACAAATGCTGTACAGATTTATTTTTAATCTTTAATTTATTAAATTTAGATTTCTCATTTGCCCCACCTCATCTCATCTGCTCCACTTGCTTTCCTCTATTACAGACAGTCCTTGAGCATTGCCATGTCATCACCTTACTGTGAAAAAATGTCAAAATAATATTTTGTGGCTTGCATTGATGCAGGAATCTTTGCAAAATATATAGCTTTTTAAACCTTTTTGTAAAGGTGTAAGCGAAGAATAACTATGGCACTATCTTCTTTATTCTTCTTGGCATAAGCTCAATTTTTAGAATTTCAAAATATATCATATATTTTTTTTTTTTTGAAAGACCGGATGATGTAAATTGTACTACTTCCTGGTGGCTGGTCTTATGCCTGTTGAATGGCAACTGACTCTAGTTATAAAAAATGTATGAAGAGGTTACATTTAACCAGAAACTGGCATACACAGATTGCATATCATCACACGGGTGCCGTATGACCTCCCGATAGTTGGGATTCCGACAGTCAGTAGAACAATGTTGGAAACTTGACTGTTAAAAGCCCAATATTCGGAATGATGACTTAAATGGGCTATTCTCCCTCGTGGGGGTCCACGACCCACATAGAGGGAGACTATAACCTGTGGCAAGCCCGCAGCATGGCGAGCGCAGTGAGCCAGCAAGGGGCTTTGTTGCATTCGCCACCCCTTTCTGGATTCCTAAGTTCGTCTAATGAACGCCAGAATCTCGACTGTCGGACCCCTATACCACATCCATCGCACACAGTTTATAAATGTTTGCCTCCAAAAACATTTTTTGTAGTATGAATAAGTTGTATTGAGACATACTGTACTGTACTGCCCACCAAAAAAAATCCAGGGCATCTGGATAGAATATCTGCCATACATCAATGTGCAAATTAGTAGCCAGATATAATTTACCAGAAGCAGCTTCTGGTACAGTTTATGGTGCCTTTGAAGGATGTGTGTTTCTGGGACTGATTTATGCGTGCAGCCTATGGAGGTACAAAAAGAAATCAGGTGACTATATGTGCGGTCATGTTCATATCATGAGCTGCCGGTAATATTAAATTGTAATGTGCAATTCCCTGATTGGACTGATGTGATGGTGATTCCATTTGAACGTTCACATTGTTTGCTCACCCCTTGCTTAGATCTTAATCATCAGATGAAAATCAGCTGGGAGTTACATACTAATGCATATGCCAAACCCATTTGAATCAAATGGAAATCATATCAAATTCATTTTTCTCCCTATAGAAGTGTTAAGCAACAGTTTGCATTAGAACTGGGGAGGGTCCGGGATTAATTTAATATTTTAGATCAGTAACATTTCTGTGATACTGTGGTTGTATCACATTGTTAATGTTGTTCCTGTTTTACTCTTATGGACATAGAGCTAAAATGAACAAAGATGAATTGTTCATTTAATCATCGATCCAATTATTGCTCAGGAACTAATTACCAAAAATATAGGACCTAATTTCAGCCAGACGCAATCGCATACACTTTTCCGTTTGGCTGCTGTAACCTATTTACCTATGCTAATGCCTAGTATCTGCTCCTGTATTCTAAAATTCTATTGATCTAGAAGTCAAAGCCTAACCTGCCAACTGATTTTACACTGTCATAATTAGTAACTGGACTTGTGCACACCCCATGATGGGTGCAAAATATCTGTCTGAGACCATGTCCAATTTTTGTGCACATGCTGTGAATGCGCACAGAAGCTGGCCTACTGTACATGTACATGAAATTCCCATGACATGTCCATGAGAACAAAGAGTTCCCTGTCTCCACATGGTCATCACATCCCAGTTATCATGCAGAAATCCCCATTTTGTGGATAGCGTGCCCTGCTTATGAACAGATAAATCAATGAGCCATATGCTGAAATGTATGATATCCCTGCACATGTGAATCATATTTGATTCAGAATCAGGCCCATAATATATAGCATTGACCTCACCCGAGTCTACATTTTTTTTTTAAGGTGATATAGAACTAGCTGTCCAGTCATTGCAGCAGTGTCCGTATCTCTTCTCTAAATGCCCTTTTCATATTTATTCACTATCTCTGCTACTATTAGCTACCCTAATCCTGATTGTATCAATCACTCATTATCATGTAAACTCATTCTTTGGCTTTCAAGTAGGGTGGCCCATCCTGGGATTGGGCGGGGGTTCCCAGGATTTGGCCCCAAAAACAAACAGTCTAATGCTGAGCAGCATCTTAACACTCACTCAGACGCTGCCTGGCTGTTCATGATGCATGGCCCTCAGCTCTGCACAGCGTTATGGTCAGAGGTCACACTGCACAGGCAGAATTGTCACTCTACCGAGCCGCCCACAGCCTCACTGCATCGCTCCCCATACCTGCTCCAGCCGCCTGCCTGCCAGTTCTCCCCAGTCAGACCCCCAGATGCTCCGCCAGACTCACAGCCACCCACCTTCACAGCTGCTGACTGGTCCCGCCCACAGGTAAATATGTGGGGTGGCCGGGGCACTTTTTTATTAGGGAAGCCAATCCCGGGATTGAGCATTTTTCGATCAAGAAATCCGGGATTAAAAAAATGCCCTGTGATTGGCTTCCCTACTTTCAAGTATAGTGTTCTATAGCCTTCACTTAAAGGCTTTCTTTCTCCGAACTAATTTCTTCACGCACACACATACACTCTCTAACACATTGGGTTCTTTATCGTTTCATCTACATTATATAAAATGCAAGTTTTTCATCAACTATATATTCTTATATAATATGTTTCCCTTACAATGTAAGGCATAATTCTCAATAATTATTAACAAAGTTTTAATCACTCAAAATCTACATTATGGCCGGATGAAACAGTGTTATTACTATATTAATCCATCTGAATATTTTGTAATATAATGTATGGCACGACAGCCTCTTTTTGTTTCCTCTAAAAGCTTTTATACCACAATGTTTTTATTTATTACCAGACAACTACTGCAAGGCAATGGTGGTAGCCATTTTGTAGAGCTGACAGAATGCAGCCTATCAAATTACTAGTGACAGTGACTTATCAATATTATTTATCCTATGTATTCTTTCCTACAGCCAAAAACACAGGATATTGTGAAAGATATCACTCAAAAAGGGTCTTCTTAGCGATATCTTTCGCAATATCATCTATTGTGTACAGTCAATATCGTTAACGATGCACACTTCTGCGTGACATTTGTGAGCCTCGCTGTCTGCTCAACATGCAGGTCAATTTGGCTATATAGCCAACAACCTGCATGTTCAGTGGGTCCTGCTGATGTCACTGAACAATTTTGGCCAACATTATATAGGGCCGTATTCCAGTTAACTTGCAAAAGTTAATTCTCTCTCTAGTGGACAAATCCATGTGCATTGCAGGTGGGGCAGATGTTCAGAGAGAGTTAGATTTGGGTGGGGGTTATACTTCAAACTGAGATCTATATCGCAATGTAAAAATAAAGCAGCCAGTATTTACTCTGCACAGAACAAAATAACATCCAAATCTAACTTTCTCTGCACATGTTACATCAGACCCACCTGCAGTGCACATGGTTTTGTCATTAGAGAGAGATTTTGCTTTTGCGAGTGAACCAGAATCAGGCCCATAGTGTGTATAGGACTTAACACAAGAAACAAAAAATAATTCTCTGCTACAGGTATATGTTATAGCCTGCATGGTCCATACTGTTTATCTGCACCTAAAGCCAGTTCTAAAATTTAAAACTTTCTTATGCTTTTAAATATTTATGTGTGTGTTTAGTTTGTACAGAGAAGGAGCAGACATTTGCTGGGTTTAATTATTATAATTATTGAAGTCCTTAGTTACTTTGCCAGTTGATGTCTTTTTTCTTTGTTAACAGCCAAATATATGTTAACACATATCATGACACTTTAGCTTCATTATTTTGTATCTATTCCTTATTCACATTTCTATTATGACTTCCCATCTAAAATAAACCCTCTAATATTATACTGATTGTACGCCATTCTTTTCCACTGCTTAATTAAAAATAAATTCTCCTTCCAATACTGTATATAACAACATATCTTTCCATATTTATAAAGCCCTATCTTAACCAATCCTTTCTCCCAAGTAAAATAAGTAAGCAGCTTGCTCACCGTAGACACCTGCTTGCCTGAACCACAAGCTGGATCAGGACTATTCACACGTTTTAGGTACAGCATTAAAGTAATAGTATAAATTATAGCAGCAGGTGCTGGCTTTTTGGTTCAGTAACTTTATCTGGGTGGATCTTTGGGAATATACTGTGGTGGGTGAGATTGATGAGGAAGCCATTGTCCATTTGAAGAACTTAAAACTACAGCTGCACTTGTACTGTGCAAGATCCCCACTACTATATACTGTATAGCAGGGGTGGCCAAACTGGTCTTCAAGAACTACCAACCGGCCACGTTATCCAAATCCCTTAGCTGTTGCACAGCTGTGGTCATCATTACCAACTGTCACATTTTCAAAAATGCTGCATTCATTCCTACTATAGATCCACAGGTTGCCTGAAAAACATGAACTGTTGGTAGATCTTGAGGACAGGTTCGGCCACCCCTGCTGTACAGTATATTCCAATATACTTTCTACCCACAGTGATGTTCGTGTAGTAGGTAATATCCTCATCTATCTTGCCATACTCCAATATAAAGATAAGTATCTATAAAATACATCTTTGTATTCTTCAATATCTTTAAATTTCACTGAATGAGATTTCTCTGACATCAAAGCTTTAATCTATCTGACCCTCCAACAGTACACAATGTTGCTCGTATGTCCTTCCTAACTAATTGCGCGTTCTCAGGAACAAAACCCTATCTTTATTTTATTCTGTATATAACTGTATATTTATCCTCTTCTGTACAGAGCTGTGGAACATGTTTGCGCTTTATAAATAATATAATAACAATAAGTGTAGAGTACTGATGTGTTGTATTTTTCAAAGAAAATTTTGTAAATAATATTTTTAACATGTTAACATTACTGTGTCTACTACAAAAGCATTCTGTTATACAGTTTCATGCAGTAATCCATACTGTAGATTAAAGCAATATCAAGTGTGACTATCACTAAAAGCTTCTATATCAGTATCTTCTGCTGTTATATTTTCAAGATTAAAGAAGGACTGTGAAATTGACTGGGTCATAGCTAAGAAATTGTGTTTTCACTTTTATTTTTTTAAACAAATCTATGAAAACATATATACAGATGGATTGCGGGAATGCATGTATAAATGAAGGTTTCATCTCATTAGACCTTACACAAATTTCATTATATATATGTGATTTTAACACTGGAAAAAAGAAAATTCACTGTACTGTATGATGAAATAAAATATTTTCACCGAACTAGTCTCATTAATAAGAAGAATGTGCGATGTGTTTTCAGTATAACAATAATACACTGGAAAAATATTTTTTATTTTGGGGAAAAACTGATTTAAAGGTCATGCAGTCAAGCAGTCTGCTGTACAGGGGGAAGAGCACGTCTAGAAACTACAACTGAGACTGGATATGATTATAAATGCTGGAAGATGGAATGTGTGAGGCTAGATGAGCACCTCTATTTTTATTCATAATCATTGGGCCTGTGTGTGCCCTCATCAGTATTCTGATATAGTCATTAACAGAATGTAATACATCAAGGTAAACATAACCTAGCAGTAAAGGATTTAAACAAAAACGTGTTGCTGTCTAAAAAAGGCAAACACTGCAAATGATTAAGACGTGAATCCCCTTTCTTACAGTACTACAAAATGTACAGTACAAAAGGCCTAATTGAGAGATGTATGGAAATGCATTTGCAGATGCTAATGACATACTTGCCTATCCTCCTGGAAATCCGGTAACCCTCAAGCCCCCCCACCCAGAAAGGTGATCAAGTGTACGCATCCCCCTGAACCCCTGCACCCCCACTGGGGTGTTCTGTGAGTGTAAGTATGTGTGTTTGCGTGATTGTGTGCATGAGTGGTTTTACCCCCATTTTGTGTGTGTGATCCCCTGCCCAGTGGGAAGACGGAGGTGCAGAGAAGTGGCGGCAGATTTCCTACTAGGAATAGAAATAAAAATTATTTCTTAGAGATAGCGCTACCAGGACATGCAGCCTAACTCACACAAGTAGTGTTACTGGTACAACTACACAAAAGACATACAAATGAAATTGGAATAGTGTGAATAAATAGTCTGTGTCACCACAGTTGTAAACATTTTTTGACAAAGTACATGGACCAGTTCGCATGTAGTTTACCCTTTTGTTGCTACTGGGGATCAATTGCTGTAAATGAACTATGGTCTGTGTTCCCTCCACAGGGAATCACAAAAGACCAAAAGACATCAAATAGTGCAGTAGCTTTGATAAAACAAAAGGTTTTACTAAATCTGTGCACTTACGCATTTAAGATGTTTATAAAAGAATGAAAGAGTTTCCCACTGGCAAACTGCTACACCGGTGAACCTTGATCTTCCTGAAACTCTGCATACTGTCCAGTAGAGGATGATGTAAAGTGGGTAAACCAGGCACAGGTAGGCAAGCCACGAGAACAGATAGGTATACTTAACGTGTTTTGAGCTATAAGCTCTTCATCAGAAGTGTGAATACAGTTGCTAACACGTCCTGTATTTAAACCCCCCTCATTACAAATTGCACAACTGTCCATGATAACGCAGATTGATGGTGCGCCGGAAGTGACTCGATTCTGACCAGAAACAATATGGCTAACGGGTTTCCTCCGATCATTTGCATTCCATAAGCTGTTTTACCAGAAGTTCTTTAATCGAATATGACTAATGTACGGTTAGTATTCCAATTTGCTTTCTACCAGTTATTGTAGTGGTTTATCTAACATCGTCCATTCATTAGTTCATTGCTCCACATATTACTGTAAGTGAACAATTAGGCAATAAATGTCTATTTAAAAAGTGCTTATTCTAAAAAGTATTTCAATTCAAAATTGCTGTTTAACCCCAATGGGGACAGTGATTTCAATTCAAATTTCCATTTCCTTTCCTGGTGCTACAATCTCTTTTCTATGTCTCTGCTCCTAATTTTAGGCAAAACCATTTGAATTCCCCAGAATTTTACAATGTTACTTGTGATTTTGCCTATATAATAAATGACAGGAGCACTCAAGGGCATAGACAATATTTTTAGAGATGAATTTGTTAATTCGATAGGTCTTTTCATTTACAATAAATTCTTGCATTTTACCATAGAAACTTTTCACAATCCTGCATATGACACATATACCACATCTGTGGAACCCCTTTGAATGTATGCTTTGTCTTTTCTCAGTTTATATTGAGCTGCATACTAATTTATCCTTTAGAGTGGATGCTCTCCTATATATGAAGACTGGAACAGAATGAATATCGGGGTCTAATATAGGATCCTGTATTAGGATCTTCCAGTTGTTTTGGAAAAAATATTTCCTATGTCTCTAAAACACGAGCTATACTTGGAGATAAATGACCACTGATAAGAAGTATCCGATTTTTTCCCTTTTTTCCCTTTAATAACTCATTACGGGAAATGGTTTTAATCTTGGTTTTTGCTTTCTGTAAAAGTTGTTGGCTATAAGCCTACTTCCAAAATCCACTTCTGGTGGAGGGCATCTGCAGGTGATTATTATTTGTTTCCGCACTTCAAAGGGTTTTCAATGCTGAAAACCCTGCATCTATTCTTTTTAAATAGTTGGATATTTAATTATTTACAGTTTCTTATATATCGCAGCAGATCCCGTTGCGCTTTACAATTGTAGACAGTGATAGAACAAACTAGGTAAGAACAGACAGACATGGAGGTAGGAGGGCCCTGATGCAAGCTTATAATCTATAGGGACATAGGAGGGAAACACAAGGACAGGCATCAGTAATAGCATAGCAATCCCACCAAGTTGCAAGTCCAGAAGGGAAGCTATATAATACATAAGTGCCTCAGAGGGTTATGCGTGTAGAACTTAAATATGATAGGCTTGCCTGAAGAGGTGAGTTTTCAGGAAACCCTTGAAAGTTTGGAGGCTAGTAGAGCGTCTTATTGTCCACAAGGTGGGGGCAGCCGGATAAAAGTCCTGTAATACTGAGTGGGAGCTGGTGATCCGTGCAGAAGACAGACACATGTCTTGTACAGAGCGCAGTGGTTGAGTTGGGATATATTTATAAAATAAGTAAAGGTATATACTTTGGTGAATTATGGTTAATAGCTTTATATGTGAATAGGAGTATTTTATATTGAATATGGTAAAATACAGCCAACCAATGTAGAGACTGGCAGAGTGGATCAGCAGACGAAGAACATCTTGCTAGGAAGATCAGTCTAGCAGAAGCATTCAAAATGGATTGCAGTGGTGAGAGTCTGTTCTTGGGAAGACCAGTTAGGAGACTATAGCAATAGTCAATGCGGGATATAATGAGTGAATGGATAAGAGATTTAGTAGTGTCTTGTGCAAGATAGGGTTATATTTGGAATATTTTTTAGATGCATGTAACATGATTTAGAGACAGATTTTATGTGGGGAACAAAGGACAGTTCAGTCGAGGATAACCCCTAGGCAGTGATCTTGTGGGGTAGGGTAGATTGTCCAGTTGTCATAGAAATTGGGGGCACAGATACCTGTGGTGATACAAATTGTCTGTGAGGTTACCAAGGTTTCGCCTTAGAAAATGCAAGAAATCTGTTTGTGATTATAGGAATTCCAAATAATGGCTGATATCTAAGGCACTGTATGTATTACAGAGTTCTAGGACCTGCAAATACAGTTAGCTCTTGTACCAGTTCTACTTGATTGTCAGCAATGGGGGGTTCAGTGTAATCTGGATCTAAAGTAACATTAGTTAGCCACACATAGTAGATACCAGTGCAGAAAAGCAAGGAAGATCTGATTCTCAATAACCCTGAGGGCTTCCATGTACAGAAGGATATTTGGGATGATGTCCTCATTGTTACATCAAATGTGTGTAGTTGGGTCAACTACAGTACCATTTAGCTGGACAATCACCTTGAGCACTGCATTCAGTGGGGCCGATTCAATTAACCAAGAAGGGTGCCAGTTGCCATTCGGGTGCCATATTGACACTGAAAACGGAACCCGAATTAACCCTAACTCGCACCCTTCACGGGACCAAATTCACTGAAATTTGCTCGCACTTTTCAGTGAATTTGGCCCGCCATAAAGTGCGCCCAGTGTCTTGATGATTGGAACTCGGTGAATAATCCGCATACATTAGGGTTAAAAGGATCGACCCCTGTGATTGAATAGTCAAATGCTGTGAAAGATGGGTCCTTCTCCCTTTACTTGAACCAAAGGCTGTCACTGACCATTGAATAAATAACACCGCAGCACAAGGACTGCTAATAGAACTGTATTGTTGTCAGCCATCAATAACTTTATTTAACCAAAGTATGATTACAAAAGCATTCCTAGATTAGACAATTACTGCTAAGCGAATGTGACTGAGACAGTAATATCAGTTTATTCATAAATAAAGACAATATTACACAAGTATTTATAGAAGTTTTACTCATTTAATTCTATCCAGATCTGTTATGTGAGTAATCATCTATAGAATTGATGAAGATAATTAGGAGCAGTTTGGAAATTACACTGTAGGGCATTATGATGCCTATGAATTGTTCTAAGCCTAGGAGAGAGATAAAGTGGACAGAGATAAAGTAGCCACCAATCAGCCATGGTACAAAGGTAATTTGGAGAGTATTTTGTGGCTCTCCAACATATCATGTTAAAGAACTTTCCTTAAATAAAACAATACATTTCTTTTGCAACAACCCCATTTAATGGCATTCGGTTAACATTCCGGCATATCTTGACTTATGGCTACAAGGCCGGCGCACTGTCGGGATTCATTTTATCAAGATGATGGCATCTGTATTCTAATAGCCAGCATCAATATCTGCTGGTCAATGTATTTATGACCTTGAAAAAGGCTGTTACAGCTGAAAAACGTTAGTTTTATACAGCAAATTAAGGCACCAACTCCTAAACCATATCCCATTCATCAGTGCACAGATAAGAACATGCCGGGGACAAGGAGCTGCGGTCACCACCCGTTCCCTCAAAACTCATGAGAGCCGGGAACAGAAGCCCGAAAGTCACAGCCAGAAGTACAGCATACAGGGACAATGGCACAGACCGGCTAACCAGCACCCGGCCAGTGTCAGACTGGAAAACAGCCAGCCACCCACCAAATGAGGTCTGCACTAAAGACCTATGGAGGCAAACGCAGGACTAGATGGACTGACCCCAGCCAGAGGCTACAAACTATGAGTGCCAATTAGACTGCCCACCACTATCTGCCCAGCGGGACACCGCAGGCAGGATCAGTAACTAGACAAAAAAGTTAGATATCCAAGAGAGGATGTCAAAAAGGTCTCCCGGGTGGGGCACAGCCTTCTAAAAGAGTAGATAACTGTTAATACAAACTTTATTTATTAAAACATGACCGTAAAGTTGGGTCAGACAAGGACAGAAGACGAAGACAAACAGATAACACTTATAGACGATATACGTGAGAAAGTAGTGAAATATAATTTCATAATACTTATGTCTATGGATTTTAAGATAGGAGAATTCCTCCAGGTATCAGTAACTGTGTATCAATATACTTGTTTGAAATCCTACTAGACAATAAACACCTCAAGTAACAATATATGTTTAGAGTTAATATCAAAATGATTTTGCAACAATGTTCCCTGTAAATCACAATATTATCTTAGCTACGTTTCACCAGAGTATCAATAAAGTAGCAGTGTAGGCAATGTATGAAAATACCCGAGTTTTGATTTGCTAAGGGAGTCGCTGCTGCCTGTGCATGTGACAAATGTCAGTGAATGCACAGTTGAGCGGACCCCGAGAGCGTCACAGGATCAGTAACTAAACAGGGAGACATACAGTAGTTTCATCTTTGCACCTTTGTCCATGGCTAGCCATGGCTAGCCATGGCTATTCTATTGTTCTCAGCTGCAATACAATACGTATTGCAGCTGAGAACAATAGAATAGCCATGGCTAGCCATGGCTAGCCATGGCCAAAGGAGCAAATATTAAACTTGCTCCTACTGTAGGCACAGCCAGGAGAAGACATAGGCTCACCTAGAGTCTATGGGATTGTAAAGGGGTTCATAGTGAATCGCTGACAATAGACTTGTCACGGGAATGGGATTGGATGGGTTCGTGTGAGTGTCAGGTACCACACTGGAGGCAGCAGGCGTAGGGTTAAATCGAGCCGGTTTAATAAAAGATGGTTTCATGTATGTACATAGATACTTCTCTTGTACAACAGGCACTCAAATACTTCTTTGAGGCAATTCGGGAACAAAATAAGCAACTTGCTATAACTTGGAAAAGTCCGGTGAAAGACTGGGGAGTAACGGCAATACGGTGCTGTACAATACCGCTGGTATGAAATGGAGGTTGGGAGGGTAGCCAGAAGACGATGAAGGTAACTGGGCACAGGTAGACGGAGAATGAGCAGGCTGGATGAAGAAACTGCCGACGGGGTAGCTGAGCCAGAGCACAGGTTTCACAGGGTTAACCGATGGTTAGGACCGAGAGAAGGCAGGAGAGTAACAGACAGGCTGAAGACTCTTTTGCACTGACACCAGATAGCTCCTGACAGCCTCCCTAAATCCCCAGGGAGATGCTGCCATTGGCCACAGCGGTGCAGTGGGCTGAACACCATTCCCTGGCCCAATCCTGCATAGCCCTCAACCAAGATGGCGCCGCCAGCCTCTGGACGCTGCTGACGTCCATCAGACCGGCGCCGCCCGTACTGAGAGAGTCCCAGCTACAGGCTCCCCACTGCGTTCCCCCTCTGCCGCCCAGGACCCAGCGCCAGACAGGAGAGTCGCCGACGCGCACGGAGCGGTGAGTAGGAGACACGCTACGTGCCGCCGGCGGCTCTCCTGACAGTACCCCCTCCTTTCGGAGTGACCCTCTGTTTTCTGGGTATTCTGTGGGGATTCCTGCGGAAGAATTGTTTAACAAGGACTGGAGCATGAAGGTCAGAGGCATTCACCCAAGAGTTCTCCTCGGGACCGTAGCCCGACCATTCCACCAAGTATTGGAGGTGCGAGTGATGTCGACGGCAGTCCAAGACTCTCTTGACTTCAAATTCGGCATCTGTACAGACAACAGGAGCTCTGGGGGGCTTTTGTCGGAAAGGACTTAGCTTTAAAGCCTTGAGCAACGAGACATGGAACGAATTTGCAATTTTCATAGAAGCCGGAAGTTTTAACTTAACAGCAACTGGGTTGATGATTTGGGAAATCTGATATGGACCTATGAAGCGTGGTGCAAATTTCATCGAGGGTAGGCGTAAACGAAGATGACGGGTTGACAGCCATACACGATCTCCGATCTTGAAGTTAGGTGCAGCTCTTCGTCGGCGATCTGCGAATCTTTTATATCGAAGTGCAGAATTTGACAAAGCCTCTTGAACTTTGGACCAGATATGTGAGAAGTGCTGTAAGGAAGAATCGACTGCAGGAACCTCCGATGCCGGAAGATTGGCAAATTCAGGGGAATGAGGATGTTTTCCATAAACAGTAAAAAATGGGGTATGACCAGAAGAAGAATGGTAGGAATTGTTGTGAGCGAATTCGGCCCATGGAAGAAGATCTGACCAATCATCTTGAGAAGAGGAAATGAAGAATCGTAGAAAGGTCTCCAAATCCTGATTGATGCGTTCGGTTTGACCATTGGACTGTGGGTGGTATGCTGAAGAAAACTGAAGCTTGATTTGCATGGCTGAACACAAGGATTTCCAGAAACGAGCTGTGAATTGTACCCCTCGGTCGGAGACGATTTCAGATGGAAGTCCGTGTAATTTGAAGATGGAAGAAACAAAGAGTTTGGCCAACACAGGTGCACAGGGAAGCCCTTTGAGAGGGAAGAAGTGTGCCATTTTCGAAAATCTGTCTACGACGACCCAGATCACCGTGTTTCCGTTAGAGACTGGGAGGTCGGTGATGAAGTCCATCGAGAGATGTGTCCAGGGACGACTCGGAATGGGGAGAGGATGGAGAGGACCAGCTGGCGACATACGGGATGTCTTGTGTTGCGCGCAAGGAACGCAGGAGGATATAAAACTTTTGACGTCTGTGGACATAGACGGCCACCAATAGGAGCGTTGTAAGAATGTTAGAGTCTTTTGCACCCCTGGATGACCAGCGAAACGTGAAGCATGGGCCCATCTTAATATCTTGGTGCGGAGTTCCTTAGGAACGTATGTCTTCCCTGGAGGTGGCACAGGAGTAGTTGACGTAAGTGCGAAAACAAGCGGGTTCAGTATGGGTTGAGGTTGGATGTTTTCCTCCGCGGAAGAGTCAAAGGACCGGGACAGGGCATCCGCCTTACTATTCTCTGAGCCGGGTCGGAAGAGAATTTGGAAATGGAAACGTTCAAAGAAGGTGGACCATCGTGTTTGGCGGGCAGTGAGACAATGAACATTGCGCAGGAATGAAAGGTTTTTATGATCAGAATAGACCGTGATTCTGTGTCGTGCTCCTTCTAACAGATACCTCCATTCTTCGAATGCTAGCTTTATGGCTAAAAGTTCTTGTTCGCCAATAGGATAGTATCTCTCTGCTGGAAGGAATTTTTTGGAGAAATAAGCGCAGGGCAGAAGTTTATTATCTTCGTCTCGCTGAAGGAGGATAGCCCCTACTCCCTCGGATGAGGCGTCAACCTCTAGAAAGAAAGGCTTGTCTGCATCCGGCTGAAGGAGGATAGGGGCAGTCATGAAAGCTAACTTTAATTGTTGAAAGGCAGCAAAGGCTTCAGGGGGCCACTTGGCTGGATCAGCTTCCTTGGTGGTAAGAGCAGTAAGGGGTGCTGCGATGGTAGAAAAGTTATGAATGAATCGGCGATAATAATTAGAGAATCCGAGGAATCTCTGCAGACCTTTTAAAGTAGTAGGAGCCGTCCAATCTTGTATGGCCTTGACTTTAGCCGGATCCATCTGTAAACCGGACGGAGAAAGAATATGGCCCAGGAAAGGCACGGTGGAAGCTTCAAAGACGCACTTCTCAAGTTTACAGTAGAGGCGGTTCTTCCGGAGGCGGGTTAGGACCTCTTTGACTGTCTGACGATGACTCACAAGATCTGAAGAGTAGATGAGGATGTCGTCCAGGTAGACAACGATTGAGTGGTAAAGCATATCTCGGAATATGTCATTGACAAATTGCTGAAACACAGCCGGGGCATTACAGAGTCCAAATGGCATCACCAGATACTCGTAGTGGCCGTCTCGGGTATTGAATGCCGTCTTCCACTCATCCCCAGGTCTAATACGAATCAAGTTATAAGCGCCCCTCAGATCTAATTTGGTGAAGACAACGGCACCTTTGATTCTATCAAATAGTTCGGATATTAATGGCAGGGGATAGCGATTCTTGATTGTGATGTCATTTAGACCACGGTAATCTATACAGGGTCTCAAAGACCCGTCTTTCTTTTTAACAAAGAAAAACCCTGCGCCGGCGGGTGAAGTGGAGGGGCGTATGAACCCTTTTTGTAGATTCTCCTGTATATATTCGGACATTGCTTTTGTCTCAGGTAAGGAGAGTGGATAAATGCGACCTCGTGGAGGAACTTTACCGGGTATAAGTTCAACTGGACAGTCCCAAGGACGGTGAGGGGGAAGAACGTCAGCTCCTCTCTTACTGAAAACGTCACTATAAGAAGCATACTGGGATGGTACTGAAGGTTCAGACTTGCTTGATGATATCTGCCGAAAAGGAATCACTTCGGAAAGACAGGAAGAAAAACAGTTCGTGCCCCAGGTCTCCACCTCCATAGTCTCCCAGTTGATACGAGGATTATGCTTAGACAGCCAGGGTAGGCCAAGAACCAGTTCATGAGTGGACCGTGGAATGACTAAGAAATCTATCATCTCTTGATGCAAAACCCCGACTTGAAGAAGGAGGGACTGGGTCTGGCAGGAAACTTGGGCATCAGGAATTCTGCTCCCGTCGACTGCTGTCAAGAAGAGGTTCTGAGTTAAAGGCTGAGTACAGAGAGAGTGTTGGGCGCAGAGTGCTGCAGAGAGGAAATTGCCCGCGGCACCGGAGTCTACCAATGCTCTCAACTGAATGGGACCTTGAGGTGTAAAAAGCTTCACTGGTATGGTAGAGTCTGTAGTCATAGGAGAGGTAACCAATACTCCCAATCTGGCCTCTCCGTTGCCGATTAGGAGAGGTCGTTTCCCGGCCGGCGAGGACAAGACAGGACCATGTGGGATGATGCTCCGCAGTACATGCACAGGTTCTCCCTTTTGCGCCGTGCTTTCTCTTCAGGTGACAGGCGGAAACGATTTATTTGCATGGGCTCCTCGGAGGATTGAGGTGGAGCGGACACTGGTCTCGGGACAGGGTTCTGGGAAGTCAGAGTTCGGGCTTTAAAGTGGTCGAGACGACTCCTCTCCATCTGCCTCTCATGCAGGCGGAGATCCACCTTATTGCATAATGAAATCACTTCCTCCAGTGTAGCCGGCATATCCCGCGTGGCTAATTCATCCTTCAAGCGTCCGGACAGACCATTTAGGAAGGCGGATTGTAGAGCCTCGTTATTCCACCTCAACTCGGACGCTAGGGTCTGAAACTGTACCACATATTGACTGACTGGACGACTCCCCTGACGGATTCTTAAAATCTCCATTGCTGCTGAGGTCACTCGTCCTGGCTCGTCAAAGATGCGTCTGAAAGTGGAGATAAACCCGGAGTAATCGGAAAGGAGTGGATCGGAGCGCTCCCATAATGGGGATACCCAGTCCAAAGCAGTACCGGTCAGGAGGGATACGATATACGCCACTTTGGACTTCGAAGTGGGGAAATTGAAAGGTTGGAGAGTGAAGTGAACCTCACACAGATTTAGGAATCCGCGGCAGGCCTTCGGAGATCCGTCAAACTTGTTCGGTGTGGGTAAATGCAGATGAGTGGACACGGTGGGAGGTGACGTGGCCACCGGAGGTGAACTAGCCTCTGTGGTAGACCCAGAGGCAACTGCTACGGCTTGAGGCGGAGATAAGGTCTGGAGGAACTGTGCTACCTGTTGCTGGGAGGATTCCAATTGCTCTAAACGAGCCACAATGCTTTGGAGCACATCGACTGGAAGTCCCTGAGACCCACTCGAATCCATTGGGTCAGTGCAAACTGTCACGGGAATGGGATTGGATGGGTTCGTGTGAGTGTCAGGTACCACACTGGAGGCAGCAGGCGTAGGGTTAAATCGAGCCGGTTTAATAAAAGATGGTTTCATGTATGTACATAGATACTTCTCTTGTACAACAGGCACTCAAATACTTCTTTGAGGCAATTCGGGAACAAAATAAGCAACTTGCTATAACTTGGAAAAGTCCGGTGAAAGACTGGGGAATAACGGCAATACGGTGCTGTACAATACCGCTGGTATGAAATGGAGGTTGGGAGGGTAGCCAGAAGACGATGAAGGTAACTGGGCACAGGTAGACGGAGAATGAGCAGGCTGGATGAAGAAACTGCCGACGGGGTAGCTGAGCCAGAGCACAGGTTTCACAGGGTTAACCGATGGTTAGGACCGAGAGAAGGCAGGAGAGTAACAGACAGGCTGAAGACTCTTTTGCACTGACACCAGATAGCTCCTGACAGCCTCCCTAAATCCCCAGGGAGATGCTGCCATTGGCCACAGCGGTGCAGTGGGCTGAACACCATTCCCTGGCCCAATCCTGCATAGCCCTCAACCAAGATGGCGCCGCCAGCCTCTGGACGCTGCTGACGTCCATCAGACCGGCGCCGCCCGTACTGAGAGAGTCCCAGCTACAGGCTCCCCGCTGCGTTCCCCCTCTGCCGCCCAGGACCCAGCGCCAGACAGGAGAGTCGCCGACGCGCACGGAGCGGTGAGTAGGAGACACGCTGCGTGCCGCCGGCGGCTCTCCTGACAAGACTGTTTGACAATAGTACTTAGGATTTTGCCTAGTGGTCAAAAAACTTCTCACCAGCCAATAGGAAGAGAATTTTTTTGACCACTAGGCAATATGGAGTGCATACAGTATTACTATGTCCGCCATACAAGCTAGACATTTTTTACAATACTAAGAGCATTTTTTGAGCACCGGGTAATTTGGAGAGTATTTTGTGGCTCTCCAACATATCATGTTAAAGAACTTTCCTTAAATAAAACAATACATGGTACTTGTTTCCTAGCACGGCCACAATCTTATGGATCATGTACCTTTAAGTTAAGGTACACGATCCACACGATGGACCCGATTTCCTTTGAAATCAGGTCCATTTTGCCGGCTAAGGCACAATATCGGGGGCATCGCGTCGGTCGGGACCATTAACATTGGTCCCGACGCAACCGACGCGATGCCCCCGATTTCCCCATAGGCTTCAATGTTAAAATATTTTTTAACATTGAAATCGTGAGGATCGCGTCGGTCTTGTGCCATTATAATGGCACAAGATGAGATGGACTTGATTAAGTCCATCTCACCTTTAAAAAAATGTGAAAAATGTGAAATGGGCCAATATGACCCATTTCACATTATAGATGTCCCCGTCGTCACCCCACGATAGACGCCAACCCGAAGCGTGGCGAGCGCAGCGAGCCCGCGAGGGGCGGCGGTGCGCGTCCTCCGACCTTTTCATTCCCCTACTATCCACTAGGGCATGGAGTGAGAATAGAATAGTGTGGCGAGCGCAGCGAGCCACCGAGCCCGAAGCGTGGCGAGCGCAGTGAGCCCCGCGAGGGGACGCGGATACCTTCACAGGTAAACGCGTCCCTTCGCGGGCTTCACAGGTATCCGCGTCCCCTCGCGGGGCTCGGTGGCTCGCTGCGCTCGCCACACTATTCTATTCTCACTCCACGCCCTAGTGGATAGTAGGGGAATGAAAAGGTCGGAGGACGCGCACCGCCGCCCCTCGCGGGCTCGCTGCGCTCGCCACGCTTCGGGTTGGCGTCTATCGTGGGGTGGGGTTTACGTCGTTAAATTTGGGGGTCTAGGGAATATTTTACATTGAATCCAATGTAAAATCGGGTCCCAGGGACCCGATTTACATTTCATTCAATCAGAAAATCGGGTCGAAAATCGGGTCGGTCGCGTCGATCGCATCGCATGCGACCAAATCGCATGCGATGCGATCGACCCGATTTTTCCGACACGACCACCCCGATGTAAATCGGTGTGGCCGTGCTAGGAAACAAGTACCCAATACATTTATTTTGCAACAACTCCATTTAATGGCATTCGGTTAACATTCCGGCATATCGTGATTTATGGCTACAAGACCGGAGCACTGTCGGGATTCACTTTATCACGATGATGGCGTCTGTATTCTAATAGCCAGCATCCTGTCTGCTGGTCAATGTATGTATTCCCATTCAACATACTTAGCTAATAATTATAATTATTTATTAGGGGTAGTACTGCAGTGAGGGTTATAATATGGTGTGAGTTCAAGGAAGTGTGAATATGCAGGGTTAAGTGGTCCTGGGGAAGTGGTGGAACTCATTTAGCCTGATATACCCCATACCCTTTCCATTCGGCAGAGTAGGGCTGGTGCTAGGGTGTTTGGTGCCCCCCTTCAAACCACTAATTTGTTCTATAGCACCCATACTCTATAGCGGAACAGTGCACACAAAAATGAGAGTGGCCACACAAAAGTTCAAATGAAGCCACAGAGCAGAACAATCCTATTAATGTTATACCACACATAGGGGGAAATTTACTAAGATGTGTATTCTACTTCACATGTGATGTTGCTATGGGCAACCAATCAGATCCTGTCTACTAAATTCTAGAGGGTGCTAAATAAATAAGAAGTCGATTCTGATTGGTTTCCCATAGCACCTGCATGGTGGTCAGCTCCATGTGGGGGAGCCCAGCGGCAAGTTCATGGCAGGGAGTTGGCAGTTTAATTTCAAGGGAGGGAGCGTCCAGCGTGGTTCAGTGTAAATTCCGTGTAAATTACTGCACTGAATTCTCCAGGAAGGAAGGTAAGGACTGGAGATGAGGGGGTGACCGGCGGGGTTTTGTGGGTATGACTGCCTGTGGTGAATTCTCAGGGTGAAAGGTAAGGAGGTGAGGGAGTGGCTAGCTGGGTTTTGGGAGGATTGCTCCACACAAGAAGGCAGCTGAAGGTGGAGCATCTCACCTAAGAAATTACTAAAGGTAGCATTCATCTGTAGCATGCCCTCTATTGAGCAGCGCCTATAGGCAAATGCCTGAAGCTGACTAATGGTGGCACCGGACCTGACATAGACACCTACATTTGGTACATTAAGAGAGAAGGGGGCCTGTGTACAGTCTCCATCTAGGCCCCCTCCTGCCTAGCTGACAGCATAGTAATTTCCAGCCCTAAGGTCACTAGGAGACCTTGGCTCTGAATCAGAAACTAGTGTGCAGGAAAAACGTACAGTGGACATTTTCTCTGTGATTTTCCTACTGCGCTAGACACTGGGGAAAATGGCCGAAAATTTTCCCAGTGACTTGAGCAGTGCTGCTGGCAAAAATGCGGGACTCTGGAAGGGTAAGTGTTCATGAAATGGTTCAGGTGTGTGGTGTGTGCATTCCTGTACCCAGGTGTCCGCATATATAATACACCTTGCAACCATTATCCATAAGCCTATATTACTTTCAAAACAGATAAATGCACAACATTATTAATGCCATCTATACCTATATTTAATCAAAGGCAAATTTAAGGCAAATCATGGTATTACTGATCTGGTAACATATATTGTCAATCTTTCCTATTCAGTTAGTTGCTACATAATTTGTTGTATTTTTGCATTAATGCAAAATTAAGAGAACTTTGAGACAGTTAAACAAGTTTGACTTTGTATGAGCCAGGTTGATCATTTTCAGCCATAACTTTGAACCTTGAATGGTTAAAACAATATTGTAGTACTCACTCTTCAAATTAAAAACAAGATGAAATTGTTTTAGTTTATTTAAAAGGTTATTTTTAAATAGTATTGAAACCAAAAAATATTTGAAAATATTAACTTTAATTTGATTAAAATTCAATGGGGAAAATTTACTACAATGGGAGTTCTATTTCACATGGGATGTTGCTATGGACAATCAATCAGAATCTACTTCTTATTTTTTAACTCCTTATAGAAGATAATAGATATAATCTGATTGGTTGCCCATAGAAACAGCCCATCTTAAATAGCACTCCCATTTTTTGTAAATTTCCCCCAATCTGATTTTAAGTTTTTGAACATCTCTATTGGAAAAAAAAGAATAGCAGCGAAGTGTCACATAGGGGGGTTTTCAATCTGACGGGAAAAATAGTGGCGACGCTTATTTAATGTTTTCTTTCCTGACGGCATTGAACAGGCATCTCGGCAAAACAAGCCAGACTTTAAAAACAGACAGGCTTGTTTTGCCGAGAACGACGGTGGATTGTCGAGCTCTTGCCCGGATCTAGATGATTATGGCAGTTTCTCGCAGTCACGTTACCTTTTGGGTACTCGACAGGCAGGGCTTTAATTCCGCTAACCTATCCAAACCATCCCAGGGCACCATAGAGATAAAGGATAGCAGTAAAGTATCAGTGTTAAAAACAGTAGATGAAAGTAGCAGCTCAGTGTTCAAACAGTTAAAAATAGATGTGTGAAAGTGTTACATAAAAAAACAACAACACAGTGATATAAACTGAGTAACTACTCCCCTCCGATAACCAGTTCATTGCGTTTATAGTGCATACATTGTGCAATTTTTTAATTGTTAAACTTGATGATAGACCTTGCAGAATAGCCCAAATACAACTTAATTTGAGTTAAACTGATCAATTAACATAGAGTTAAACTAGAATTCCTGTGTTTTTCCTTGTAATTTATACACTGTGCTGTATTTACAGTGTTATTTCATTTTGTTGGTGCTTGTTAATGAACTTTCATTTGGAACTGTTATTATTTCCTACTAAAAAGAGAAAAATACATTAGATATACATTAGAGAAATGTGATGTAACACTTAGCAGATGGTGTAGTGTTCAACTTTTAAAAAGTCATATTTATTATACAGTATGAACTTTACTTAATTTAGTTCAGTGTTTCAAACAAAGATTTTGTTGCAGCTTCGCTTGCAGTTGGCTCTGTTTCAGAACTTTTCTTTTGAGAAGATTCTAATGTTTCGCTTGGTTGCAGACTGGATCTATATTTGCCTATTTCAAAGTCACTTACAGGGACAGAAATTGCAATTTTAACAGGTACAGATGGAGTCGTGCTTATTCAACCTGCCGGGGTGCCAGAGTGCTCTGTCGCGGCGTGCCATTCGCTGAGATGTGGACACGTGAGAGTCTCAAATGCATGCGTGGGCCATTGCCGCATATGGGGAGCACAAGCATCTTACACGCACGCATGTTCCATTCTCTGCAAAATGCATGCCGAGACGGAATGCTCTGGCATGCCAGCAGGTTGAATAACTGCAGATCCATCTGTACACATTCTACCAATAACATTAGGGCTGAGTGAAAAAGTTGAAATTGAGATATTCAAAATCGGCTAGTGTGGAAAAGTTGTGACTTGACCTGAATAAGAAACGTACAAAAGTCAATGGGCGGTATTCAATGAGAATACCTGCGAGGTGCAGCGAATCCTTTTTAGGATTCGCTGCACATTCGCCACGTTCCGGAGCCGGCGGGCTCCGGTATTCAACGTGTCAGGGGCTCGCTGCTCCTGACTGGCGAATATGAGCTCCTGCGGTGATTGCCGCAGGGAGCCTGAGGACGGTGGCAGGCAGAGAGATGGAAGTCTCTCTGCCTGGCCCAGAGCGTTTGTGGGGGTTAGGTGGGCTCCCTGGGTGCCAGGCAGCACAGCCTGCCCCCCGGGGGTGCCAGCAGGGGACCTATATTCACTATACCCGATCGTAATGATCGGGTGCAGTGAATATATGAATATGTAATGAGCGGCTCGGCTCCGGCGCCCCCTGCTGGCTGCTGTGCAAAAAAAAATAATATTTTTTTAAATTAAATATATATTCATGTGCTTACAGCACATGAATAAAAGTAGCATGCCCCTCCTCAGAATAAAATTCCTGATTTTTAGACACCAAATGTAAAAAACAAAACACTTTATTTTAAAAGTTCACATTCCACTTCTCCATAAAAAGATAGCGATTGCTACTCGGTGAATCATGGCGAAAAAAACCTTCAAATGTATTCGCCATGTGGTCATTGAATTGGGTGATTCACCGTTTTAGTCAGAAATTCGCCAAACAGCACAAATTCGCCATAAAAACATGGCGAATCAGGCTCATTGAATACCGCCCAATATCTTCTGTATCGGCAAGACACCCAAAGTTTCGCTTTTTAGATGAGAATAACAAAATGTATGTAGAAGCTCCGATCTAGATAAAATTATGTCAGGACGTCTTATAGTGGTTCATTAATATACTTTAGCATAGCAAAAAAGAGTACGAGGTTGTCCTAGTGCAAAGGTACTGACTTATTCATTATTTTCATCTAAAAAGCAAAACTTTAGGTGTCTTGCCGGAACAGAAAATATTGACTTAGAGCAAAACGCTTTTGCAAGTTTCTTATTCAGGTCAAGTCACAACTTTTCCACAGTTGCCGATTTTAAATATCTAATTATTATATCTAATATCCAATTGAACTGCACATCACAAAAAGTGCAGTTGGAGAGACTGATATAATGTACTAAATATATTGCTAGACATGTGTTTGTACTCAACTAACAATCTACAGTAGCTACTTATTTGCATGTTTAGTAAACACAACTAAACATGCAAATAAGTAGCTACTGTAGATGGTTAGTTGGTAGGTGTCTTTATCCAGACTAAACACATGTTTACAGAATGTTAACGTTTGTCTTCCTTTTTCTTTTGTGCCAAGTTAGAGTCCCTTCCCTCTTCATGATACCCTTCAGTGTTGGTTTTCTAAATACATATGGTCAGGCAGAAGACTACTGTATGTAGCCACACTAGAGACAGCGATTTAGGCCTCCCACTTTCATAAATATTATTTAGCAGTCCATCTTACTCAAGCAGTTATTGCGTATGCTATCCTCCATTAACCCCTTGAGTGGTGGGTTTTGCGGGATGCAGTCAATTTGCCGGCGGTCGGGATCCCGGCGGTCGGAATCCCAACACTGGAATCCCGACCGCCGAAATCCCGAAACTTTCTCCCTCCGTGGGCGTGGCGAGCGCAGCGAGCCCGCAAGGGGGGGGGGGGGGGCGCTCCACGTCCCCCCCATGTCGGGATTTCGGCGGTCGGGATTCCAGTGTCGGGATTCCGACCGCCGGCATTACATATCGGATCCGGTTTTGCTGGGGCAGGACAAACCTACCAGAGCAGGTTTGTCCTCCCCAGAAAAACCCACCACAGAATGTAGGAAGGCCCCCCTCACCTCCGGCATTTGTACGCAGGAGTTCCCCTGCCGCCGCTACCCCAGCCACCAGTCACAGTCAACATTGACCACAGGCAGCAGGCTCAGGGATGTTCGCGGCTGCTCGGAAGGACTCGGGTGCCTGAACTTCTGTACGCTAACGAGTTCCCCTGAGCTGCCCCAAACATCCTCAAACCTGCCACCTTAGTCACTGCTGTGAATGGCGAATGGCGGCTGGGGAAGTGGCAGGGGAGCTCCGGCGTACGATCGCCGGAGCAGAGGCAATGGGGGGGACCAACAGGAGGGGCATGACGTGGGGGCCTAGAGGTGGTGCTCCACTGGAGGAACCACTGGCACGCACCTACTGCATAGTGGTATGCCCAGAAATTTCCAGGCATACCACTCAAGTGGTTAAGGAGAATGGTTTAATCTTGAAACCCATGTTGTCAATTTCCTCTATCCTTACTCACTTTACTTGATACAGACAAAAAAATAGATCCCTCTCCCTTAGCCATGGTAATTCGGCCTAGACGCGCGTGACGGGGCAGGCAGCTGCACGCCCTCTTCCCACACCAGGGCACCGCAAATCTGCAGAGTCACCAGACTGACTTAGATTTGCAAGCTCTGGAGAAATCATCAAATCATCCTTTCGCATGCATGTAGGGAAAAGTTTGCAGGAAGCATTTAGTTGACTCGCAAAGCTGCAAATTTCACAGCTTTGCAAATCAACCAGAATGACCTCCAAAGTAGGTCAGGGAAGCAAAATATGGCAACGTTTTATAACATAGAGTGGGTAGAGGACATTGATTGGGTTCAGATTAGGTTCATGACCACTTAGACCCCCAAAAAGGGGTATGGCCACTAAAACATGGGTCAGGTATGCAAGAGATGGCAGAGTTGCATAAGGATTTAGGAATGAAAAATTGTGGTCAGATCCAAAAGCCCACCACAGGCAGGTGTTTTCCAATCACACCACACGGGCATGGCGGGCGGTTAAGCTTAAAACAAAAGAAGGATTAAGTTCAAGTGATGCCAACTGCACAACCAAACAGGAGCAAGAAGTGTGGGTTTCACCTGATCCCGGACCTGGCACACCCGTAGATACTGTATGGTTCACTTACTGTATGACGTTTTTGCTCCTGACTGATATTGAGACGCACTGCCGCGGTAGCTGCTTTGCACCTGGGATAACTTTTATGCTTTTTATACTTTGTGCAAAATACATTAAAATTGTTTATCTTTTCAAATGTGCAGCACTATGATTGTCTTCTGTTCTATGGTCACCATTAAATCCCCATTCCAAGGGATTTAAATAGACCAGTCTTTTCCAGAATTAAACTGGAATCTGCTGTGTTCTCTTAGAAGGGAAAAAAGGACAATACTAAACCCATCAGGTCAATGTATTTATATTAACATCACATGTATGGTGTATCACATTGTGTTCAAGGGAAAGCGCCATTTAAATTTACACCATCCACTTACCCATATGTTATACTATTTATAGTGGTTGACAATAACACTATTGGTGTATGTTTAGGGCTGCATGTCCTGGTAGCGTTATAGTCTGAAGAAAACCTTTCCTTCTCTAGAAAGTTATGATGAGAACAGAAGTGCTGCAGAGATTTATGCTAAGCGCTACTGTACTCTCTGTTTAATAATGAATCTGCTCCAATTTCTGGTTTGCTTGAAATAAATATGGTTGCAGATGACATTGCGAACATACTGTAGGCCTGATAAGGAATGATAATGTGATAAAATATAGAATGAAAGTCACTAGGCTAGAGACATGGGGGAAAATGTAATGGGGTGAGAGAATCAGTGAGAGATTTGGTAAGACATCTCCAGGTTTTTTAAAGCGGTAATCATTTACACTGCAAAACCAGTTTGGCTTTGCGGTGTAAATGATTGCTGCGATAAAAAACCTGGAGATGTCTTACCAAATCTCTCACTTTCTGATTCTCTCACCCTATTACATTTATTATTATTTATTATTAACAGTTTCTTATATAGCGCAGCATATTCCGTTGCGCTTTACAAAGGGGACAGAGATACAACAAAACAGGGTATTTACAGACAGTCAAAATGTAGGAGGGCCCTGCTCGCAAGCTTACAATCTATAGGGAAATAGGCCTTGATACATAAGGATAGATACTGTATTCTTTATTGCATCGATTCCACCAGAATGCAAGGTTCTATGACTGGTTCTGGAATTTGATAAGCTTGCCTGAAGAGATGAGTTTTTAGGGAACGCTTATAGGTTTGGAGACTGGAGGAGAGTCTTATTGTGCTTGGGAGGGCATTCCACAGAGTGGGTGCAGCCCGTAGAAAGTCCTGCAGTCGGGAATGGGAGCGAGTAATGAGTGTGGATGAGAGACGCAGATCTTGGGAGGAGCGTAGAGGTCGTGTTGGATGATATTTTGAGATAAGAGAAGATATGTATGTTGGTGTAGTTTGGTTTATGGCTTTGTGTGTAAGTAAAAGAATTTTGTATTGAATACGGTAGAATACAGGTAACCAATGAAGTGACTGACAGAGTAGCTTTGCAGACGATGAACGTCTGCAAAGCTACATTTCCCCCATGGAGTTTCAAATATGAAGACACCAAAAGGGATTTTAGTAGATTTTAGGATAATTAGTAGGCAATCTGTGCTGGAGATTTTTGGGTGAAATTTTTTCTTGTTTTTATGATTTTAGATGACTTGCACATATTTTTCATTGGCAGATCATGTATTGTGTTGGTCCATGACAATAAAGCTGTTAAGGTGCCCATACACTTGTGCGATTTGGTCCAATTTTGACCGATTCCAATGTATCAGGCCAAAATCGGATGTGTTTGACAGCACATCCCGTCTGATGTGTGCTCCCGAGTACATCAGATCAGACCTAACGGATTGAACGTGCTGCACATAAAATTTATCTGGATTGCACTTTTCAGGTGCAAATTGGGCCTATTTTAAGCACATTAGATAACTTGAATGCAATTTATCTGATGTACTTGACTGACATATTCCTGGACCCACCCACTCATCCACACACAAATAGATAAATCTTATGGTACATGTGATATGCATTAGAGAAATTGCATGCAATTTTTCTGATGCAAATCGCTTGCGAAAAATGGCACATCAAGTGCCAAATCGGATGTGAGCCTCCAGGAGAGATGCAGGGAAACTTGAAGGAAATTTTGACAGACTTTAAAGCCAGATAAATTGCACTAGTGTATGGGCAAATTTAGTTGGGTGGTTGGATGATTGATATTTGAGAAGTTTGGTCTCATCTACTATATGCAGATGTGTGAGTAAACTTTGTCTATCTCAATTTGGGCCAATGTCACAGGCATTTTATTTGGAAGCCTAACACAATGCATTTAACTAACCAAAGGTGGTCCAACCTGCCACACATCACATAAGTACTAATTGCAAATGTACTAACACATGCGGTTAGTACTGAAAAGGACAGCACTCCCGATTAGAGATATCCTTTGTGATCAGTGCCCTTCCCTGGACTTCTGGGTTTCGATCCCAGAAGTCTCCCTGCACAATGCACAGAAGAAAACAGTGGCTGCAGGAGGTGTTGTAAAGTCTCTTAATACAAAGCAGAAAGAAACCCATAGGCTGTTATAGGATAACACCAGCAAAAGCTGGTGTTTCCCTTCGCAATGAAGCACTGAGTACATAAGAGAAATGCAAAGTCTGAAAAAGGGGGCTTTTGGACACATTTTCACTTTAGTGCATCCCAAAACTAAATCATCACTGTGCTCTCACATGCAATTACTGACACTGTTTCCACTTTCACGCCATCACTAAGTACTATGATCATCACCATGCCATAACACAGTTCTCCCACGTCTTGATATTGTGTTTTACAAATGCCATCATTTAGATCATTTTGACAGAAATGTCACTATGCATTCATGTATCTTAATATGCACTCGCATGCCACATGGCGCTGTGTAAGTGCGGGCGCAGGGGGTCTGCGGGGAAATTGTAATGTCGCCAGGTTTCTGTGATTTATTTGTCTGCGCTGCGGTCCCGGCTCCCCTCCTGGGTTCTGCTGCTTTGAAAATGGACCATCATAAAATGTCCGCCCCCTACTGCAGACAGTTCTCTGAAACCCCGTAAATCTGCGGGGATAAGAACCGCACATCGCTGGTCTCACCTTCTGCGGCCTCCAGGGTTGTAATGGTAGGTGACTTGCTGCTGCCAGCAGCAAGAGGGTCACAGCCAGGAGCTCATGAAAGTTGTCCTGTGATTGGCTGCCCGGGACTTCCCCCACTATACTGTTCCCCGCAGTCGCATACTGTAACTATCATATCTGCGTCCCGGGGGGGAGGGGGGGGGGTTGTTAACTTTACTGGGGGGTGCTGCCAAAATTTTTGATGGGGGGTGCAGATATGATAGTTACGCCACTGTGCAGAGGTGACCACTAGAGGTGGTCACTGTAAAGTAAGTGGCAACTAACTATTAGGCTGCTCATTATGGTTAGGAGGCCCTCATGAGGACAACCTTTGCTTTGCATGCATCTTCCATCGTAAACTACCCCACTTACCACACATCCCTCTGCAGCAGCTCCCTACAGATCGAGCCATCCTCATCTAGCCCTTTAATAGAATTAAGTGAGCCAGAGCTGTCAGATTGAATCCTCTGATAATCCGCTATGGTATTGTTCTATATATGGTATTGCAGCTAAAACAATAGATGATAATAATCCTTGGTTGAGCCATGGCTCTCCATGGCTCTCCAGAGAAGGCTAGTTGAAGAAGGCTCCATCTGTATGTTCAGATGATGCCAGGCAATGTTTTCTGTACATAATCTGCCCATATCCTTGTTTCTACCCAGATCCTGTCAGTTGAATGCAATTTTGTCAGTTACAAATAGTCATCCTGCAGCTCTGGTGACCCATCAGTTATACTGCAGAAAGAAATAGTCTCTTGAGGATAGAATGTGGCTCATTGCCCATGTATCCTGGAGGGTCAGTTATAAATAAGACTCTTTCACTGCTTTGAACTATTATAATAAAAAATAATGTCCACACTTAACAGACAATTTTACCGTTTATAACACCAAATCTTTTCATATATTGCATTAAAAGTGTCATTGTCCTGCTACATGAGCATTTTCTGTGTTTCTAATGAAACTTTGTTAATTTGTGCCAAACAGTCCTACTGTATATATGACACCATTTGTCTGTGCAGACCCTATGCCTTAAATCATATGTCATATGTTGCTAGCACTGGCAGCAATATAATATTTATTATTGAATCACTCAATAATAAATGAGAAGAAAAGGAAAACCGTAATGTCAGTTCCATGTGTAATACCATTAAACGGCATTATTATGCTGTACATGTTCCTTTGAAATGGGCCATGTTTGATTTCTTTTAGCCATTTGTTCATCTTGATGGGTTATCTAAAGTCCATTAGGGTTGTGATTTATGTGTGTAACAAATACAGATCAATGCTTACTTGCTTTGCAGTAGACTTTTAATTAAACATATGGTTGAGGATTGTGTTTCCTTACTGGCATGCATTGACTATTAACAAGGGAAATGACAGACTTGGGGATAGAAGAAAGAATGAGACACCCGGCAGGAGACATAGGTTATGGAGCATACCAAGTTGGGGTTATTTTAGGTAAATACTGTGATATTTCTTCAGAACAATATGTGTTTCCTGAAACAATTTATTTTAGTACAAGGAAGACATAAGAGAGTTAGATTCATCAACATAAGTAAGCATCAACATGTATACATTGTGGAATAGCTACAACATGTTCAATAAGCAGTGAGAACCTGGAGACTTAGGGGTAAATTTATTAAGATGGGAGTTCTATTACTCATAGCAACCGGATCGGATGCTAGCTATTATCGTCTAGGAGCTACTAAATAAATAAAAAGTAGAATCTGATTAGTTGCGATGTCCCTGGATGGAATGTGCTTGGAATAATCAGTTATCAAGCTTATTTCCAATTAGCCTTCTTAGCATTTTGGATGTGCTGTACTCCTCCAGTGCCACTCACCCAGGGAACGGTTATGGTAAATTAGATCTATAATGTCTGGGTCTACAGTCATAAAATCGACCGCTATAGGTTGACAGTCAAAAGGTCGACAGGGTCAAAAGGACGACATGGTCAAAAGGTCAACAGCCAAAAGGTCGACAGGGTCAAAACATTGACAGTCAAAATGTCGACAGGGTGAAAAGGTCAACATTCAAAAGGTCAACTTGGGTTTTTCATTTTTTGGGGGGTGTCTATTTATTTAATTACAGTTTCTTATATAGCGCAGCAGATTCTGTTGCACTTTACAATTGTTGACAGTGATAAAACAAACTAAGTGATAACAGACAGATGTGGTGGTAGGATGGGATGCAGTCAAAATCCCGACAAGGTCAAAATACTGACATTTAAAATCCCAACAAGGTCAAAATACCACATATAGAATGTAGACAGGTGAAAAAGTCAACATGACTTTCGGTCGACAGGTCGCGAGGTCGACATGGGTTTTTTCACTGTTTTTTGAAAGTCATGTTGACTTTTTCACCTATCTACATTCTATATGTCGGTATTTTGACCTTGTCAGGATTTTAAATGTCGGTATTTTGACCATGTCGGGATTTTAAATGTCGGTATGTTGACCTTGTCGAGATTTTGACTGTCGGTCAATAGCTGTCGGTATTTTGACCGTCCCTATTTTGACTGTCTGGATTTCATACCGAATCCAGTAGGAGGACACTGCTGCATGTTACATTCTGTAGGGACATAGGAGGGAAGCACAAGGACAGGCACCAGTAATAGCATAGCAGTCCCACCAAGTTACAAGTCCAGAAGGGAAACTATATAATACAGAAGTGCCTCAGAGGGTTATGCATATGGTACTTAAATATGATAGGCTTGTCTGAAGAGGTGATATGATAGGCTTGCGCTTGGCACACTATTATATTCTCCTTCAATGTCGGACATGTCGGCTCAATTCTTTTAAACCCTTGTCAACCTTTTCCATGTTGACCTTTAGACCATGTCAACCTTTTAAGTCTGTCGACATATTGACTGTCAACCTTTTGACCCTGTCGGTCTTTTGATTGTTGACCTTTTGACCCTGTCGACCTTTTGACTGTCAACCAATAGTGGTCGACCTTATGACTGTTGACTTAGAGTCAATCTATCATGAGTCCGCATACCCCAGGGAACAATCAGGTTGCCTATATGTCAAGTGTGGGCAATCGTCCATCCCTCATTTTACCTGTTCAGTTGATGCCAATTATGCTCAGTGTGTCTCATTAATAAGTGAAAAGCAGCATGCATTGTCTGCAATACTGACAGCCAAAGTCAACTGAGCTAGAGTCTGCAAACTGCAAGACAAACTTATTCAGAACTACAGTAAATGCATTCCTTAAAACCACCTTTCCCATAGTGGACACTGGAATAGAAGTGAGCCTACAATATGTGAGTAACACAGAAATTTTTTGTAATACTCTATCTCCTGTGTTACCTTCATAATACATCTAAAGGGTAGTGTGAACAGTGGCTTCTAGTGGCTTAGTCTAGCCTGAAACATATAATACCCTAAAATGTAACACACATTTCAATATATATACAAAACAAAGAAATTGGAAGGAGAATGGCTGAATTATAATAATTGTATTTGTAAGATGTTATTTGCCCATGGCGTGACATCGCTTCCTGTGGACTACTGTTGACTGGTCATCAGTTAAATATCGGATCCTCATTCTCCCTCCAGCACATCGTGATAAAAGTCCTGTGACCGAAAAATGCGATTGTGCTTGAGGAGTGTTAACAGCCAATTTCTACCCCAGACGTTTATGTATGTATCTTTGTTTTTATGGATCATTATTCAAGTGACGATTGTTGTATATTCCGTTTGTATTCCCTTGGTTTTATGGAGCCTTTCCAATTTTTGCCTACTTTGCATATGTTGGAGTATTACATTTTTTTTTGTAACTTATCAGTATTTTCCCTTTACAGAAACAAAATAACTCACCCAATTCTAATTCTCTTTGCACATTTTACATCTGCTCCCCTGCAGTGCACATGTTTTTGTTGATTTAAGAAGGAATTTGCCAGATGGAGTGAACCAGAATAACCCCTAAGTGAGGCATGCGCACCCAACCACACAAGGTATCCCCCTAACCCTTTAATGGTAAGGGACTCTACTGCTACCCTGTCCTATTACTCTCTCTCTCCATCCTCTCTCCATCTTTCTGTAATACAATTCTACACATTGGATCTATTGTTTTTCCATCCATGCACTACAATTGTGACTGGCTACAATATGACCACCCAGAATCGGGAGACACGGGGAAACCATAAAGAAACCCTTACAAGTATATCATTCTGGTGCTTACTGTGAGTTGTGGTACACCCACTATTCTGTTCCTTTGATAAAGATTTTGATATGATTTTCTTTATAACACACTTGTTGAGTGAGGTACCCTGTCAAATCTCCGTCTCAATGTCCTATTTACACTTTGCTATTTATGTGCACCTATAGCAAATTTGTCTACACATTGTATAACATTTTCCTTCATATATTTGAGCACACATGAAACTTCAATCACTCTGAGACAAGCTGTAGAACAAGGGTGTCTGAATCCCACAAAAGAAACCTCTACGGGTTTGAAGACTCCAACACTTACTGTGAGTTGGAGTACACCAAACACAACGTTTCACTAAATCTATTTTGAAGATACTATCGCTTTTTTATTGCTAAACTTAATTTGTCTAGTTTTATCTGATATATACCGAATCATAATTTCCTTGAAAGACTTGTCTTGTGAAGTGGAAACACCTACCCACACAAAGAGCACATATCTTGCCATATTAGAGTTATGGATATATAAACATTTATCTATTCCCGTGCCTTGAGATAACTAAGGCCCTTATTCTGATCGGTGCGTACTTTCCCGATTTCCTGCGGTGCGGTCCGCATGCCACGCTGTGCGGTGGCGTGCGGACATCGGCCGTAGAAACGCCCACGGGTCCTCCGCATTCGGACGGACACACTCTTTTAGAACAGGGCGTGTGTACGGACGACATACAAACCTTGCGTGTGCAGTGGACACGTACAGATTCTGCACGGTCTTGCAGCGTAAGCACGGTCTTACCGCGTTAGAACGGACGGGAAGCTGGCCGTACGCAACGATGCGGAGTATTTTCGCAAAATACAACACTTTTTTACTGCGTACACACAGCGATCACATGACCCACTAAGGCAATAAGGCAACCTCATTAAAAAGGGATTGTTATCTATTTCAATCAATTAAATCCTAATCTAGACTGAACCACATTCCTACTACATTCATTACACACATTAACCCTTACAGCATGTGAACCTAACATACATCTATCTACAGTATGTACATTTTGCTTATTTAAAAGATTTTAAACAAGTTACACATATACTTTCCCATTTTAAATAAACACACAGACAACTTCGAACTGTAATAAACAATTTATTTACACTGCAACTATTGTTGGTAACGGAAACAACCCAAAAAATTAAAGATCCCCCTCCACGAGCTGGTCTAATTCCACCAGCACCTGCCGCAAGTGGCCTCTTATAAGTAAGAGGGCCCCACGGAGACCCTCTTGTGCTTGGGCTGGCTCATCTGTGGAGAAAATAAAAATGGAAAAATTAATAAATATTCATGCATACGTTTAACATTGTCATACCTAAATTTTAAACATGCACCGTGACAGGTGTGTGTGTATATATATATATATATATATATATATATATATATATATATAGACACATATATAACTATATATATGACACATACATCTATACATACATGCATACATACTACATGGAAAGCCTGTTTTTTCCCCTCTACCCTTTACTCTGTAGAACACCTCACAGTCATAGTGCTCCTTCTGAATCCAAACCCACCCATGACTAAGCTCTGAGAAGCATGTCACGCGCTGCACCAATCCCAATTCTGCAAACAAAGTTCAGTGTCTGTTATATGATGGAGCGTGGCAGGGGACTTAGTCAACTCTCAGGAATGCTCAGTACATTTGTGCAATCAAGCATGGCTTGCCTGCTGATGGTCTGCTCCATAAATCATTGTCATAATGCCAGTTAGGTGAAGCTGCAGCACTAACCCACTCCCATGCACAAAATCCTTACTAAGACAAAATCAACACACAATTATGGTGACAAACATACATGCAGACCGCAGGGGGTGCTTAGCTAGAGAAGGGCCCAGGGGCACTGACCACTTGTTACTCCAGTCTAAGCCACGCCTGTCCATACTCCATTTATGCCATACTGAATCTAGTTTTGTCAAATTAATCACCTGTAAACTCTACTCACCTATATGAGGCTACAGATTGTACGCTTGCAGCAGGGACATGTAACCCTTACATGAGCACGTCATCCCTTTCTTCCAGGATACAGATTAACTACACTGGTTCATTGACACTTAAAATCAACCTGAAAGCCATCCCCACAACCTGTATCATTAATATGTGTCCTGGATGAAAGGGATGGTTTGCCCACCCTATCTAACCCCTAAGTGTGTCTGTTGCTACCCAGTTTGTTTTATCACTTTATAGTATTGAAAAACACAATTGAATCACCAGTGCTACATAGCAAATAGTAGATGACAAAAGGAAAAATTAATCATTATGTATACATACCAATTTCGGCGGCCTGGACGACCTCACAGGCCTCCACCTACTCCTCTTCCTCTTCCTCAGGGGCGCCTCCTCTTGTGGCACCTCCTCCTCTGTTGGCAGCGCCTCCACAGCCCACCCCTCCTCCTCAACTTCCTCTGCCACCTCCTCCACCATCCCTTCCTCAGGAAGCTCCTCCTCGGCCCTTCGTTCGGAAAGCTCCTCCTGGGCCACCTCTGCCTCCTCCCGGGCCTGTCTTGCTCGATCCCGTGCTGTGTTTGGCAAAAAACAAAAAAGTGCCAATTAGGGGTCATTTGTATTAAACCTTATCAAGCTATAAATGCAAAGGTTATAAGTACAGATAATTGTACAGGCAAACAGCTCCTTAGTGCCCTTTACAAAACACAGCCTGTAACATGGCAGGTATGCTGTGACATTTGGCCCATTGCAAGCATCACAAACATTAATCCTCCACAATAACATATTTTATGACCATTACAGGGTGTCAAACAGGAAGTAGCACACATATACTGTATGCCATGTTTAACTCATGATCAGGCTGGTGACCTTATTGGCTTAAATAATGTCATGTAAGCAATCAGGTACAAATGGACATTTAATGTATAAACACTCACATCTAGCAATACTGCCCCTGATTTGCTGGAGCAAATCCGGCTGCCTACGCCTCAGGTCTGACCACCGCCGCTCCAGCTGAGCGATGGTCCGCCGCACCTGTGTGAGGGCGTATATGCGTCGGCGGGCCACCGCATAGGCATTCCTCTTCTGGCGGTTTGTGATAAATGGGCCCGCCCGCCCCAGCCTGGTCTCCATAACGGAGACCAGTGTCCTCAGCTCCGCTGGCGAGAATGGGGCTGCTCTCCCATAGGCCGCCATCTTAGCAATGGCACAATTCAAGCAATCATGTCCTGTCATTGGTTGATCAGAGTGATATTTGGTATTAACTTTATTGTTCATTTTGACAGTAACAGCGTGTATGCGCCCGAACAGACGGCTAACCCATTGCATCGCAAACCCACACTTGCTGTACCTTTGCATAGTTTAGCAGACCATGCCATTACTTACTATCTCCTAAACAGACAGTGTAAAATAAGATGGGAATTCATTATATATAATCTATGACATTCACAAAACATGGGTATAAGCAACAGGTGAAATAGTCTGCATCACTAGCCACTTACACCTAACTCAACAAGGTACTAAACAGCTATTTTATAGTGAAAGCTATGCAGCAGAAACATAGCAAATAGTGCCAGACCTTTTCACAATATTAGGCCATGCTGCCATGTGTACACTTACCTTCTACTGGGCCATACTAGAGAGGTGGAATGAAAAGAAGCTAGCACCAAGGCTGAATTTGGAGAGCTTTCACATGTGATTTTGATGCTAGCACTGATTACTTGTGCCTAAGTGGTGGACTGGATTTACATATGGAATGGGTATTGTTATTTCTACTACATACCAAACAAGTGCACAGTACAGATGTACATTCACATATACATTTCATGTCTGACCTCAGTTTTATTTGGTCATTGGTGTACAAATCTGCATTTACCTACTAAATCAGACTTACTCAGTTTGCCAGGTTTTTTTCAATTAATTTTCCGCAGCTAGGGGCGTGGCCTATGCGCCGCACGGTTGACGCTGCCGTACGGAACGCGGCCGTACGGAACGCAGAGTGTCGCTGATGTACGCCAATTACAGAAATAGTATATAAAGGTGTGTTGGACAAATGCAATGTTGTTGCACACATGTCTGCATCTCTATCTGAGGAAGAGCAGGAGTTGCAGGACCTATTTGCACGCATGGACTCCAGCACCACCTATGTCCCCATCAACCCAGACCAGCCATTGGGGGAAGAGCAGCCAGATGGGCCATCGACATCAGGCCAATCTGCAGCTGGCCCATCTTCAGCCTCAGCAGAATCATTGGGAACACAGCAGGTGGCTTCCTAACAGAGTAGCCTGGCCAGCACTTCAAGTACAGCGCCAGGTGGCCGTGGCCGTGCCAGTGGCGGTGCCAGTGGCAGTGGCGGTGCCGAAATAGGGCAACAGAGGAACCAACAACCAGAAACATGGCATTCGAAGCACAGGAGCTTGCCATCCTGGTGCCCCGGGCACGGGATTGGATCGAGTGTCCACAGGACAAGTTGACACACACAAGGAGATGGAAGATCTGGGAGGACATAACGGCGGAGATTAATGCGGTGGCTCCACAAGTTCGTGAGACGGAGCACGTTAAGAAGAGGCAAGTTCATGTGTGTTACATTTGAGCAGTGCAAGAGCAGTAATGTTTACATTAGTTATTAGATGGAGTTGGTCAATGGCCGGTCACGTTGCTTGGAGGCACAGACATGTTTGCCATGTCATTGAATTGATAGTTATTGTAGGGTGAGTGTGAGTGTATCTTCTAAGGGTTGGTGTTAACATTTAATATAATGTAAGCTTGGTGTCATGAGGCACATGTTGTATTATGTTGCAGATTGCAATGGGTGCTACAGCAAACAGGAGGAGTGACATGTATTAATATGTAAACTTTGATTGCAGGTGGCACGACTTCAAAACGAACCTCAAGAAGAAATTGACCCAGCGGTTGGAACACAGCCACACCTCTGGGGCTGGCCCCATGCCTGGAAAGCTGAAGCTCACCCCCTGGAAGAGATGGCCGAGTGCTGCATTGCAGTCGAGGAGGTCCGGGGGGTGAGCACCATGGACAGCGAGTCCCCAGCGGAAGTAATGGCTTCTTTGCTTGAAGGTAATTATTTGCCATGCCATAAGTAGCTGGTTCTAATTTTGCATGGAATGTGTGGTAATTGGAATGTTCTCTTTCACCAGCATCCCCACCGCTTGGTCAAGAATCTCTTGAGGAGGTTGAGGAGTCTGTGCCACCTGGCCCCAGTAGCAGGCCCGTGCAGCAGCAGCAGCCAATGTCCGCGGCTGAATTGGCCACGTGGGGGCATGTGCTTGGCAATATTCAGCAGCAGGGAGAGTCGGCATCAGAGCGGGTGCGTAGGACCGAGGAGGTGTTGCAGGGTTTGGTCAGCAGCCAGCAGGCTATCGCTGGGAGCCTGTAGGCTATTGATGAGGCCCAGCAGGCTATTACTGGCACCCAGCAGTCAATTGCTGCTAGCCTGCAGGTGCTGTCTGATCAAGCCCTGCGGCAAAATGACCTCCTCCTCCACCATAATGAGCTTATGGTGGAGCTAGTTGCCAGCAAGAGGGTCCTAATGTCATCCGTTTCTGGTGCATTCCCACCATCAGCACTCCCTGCTGCCAGAGGGGGAAGACGATCCACCCCCTCCCCAGCATGTGCTCCACCTGGGCCACCATCTGACCGTGGCAGAAGAGCTGCTGCACGTGGCAAGGAGCCTGCCAGGGCCAAACGTGCCCGCAAATGAACTTGTGTCCGCATTAATCTCCACCGTTATGTCTTCCCAAATCTTTCATTGAGCTGTGTGTGTCAGCTTCCTGTGTCCAATTCCGTGCCGAGGGTACCCACATTTGCCCTTGCTTCGAATGTCATGTTTGGTTCCCCTGTTGCCCTGTTTCGGCTACCATTACTGTGTGCTGTACTTGAAGTGTTGGTGCTATACTTTTGTTGTGAAGCCACCTGATGTGTTCCTAATGATTCTGCTGTGGCTATGTATGTGTCGAATACATGGATTTTTTATCTATTATTTAATTGTCTTCCTGCTATGCTACCTTTCATTTTGTTGCAATTTCTAAATTATGTTATAAGTTCCTTTAATAAATGTTTTTTGGTTTCCCCCAAATGTGTGGTTTAATTGATACATGTAGAAGTAACATGTGTATTTGTATTATTAATATGAAGTGGTGTTCATTATTTGCAGTGTAAAAGTGTGTGAAAAGTGCAGCATATATGTGTCCATTTAAGCTGCAATGGTTCCAATAGAAGCAGTGACAAGCGTGTAATTAACAAGTAATGAGTAAAGTAGGTGATTGTATTGTGTTCACCTGACATTGGTTGTAGTGATTAGGCATTCCGTTTGCCTAGCGCATGACCGAGTGGTGTCCGCAAAGCAATACTTGCTTATGGACACCGCATATTTCTTGCCTTTTTGTTCGCGTGCATTCGGTGTGCTGTCCGAATGCACGCCTACCAAAATAAGTGCACTCCCCCGTGTCCGCCCATGTTTCCGCCCAGTTTAGCCCACTTTTAAAGTACGCCCCTGTGTAGTTCCGAATGACGCCCATAATACGCCCATATTTCCCAAGTGATTGCGGGGCACATTTCAGTACGGTATTATTGAGAACAAGTACGGAGACCATGCGTGGCACATGCGCATAGCGTTCCCCACGCATGCGCAGACGGCTAAAAAACACCATCCGTAAGAATTCGGAAATGTACGCACCAACCAGAATAAGGCCCTAAATCCCAATTTCTTTGTTTCACAACACATCTGCCCAATGCTAAAAATAATCCAAATTTATGATGAAAATGCTTCACACAATGTTTTGTCAAATTTGTACTTGGACTGCTATAGCAAATAAGATTTCATCTTTATTTTTAGGATTTATTTGGTGTTTTGTATTTTATTTAGTGACATTTGCATTCATAATGACTTCCGTATGTACTAATGACCGCCCATCAAAAACTTCTAATTATTATTTATAACATTAGTATGTGTGTAAATAGGGGAATGCAACTTCAGCATTTAGTACTTAAGGGTAAAATGACAAAGATGGGATTTATTGAAGATGGAATGTTGCCCATAGCAACCAATCAGATTATATTTCTTATTTATTAAGCACCTTCTAGAAGATAATAGATATAGTATGACTGGTTGCTAAGGGCAACATTCTATCTTCAACATAACTCCCATCTTAGTAAATTTACCCTTAAGTCTGTCCAGCCACATCTCTATTCTATCCTTAGAGTTAAGAATACACGCTTGTACTGTATGCCTGTGCATGTACCACTGTTTTTGAGTTCAACACATATTGACATATTGACTCTGAGCCAACAAACCTATGCATGTATGTATTTTTGCAACTATTTTCCTATTTATATTTGATACACAAATATATCTAACAGTGAGGTGTTAATGACATGTCTAATATATGGTTAGAAATACATACATACAGCAAGTACTGAGCAGGGGGGTGTCACACCACATGGATATTTAGTCTGTATAAACATGTAGACATTTAATATAGGATTTAATGATTACAAAGTGTTTTTGAAATCTAAAATTTTAGCGATTGTGATCTCTTTATTTGTTATGCATTTAAATGAAAATGTTAATTTTGTGCTGTAGAAAGCAGCTTAGCTGATGCTCCCATCACAAATAATGTTGACTCCTACCAAGACATTACTACTTGAAATATTGGTGCAGGCCTGTCCTAAGTCAAAATATAAATGTAGGAGACCAATGAGCCACAAATTGGTACCCTGGGCTGTGGTTGACAGTATGCTACACATCTGCAATTTTTCACACTGCACAATTTCCCTGAGAGTCCCAAGTCCCAATTGAGGGTGTGTCATGGGCATGCCACGAGAGTTATATCTTTTTATCCAAATGTGCACTGTACAGTACTAGTAGGGATTAGATGCAGATATTGGTATTTATTTGCAATATATGTAATGCAACTGTAGACATGTCACAGATGTGTATGACTCTGATTCAGGCTCAGAATGTCAAATCATTGCAATGGCAACCAAGAAGCTACACTAATATAATTTCCTGCTACCAGAAATTAATACATAAGTTTGGTGATTCTGAAAGGGTTATCAGTACTGGCAGTGGGGTATTTTAAAATGGATGCAACATTGGCCCCATTTTTTAATAATTAGCCCTCTGGAGTCCCACGATGAAGGCAGTAGTGCCAGCAGAATCACCAAAACATGACTACGGCACCCTTATTTACTGAGTTCTCTAGTGCTCAAACTCTATTGTGCTGTGTTGCAGCCGGCAGAGAGGCGGGGCCCCTTAAAGTACTGGCCAACGGCAGGGTCTGATTAACCAGTAGGCTGATTAGGCTGCTCTATTGGCCTAGGATGGCTGGAACCCTAAATCAGGCCCTGGGCAACAGCAACGAAAGCATTTAGGGCCTTATTCTAGTTCACTCTTTCTGACAAAATCCTTCTTAGATTGACAAAACAATGTGCACTGCAGAGGGGCAGATGTAAAATGTGCAGAGACAATTAGATTTGGGTGGGGTTTTACTTCAAAGTGAGATCTATATTGCAGTGTAAAAATAAAGCAGTCAGTATTTTCCCTGCACAGAAACAAAATAACTCACCCAAATCTAATTGTTTCTACAAATTTTACAACTGCCCCCCTGCAGTGCACATGGTTTTGTCCATCTAAGAAGGATTTTGTCAGAAAGAGTGAACTAGAATAAGGCCCTTAGTGAAATCATGCACAATGTGAAGCACTAACTGTTGAATACAGTCACTGTATAATCTGATCCTTTGCAGAATTCATATGCTCTTCTATAAAATTAGGTGCCAAGAAACAAACTGCAATCGACGAATCAATCACTTATCTCTTTGATGTGACAAAAGGCATTTACACACAAAGACTACTGTTTTAGGTCTTAGAAAAATTAACTTCACAGAGGTGGTTATACATTTAAATGAAGAATTAGTAATATAAAAGTAATTGTCAGGGGGACCTCGGAACATCTAAAGAGAATCATCTTAAAGACTTACATGTTACATTAAAAGAGAGAAACATTATGGCCAACTAGGGAGGTAATGCACATTGTTAAAAGAAAAATATGCTTTTTAGAAGATAAAAAATAGAACTGAAGATTAAGAAGACAGGGAGCCATAAAAACCTGGAAATGAGGCCAAATCCATTACTGTGCTTCTAAAACAGAAAAAAGAAGTGAAATTGACGAAATCTGTTAAAGAGAAAGTTAAAACTTTCTCTAACTTCCCCAGTGAAAGGAAGAGAAGGTGTGATATTAGCAAAATAAAGGTGTTGTAAGACAGGAACAAAATGCTTTTCATAAGCCATTTATATTGTAAACTTTGATCCGTTTCAATGTTCATAAGTTGAGATCTCCATTCTTTTAAAATGTGTCAAAAATAATTAACGCCTACTGAAAAACAAGGCAATTGACAATACATAGATTATAAAGCAGCCAATCAGCAAGCATCAACCAATGCCTGGAACGTTTTTATAAAAGAAGCATAGGACAGCTGATACTTCTTTGTACTAGGAGAGCTCACCTGCTTATGGTCTATGACTATAGTACTGCACAGTTATGTGTGCACCATCACTTCAATGTAACCTGTTTTTTCCTCTTCCTTTAAAAAAAAAAAAGTTTAAGTAAACAAAAACCTTATGATAATGTACCCGCCTCATATTCTTATCATAGTCATTACCTATGTATATGAATAAATAATTAATTGTGACACCAAGCAGTGGTTGTTTTTTAAATACATTTCCAGCAGCACCTATGCAACTGTCAAGCATAGAACTAACTTACTTGACAGTCAGGAATATACCATGGCAGTCCTTGAATTACCGGATATTCCTAACCTTGGAAGCAATATTGTCTTTCCAACCAACTAAAATTCTGGTAATGTTTAGAAGCAATTAATAATCAGCAATTTTTACCTTCTTGTACAATTTCCTCAATACAAGGTTGGACCAACTTTTGCCCATAATACTGCGTGGATTCTTCTTGGTATGGACTCTATGAGATGTTGGTAAGTGGTATAAGGAATTTGATCCGATAAAATGCACTTTCCAATTCCATAAGATTTGATGGTAATGGATCCAGCTGATTGATGGCCCATTTGATCTCATCCCACAGATTCTCAATTGGATAGAGATCTGGAGATTGTGCAGGCCAACTAAGCAAGGTTAAGTCTCTGTCATGCTCTGCAAACCATATGCGAACAATGCCAGCTTTATTACAGGGAGAATTGTCCTGCTGTATATATATATATATATATATATATATATATATATATATATATATATATATATATTGCTGCCTATAAGGGGCACATCTACTCACAAAACATGATTAGGAATTACTTGAATATGACTCAGTGGACGTAATCATATACACTTGGAGCCTTTTTCATTGTGTCTGCCAGCGTGACATATCTCTAGCGTTGGTGGATGCTGGCAGGAGGCGTGGCTGGTAAGCGGGGATGAGCAAGCATCTCGCGTGCTCGCCCGTCCAATTGCTGAGAATGGGGTGCGCGTAATTCTTGTGCGTGCGCACCCCACTCTGGTAGATGGGGCGGGGGCAGTGCAGTATGGTGAACTGTGCATGGCACACCGGGAGCCACTATAATGAGAGCGACTCTATCTGTAGATGTCTGAGATATATCTTAGGAAAAATCTTTCCCCCTCATTGGGATGCACCTATGTATTTTTGTCTAAATGTTTGTGTAAATGTTTTGTCTAAATGTTTCTATACGATAGCTGAGGTAGTATTACTTGTGAACAAATTGTCCATTTTGCGTGTCTTAGTTCAGCTATGAAGGTAAAGTTATGCCAGTTACGCACTTGCCTTAAAATTCTGTGCCCAACTTGAATTTTTTGGTCACCTTGCTAAGCATGCAAATGTGAAATGAAATAGAACCCTTCTTCAATGTACCCATTTCTATAGCCAATTAATTCTGAGGGTTACATTTACTAAAGTGAGTTTTTAAAAGTAAGAGATATTTTCCGTAGCGACCACCAAATTCTACTTACTATTTATCTAGCATCTTATAGAGGATAATAGCTAGAAACTGATTGGTTGATATGGGCAACATCTCTCACTTCTAAATACTCACACTTTAGTAAATTTACCCCCCTATAATTAGGGTTACCACCTTTGTGTTGAGAGTTTCCCGGACAGTGGCCCACCCCTTGACCCACCCACAGCCCCACCCCTTGACCCGCCTTATCAAATTTTTTAAAGTTTTCCTTCAATTATATTCTTGATTTTGCACACCATAATGCCCATTACACGTTATGCCACACACTATGATGCCCATTACACCAGGGCTGCAATCAGAAATTGCGGGGCCTGGGACTGACAAAATAGGAAAATAGTCAGATATTTTGGCTGCACCCCTCTGGTTGGCACCTCACGTATGGCGCAATCAATTTGAGTTTAAACAAAAAACCTAATTGACAAAAAGCCTAAATATACCTATACCACTCACCATAATGCCCATTACATATTATCCCACTTATTGCAATGCCCATTGCATACTATGCCGCTCACCGTAATGGCCATTACTGTACATATTAAGCCACACACCATAATGCAGATTGCATATTATGCCCCACACCGTAATGCCCATTACATATTATGCCCCACATCGTAATGCTCGTTACATATTATGCTGCTCACCGTAATGGCCATTACATATTATGCTCCTTACCAAAATGCCCATTACATATTAAGCCACACACCATAATGCCAATTACATATTATGCCACACACTGTAAATCCTTTAACATAATTTGCCACACACCGTAATGCCCATTACATATTATGCCACTTAACTGCTGCTTACCTACATGCTCGTTGCCAGGAGTTACATGCTTGTTGACAGAGATTTCTTGCTAGATGCCAGGGGGCTACATCTTGTTGCCTGGGGGTTGCATGCTCCTTGCCAGGGTTTCATGCTCATTGTCACAGGGTGGGGAGGTGGCTGCCAGACTGGGAGCTAAAATTGGCACGTAAGTGGCAGCACAGCTGCCAGACTCTGCCTGTTACCAGACATTGTATAGTCTGGAAATGCCACCCGTCCGGACTCCGGACACCAGGCTTAATTATCGGACTGTCCAGAGCAATCCTGGGTGTGGGATGTAGTTCAACAACAGCTGGAGTGTCAAGGTTAGCCTTCACTGCCCTAATGGAAGCATAAATAATTACTGTGGGCTCTTCCCGGGCTTTGTTATGCAGATGATCAATGCTTTAAATGATGAGAGGGGGAAAACCCCCAAACTAACTGCTAAACTGGATGTACACTAACTGCTAAACTGGATGTACAGTATTACAAAATAGTTCTTCATTAAAATTCAGATATATTGCTTAACCTGTTGATAGAGCAATGATAACTACAGTATAATGACCTTTTCTTTAATAGGGTAACTTTCCATCAGTTCTTGCCAATGTAATGTCAATATACTGAATGTAATGACCCCCTCTCTATTTCTGCCTTTAAGATATTTTTTTTACACATTTTGTACAATACCTTTCCTTTTTTGTTATTATCCTCATTCTAAAGGGCCCCTTACACTTGAGATTTTGTCATATTTGACCCAATTTAGGTGGATTGGGTCAATTTATTTGGGTCTTGGTCTGGTCTTGGTTCAAAAAATATGGGGGGCAACAAAAACTAGGTTTCCACCTTATTTTGGAACCCACACAGGGCTCCAACAGCCAGTGGTGCAATGCCACAGACAGGGGACACTTTTTATAGAAGGCATTATCACCCTGGCTGGTCAGCCCTGGACAGGGACCTGGGGGAGTGAGGACTCCCCAATAAAGGGGTCCTCCCAAGGTTTCACCCTCAACCAATCTCCAATCAATATCCCCCAGGTGTTGCAGTACACAGTACACCGCTGGCAGTTGGAGTCCCATGCTCGTTCCAAAATACAGGGGACCCCTAGTCTTTTTGTCCCCCCATATTTTTGGAACCAGGACTGGTCCTAGAGCTCGGTGCTGGTTTCTTAAATAAGGAGTTATTGGTTATGGCAAATTGTGCAATTTTTACTGCAAATCACACACTATTACATGTGCGATTTACGGTAAATGTGCGATTTTGCCCATTTTTGACCAAAAACATCACGCAGTCTAACAAATCGCACCCTATTACATCTCACCCATTGTGATTTATATTCTATTTCAACTCTTCCTGCACTCCTACTGATGTGCCTTTATACTGTACCTTTCTAACTGAGTCATTTTCCTTGTGCATGGAATAAACCCTACTGCATCTCTATCCCTTATATCCTCACTCTTCATTAACACTTTCCACCACTTTTAAAAATAGAATATACACTTCAGGTATTTGCTGGTATTGTTTTACATCAATTGATAGTATATTGAGCTGTTTATTGCTGAACTGTGTCCCATATACCCTAATTGCCTTGTTGCAAACTTTATCTGTAAAATAAATGCTGCATTTGTTCCGAAAACAGATTTGCATCTGATTTAACTTTTTGGGATGATTTAGTGATTATGTATATCGGTTGTGTGTCCCATCCCAAATATCAACTTATCCCATCATATATCAAGTTACATATATATGCAGAACAAGGTACTGTACAGGGGGGGGGGGGGAATTTATTAACATGGGAGTTCTGTTTCAGATGGGATGTTGCTATGGGCAACCAATGGGAATCTACTACTTATTTACTTATTTATTTAGCACCTTCTAGAAGATAATAGATAGTATCTGATTGGTTGCCCATTGCAACATCCATCTGAAATAGAACTCCCATTCTCTGATAAATTACTCTCTGATAAATTGATACTTATTCTTTCCCTGTTTCTAAATAGATAGCATTGCATTGTATACTATTTACTCAAAGTACAAGATAAATCAATACATAGAGGATTACAGGGAAATACTAGTATGTACACATTCCTCATAATCTGTGAACAACGATACAGGTTGAGTATCCCTTATCCAAATATCCTTTATGCAAATGATTCAGAAAACCACAAAATGTACTTTAATTTTTTATTTTTTGCTTAAAACCTACTGGCTAGATCTGGAACTGGCACTACTGAAATAACATGTAACTGGCACTAAATATGTGCAAGATAATGATTGCCTGGCATTCAAATTGAGGATCTGAGATTGTACACAAACTTTGTTTCATGTTTTAAAACCTTGTTTCATGCACAAATAAAATCTGTGTGTGTTTCATGTGTTTGAAATAAATGCAAGATATCTCGAGATACTGCTTTTAAATTTAAAAATATTAAAAAAATACGGAAGCATCCGTTATCCAAAATTCTTCTGGTCATAAACATTTTGGATAAGGGTTACTCAACTTGTAATATTAGCACCGTTTATATTTACATTATGTTTGCTTTATCCATTCTATAGAACTTTACTAAATCCCGACAATACTGAATTTATGTTACCAGTCAAAAGCAAATTGAAGCAAAGTATAACAATTCTAAAAGTATCTGTTAAGACTTCCTTTTCATACTGTAATACATTTTTTTTTCTTTTACACAGTAATTCTCAGTAATGGTTTTTGAGCTAACTGAAAAATCCCATGAATTACACTCTAGGTAGCCATAAGTAAATAAAAGCAAAATTATATTAAAGAAATGGAAGATGTGGACAAAGATAAACAGGAAAATTAAAACCCCCTACAGTTAAAAGAACAAAATCAAATGTACGGACATAGAAATAGAATGTTGACAACAGAAAGTCTATATAAATATTAAAATATCAACAAACACAAAACTGATTTATGGCATAGTGAAAGTCAATAATAAATTATAACAAGTATTATTCTAAAACAAAAATCTATTCTCAAGTGGTGTCTTATTTATTACAGGTTGGAATAATAAGCATAAAATGTGTGTAAATATCAAACACATAATAAATCTGCTGACAGCTGTAGACAGTAAACAAATATAAAACTTCAGAATAAATGATATTATGCCTTAAACCATTTCTATTTATATTAAATAAAAAAAACACAGACAAAAGCATAAATATGCATATAGGCACAAGTTCTTAAAGTAAAACATGTTATTAATACCACTTTTAGACCAAAACTGCTGGGTCGCACTCAGGTTTTTGGACCCGGATGTGACCCGGCAGTTGTTCCCTTTAACACCAGCGTCCACTGGCATTATGCCGGTGAAGTCGGGCCCTGAGCCGGAGCTTGGAGATGACATCATCTCCAAGCGCCAGGAAACCCAGCAGCCGGGACCCCTGCAATGCCTACCGACACGCTGGGGGCAAGCCCAGCACCCAGAAAAGCTGCTGGGCTGCCCCCAGCCTCCATGTGCCCTCAGCCTCCGTCCATGAGATGAATGGATGCCACACACAGGCATCCATTTACCTCCTCCCAGCCTCTGCTGCTGTCTGCATAGTACCGCAGACAGCAGCGGAGTCTGTACGCAGCCCTTGCCCAACCCCTGGACTGACCGCAGGACACTGCGGTATGGAGGTTGAGGCTCCCCTATTGGTGGAAATGGGTCCCTGGGTCGGATGACCTGGGTTACCTATTTACATGGCCCCTGACTCTGGGGAAGCCCTGTGTCTGACCCTGAACATTTGCCGGGTTAGACACCCAGGGATCAGGACAAGGATTATTTTTTTTTACCCCTTTTACTTCAAAGCCCAGCCCGAATTGAAGCGGCAATAACCCGGGTTGAGGTTTTGGTGTAAAAGGGACATGTAGAGGCACATTTATTGACGAGTTTTAGCTATTGAAAAAAACTAATTTTGCATCATAAATGATGCTCCAGCCATCAGCTCCTAACTGTTATTTTGAAAACACATAGTAGTAGTAGTTTGTTTATTTATAAGGTGCCACAAAGTGTCCGTAGCGCCGTACATAGCAAACAAAAAACAAATTACAAGGTAACGTACAGGGTGTGTTGATAAAACACAGCATAAATAGGGGTATAGCTGGTAGAACTAAAATCAGCATCAGTTCTGAAGTAGGTGTCGAAATTGTCGAGAGACTGAAGATGAAGTAGAGGAAGGGAAGAACAGGGCAGGAGCACTGGTGAGGTGAAGAGGTAGGGTGAGTTCTTAAAGAAGAAGGGCCCTACTCATAAGAGTTAACAGACTAAAAGCAGGTGGGTGGATGAACGAAAAAACAATTGGATAAGTAGGAACAGATGGGAACGGATGGAGGGGTAGGGTAGGCAGGATAGGAGGAGCGAGAGAGGTTAGGAGAAAGGGATAGGCTAGTCGGAAGAAGTGGGTTTTGAGGGAGCGCTTGAAGGATGTAAGGGAATCAGAAAGCCTGATGGATGGCGGGAGATTGTTCCAGTGCAGGGGGGCAGCGCGAGAGAAGTCTTGGACACGGGAGTGGGAGGAGCTGATTAGGTGAAAGGTCAGGCGGCGGTCAGCGGCGGAGCGAAGAGGATGGGAGGGAGTGTGGATAGAGATCAGTGAAGAGAGGTAAGGAGCGGTGGAGGAGGATAGAGCCTTGTAGGTGGTGGTGAGGAGTTTAAAGAGAACTCTGAAAGAAATGGGGAGCCAGTGAAGAGATAGACAGAGGGGGAAGGCGGAGGTAGAGCGGCGGGAGAGGAAGATGAACCTAGCAGCGGCATTAAGAATGGATTGGAGAGGGGCGAGGCGGGCGATGGGTAGCCCAGAGAGAAGGATGTTGCAGTAGTCAAGGCAGGAGATGACAAGAGAGTGAATGAGAATTTTGGTTGCGTCAGTGGAGAGGAATGGACTGATGTGCGAGATGTTGCAGAGGTGAAAGCGGCAAGACTGTGAGAGAGCACAAATGTGGGGGGTGAAAGAGAGGGAGGAGTCAATGATGACCCCAAGGCAGCGCGTTTGGTCGGTGGAGGTGATCTCGGTTTCACCAATGCTGATGGAGATAGTGGGAGAAGAGGGGATGTTCGGGGGATGGAAGATTAGAAGTTCAGTTTTAGCCATGTTTAGTTTCAGTAAGCGTTGGGTCATCCAGGCTGAGATGGCTGTGAGGCATTCGGAGACCTTGGACAGGAGTGATGGGGATAAGTCGGGGGAGGAGAGATAGATTAGGGTATCATCAGCATAAAGGTGGTAATGGAAGCCGTAGGAGCTGATGAGGGTGCCCAGAGAGGTGGTGTAGAGGGAGAAGAGGAGAGGGCCAAGGACTGACCCTTGGGGAACACTGACTGGCTGCGGGGTAGTAGGAGAGGAGGAGCTCGGAGTGGAGATGGAGAAGGAGCGATCGAGGTAGGAGGTGAACCAGGAGAAGACCGTGCCAGTGATGTCAAAGGAGCGGAGGGTGTTGAGCAGTGTCCTACCTATTATGGTCGGTTATACCATAATAGGTAGGAGCTGATTGGCTAGATCACCATTTATCATGCGCAATGAGTTTTAACTAGCTAAAACTCATTGATAAATGGGAAGCTAGGAATGCTACATTTTGGGCTTTAACTTTATTGATATATAATTTAACTTATCACTTATGATGCACATCTGGGTTTTCTAAATATTGGACACATTGGGCATAAACAGAAGACTTCAACCAAAGAACATATATAAAAAAAAACAGATAATCATTATGAGCCCACAGTTTAATAAACAATTTTAGAAAAGTATATGAAAGACAGACACCCAAAAGGTCTCACATTTTGCAACGTTGAAATAACAAAAGGCAATTTACTGGAGGTGATTCGATTAGACATTTAGGAGTGAAATTCAATGCATTTATTTTATTGATATCTTTACCTCATACGGATTTGTAGTTGACATTGATTTAATCTAGTTTATTCCAGACAGTTGATGTATATAAAATAGGTTTCAGTTAATATAAGTTTATTTATATGTCATACATTTTGCGTGTTTTATGTTCTTTTCCATAACAGTATTAATTGTATTGATTTAGCAGAATTAAGATCTTATTGAAGAGTATTTACAATATGCCTAGAAAATGTTCATTGTAGCCAAATGCTATTGTTATTATTACTTTTCCCATTTATCCATCTTTAAACGTTACAATGTCACTTCTATTCTAACAGTCTTTAAGAGATTGAAATATTTTCCAGCAAAGTGGTCATGTGACTTCTGCTTATTTATCTTTTCTGCTAAAGTCACTTTGACAGTTCCAGACAAAGTCAGGAGGAGAAATGCAAGTCAAGCAGAGATTGCGATGCTCTTATACTATTTTACCATTGACTGTCTAGCCTTTTTTTTAGCATAAAAAAATAAAGTGCAGATTAGCAGTCACTGGTCAGCACCACGTCTGCTGCAATCTTCTATCCTGTCTATTTATTCATGGATAGAAGTCTCTATACTGTATAATATATGAAGTAATCTACAACTCAATAGTGTGATGCCTTATCTGCTGACCACAGCTCAGAACATCTGAAGTAGCACACAACATCCCCCAGATGTAACAACACTATATGGCTATCTCCCAACACGTCTGGACTCATAGATTTTCTATAATGTTTCCATGAGCAGCTTAGGGCTAGATGCAGGTATTTCAGTTTGAGGCCACCCCAGTGCAGACTCTTAGTACTGTATGTTATAATATCAGAGACTACAGTCCAATTCTGTGTCCTTTATTGAATTGGAATGTGTGTCACTAAAGTGTAACTGTCATTGATTTATTAGAATGGTGAGAGCGGAATTTTCTCAGAGTGGGATCTGCCCTAGTCTTTCAAAATATGTTCATATATTCTGCCAAGGAATAGTTATTAAGTTTTGTATTTATATGGTAAAAAACTATTTCCTGTGATTATTAAATGTGGAAATTAGTCTTCTATGCAGAAAATAGCAGAGAATGCTCTGTATTTAGTATTATGAGATCAATGGAATGGGAATTTCACATTTAGAGGTGTTAGAAAAGAGAAGGGTACTTGTTTCCTAGCACGGCGCCAGCGATAAAAATTGTATCCATCGTGTCCTAAAAAAACGTGTGTGATGCGATCGACGCGATTTTTACATTGGAACCAATGTAAAATGGTCCCTGAGACCCGATTTTACATTGGCCCCAATGTTAAATGCCCCCCAGACCCCAATTTTCATTGTATCCCCACCCTGATGGGTGAAATGCCCCCCCCCCCCATTGTTAACGCCACCCCACTATCAACGCCAACCCGAAGCGTGGCGAGCTATAGTGTGGCAAGCGCAGCGAGCCACCGAGCCCGAAGCATGGTGAGGGGACGCACATTACTTCACAGGTATTACGCGTCCCCTCGCAGGGCTCACTGCGCTCGCCACGCTTCGGGCTCGGTGGCTTGCTGCGCTCGCCACACTATATATAATCAACTCCACGCCGACGTGGATAGTGGGGGGTATGAAAAGGTCGGAGGACGCGTCCCGCCTCCCCTCGCGGGCTCGCTTCGCTCACCACGCTTCGGGTTGGCTTTCATCATGGGGTGGCATTAACAATGGGGGGCATTTTACATACAAATTACCCATCAGGGTGGGTATACAATCAAAAATCGGGTCCATTTTGCCATTTAACATTGTTCCCTATGTAAAATCGGGTCCATTGCATCGGTCGCATTGTATGCCATTATAATGGCATACAATGGACCTGATTTTACATAGGAATTTAACATTGAATACAATGCATTCAATGTTAAATCGTGTCGGTCGCGTCGGTCGCATCGCAAACCTTAAGTTAAGGCATGCAATGGCCCACGACGGGCGCCGTGCTAGGAAACAAGTACCAAGAGAAGTACTGTATTAAAAATCAGCTGCATAGGTACAGTACTCCAACACTTGTACAATCTATGTTTCATTTATACCAACCTTTTAAACACAGAAAGTTCATAGCAAGGTCTATTGGTGAATTTGGAGGAGATATATCCAAATAGATATAACAAATCAGTCAACATATCATTTTATTTAATGTAATAGATACATACAGTGCCCATAACCCTACACAATACAATACTTTTCCAACATTGGTGGCAGTAGAGGTGTGGCCTACAATTGCAGTACTCCCACAAGGCCATGCTTCTAATTTCCTGCTGTTGGGGGGCATGGCCAGTGCTCTGGCTACTCTGTCTCACTAAATAGATGCTGTGGACATGTGCACAGCCTCTATTCACCGCTGCAACTGCCTCCTCCCCCACCACAGGACACTGCTGGCCCAGGATGGGACATGGGACAGTCCCCAAAAAATGTGAATGTCCTGCAAAAATCTGCACAGTTGAGAGGTATGATGAATACTAGTAGTTTAGTTACAGATGCCTATGGCTGGGTCTTTGAGTTGCAGTGCACAGATCCTTAAAGACTACCATTGTTTCCATAAAGAACAGTTGCTTTTCAGTGCATGGGTCTATTAATTGCTAATAGTAAAGCTTAGTTACAGTATAGGCAAAAAATATTGTCACAACTTTAATAATAAAAAAATTTTCATAGTCACACAATTTTAAAACCAGCACTAGTATTACAAATAATAAAATAAATAATGGGGTGACTTTTAAACTACAGTCAATACGGTACCGCATATGGTTATGTGCGTCCAATTGGACTGCGTAAACATCTGTGTCCATTCCTATTGTACCTTGCAAGATGGAGGGCCCCAAACAGGGTTATGTTTAGCTTTGTTGGATCCTTTTGATATCGGCTTGGTAGGAGATGCTTCTGGCAAATGTATCCAATGAATGACAGACTATACATAATAAAATACAGCACATACTGAAAATATGACAGAATCCAGGTGTAAAAAAATAATTGAATTTGATACTCTAATGTATGACCATAATTGTAATTACTCTTAACCAGTGGCGGTTTTTACCTATGGGCTGCAGGGCTGCAGCCCCCCCAGGTAAAATCCGCCACTGTCTCTACCTAAAGGGAAGCCAGATGCAGTCTGTGAGACTGCACTGGCTTCACTGTGACTGGCAGTGACTTCCTATTGGAAGTCTGACCTGCCAGTCACTCAAGGCATTCCATTGGGAGGTGTTCTCACCCTCCGTGATGCCGCTCTCTGCGCAAATGTGCGGTAGCCCCCAAAGCAGGTTCTGCGCATGCGCAGCACCGAGGATCAGACTGCATATGCACCGGGACCCGGGAACCTGATCAAGCCTCCCGGGGCTACTGCAAAGGCAGCCCCGGGAGGCTTGGGCCAGTGCATGCACAGTATCTATGAAATTACTGCGCATGCGCTGGCCCCATGCAGGGGACCGGGGTGCACATGCGCGGCTTCCGGGGACGGCGGCAGGGGCCGGGGACAACAGCGGAGGTGGCCGGGGACAACAGCGGAGGCGACCAGGGACCACAGAAGCAGCGGAGGCGGGGGGGGCGCATTGCGGCAGCCCCCCCTTCCATAATGGTAAGAGCTGCTACTGCTCTTAACAGTTGTACACAGATTTCTCTACAGTTTATGTCCTGATATACTGTATATCCACATACTGTACTATATTTTTTAAATAATCCATATAAAATTTATATGACAATTTAAACCTATTTATTATCAATCTAAATAATTTTATACCAGATCTTGGAACAGTTAAGTAATGTTACAAAAATGTCATTGCCACTTACATTTTGAATGCAATGGTAGTTGTATAGTTTTATGTACAGCTCCCATATCAAATTGTTAAATAATTCACTGTACAGTTCAGTAGAAATAGAAGTCTACTTTAATTGATAGAGAACACTGTATTTATTACCTGTTAGACTTGATTAGCATACTTTAATTGGGGAGATTTAATAACGTTTTATTAAGTTCACATACCCTTTAGCATTTTGAAAAGTGTACATGTTTCAGTGGCTATTGTAATTACAATGTGATTAATTCACATTAAGATAATACATGAGAAAATTGTCAAAATAGTTATAGCTTAATTGGACAAATAAATATCATATATAATATTTGTCTGGCATTTTACATTAAAAAAAAATGTATATTTTGTTTCCTCTCCCAAGTATTACTACCAAATCATTCCCCAGTTTAACATCATACAAAAATAAAATTGCCATTGGTCCACCTGTTCCAAACTGTGCCTAGACCAGGGGTGAGCAATAAGCAGCCCTCCAGCTGTTGATGATCTACACATCCCAGCATTCCCTCTGTCACGCATAATTATGCTATTTACCCATGCTGAAAATTATGCAAGGCATGCTGGCCCATCCAGCATTGCCAACCCCTGGCCAAGACAGACTAGAATTCATTCATCTAAATGTGTATCTGCCTATATTATTGAAGATGCAAAGGCTACTTTACTGTATATTGTGGATAACCCTGCTTACCATACTAAACACTACGTATTATTTGTTTGTTTAAAATAATATTCAACAAAATATGTATGAATAATTAACATACTAAGTTTTTGAAAATTGAGGGTCTAATTGGTAAATACTCCTAATAAGTATTCTGTATACTGCATATAATTTGTGGCTTTTCACCAGATATTTCCATATTTATATGAATTCAGCTACAGACACAGCTGATGCAAAAATGGCTGTCCCAGTGAGCACTTACGTATGTGTCATCTGACCGCACATGCGCTGTTTCTTTGCCCACTCAGCAAAATGTATAGTGATCATTGGTCACTGATGTTAAAAGGAGCAATACACAGTAAGAACTGGGGTATGTAAAGTTTTGATCAGGGTCATTTGGGTAGTTTCTGTTGTCATTATGATTTAAAAAGAGTAAACACAGTTGTTTGACAATAAATGGCTTCAGACAACCACTAACCATGAGTGAAAGAAAGTTTGTGAGCTATCATTCATATTCTCTGACAAATGGCCAGAAATTCACAAATTCTGCTAGGGTATGTAAACTTATGAGCACAACTGTACATATATATATATATATATATATATATATATATATATATATATATATATATATATATATATTGTGGAGGACCGCACTCTCACTGGTGTATAGAGACAAATGGTGGGGTGCTTACGGTGAAGATACCTCCTTGGACAGGCTGTCCTCCTGTCCAAGGAGGTATCTTCACCATTCCCATGCTGTGTCTTCTTATGAGTTCATTTGACCCATGCTCCTTGATAAAGGTCCGATACTGATGGACCGAAACGTCGGGGCTATAATGAACACAACCTATCTATGAATTTGATGAAATAAATGATGAATTGAATTTTAAAACGCATATCTTTATGATTACAACGGAGAGTGCCTACTTCTCTTTGGAGAAATCTGGACTATATATATATATGACTGCTATTGGAAATCTCTTTGGATGGGTGAATATTTGAGTGTCCCACCATGAATTATTTTTCTGCAAATCAGTCCAATTATGATATGAACTTTTTTGCTATGAGATCCATTGAGCAATAAATGGAATTTATTTACTTCAATTAAAAGGTGTGCTGCCAATCATATATCTGCAAGGATACATGTGTTTCTATATATATATATATATATATATATATATATATATATATATATATATATATATATATATACAGAAGTACCAACACACTCGCCATTCAAACGAATGGGGTGCAAACAGCACCCACACTTCCCAGGTTGGGGTGCAGTGGCCTGTGACCACACACTCTAGTAAATACAAATACAGGGGGCCTTAGGAAACAATCCATGCCTTGTGTAGTATGTGTCTCCATAGGCTTCTAGACAAGGTCAGTGTTGAAAACTTACTGCACAGCATTATATACTACTGTATATATCTGTGTAGTGCCCTGTCTGAGCTAACAGCCCTGCCTTAAACTATAGAAACATCTCCTCTCCTCATATCTGTGTATATTATTGTTAAATAACATCATTGTCTTCTTGTTATCAATTATAGTTTTTGAGTCTACTAATTTTATCAACATCACTTTCTCACAATTCATAAGTAGCTAAGTACAATAGTTGTATCTACATCCCCCATCTTCTTCAAGACAGTGAGTTACATTTTTTCATTGTTCTTACTAGAAATAAACTCAGTGTAACATAGTCATTGTTTTTTTCAGTATGCTGCTACCTAATCTGTTTCCCATTCACACAAAAGGTTAAACAAAGACATTCCATCCAATTTCCCTAAATACTGAAGACGTTAGCCAGTTCATGAAGTGTGCCCGCAGGTATAAATGTGAAATCTGCCAACACTAAGCTTGCATCCATTTGTGAGTACTTATCTGTGAAGTGTCACATTTAACACAATGCTGTCACCAGTCTTACAGAGAAGCGTCTTGTTTAGCTATAAATGTTGGTATTGAATATATGCATTGTACTTGTCAATTCTTCCATTATATTATATTGTTGTTGATGTCTGGCAGGATTATTAGCAAATGTCATTACAGAATTCCATTGCTGAATGCTATATCATATTATTTCTTAGCTGATCTTTTATATCAAAACCATAGAATTGTCTCAATGCATGTTATAACATATTATAAAATATTTGATCATTACAGTCATCTCAGCTATTAGTCATTTTTCAAAAGGTAATACCATTAGGCATTTACTTTTCCTTATCTCTAATTTACTAATTTGTTGGCCTTTGAGTTAACTGTCCATTTAATAAATCTTTGGAAAATATCAAATTGTAAATACAATCAGATGAATGATCGATGGTTCTTTTTTATAGTTGAATGAAAACAGAGTTCCTTGGATCCAGAAGCACAGAAAAAAGAAAACGGAAGGATAGAAAAGGGAAAATAATAATGTTTGCTTTAGTAGATGTGGTCTAATTAGTTAAAAAGGAATGGCATCTCACTGATAATATTAAACACAAATACAAATTGTGTTAAAAATTATACTTACAAAACAGTACAAATTATTCTGCATTTACAAATTGTTTCACTGTAGAGTTACATGTACTGTATACAGATATGCATACAATTGAAACTGAGCCATCATATCTGTAGGGAAAGATGTACAAGCCTCCGGGTTCGGTTGCCATGAGGGATGCCGGCCATAATCAGATATTTTTTATAAAGGTGCAATCATTAAACAAGGCAAAAACATGGAATGGAAACACCTGAAAACTTTGTTAAGATTCATTCACAAAAAAACACAAATCTGAAGAAAAATGGAAAAAGATTAAAGGAAAAGGAGTAAAGGAAAACATCAATTTGATAGCAATGAATACAATATTCTGCACACACTGTGCAAGGTGAACTAATAGCCTTACGGCTAAGAGTATACAAGCGCCTGATAGGGTGTTTTTGCCAAGCAGCTCCTGCTAGGGGGTGTCACACCCCTAAATAAGTATAGAGAAAAAAAGGGAAAAGTGGAGCGCTATAAAATTGGATCAATATGGTATTCAAGAGTGTATAAGTGGTTTTATTGCTTAATAATATGTGGATTTAAAGCCACTTAACTTGATAGGTATAAAATATTTTACACAATACTATTACATAAAGACATATTTGAGCAAAATACAATTTTTTTTTTTTTAAATGCAATTAATTGTAAAGAATAATATAAGGGTACATATAATAAAATACAAGAATGTGGGTAATACTTATGGCATGGATTCCCTTGGTAGTGTCCTTTTTAGGAGGTGCTTATGGATGCTGGATTTGAACGTCCTGAGGCTAAATAGTGGGGTCCATAAACCTTGCCAGATGAAGGAGCGCTGGAGGAAGATGATAAACCCGATGGATTGGGGGTGTCCTCAACGATATAAAATGCGCCTTTATAATCCTTATTGTGCAGGTGGTGGTGTCCCAGGTTTAGAATATGAAAGAATTTTTGCCCAGTGGACGATCCAGGTGTAAGCAAGTTAGTTATCTGTCTCAGAGTACTAACTTGCTTACACCTGGATCGTTCTCTGGGCAAAAATAAAGTCCTTAGTATTTAAGCATTACAATTCCGAGAAATGCTAGACACAATAATTTTGCCATCCTTTTATTCTCTGTACATTAAGACAAGGATTTCTTCTGAAAGATTATAACACTGTGACATACATATATGCAACTATGCATGAATCTGACACTTAGGGCAGTATAACATGGGCAAGTACAATAAGTGCATGTAAGCATAAACGAGACCTGCACAAAGACGAATCTATGACTGTCAAAGCCATATCATTTGCAAGTGGCGGGTGCATATAATGTACACACTAAAGACCAAAATAGAAACCATTAAGGTAACAATTCCCCTATCAGCGCTAGAGTGACAGCTATACAATGTATTGAATTTTGAATAGGTAAGACTATCAAATGTTGCAACAAGATATTGACCCAGAATAATGACATTCTAAATTTTAAAAGCCCAGTAAAACTGAATTAGAAATGTATTTATAGAAAAATAGCTATAAGGAAATAAAATAATAATAAAAAAAACATTATGAAACACTATGAAAATATTCATATTTATATATTTTTTTAACCATCAATTATATAGCACACACATATTATACAGCACTTTACAGGGAATAGTTGAACATTCACATCAGTCTCTGCCCCAGTGGAGCTTACAATCTATGGGTGGGATCCGCATTCTTAATAATCGCATATGCTCTAACATATGTGATTATTAACACAAGGGACAGCTCTTGCGATAAAAGCTGTCCCTTGCGATGTTGCTCCACCGCTGGACTTCTGGGTCTGGGACCTGAGAGTCTGTCTGCACATGCGCAGAGTGCCAGGTCTGGCTGCGGGGCATTCTGGGAGGGATCCGTGATGGATCCCTCACACAACGCTGCAGTAAGAAGCCCATAGGCTTCTGCATGGAATCACCAGCTTTTACTAGTGATTCCCTCTGCAGCGCTGGCACTGTTAGAGCATGCAGAAATGTGGTAAATCACCAATAACGTGTTTTTTACAGCATTTCTGGTTTAGAGCATCCCGCCCTGAATTACCTACCACATGTACACGCACACACATTCATTCTAGGGTTAATTTTGTTGGGAGCTAATTAACCTACCTATATTATTTATTAAAAAATAATTTATTATAATTACACAGATGTACTGTATGCTACAGTATGCACTAAACATCTAAATGTAAAAAAGAAATGACAGTGTGTAATGACTAGAGACCGGATTATATGCATTTGCATATTTGCATATGCATTTGCATATTTGTCCAATTTTCAGTAGTAATTGCATATTTCACCTAAATGTCCTGATTGTGCATATTTTGACAGGTTGCCGGTGGAACGCTGAGCGTCGGCGGCTGAGCGTGGCCAGCACAACAGTATCCATTCCCCTAGCATTTACCCTAGCTTCCTGCCCGTTTTTCTGCTATCTGTAAGCCGAGTCCTCTGATAGGCTGACAGAAGCGCCCATCAGAGGAAAGGACTGAGCGAGCGGCATGTCAGCGCGGCGGGTGGTGGGATGTGGGTGGAAGAGCTGATACGCTGCTAAACAGTGCAGTGTGTAAGCTCTTCCAGCTACATCCCACACCCGCCGCGCTGACAGGCTGCCCGCCTCTGCTGACACGCGGGAAATCATTGCACGCCGTGCGGGTGCAAGAAGCCGGAGTCAGTGGCGCTTCTGAGCTACACTAAACAGTGTTCTCAACCACACAAGAGTGAGAGTGGGCCAACGGTGAGTGTTACTGGCACTTACAGTGCAGTACAGTATTTGTGTCACTGCTGGGGGCATTATATCAATTTATCTGCTGGGGGCATTATATCCATTTATCTGCTGGGGGCATTATATCCATTTATCTGCTGGGGGCATTATATCAATTTATCTGCTGGGGGCATTATATCCATTTATCTGCTTGGGGCATTATATCAATTTATCTGCTGGGGGCATTATATCCATTTATCTGCTGGGGGCATTATATCCATTTATCTGCTGGGGGCATTATATCCATTTATCTGCTGGGGGCATTATATCCATTTATCTGCTGGGGGCATTATATCCATTTATCTGCTGGGGGCATTATATCCATTTATCTGCTGGGGGCATTATATCCATTTATCTGCTGGGGGCATTATATCCATTTATCTGCTGGGGGCATTATATCCATTTATCTGCTGGGGGCATTATATCCATTTATCTGCTGGGGGCATTATATAAATTTATCTGCTTGGGGCATTATATCCATTTATCTGCTGGGGGCATTATATCAATTTATCTGCTGGGGGCATTATATCCATTTATCTGCTGGGGGCATTATATCCATTTATCTGCTGGGGGCATTATATCAATTTATCTGCTGGGGGCATTATATCCATTTATCTGCTGGGGGCATTATATAAATGTATCTGCTGGGGGCATTATATCCATTTATCTGCTGGGGGCATTATATCAATTTATCTGCAGGGGGCATTATATCCATTTATCTGCTGGGGGCATTATATCCATTTATCTGCTGGGGGCATTATATCCATTTATCTGCTGGGGGCATAATACCCATGTATCTGCTGGGGGCATTATATCAATTTATCTGCTGGTGGCATTATATCCATTTATCTGCTGGGGGCATAATATCCATGTATCTGCTGGGGGCATTATATCAATTTATCTGCTGGGGGCATTATATCAATTTATCTGCTGGGGGCATTATATCCATTTTACTGCTGGGGGCATTATTATATATATATATTTTACTGCTGGTCATATACTGCTTACTAATTGTATGCTGATTTAAATAAAAAACTATAAATTACTGTATATTTTGTATATTTTATTTTGCATATTTTGAAGCTTTTCATGCATATTTTAAGTATTTTTCATGCATATTTGCATGCATATTTCAAGCTTTTTTTGTTGCATATAATCCTGCCTCTAGTAATGACCCATATTAATAATCTTTACTATACAAGTGTTATGGTTTTTGGGTGTTACCCCACAGCTGTGACCGCTGTTTAGGACAGCCACAGCGAACCTGTCACGGTTTTTGACTCGGACGGGTGAATGCCAGACCGGAAATTGGCTTGACCTGACTCAGGGGTGCGGAGTCTAACCGTACTGGTGGTTTTCGCCAGTGACCCCTCCCCTTCCCACATGGTGCTGGTAAACACTGGGCGTAAGGCAGGGTAAGCTCTGGAATACTCATGGTCAGACTTGCCGGGTCAGGAACTTGTAGACAGATACAGGTACTATAGGAGTAGGCTTGAGCAAGAGTCCAAGTACTAGCCGGGTCATACACTGGGAGTCACAGGATGCAGTACACAGGGAGCGGGCAGGAGAATGGTCATAGAACAAGCCAAGGTCATACACAGGATGTCACGAATGCAGTACACAGTGAGCAGGCAGGAGAATGGTCACAGAACAAGCCAAGGTCATACACTGGATGTCATGGATGTAGTACACAGGGAGCAGGCAGGAGAATAGTCAGGAGAATAGCCGGAATCATAGACTGGTAACACTGGATATCAGACCAAGCACTGGTAACGCTGGAGCAGGGTAGTGAACCTATACTCTGGCACCTTCTGTCTGCCAGAGACTGCCTTTTATAGGAAGCACAAGGAACTGGATCACATGTGCCTCAATCAATGAGAGCTGAACATGACTCTCAGGTGTTTAATCATTAGAAATGGTCAGTTTACACAGAGCTGTCTGGCAGCATGGACTCACCCAGGTGTTGTAATCAATTAGCAAAGCTCAGACCACACAGAACTCCCTTGCAGCATGGAGCAGGACTGAACTGATAGGAGAAGCCACAAACCAGGTAAGAACCAAACAATAACTGAATGTTGTGACAGAACTATACACTTCCTCTGTTGATCTGTCCCAACTGATGGGCAGTACCTGCAGATGCTAAAGCTTCACCTTTAATCGTCACATTTGAAGGGGCAAATTATGCCTGCCCCAACTCCAGTGCAACCAGGTTTTATGGTTGAACAAGGTACTGGAGATCCTTGAGAGACAGTCAAAAGGTGAAACTGACTAACATGGGCCAGATTGGGAAAAATGCTAACTAACAGCTCCTGAGCTAATCCCAGGGAAATGAGTAAACAAAAAATATAAGCAACCTCGTTATATACCAAGGACGACCTGCAGCATTATTGACACACTGATCACTGGTCACATGGCCATTGAATACTTCCTATTTTACTCTCCAACTATTCATAGTATGTCATAGGCAAGTCCCTGCATCTGCTGTTTTCCCCTAGAAATCTCAATTTCAGTGACATTGATTGCTAACCTATATGATGGGCAGAGGGTCATTACATGCTGTGTCAATTTCCACCTATAATTGACCCCTCCTATGTTTACTTTAATTGACTTTATACAAGTGGAATAAGGCCCATTGTGTACCTATTCAAAATTTCATGTGAGTGAATACTATGGCTCCACTTGTTGGCCGGACATGACCCATGTGTGCCCTATACTACATTACCTCAAACTTTGCTTTTAAAATATTGAAAAGTACTGTATAGTATGATGTTGTTACTGATAGCATATATAGGGCAGAATGTATTGCCGCCTGAGTTAAAAAAAAGGCAAAACCATGCCTTGTAAGTGATTGCCCCTTTAAAAAAACATCCGAGTTCAGCTGGCATCCCACGCTTCTGCAAAACTCAGGCAACATTATATTCCGCCCACAGTGTGTGTAGTTATATGGATAAGAATCAATACAAGGGAATAGCTACATTATCTAGGAATAATCAATAATGTATATGGAGCATGATATAGGTAGAATTGTGTCATCTAATATACTGCACCCAATTTTATGCAAATTTGTTTTGTGTCTGTTCTAATTTGAGTGCCCATCTATAAAGGTTTAGCTGTGTGTGTTAATGTAAGTGTATGTTATATTTTAACGTGTGTATTTTAGTCTCTGAGATCTGTGAAGTGCAATGGCTAAGGCTCATGGTACATTGCTTAAAGAACTGCTTTGCCTTACACCTTTTTTATGAATTATTCATGGGCGTATTCTCATTTGATTCAAACAATGAAAAGTTTCCGCAAAACATGTTTGTCAAAAGAGACATTTTTATGACAATGTAAAATGTTTAAATGTCTGATGGACATTTTGTTTGGAGTAAAGTTGAAGATTTCAATGTGTCCCTACAATGCCTTTCAATTCTCTTAAATGGTATTCCAAAAATAGCAACAGTGACATGACGGGTTTCAGACATGTCATGATTGTCTGCTCTCCAGTATTCAGCTTTCTGGATTGTCAGAGGAAGTATATAGACATATGGGCACCTTAAATGCAGTGCAATACTTCAGCATCAAAAAATGTGGTCACTTATAATCTAGTTTTTATCCAGAAAAAGACATCCAATGTATTATTTATGCATGTCAATGGGGGAAGCGATTGGATGAAGATTGAAGATGGCCTAATTCTTTAATATTGGTGGTACTGATGTAATGTCAGGGTGCAAAGTCTAAAATGTTCATTCAGCAGAAGGCAGGAGGGACAGACATACACGGTGGGGATCGCCGAAGTCAGGCAACCCTCGCCATTAACCCCTGCACCGACCGCTCACCATATTCAATGTTTTGGGGGAATCCTTGCTGTCAGAGGACAGCAAGGATTCCCCCAAACAGCGAGGCTTGCTGCTAATGCAGAGAGTCCACTGCATTTAGCCATGAGCCTTGCTGTTTTAGTGGCTGCACATGCAGTTTCCACGTGTGCAGGGGTCAGTTGAATACTGACGTGCGAGCTGTGACAGTGAGCAGTCAGCACTGCTCACTGTCACAGCTCGCAAAAGTTATTGAATATACCCCATAGTGGGAGCAGAGGCGTAGCAAGGGCGGTGCCACCGGAGCACGCGCTCCAGGCGCCGGAAGACAGCAAGGCGCCAGAGCTGTGCCGGCACCGCCAGCTTGAACGCTTCCCCGCCCGCTCCTTCGCCCGCTCCCCCGCTCCGCTGTGTCTGGGAGAAGTGTTAGTATGTAAATTCATATCTCCCGCTGGACCGCACTAGCCAATAGGCGCTTGCGGTCCAGCAGCCAATCAACTGGTGGCTGCTGGACCGCGAGCACCTATTGGCTAGCGCGGTCCAGCGGGAGATATTAATTTTACATAGTAGCACTTCTCCCGGACACAGCGGGCGGGGAGCTGGGAGCGGGCAGGCCCGGCGACAGGGGAGGGGGCGCATGCATGCTGCATCTGTCAGCCCCCTGACGGCTCGGGCATTGGGGGGGCTGAGTAGGGTGTACTCCCTCCTACACAATACCGCTCCCACCCTCCCTCCCTCCTACACACTACTGCTCCCACCCTCCCTCCTACACACTACTGCTCCCACCCTCTTTCCCTCCTGCACACCACTGCCCCCACCCTCCCTCCCCCCTGCACACTACTGCTCCCACCCTCCCTCCCTCCTGCACACTACTGCTCCCACCCTCCTGCACACTACTGCTCCCACCCTCCCTCCTGCACACTACTGCTCCCACCCTCCCTCCTGCACACTACTGCTCCCTCCCTCCTGCACACTATTGCTCCCACCCTCCTACACACTACTGCTCCCTCCCTCCTGCATACTACTGCTCCCACCCTCCCTCCCTCCCTCCTGCACACTACTGCTCCCTCCATCCCTGCTGCACACTACTACTGGCGGTGCATTGAAAATAGCAGCCGTCCCCCTTGGCAACGAGCAAATTCAGTCCCCCTTGGCATCGAGCATGAAGCCCCTTGGCATCGAGCATGAAGCCCCTGGCATTGAACATGTAGGTAAGTGGCACTTATATGTCAAATGTGTAATGGGCATTGCGGAGTGTTATATAGTATGTCATGGGCATTGCGGAATGGTATATAGTATGTCATGGGCATTGCGGAGTGTTATATAGTATGTCATGGGCATTGCAGAGTGTTATATAGTATGTCATGGGCATTGTGGAGTGTTATATAGTATGTCATGGGCATTGCGGAGTGTTATATAGTATGCAATGGGCATCATGTGTGGGCGTATGTTTAATTGGAATTACAAAGTTCACTAAAATGTGCAATGGGCATTACAGTGTGTGTGGTATAATATTGGCCGTGCCCGCTTTTCACTGCGCAGGAGCCTCACCTACTACAAATTGGGGGGGGGGGCGGGCGCGAAACATGCCCTTGCTCCGGGCGCCGTGGCACCTAGCTACACCACTGAGTGGGAGGTGTGACTGATAAGCAGGGAGAATGGACAGAGCCAGGGGCAAGGGGCAGTGGGTTGGAACAGTATATTCTTGACACCAGTAGGGGTATCTCTGCTGTGCACTGCTGAGAATCCCCTGCAGTCAGTGCCAGTGCCTTTGGGAGGAACAGGCGTCTGGATCATGAGCTCCAACAGCTCTACCCTTGCTACACCCTAATGTGATTCTGGTAGAATCTGTAGAGACAGCTGAGAGATATGCAGCATTACATCCACACAAAGAGACTCTCTGTAGAGACAGCTGAGAGATATGCAGCATCACATCCACTCAGAGAAACTCTCTGTGGAGACACACACAGAGGCCCTTATTCTGATCGGATCGGTACGGCCCGCATGCGGCCGTACCGCCGATGTTTTTACTCTGCACATGCGCAGAGGTCATTCTGCGCATGTGCAGCCCCCTTCGCCGCAGACGTATTTCGTCCGCCGCAAAGGGGGCGGATAGGGGCGTGAGGGGCTTCATCCCCTCATTTCCCTATGTGTACGCCCCGCGTTTCATGGGCGTTCCCATGCAAACGCGGGGCGTATGCATGGAAATGAGGGCATGACGCAGCTCATGGGGGCGGAAAGCTGACGTCGCCGGATGTCAGCTTTCAGCCCCCATACAAGCTACCACACGGACGATTGTCCGTGTGGTCTCAGCTTGCGGGAGCTGCCGCGGCGTGCGGACCTGCCTTCGATGGTCGACGACCATCGAATGCAGGGGGCAGCTCCCACCATGGTGGAGGCGTACGCCTCCACCATTTTTATGCGGATCGCCAGCCGTCCGTGTACGGACGGCCGTGGCGATCCGTAGGGTGGGCGGGGATTGGTTTGTGCGGCCGGAGCCCCGTGTGCGGCTCTGGCCGCACCAACCAGAATAAGGGCCAGAAAGAGATAGTGCCGGTCGCACTGGAGGGTGTTCTGAATTTTATCACACAAAAAGGACCCCTGTTTTAAAATATTTCCTGTATTGATAATGTATTTTTATTCACTCAGTATTCTTCAAGAGAGGGTGCTACCATCGGACACGGAATATAGACAATTTTAGAAAAAAGACAGACTCTCTGTAGAGACAGCAGCATCACATCCACTCAGAGAGACTCTGGGGCAGATTTATTAAGCTTGGAGAAGAGATAAACTGGAGATAAAGCGGAGAAAAGGTAAAAGGAGATAAAGAACCAGCCAATCAACTCCCAACTGTCTTTTTCAAACACAGCTGATTGGCTGCTGCTTTATCTCCTTTTACCTTTTCTCCGCTTTATCTCCAGTTTATCTCTTCTCCAAGCTTAATAAATCTGCCCCTGTATTCCCAACTGTAGAGACAGCTGAGATGAATTGTATGTACACTTTGGAGGATTAGGGATGTTATGGTAGACTCAGAGGCGTAGGGAGGGCGGAGCCACCGGAGCTCCTGCTCCGGGCGCCGATTGGTGGAATGGCGCCGCCGGCCCGCCCCCCCTCCGTGAAATGATCCCTGCCTGATCACCATACACTAACGGGGGGCAGCGTGTGCCAGCGGCTGCCCCTCCCGGCGCCTGCCTCCTGCCCTGCTGCTGCTGCTGCTCGGTCCGGCTTCCGAGCAGCGCAGCGCAGCAACACTCCAGACTCCTCCCCATGGGCGGAACTAGTAACGCCGGTGCAGACGGTGCACGGAAATGTGGCGGCGGAATGGAATGTTGTACGGGCAGAGGAGGTGTGACGGATCGGATCTCTGTTGTGGATCCGATCCGCAGCACCAAGCCCGTTGACAGGGTGGGGGATGCTCGTCTGCTAGCATCAGCAGGCGCCAGCACACAGGGCCCCCTTCCTCTGACATGTAACAGCGGGGATCGGGCGGTTGTCAGCAATTCAATCCGCAGCAGCAGCTCCAGATCCCCGTGCGCACCCTTGTAAGCAATCCGCGGCAGCAGATCCCATGCAAGGTGCACGTGCACCCACAACAGCATCTGAGGCTGATGCTGACGTGGGTGCGCACGGGGATCTGGAGCTGCTGCTGCGGATTGAAATGCTGAGAGCCGCCCGATCCCCGCCGATACATGTCAGAGGAAGGGAGCCCTGTGTGCTGGCGCCTGCTGATGCTAGGAGAGGAGTCCGGGCATATGCAGGCTCTGTGCTCCCATGCTGCATCCTCCCTGCTCCTCCAGCTGCGGGGTTGAGGGTCTCCTTTCACTCGCACTACCTGTGTAATCACTCTGGGTGCTGGAGCTATTTCTGATGGTGACTGGCTGCTGTGTCAGTGAAAATACAGCAGCGAATTGACATGGTCTGTCTGGTGCTATTTGTGAGTATGTATATATAAAGTATATAAAGGGGGTGGGGGCTGGCAGACATTTTAATTAGAGAACATGGGGGCTGTTATTAATAATACTATGGGGGAGGGGGCTCTTAATATTAATACAATTACAACGTGGGGGCTGTTGATTATACTACAGGGAGGGGGCTGATATACCTTGTATAATAATTATACTACAGGGAGGGGACCAGGGCCTGATAAAATATTAGGATGATCAGGCAGGCTGCAGCCTAGAGCGCTGGGTCCTGGGGGAGGAGCAGCACATGGCCACTCACTGCCCATTGCCATGGCTCAAACCAGCACCGACAGACATTTGAAATATGGCTCCTGCCCACCAGCCTATCAGAGCTCACGGACCGGAAGCTGCAGTTAGCGGATCTCTGCCGGACCGTCTGCTCCAATGCGCCATATTTCAAATGTCCATCAGCAATTGTATGAGCGTGAGCCAGTGTCTTATACAGCACAGCAGATTCCGTTACAGCGTCTTATATAGAGCAGCAGATTCCGTTACAGTGTCTTATATAGCGCAGCAGATTCCGTTACAGTGTCTTATACAGCACAGCAGATTCCTTTACAGTGTCTTATATAGCGCAGCAGATTCCGTTACAGTGTCTTATATAGCGCAGCAGATTCCGTTACAGTGTGTTATATAGCGCAGCAGATTCCGTTACAGTGTCTTATATAGCGCAGCAGATTCCGTTACAGTGTCTTATATAGCGCAGCAGATTCCGTTACAGCGTCTTATATAGCGCAGCAGATTCCGTTACAGCGTCTTATATAGCGCAGCAGATTCCTTTACAGTGTCTTATATAGCGCAGCAGATTCCGTTACAGTGTCTTATATAGCGCAGCAGATTCCGTTACAGTGTGTTATATAGCGCAGCAGATTCCGTTACAGTGTCTTATATAGCGCAGCAGATTCCGTTACAGTGTCTTATATAGCGCAGCAGATTCCTTTACAGTGTCTTATATAGCGCAGAAGATTCCGTTACAGTGTCTTATATAGCGCAGCAGATTCCGTTACAGCGTCTTATATAGCGCAGCAGATTCCGTTACAGCTTCTTATATAGCGCAGCAGATTCCTTTACAGCGTCTTATATAGCGCAGCAGATTCCGTTACAGTGTCTTATATAGCTCAGCAGATTCCGTTACAGTGTCTTATATAGCTCAGCAGATTCTGTTACAGTGTCTTATATAGCGCAGCAGATTCCGTTACAGTGTCTTATATAGCGCAGCAGATTCCGTTACAGTGTCTTATATAGCGCAGCAGATTCCGTTACAGCGTCTTATATAGCGCAGCAGATTGCGTTACAGCGTCTTATATAGCGCAGCAGATTCCGTTAGTGTCTTATACAGCACAGCAGATTCCATTACAGTGTCTTATATAGCGCAGCAGATTCTGTTACAGTGTCTTATATAGCGCAGCAGATTGCGTTACAGCGTCTTATATAGCGCAGCAGATTCCGTTAGTGTCTTATACAGCACAGCAGATTCCATTACAGTGTCTTATATAGCGCAGCAGATTCCGTTACAGCGTCTTATATAGCGCAGCAGATTCCGTTACAGCGTCTTATATAGCGCAGCAGATTCCGTTACAGCGTCTTATATAGCGCAGCAGATTCCTTTACAGCGTCTTATATAGCGCAGCAGATTCCGTTACAGTGTCTTATATAGCTCAGCAGATTCCGTTACAGTGTCTTATATAGCTCAGCAGATTCTGTTACAGTGTCTTATATAGCGCAGCAGATTCCGTTATAGTGTCTTATATAGCGCAGCAGATTCCGTTACAGTGTCTTATATAGCGCAGCAGATTCCGTTACAGTGTCTTATATAGCGCAGCAGATTGCGTTACAGCGTCTTATATAGCGCAGCAGATTGCGTTACAGCGTCTTATATAGCGCAGCAGATTCCGTTAGTGTCTTATACAGCACAGCAGATTCCATTACAGTGTCTTATATAGCGCAGCAGATTCTGTTACAGTGTCTTATATAGCGCAGCAGATTGCGTTACAGCGTCTTATATAGCGCAGCAGATTCCGTTAGTGTCTTATACAGCACAGCAGATTCCGTTACAGTGTCTTATACAGCACAGCAGATTCCTTTACAGTGTCTTATATAGCGCAGCAGATTCCGTTACAGCGTCTTATATAGCGCAGAAGATTCCATTACAGTGTCTTATATAGTGCAGCAGATTGCGTTACAGCGTCTTATATAGCGCAGCAGATTCCGTTACAGCGTCTTATATAGTGGAGCAGATTGCGTTACAGTGTCTTATATACAGTATTTCAAATGTAACATCCCAACACAAGTTAGCCACGCCCCCAATTCATTACCGGGAGGAGGGGGGGCGCGAAATATGCCCTTGCTCCGGGCACCATGGCACCTAGCTACACCGCTGGGTAGACTGAGCAAGAACTGTACAATAGAATAGCCAATCTCCTTTACACAGTGACTATGCCAACTCTGACAATACCTTATCAGCAGGGTTTAAAGTGGTCATGCAGATTTGGGGGAACTCATTTCTCTATGCCACCTAATTACCCACCCTCCCCTCCCCCAATTAGGCAGAGACAGGGCCAGTGGTAAGGTTTTTGTGCAAATTAGAATGCTTTTCTGTGAGAATTACTGTGCAGGGCCAATGTGGAGGTAAAAATGTTCCACCTCCTCATTAGAGGTGGTGGAACTCAGTTCCACCTTGTTCCCCCTCACTTTAACCCCTGCTTATCAGTGGTCCATGTCTCACCTGTCGCCAATTTGACAACATGAAGCTACTTTCATTATAATTGAGAGAACGCTTTATGGCTTCAATCACCCCTATTGCTGTTATGTACAGAACATTGTAGAGGCCTTATTCAGACCTATTCGCTAGGCTTTGTATACTCGCAGCCTAATGAACAGGTCAGTGCCACCGCTCCCTCGCCGCTTGCGCCGCCTGCATTCTCTCGCTAGCATGCACGAGAACATATCCCCTCACATGTGGACAAAGGGGAGAGAAATCATTTGATGGCTGGTGCTGGAGGGTGCTGGAGGGTGCTGAAGTCATGTGACGTGAGCTGCCCACCGCGTCCTGCCTGTATTCCCAGGGGAATGCCCAGATATTTCATGGGGGCACCCATAAAATGCTAGGCATTCCCCTGCACCAGCTCCCTGTCCTCCCATTTCCCTCTCATGCCCATGCAAATTCCTCAGCAAGTGTAATACTCGCTGAAGGTGGTCACACATGGGGTATGCACATGTGCACATTCTGCCATATTTATGCGCAGGCCCTAGATCCCAAAACTTTACTTTTGGCAATATTTTTTTAAGCAAAATGTTGTCATGTCTTGGATACAGTTACATAGTTCTGAGCTACTGTACACATTATATAACATCAGCAGAGGCTTTGTCTATGGGGATAGCCTATAAATCATGTACATGCAAATTAAAATCCAATGAACTATGCTGCTAAATGATGGATAAACAGTTTCTCTGCAGTCAATATTTTTATTCCACTGGATGATTCAATAATCAACTATAGAGTTCTCAGTGTGATCTGGTGATTAACAGTTATGCAATCATCAGCTGCACAGAGCTTAAGTACTTGTCATAGAGGAAACTTTTTAAATAATGCACTCATTGTAAAAAGTATCATGTATCCAAAAAAACATATGCAAATTCTACGCCTCAGCATTTCAAATAGAATAACTGAGACACAAGAATTTATTATCTGTTCCTTGAGCTCTGAAGTATGTACAAGATTGGTAGAAATATAAAGACATTACTGTACACAAAAGACAAACTCCAGAAAGTCCTTAAAATATCAATATACAGTACCAGGGCCGTCTATTCATATGGGCTTAATGGGCACTTTCCCAGGGGTGCCAGGTGTATAAGGGCCCTATTCTGATAGCTGAGGATCCCCTTCTTCCACGGATACCAGAATTCTGAAAATCGGCCCTGGGGAACTGGAGATATCCAACTGCAAAGCGGCATTCCACATCCGACCTGTTAATTTCAAATGTCCAGTCATATTTCTCAGGTTCTCTCTGACTTAAAGTTTTTCTGAGAGTATATTCCAAAATCTGGGACTTTCCCCTTTCTGCCAACACTAGCCGCTTGTCTCTGTCTTGCCCAGCCGGTCCCTGCTCCAGCTCCAAACGTTTGGTGTACAGTTTTATATTTTTGTCAATGGATTGCTCTGGCTCCTGATCTCTGATCTCCAAGTTCCCAGCACCTCCTGAAAGTTGGGACTCTAGGTTTTTATACTATTGAAGGCTAAGAAATCTATTTCCAGATAATGGTGATATCTGCTATCAAACAAGCTGCCCTTCCACCAGAAAATGACGAATATTAGGCACACTCTATTATCCAACCCTCCACTGCATATAAAACACCCCCTACCTCCATGGAAGTAAGTTACACCTTCATTCAGCTCAGTGTCTCCTTCCACACATTAGTGTTCACCCTCCCACCACCTGTGCAGTAAAGGAGTAATTAGCAGAAGTTACTGCTCCAGGTCCTACATGTTGAATGGAATATAGAGCACCCCCTGCCACCAATGGGACATCAAAGCTGCTGCTGATAGCACCCCCCACCCCTAGGAGGGGAGAATGGGTAAGGGCCCCAGTGCATTGCTTTGCCCAGGGGCCCACACTGCTGTTAAGATGGCCCTGTACAGTACTGAACGTATAATGTGATTTACAGTATTTAGAACACTTTTACAGTATGTAACAATGGTCAAGAAAGGTCCCAGGTTTAACGTTCAACGGGGAACAAAACAAGGCAAGATGAGCAGTGCTGTAGTGAAATAAAAAATAAAAATGGCCAATTGGTTGATCTATTACAAAGATTTAATAGCTAATATATGCTAAAAGGTGAATACCACCAGCAATGTTAAAAGTGGATGTTGTATGATATTAATCAATCAATACACAATGCAAAATAAAATGTTCACAATTCCTCAGCAACCATGGAAGCTCTGAAGTGATGGACAGTCCTGGATTTCTATGCCCAAGGGGAAAAGCTTATTTCCCAGGAATTAGTCCAGGGGGAGAACCACTGTGGTGTGGCTGTGGGGCAGGAGTGGCACAAGATGGCACAAATAACCAACTCCCTCCACAGCGTTTGTTGGAATGAAGTGTTGTCCTCAACCTCCTGGTCTGGCAATAAAGAGGAATTTGTATCCAAAGTTGGAAAATTGGAGTAGAGAGTCCAAATGGAGATCTCCAGATTTGTATTCCAGGACCAAATGGTTGGGAGGATGTAGCAAAAGGGTCTTGCTTACGCGTTTCGCTACACCTGGTAGCTTTACTAAAGGATAACCCTTGCATAGGTCTGGCTGGCTATATATACCTGTATTACATGGGTCATGTGACCAATCAAACCTAATTAGACCAACCAATCGATTGAACTACATAATAAAATAGCGCTTGAGTAGGAGGCAAAAAAGTAGATTAAATACCAATAATTACCCGGTTGTTAGATTAAAACTTTTCTCCATGTGCCGCGAATACTGTTTAGGATTCGCTGCACATTCGCAGGGTTCTGGAGGGCTGCAGCATTCACTGCCAGCCCTCCCTGTCACCGTATTCAATGCCGCAGGGGCTCGCTGCCCCTGCTGGCGAATTTTAACTCCTGCGGCGAATGCGCAAGGAGCCGGGGGACGGAGGCAGGCAGGGAGATGTAAGTCTCCCTGCCTGCCCCAGAATTTGTGGGGGAGGGCTCCCGGGGCACAGGCAGCAGAGGCTTCCCCCCGGGAATGCTGGCACGGGACAGGGGTAGGGAGCCGCTCATCTGGTCCCGCACGTAAAAAGCCTGGACCAGAGTGAAGTGAATATATGAATATCTATTGAGTGGCTCCCGGCCCCCTGCTGGCGAATGTGATCAATCCATGTGATGGAGATCCCTGAAGGTAGAGATTTTCTATGAGCAGGGGCGGATCCAGGATAAAATGACAGGGGGGGCACCATGATAAAAGAGGGTTTAGGTGGGGGAGGGGCAGTGTTAGTGGTGCCAGTGTACATGCTAAGAGAGCGGAAGAGAGAGGGTGGGAATGGGACTAAAAATAGGCCGTGGCAGTTAAAGTACGCAGGCCCACCATGGCGACAAAAGTGAAGGATGCAATTGTGCGCGCGCCAAAGGTGCGCTCCAGAAAAGGGTGTGTGGCCACTCAACAGGGGGCGTGTCCTGGAGTGTAGTGTACAACACCATATACAACTTCTACACATTATGCAACAAAATACTACACCCCATTATACTTGCCCCTTACACATGATGCCAAATGGAATGAGCCAAAATTCACATAATGCCACACGGATTGAGCCAGAATTTACATAATGCCACACGGATTGAGCCAAAATCCAAATAGTGCCACATGGATTGAGCCAGAATTCACAATACGCTTCATAAACAGGGACATTGTGCGCCAAAGGCGCGCATTAAACATTTACACCATAATGTCCGTTACACGTTAAGTTACACGCCATTATGTCCATTATGTATTATGCCAAACACCATAATGCATATTAAAAATTATGCTACATAAGTGCTGCTTATCAACATGCTCATTGCCAAGGGTTCCATGCTCATTGCCAGAGGTTACATGCTTGTTGCCATGTGGGATTACATGCTCATTGCCAAGGGGGAATACATGCTCGCGGTAAACGGGGACAGCTGCCGCCAGGCAGAAGTGATAGCCACTGTCAGTCTGCGCCTGGCTGTATTCAGAGCACTGCAGGTCCCGGCTATTTGAAAAAATACCCCTTTCACACCAGAAAATGCATTCCCAGGTTGGCCCCTTTTACACCAGCCTAGTCCCTGCATTTTCTGGTGTGAGGGGGAGAGAAAACCACCCATTCCCCCCTTTAACCAGTTATCTAATTTAACCGGCTATATCTTCGGAACCAACTGACCCATTTACATGAGACAAATATCATATTGAAGAACTTTTGAGTGGGCTTTGAATGATTTTGGTCCAGTGAAACTGGAACGTTTGGTTCCAGAGTAATCTGCCCTCAAAGAACATGAACAGCCATGAAATTACATTTCAAAAATAAAAAAATTGGTTCACATGCAATATCTCTGAAACCGATTGACCGATATGGACCAGCCTGATATCATATTGAAGGCCCAGCGATTTGGAATGGAATGAGATCAACCACAAGCTTCTGCGATGCCAGGGGGGGAACTGTCAGCTGCCAGAACCGGGTGGGGGATCGGAATTGACGGGTCCCATATTATCCTATGGGGAAAAAAAACGTTACAGCTTTGCCAGGCGATATCTCCGGTTCCCGGGAGGCTAGAGACACGGGGCTGGGCTCGTTGGAAAGCCCTGGTCCTCAGCTACAAAATTAATGACAGGGGGGGCACGTGCCCGGGTGCCCCCCCCCTGAATCCGCCACTGTCTATGAGTGAATGTTGTTCTGATGATGGCACATATTAGAGATAGGCAAATGTGTCTGGTCTGAGTTTTATGGTGGAATATCAAATTTATCCCAATTGTTTCAGATCTCAGGGGAAAAGTGAAATGGTGCAATATAGAAATATAATTGAATATGCTTTTAATAATGTGAAATTTGCAGGGCTGCGTGTCATTTTAAGCCCGCCGGCCCCCCCACCAGGCAAATTCACCCACATGGCTGCGAATGGATGTTTTGCCTATGGGGCCAAACCCACATCATTCAATGGCCGACGACCATTGAATGACGTGGAAGGTACATGGAAAATGAAAACACTCTCAGGTGTCTTAGCTTTGCATGTGTCCTGGAGAGGAACATGGCGGTGATGTCAGCTGCCCACCCCCGGCACCCACGTCACTGGGTCATTACCATGGGAATGTCCAGTGTTTTCATAGGAACACCAACAAATTGCTGGACATTTCCATTGGCGCGACTACACGCCACCGAGCACTCGGCGAACACTCTGTTCCGCATGGTCGCTCGCAACCGGTGCTTGCACATGTGCAGAAATGTGCAATAAGGAAACATCGCTCACCGTTGCGAATTTGCAATAGTGCACATGGACCATAATAAGATCCAGTATGGATATAATTGTGTTATTTGAATAATATATAAATTTCTAAATGATGTCAAAGTTGTAATTGGATTAGCTTTATAAAATATTAAATGAATGACACTAAAATGCGTTTTAGAAAGTGCGAATGATTTGGCCCCCACACCCAAAGCTGTGAATGGATGTTTATACAAAACATCCATTCACAGCAGTGTGGGGGACTCAACGAGCCGAGCTGAATAAGGTCCTAGGTGTATGAATAAGGTCCTAGGTGTATGTATGATCTGTTCCTAAATAGGTTACACTATTATATTACAGAGAAGTAAAGAGGTGTGCTTTTCACACAGGAACTAATCACACAGCTTTTCTGTGATAATATATTTTTTGGAACAATTTTACTCTTGGGTGCAACTGAGAAAAGGTTCAGAACATTACATCAAACGTTCATATATATTTACAACAGCTTGAAATTCATAAGGGAAAGAATACATGTTTTTGTACATTTATTTAACTACAGACTCATCTGGGAAAAATACTTCCCATTGACTGAAAGAGCTTCTCTGTAAACATCATAGACCAGGCATAGCCAAACTGTTGCGCTTCAGCTGTTGTGAAACTACACATTCCAGCATGCCTTGCCTTAGTTTTAGTATTCCGTAATAGCAAACCTGTGGGAAGGCATGATGGGACTTGTAGTTTCACAACAACTGGAGGGCCATAGTTTGGCTATGCCTGGCATAGGCAATTAATAGTAATAGTAATTGTACATTACAATGAGCATGTTATAATGATAAACACTTGCACTTTTTGTAAAAAAAAAAACGGTTCTACAGCAAAACGATTTACTTATAGTTAATAACAAATGCAATGTAAACACAATAAAAGTGTCTCATCAATAACCTTTATAATCTCAAGGCAATCACATATGGATACCTTTGACTTTGGGGCCAAATAAACAAAGCACAGTACATTGGAGCTCAGTGGTGCACTCGCCAGAGATGATGGGGTACTTTTGTTAATTGTAAGAGGTTCTGAAGTTGAAGTATTATTTAAGTACTGGACACTGTACAACTTTGTGCATCTATCCTTTGAGATGGGTTAAGGTGGCCATACATCAGAAAGATATTGTACCCAATCATACAATCTCAACTGATTGTAAGATGGATTGTATGCAGATTGTGTGCACATCTTATGTACATAATCATACAATCAATCAGCAGATGGATTGTATGACTGATTGTAAGATGGATTGTATGCAGATTGTGTGCACATCTTGTGTACACAATCATGCAGTAGATGGATTGTATGATTGATTGTATGATCGATTGTGTGTAGATTGTGTGTCCAAAAACCACCAAGGACTGCCGGGGATTTCAAGGGAAATTGTACACAATCATGAGCGCAATCGATCTTAAGATCGATCTTTCTGATGTATGGCCAGCTTTACTCTATAATCTGCTGGGATGTAACTCCTTAATAGTACATCCCCTTTCTGCTGTCCTGGTTAGTGATGCAAAGCTTAAACTGTTTAGCCCAGCTAAATAATCTCTCTATCGCTATTGTAGTTCTTCTCTATGGGTGGCTTATGAGGTGTGTAAGGCAGAAATACCAGCCTGGACCACAGCATTAGCATAAGTTTTAAACTGGCAGCTGGGGACCAAATACTGTAAGTGCCTGTGTTATCTCCAGCAGCAATGTTCATAAACAAATCAAATACATCTCCTTACCACCCAGCAAATGTCCATCACTGTGAAAGCACCACCTCAGTAGCACCTCCGCTATGGCTCTCTATTAGAAAGCATCCCAATCTGACCAAGCCCCCAATCTCCATAATTGGCAGGTCACTGTAAAGGACTTGGGGAGTGAGCTGTAAGCAGCAACTGACGGTGTACTGCTCCGCCTGCTGGTCACCTCACGGGACCAGGGAATCACTGGGTTTTCATATAGGCCTGACAAACAGCATTCTAATGTATAGCCGGCCTTAATAGTATAGAATAGAATCAACTTTATTGGCCAGGTATGCTTGCGCACACTAGGATTTTTTTGTGGATTACAGTGCAGCATCAAACAGGGGTAAGGGGGGGAGACATTAAATTAGGCATCATACAATAAGGTTGACATTATGAACTGTACCTTGAGGATAGCATGTTGCATGTGCTAGAGCAGGGGTCAGGGAACTTTTTGTTACCTTTTATCCCAAAATATATTTAGATATGCCAATGTTAACTCCTTGATTTGAAAGGAAGGAAATCATATAATTGTAATCCACACTGTACTCCCAGAAATGTATGTTATATCCTGCTAGTACGGGACACAGCTTGGCAGCAATTGATGATGATTATGATTACCATGTAATCAAAATTTGTACCACACGCAGCCATACAAGGTAATCATCATCATCAATGGCTGCCATGCTGTGTGTAGTATAGCCTTTGATAATGTGACATCCAGGCAACTATTAGTGTCAATAGTACAAGATGATATACAGTAGTGACAATTTTTTTTCCCTAGACTAGAAATTGGTATACAGTATCTTGACAGGATCCTATAACCAGGCAAAGAAACACTGGTGCCATAGCGGCAGTACAGACTGTGCAATGCCGAGGTGGCACAGCAACTAGCTGACTCTACTGAAGAAGTGGGCAGACTTGAAGGCGGGGCCAGGGGCATCACGCAGGGAAGCGTGTTATACACAAGAGCCTGAGCACCGCACTGCGTCGGTTCCTTGTACACTACTGTAACACACATAGCTGGGTATGCATATACTGTAGAATCTATGTATACTGTAGATTATATATGCAATTAAATGAAATTCCTGGGGTAATGGACGGTTGCACTGCCGACACACAGCCGGGCATGCTTATTTTTCAACATTCACATCAGTTCCTGCCCCAGTGAGTTTACAATGTATATTCCCTACCACATGTAAACGCGCACACAAATACATTCTAGGGTTAATTTGTTGGGAGCCAATTAGCCTGCCAGTATATTTTTGGATTGTGTTAGGAAAGCAGAGTACCCAGAGGAAACCCACGCAAGTATGGGGAGAATATACAAACTCCACACAGTTAGGGCCATGGTGAGAATCGAACCCATGACCTCAATGCTGTGAGGTAGTAATGCTAACCATTACACCGTCCGTACTGCCCTATAGATTCATATGCATGCCCGGCTGTGTCTTGGCAGCGCATTTGTCCATTACCCCCAGGAATTATTTTTTTTGCCCCATTTGGGGTAATTTACCCCTGTTCCCTGACCACTTTGCTAGAGGATCTTGCTGTTCTATGGGAAAATCATTTTCTGTAACAATAAGTGTGGGTTACTCGTAATCAATTAGAATGGAATTCATACTACTCAACATGACCTCCCCTTGCAATTTGTGATTATCTCTTTAATAGTGTGACAGGACTGTAATGACCTATAGAAATGAACCCTGCAGAAACTCTTCATTTTTAATTACATAGCCCTTTATGTGCTACTTTTTATTTTTCTTTTTCTTTTTTTCTTTTTTTTATCTAGTGCATCAAAAAGTATTTGCAGAAAATCTTTTAATTCTAGGAAAATCTAATTGAGGAATTGAAATTGAAAAAATAAAATACATCTATTCATTTTCAATTTAATTTTTAATGATAATAATAATATTAATAATAATAATAATAACACTAATAATAATAATAATAATAATAATAATAATAAGAATAATAATAATACTCATTAACATCATCGTAATGTGCTGCCTAGAGCGAAACAAATATAATAATTGTGGCAATAATAAATTTATGTATCTGCCAAAGATATATTTTCTTTGTTAATCTTTGCTTCAATCTAGCAAGAATTGTGACACCTTAAATATTTATTATTCATTAAAATGTGCCATGACACATCTGCTAACTGCAATTTGAGAAACAATGAATAGTGATTAAAGCACAATTTGAAGAAATTGACTATTATAGTCAGTTATTACTTTTCATACCGATGAGTAATAGAAAACCATTATTCAACAAGCGATTGAATTTGTTACAGGAACATTGACTAATTTGTTGAAATCATCTCCAGTCACAATCTCCCATGCCTTTTAAATATTCTTCTAATAAGAAAGCTCAATGTTCTCAACGACCTCTCTGGCAAAAAAAAAAAAAATATGCAAGATTTCTGAGCATATTGGTGAGAAACGAATCCATTCAACAACAGATGACTATTTCCTTTTTATGACACCATTTTATTACATTTCTGAGACTGCAGCAAAATGGTAACCATCATTTAAATTTTATAGTGAAGAGATTAGCATGAACGCAATCTGCTGTCCTAAGTGTTATCAGACACTTACTGCTTTTAATGTCCTATGGGTAGGAAAACTTTATTGTAAATGGTGAAAATAAACAAGAAGCTTGAGTTCGTGAAATTGTTCTAGATGTTATAGTATTAATATGTGTTGCAGGAGATGTGTGCTACGTTTCTGCTAATGGAGCGAAGTTCCTGAATATTTTATCCATTTTCGAAATATTTATAGCTACATAAAGCAGTGGAACAATGAATGCATTGTAGTCAAATACCATTAATAATTACTATAGTTGTAAATAGGATTTAATTGTCCTGGTTCTGTTTTGCCAATATTCGTTCTAGAAAAACTGGATGAGTTATACAGGTATATTTTCTAATACTGGAATAACCCTTTCACACCGCTGCTATAACATGGTATATTGCTGTTTTTTAAATGTTTGAAAACGGTTCTAGCTGCAGTGGGAAAGGGTCAGAGTGAATTTACCGTTTCAAAGCCTTGCAGTGTGGACGCCTCAGACCCGGTATTTTGAAAACATGGCTGTCTCCCTGCCTGATGACACTATCCGGAAGCAGGAAACCAGACAAATAGCATTGGAAGTAGTGGAGAAGCTTTGCTGGCATATTTCTACACTACAGATCATATAGTTAAAGCAACATGGACTGATGAGGAGGGTAGGGAGATGCTTAGAATAAGAGGAGAGGCAGACACTGGCACTGTAAAGGATTCTCTAATATATATATATATATATATATATATATATATATATATATATATATATATATATATATATATATATATATATATAAAGACATTTGCAATTGGTCCAGTACATAATCATCAACAAACAGGCTTATTTTTAGCTATATTACATAAACGTGAGCCATAAAAGTCCATTACAAATGACATCCACTGTTTTCTATGGGTGAAACTGGTTCAGTGTGAAAGTTACCAACCCGGTAATAAATCGGTTATATACCGGTTACAACTGGGGATGTGAAAGGGGTTTAACTTGCTCAGACCCATTTTAAGAAACGGTTTCAAATACCGGGTCTAAGCAGGTTTTGCGATGTGAAAGCAGTATAATATATATATATATTTTTTTATATATAATTCCTATGTTACTTACTGCATTCAGGGATGCACTGAAAGGAGACCTGGCTGGAAATGGCTTGATAACTGGACTGAAACCAGAGAGGAGACTGGGCAGGAACCAGAGACATAACTGGAACTGGTTTGGTAAACAGACTGGACTCATTGGCATAATGATGGAGATTTGCTAATATTGAGTGCCTTTTCATGCCCTTGATTGGTCCAGGGGTGTTTGTGCAAACTATAAAATGCATATTCCATCCCATACTTTACAAAGGGATAGCACTGAAGGTGCACTTTGCAAAAAAATTAATTTGGTCAAACAAAGAAAATGCATGGTACCCACAATTCAAATTACACCACACAATAGCACAAACTTATTTACATTACACAGCACATAGTACCTATTTTTCATATTACACCACATCAAAATGTAACTTACTTCAGGTGACTTCTCCCATGTGTGCACAGACAGTTATCTCAGCAGCCTCTTTGTTTTGTAGAGCTGCAGTCTGTTGAGTCCAGCCCCACCCCACTACCTCACCCACCACCATCCTGCTCCTATGCAGCAGAGAGCTTCACTCTGCTGGTGTCACCACTTGTCATATATTCTGACAGTTGCAGTGGCAGCTGGCAGCAAAACCAGGGTAGCAGAGTGTTAGGAGTCATCAGTTATGACTCCTATCTGCCTTGCCTTTAAAGGGATTATTTCAGCTTGTGTTTGTATTTACTCTCTGGTGGCCTCCAGTGGTAGGTCTGTGTCATAGCAGCTCAGTCCTCTGTGGTAATTATGCACAAGTCTGACCTAATCAGCGATGTTGTCCTGGATGCTGCACAGCTGCCATAATTACCTGAGGCCCTCATAAGGCAGCCTCACCTGCTCAGCCCTGCCAGTCATAGCCTTCAGTTCCAAGCCGTGTGCAAGTCTCACAGTCTGAGCTTATGGTCCTAGCTGTGTCTGATCTCTAGAGTCTGTCCTGGTTCCTGGATATCCTGCTATCAGTCCCGTCTGGTCCTGTGCCCTCAGGTCCCCTCAGCGTGCTCCAGTCTGCTTGCAGCTAAGTCAGGGGTTACCCTGCTGTATCCTTGTGAGCTTGATATATTTCTTTATTTGTCACCCCTGTGCATTGTTGTGCCCACACTGTGTGTTATCCCATCCTACTCACCAGTGTGTCCAATGTTAGTTGTGTGTCATTTTTGAGTATTGTTACTCCCCGGGGGCTTCTGGGGTTCCCCAGCCTGTGGGGAGATCAGTGGCCTGCTCTTCCTGGGGTTAGTTAAAAATCCTCTTGCCTTCTAGTCAGTCTCCACAGATACGTTGTCCCACCGCAAAACCTGCCTGTAACGGAGTCTGGGCGGACCTAATTCGCCCTTACAGCCGGGATGGGTACAGGAGAAGACTAGCCCTGCACGGATCTGTGGACACTGGGCCAGGGCAACAGAGTTAGAGAGCAGGGCCACTGACACTCCCCTAACACAGAGGAGGAAGATGATTCTAGTTCCATCAGACCCTCGCTGAGCAGATTGTGCTGGCTCTGGGTATCACAGACAACAAAATGCCTAGAATGTATTTCATAATGTACCATACTTGTAGATGTTTGCGTAAATGATACATAAAAACTCTGAGCAGTATTAGCAATCTTTAGTATAATGCATGAAACACAGCTTAATCCTTTCTTTATGCGACACTCAGAAATAAGCATGTTCTTGCATTGAAAAGGTTTTGTTATAGCTACTGTTGATACTTGCTGCTATAAATTATTAAAAGGTTTTAGATCAACAATATCTATGGTGTTGAGAATACTTTTGTGTTGATTTGCTTGTTTACAATTTTCCTCTCAGTATGCGGTGGAGCTAGCCGGCTCTGTCGGGAAGTATTATCAGATGAAAATGAAGATTTAAAAGGACATTATTTTCTTGAGACATTTATGCGGTTTGGAAAAACTGTTTCTCATTCACCTCTAGATTTTTTCCTATATACTTTATATGTTATACTTTTTACTTTGAAGGTTATAACATCAATACTGTATGAAATCAAGTCATTATCACTATTATTTCACACTGGAGCATTATTATTACAAAAATGACAATAAAAATAAAGAATAATACATAGCATCCTCATGATGTGTCAGTCAAGACCAAAGCACGCCAAGGGCCTAATTCAGACCTGATCGCAGTACAAAATATGTTCTCAAAGTAGACAAAACCATGTGCACTGCAGGTAGGGTTGCCACCTCACTCATCACTGATTCCTGGATATTCCCCCCCCCCCCGGCCCCCAAAGTAATGCGCGCGCGCTCCCGGGGAAAATGGGTGTGGCCTTGTAAGGTGCGTGTGGCCTGTTCAGAAAAGATATATATATATATATATATATATATATATATATAAACAATAAAAAAAGGTCAAAACGAAGTCCTCTCTAGTGTTATGCTGCCTTCCTTATCCTGAAAAGGGCTATTCCCTTTAGCCCTGATAGGAAATTGTGAACAAGGGATTTTAGGGTAAGGGGTATGGCGCTACACTTGATCAATCATAGATTTCGATAGTGTTGCTACTTATCTTATTGCATTGGTGATGTTCCGTTTCTTCCTGTTTGTTTTCTCTCTATGCCGATGTTCCGCTCACAGATTTTATATAGAGAAAAAAACAAGGAGAAATGGAGAGGTGTTTTAGCGGGAGGGGGTTTCCATGAGGTTCCCTAGAAAGGAAAATGTGTCCCAGTATTTCAATATTCCTACCTCACTTACATAGACATGTAGTGAGGGTAAGCATATCTGGGTTTCTTTAATTGATGGATAATCAATTTCTCTATAAAGGAGAAAAAGAACTCTCACGTGTAAGTGAGGTACGCTTCCATGGAGAAAAATGCCTTGGTATGGTTGGATTATGACAGACAAACACACACACGTTTCCCCCCAAAAAAGCTGGCTTTCTCTTAATCAAAAATTCCTATATGGGCCCTTATTCTGATTCGGTCGGTACGGCCCGCGTGCGGCCGTACCGCCGATGTTTGGACTCTGCACATGCGCAGAGGTCAATCTGCGCATGTGCAGCCCCCTTCGCCGCAGACGTATTTCGTCCGCCGCAAAGGGGGCGTATAGGGGCGTGAGAGGCTTCATGCCCTCATTTCCCTATGTGTACGCCCCGCGTTTCATGGGCGTTCCCATGCAAACGCGGGGCGTATGCATGGTAATGAGGGCATGACGCCCTCATTACCATGACATGGGGGCGGAAAGCTGACGTCGCCGGATGTCAGCTTTCAGCCCCCATACAAGCTACCACACGGACGATTGTCCGTGTGGTCTTAGCTTGCGGGAGCTGCCGCGGCGTGCGGGCCTGCCTTCGATGGTCGACGACCATCGAATGCAGGGGGCAGCTCCCACCATGGTGGAGGCGTAGCCTCCACCATTTTAATGCGGATCGCCAGCCGTCCGTGTACGGACGGCCGTGGCGATCCGTCTGGTGGGCGGCCCTTGGTTTGTGCGGTCGGAGCCCCGTGTGCGGCTCTGACCGCACCAACCAGAATAAGGGCCATGGTGTGACACAGCAGTGGGCAAACACAGCAAAGAGTGAGTTCAAGCCCTTACAAGGGCTGCTGCGGCATCTCACTGTTTGAGCACACAATCAAAATATATTAGTATGAAAAATAACAAAAGAGTGCAATCATCTGCCTGCGCACCGCTAGCCGGCATGCGCATCTCAGATTAGCTTCCTCAGGGCCCTGAGGCTCGAACAGTGAGATGCCACAGCAGCCCTTGTAAGGGCTTGAACTCACTCTTAGCTGTGTTTGCCCACTACTGTGTCACACCATATAGGAGTTACCTATATAGATGATCACTGGAGCAATCCACGGGAGCTGTGTAGAGATACACCCGGGTGTGTATAATTATCACAGCCAGGTTATCTGTATATGCATGTATATGTGGAGGTCCTTCACCCCACACCGCTCCACTCACTATCTTTTATCAGGCACCATGCTCAATAATCTGACATAAGTGACCACTGTTAAGCACTATATTAACAAATACAGTTGGTAACTCCATTGAAAGGATCCTCATTGGAGTATCGCCATATATCACGTTTTAACACGACACACACTGGTAATATCTTCCACACATGGAGTAACCATTCAAAGAGGTTATTTAACCCACTCCAATTGAATTACTTAATCGAATAACTGGCCAGACATATTACTTATATTGCCTAGGCCAGACACACACTGTTCGATTCTGACACAATTGATATTGACATAACTGAGTGCCCCACCTGCTTGCCACCTTAATTTTAAATGTGTGAACCCCACCTATGTCTGTCTATACCTGTTTTTTATATTTTTTGCAGTTCTTAAAATAATGTAATAAAAGTTAAATTTAATATTTTTGATGGTGCACCAAAACAGGACATATCTTTCTCTTTACCAAGTTGCCTCTGAATATGTAGCTTTACATTCTAAACCAGACCATACCTGCATCCAACATTTCCAAACTGTTGAATCAAAAAAGAATATGATTTATCATCTATATACTGTATGTCTGGTGTCTGATTGTGTGTCTCCGAAACACCTATTAGCAGTGAGTGAAACTACTACTATTTACAGCAGAGGTTCTCCCGAACCCAGAGAGAACTATAGGTGCCCATACACGTTGAGATATGGGGCTGTACTTTTTGTGCTTTAAAATGTGCTGTGCGAGTCTGGCACTTGTAGGGGGATGCGATGCGATCCCCCTACATGTGCGGGTGCGATGCAATGCGATCCAATTTTTTTTTTATTTAAAGTTGATAGCTACTAATGGACATCGCATCGCATGTACTCCTGTACTGATGCGATGCAATGAAGCACAAAAAGTACTGCATGCAGATACTTTTTGTGCTTTACAATATTGTACCTGCGGGGACGTGCATCGCATCGCATCCCCGCAGATACACGGTGCGATTATTGCACATGAGATGCGTTTTGTACTTTAAAAGTACAAAATGGATGCGATAATCGCAACGTGTATGGGCACCTTATGACCATTCCAGGCAGGGAAGAAATGACTTGATGGTGAGTAAGCGGTGTACCTTCTATCAGAAAGGCAATTGCAGCGTCAATTCCATATCCCTGAAATAATGTGCGTAATAATTGTGCCTACATATCTAAAGAGCACAAAATAATACAATTTACTTGTCAGGATTAAACAAAATAATTGCTTTCCAGAGAAGGAAGCAACTCAATTGATAACAGTAACTGAATGAGAATAAAAAGTCACTAATGGGGTCTACACACGGGGTGATTCCATGACATTTTCTAAACTATCTCACTATGGGGGTTATTCTAACTCACTCTTTCTGACAAAATCCTTCTTAGATGGACAAAACCATGTGCACTGCAGGTGAGGCAGGTGTTCCTTGTGCGGAGATTAGATTTGGGTGGGGTTTTACTTCAAAGTGAGATCTATATTGCAGTGTAAAAATAAAGCAGCCAGTATTTACCCTGCACAGAAACAAAATAACTCACCCAAATTTAATTCTCTCTGCACATGTTACATCTGCCCCCCTGCAGTGCACATGGTTTTGTCCATCTAAGAAGGATTTTGTCAGAAAGAGTGAACTAGAATAAGGCCCTAGATTGCTTAGAAAATGCCTCTACATCGCTCTGTGTGTAGGGGCCCTAGCAATGTGCAGCCCTGCACATCACTATCGCCCAGCGATTAATATCCAGCATGCTGGATATTAATCTCTTAATTGCCGGTCAGTGCCAGTGTTCTCACTGGAGAACACTGGCCCTAACAGATCACTCAGCACACAGTGCTCACACTTCGCTGTGTGCTGAGCAATCTGGCTGAGCGTTCTGAGCGATCTTGTATCGCTCAGAATGCCCAGCCGCATCTCCCCATGTGTGGGCCCTTTGTTTCTGATATGGACACAAAAGTACTATAGCACAGTTAAATCAGTAGCTAACGTTAGCATACCATCCTGTACCACAGTGGGACAGATGATTTGCTTTTTCTCAGAAACTCAAGAAGAAAATGACTGACTACTTTAACAGATTTAAATGAGATTGTCCCTGCTGTAGTGGTGTGCCAGTACAGGTATAAGAAAAAGGACACCGGCAGAACCTTGCTACATTAATGCTTTGTGATGGGCTTAGATCCAAAAATTACACAAATGACATCCAGCAGAATAGGGGTTATTTTGGTTCACTCTTTCTGACAAATTCCTTCTTAGATGGACAAAACCATGTGCACTGCAGGGGGGGGGGGGGGGGGGGCAGATGTAAAATATGCAGAGAGAATTAGATTTAGATGAGTTATTTTGTTTCTGTGCAGGGAAAATATGGACTGCTTTATTTGTACACTGCAATATAGATCTCACTTTGAAGTAAACCCCCACCCAAATCTAACTCTCTCTGCACATGTTACATCTGCCCCACCTGCAGTGCACATGGTTTTGTCCATCTAAGAAGGAATTTGTCAGAAAGAGTGAACCAAAATAACCCCCTATATTAGAATGAATAGAGGACATGTTGTAGGTGAAGGTACAGGACATGAGAGCAATCTAACGAAAACCTACTGACCATTTCCTAGTTAAACTTGTCACTCCAACACAAATTGCAAAGGACTTTTCTAAAAGGTCAAAAGCAGAGATGGAATCAGATTCCCTCAGAATGTAATAAATAGATAATTTTCATCACACCTGCCACAGTGGAAGATGCAACCAAAGACTTGTTACTGTTGTGACATTATATGACACATGGCACTGCCACCAGTCTACAAACATAAGAGGTAAGGGAGAACATACATTCAATCGGCAGGGCACCACTTCAGTTACTCCTATATCCATGACCATTGAAGGGCATGTGTGGTGGTCTGACGGCATGATGAAAGTTTGTGGAGCATCGAAGGAGCATGCCAAAGGGTTTATACAAGTTTGCATATATGTTGGTCGTAAAGAATGGTCTGGCTCTGACACATTAATGTTAGTCAGATTTGTGAAACCCTGCTGTACCGTATGGAAGCCACAAAAATGCTCTCCGTAGTGCTTGGCAGTTACGAAAAGACATACTAAAAAAACATATTTTTGCCAGTAAATGATAGCCGCATTGCCGATCAGTATCGTATTATTATCTATTATCGTATTATTGGGTAGCTCGGAAAGTGTAATGGTTAGCATTACTGTCTTACAGCACTGAGTTCATGGGTTGGATTCCCACTATGGGTTATATTCAATCAGAGTCGGGTCCATTCTGACATGCATTTGTCGGAATGGATCCGACAAACACTATTCAATGAGCTGTTGGATTTGCCCATTCACACGTCCCGTCCTGCTGCTGCTGCTGTCAGCAGATCCATGTGCGTGTAATAATAGGGGGCTACCATAGTTACTGTGTACAAATACATTTCTGCAATGAGTTTGTATTTCTGCAATCCCACTGCATTTTTTTTTTAAATTGCATCGTGAGGAGAGGACTCAAGCATGCTGGGCAGCCTTACATACAGTACAACTTCAGTATCAGTTTCACCTTACAGCTAAACAGCAACTGAAGCGGATTAATGCCATAATGTTAGGACACACATAACATTTTAATGTGGCCCATGCTGTTGATGCTTTGCTTCATGGTTCTGCTCCTAAACAAATCAATGCTTCTACTGAGTCTCAAATGGTGGAGGGTACAGGAAAAATCATAAGATCTTAAAATTAGATAAACTCACATCAAGTCCCTTATTCTGGTTCTCTCGCAAAGGCAAATTCCTTCTCAAATGGACAAAACCATGTGCACTGCAGGTGGGGCAGATGTAACTTGTGCAGAGAGAATTACATTTGGGTGGGGTTATTGCAGTATATAGATAATATATCAAATTAAAGCAGTTAGAATTTTCCCTGCACAGAAACAAAATACAGTAACTCACCCAAATCTAAATCTTTCTGCACATGTTACATCTGCCCCCTGCAGTGCACATGGTTTTGTCCATTTGAGAAGGAATTTGCCTTTGAGAGTGAATCAGAATAAGGGCCCAATAATAAATCCTAAATTATATGCCACCCTCTCACAGGAATATGCTGTAAATAGATGAAACCATGCTACTATGCCCATGACATGGTACTCAACTCGCAGACTTCATAATGCTCACACAGGCATGAACATTATGAATGGAAATGTGTAAAAAAATAGCTCAAGATGTGCTTTTAGTGTACTGCATAATTCTAGTGCATTATAAGAAAGAGGATATCGTTCTCACTGCTAATGGTACAGCCATAACACATACTAAACAAGTTAAAGACTTTAATAATAGAACTGTTATCCAAACATAGCTATTATCAAATATCATGCATATCTAACCCTCTGTCCATTATTACTGTCTACCCCATCTGTGCCATACCGATTTCTGTGTTCCTTCCTGTTAGCATGTAAGATCTCATTAGCAGGCCCTCCTACCTGATGTGCTTTCCTTCTCTTACTTTCAGATACATTCATGCTTATCCAGCATGAAGCTTGGCAACACTCTGCCTGGGAATAGGATACATGCATCTAAGTACATAGGAATACATGAGTAGCATACTAAGCCGCAGCTTGGCATACTAAGTTGCACCCACATTGCGAGATCCCATGTGGCTGAGCCATAGGATGGATGAGCACGGCTACAGCTGTACACATTACTATAATTTACTCTATACCCCCTATATACTCTATACCAGTGGTAGCCAACCCTAGCCCTCGAGAGCTACCAACAGTTCACATTTTCCAGACAACCTAGCTGCTGCACCGCTGCACTCATTAATCACTGACACATTTTAAAAGATCCACAGGTGGCGCTAATTAGCTCACTTGTGATTCTGTGAGGAGACCTGCAAAACATGCACTGTTGGTAGCTCTCGAGGGCTAGGGTTGGCTACCATAGCTCTATACAATGGTGCCTAACCCTTGGTTTACTGCCAACCTGCTACTTAATTAAATGTTATGACCGCTAATGCATCAATGTTTATAAACAATGTTGTCATTTTTTTTCATTCTTCTTCAATAATAGGTCAATAGGATGGACCATACCTAGTACACTTTACTTCAAGAAATGGTTTGAAAGTCAAATATATGTCATGCAGGCTTTGTGTCCTGGATTTTAAGAAGGTTAATAAGCCATCTGAGAACAAATTGACTAATCCTCTGAAGCCACAAATGGCCAGTAATCTATTATGCCACTAGCTCACTGTATAACTTAATAAACTGATTAGCTCCTATTGAACCATTGTCCTGGTTTGATGCATATGTGACTAAATACAGGAGGCCCATTGACAGAAATGTTTTTTATTTTTTTTATTTTTACATGTAGTCTTAATTTGTCAAATATATGTTTTTGAAAATACGTAATTTTAAGTAAAATAATTTATTTTGAATAAGCCAAACTTTTAAGAATGTATGTTTTTTTTTTAACTATAATTAGTTCAAAATACTATATTTATATTTTCTATATTACCCATATCTGGCATTACTGTATGTCAGCTGTATTGTCTGTCTTAACTGTATACATAGAGGCCCTTATTCTGATCGGTGCGGCCGGATCCGATTATGCGGCCAGGACCGTGCGTGCGAAACCCCGCCTTCCATACGGATCGCAAACTCCGTCCGCGGTAAGAAGCTGGCCGAACGGACCGCACGTGTATTTTTCACAGAATATGCCTCCTCCATCTAAGGGAATCTCCCCCATCATTCGATGGTCGCAGGACCGAGTGCTCCACCAGCTCCCGCAACCTCAGACCACACGGACATTTTTCCGTGCAAAAGCAGGGATCTGGGCGGGCAGCTGACATCCGGCGATGTCATATGTCCGCCCACTACACATGCGTCACGGCCGCATTACCATACGTACGCCCAGCGTTTGCATGGGAACGCCCATGAAACGCGGGGCGTATGCATATGGTAATGAGCCCAAATAGCCCTTCACGCCCCTCTCCACCCCCTGTTCGGAGTGTTCACATATCATGCGGGATTTGGCCGTACGCCCCGCTCGCACATGCGCAGAGACGCCTCTGCACATGCGCAGACACAAAACATCGGCGGGCCGAACGCACGCGGATATATCCGCACCGACCAGAATAAGGGCCAGAGAGATTTGATTTAAAAAAAATGTTCCAGATCAGTGTTCCAGACATCTCATCTTCACCAATGGATATTGTGGATACAAGTGCATTTGGAAATCCTTATTGAGTTGGCCAGCATGCCTTCCTCAATTCAGGGTGGCCTGGATTACATCTATGTAATCTAAGCTAGATGTTCTCCATCTGAATGTGCTCTTTCGACACACGTATCCAATTGGCAAGATTTTTCCGCAGTTGAAAAAAAAAGTGGAAAAGGATGTGTTGAAGAAGAGTAGAGCGTAAACACAAGACAGTATTTTATCTACTGTGACATAAGTTATTACCGGAAAGAAAAAGAAATGTTTTTAATTCATTGAACAATACTCTTCATCAGCATTCTCCTTCCACGCTCCCCTCCAGTGCAAGTAAACAAAGCCTGAGGCTTGCCGGGGGCGATAATAGTGTATGGAAAGTAATAGATATTATTGGGTAAAAAATTCTAGATAAATGAAATTATGCCAAGACAAACATTAGGAATTTATAGATCAAAAATGTTTCTTTTTATATTGCAGCTGAAATATCATGTTACGCAAATCTAAATAGCAGAAATTTACTTATTTGTGAAGAATACCTGTTGGTAATTCAATAGACTGTGTTAGGCTGTTATCGCCACAAACTACTTGTGTTTTCTAATGTTGTACTCCTGCATTTTAAAAATGATATTACAATAAATCAAACAAAAAAGCAGTTGTTGGAAAAAGCTCTACGTAACACAAGATAAATAATAGTGGCAATAAAAAAGAGATAAACAGATGTGACTTTGGGATGAACCGATATAGAGGACCAATTTCAAGTATATATGTGATATTGTTTGAACTAGTTTCATCTGTTTTGGTAATGGATGAAATAATCAATACAATCTAACAGGCGTTACAGCAAAGTTTTTATAATTCCTTGTTTAATATTTAAATCACTGACTATTTTTTCTGTTATGTTAATGATATATGCAAATCGGAAAAAAATTACTGACATAATTAATGAAACAGTTTGACCCAGTGTACGAGATAAGCCAAAGTAATCAGAGACATTTATTTCAGGTCTATTATGTAACATAGACTTTGCCTCCAATACATTAATAAAGCTAAATCCAAATTACAATACATGGGCCTGGTGAAGTTGAATGCAAATTGTATATGCTTTTGCATTGCGCATATGGAAATAACTGTTTGACTTTAGGTAGAGTTCAATAGCAAAAAGAGAAAAAAGAAGGCTCTGGCTAGGGGCACTATTCAGGTTAAATTAATTTCTTAAAACGTAACTTTTAATATATAAATGAAAACATAATTACGTGTCATATTTAAAATAAAAGGTACATTTTTCACCAATATAATACGCTTCATTGTTTATTTATGGACTGTGGTCTACAATAATTGCATCAGACTGTCATATGGAATTATGGGGCATATGTATTAAGCCTTAATAAGAGATAAATGCAAGGGTGATAAAGAGAGATAAACGTCCAGCCAATCAGCTCCGTACTAACTTTTTTCAAACATAGCCTGGCCCATGGCAGTTAGAATGTGATTGGCTGGATGTTTATCTCTCTTTATCACCCTTGCATTTATTTATTGTGAAGGCTTAATACATCTGCCACTATATCTCCTAGAGCGGGATGAAATGCATTGCAAGTCAGGTGGCCACACCCAATGCTGGCTGAACTCGGAGGTATTTTTAAAGGGCCAGTCATCTACAAGGCAAAACCATGCCTTGACTGCTCCTTTACAAAAACCTCTGGCTGCCAGACTTGCAACGCATACTGGTTAATAAGAGTATTTTTTTTTTTTTTTTCAAATTTTATAAAATTAAAAGGAAAAAAGGTAAACTGTGTAACCTAGAGGATTGGTAAAAGTCATTAAAGTGCTCTATAATACCACACATTATTTGCATATTCCACTCATATGGAGAGGTCATACAGATGTAGCCCCTGCCATTCTTGGCCGGGGCTCGCCAGACCCTCCCCTCTGGCGAGCACCTGCGGACACGGGCTGCACTTAACTCGGATGCGTGTGCGTCTCACACACATGCGCGTCCCAGTATCTTGACAGCGGCGCTGCAGGTCCCTGCCCATCTTCACTTCAGGGAGAACTCTTGCACAGAGATCTTTGAAAGTTCCTAATGTTCTTTATCAGGTTTAAAGGTGCATACCACTATAGTTTCTCTCAGAATTAATATGTATCACATGTCTGTGACCTAGCTATGTGCTTTGGGAATAATTATTGCAGAATGTAACAGGTTAATTCATGAAAAGCTCTGGTAATGAGGGAATCCATACAGTACATAAGGAAAGTAGTGTTCTATTCATTGGTGTAGTAAGTAGCCACGGTGCCCAGAGCAAGGGCATGTTTTGCGCCCCCCCCCCCCGCTTTTTGTAGTAGGTGGGGCTCTTGCGCAGAGAAAAGGGGGTGCTGCCTAACATTATACCACACACCGTGATGCCCATTGCACATTTTAGCAAACTTTGTAATACCCATTACACATAAAGCTAACCAATGCTGCTTCTGATTGGCTGCTGTCCCGCAAGCACCTATTGGCTAGTGGCAGTGGTGCAAGTAGAAAAAAAATGTTAGTGGTACAGGGGCATGGCAATAAGCCATGAGGGGGAGTGGCTACATGACAAAACTTTACAACACAATGACATTTCTTTGTGGGCTTGTGCATTGCATCCTGCACAAAACATGTAGGAGCCAGGATCAAAGTGTAGGAGCCAGACAAACCATAAATTGGGATATTGCACGCCGAAGGCACGCAGCAGAAATCTACACAGTACTGCCTATTACACGTTACACACCCAATACATATTACCCATGCCATAATGCCCCTTACACATTACAGTATGCCACACATCATAATTATCATTACATATAATACCACACACCATAATGCCCATAATACATATAATAACACATTGTAATGATCATTATATATTATGCCACATAAGTGCCGCTTGCCTAAATGCTTGTTACTATGGGTATCCTGCTCAATGCCAGGGGTTTCAATGTTTCATACTCGATGCCAGGGATCACATGCTCTCTGCCAGGGGTCTTTTATGGGCTGCATGCTGTATGTCAGAAAGACTCCAAAGTCCAGCACAAACAAGTTAATATACTGTAAGCACAGAGTAAAATATAGATAAAGTATTACTTCCAGTATAAGGATAAAATATCAGTAGGGAGCCACAGCTGCTTCAGGAGTGCAATCCCTGTGCACAGGGATGCCAGAGGCAAATATGAGAGCAGTGCACTTCAGAGACAAGCCTTGAAAAAGATTTGAAATCGAAACGCGTTGGCTGGCTTTCTGGATTTGCACAACCTCTTTTTGAAACTTTGGACCACTCTGTGTTTACGCTGGACATTTAAACAAAGGTACTGGGTGTTTACTCACCGACATCTTTAAACTTATCCGGAGAGTTTTTGGTGTACATCTAGTGTCTCAGTTAAACATCTATCACCCACCTTTGGATTTCTGTCTACAGTGTACCTATTGTCAGAGTGTTTTTTTAACTATTTTTGTGTGTTTTGGCAATAAAACAATTTTTTTCAAGATAAAGAAACCCAGATGTGTTTTGAAAATTCCTGCCAATTGTGAGTTATCGGTACGCTTGCTTTTAAAAAGAAACCATTATATGTATTGCAACACCATCATTGTGTGAGTGAAAATGTACGCCTAACCCTATTCTATTGGACACCAGGGTGGATTTGGTGAAGGCTATACTGTCACCAAAAAAAGTTACCTTTACGAATTTGAAAAACACACTCCCTCTGTGAGTGTGGTATGTTCCACTTCCATTCCCTCTATATGTTTTGAAACGAAAAATACAGTTCCACACATTGTGTTCTTTCTTTTTATTTTCACATATCGACCTATGAGAACGGGAGAAGTGAAGAGAACACATACAGACAGCGCTTGAATATATCCTTACCCTTTTTTGTGTATAAATATGAGAGCCCCCCTATCAAAAGCACAATATGAGGGCAGTGACAGCCAGAGACCTCGGGGGGCCTCCAGGAACTAAAGGCAGCGGTTCCCGTGGACAGGGCACCAGAGTCTCCTGCCTGCCCCAATAAGGATGGCACAGGCATCCAGTAAGTAGAGGCCGCCGCAGGGGTCAGTGCCGCATCAGGAGTCACGCAGCTCCACTCCACCCCGACGCACCAGAGATAGAGCCCACGGCACAGGAACATGGCAAAGAAGTGCAGAAGGAGGTGAGGAAAGTCCCCACAGCAAGTCGCGGTTCGAACACGCAACAGGCTGCACCCACAGGGAATGCACTGCTGTCGTGGCGCCATGATGTCACTGCGCAAACCTGCGCATGCTCAGTGACATGCTCCAGCTGGGCACAGCAGGGAAAGGAACGGGGAGCGAGTAAGCTGGGGGAGCCAGCGGCAGACTGCATGGCTCCGGCGTCCTGTGATATTTCAGTGCCCGAAGCTTGTGCTCTGCACTAGCTATGCAGCTGGTTCTATTAAATACCAAATCTAGGGCCTGATGTGTAAAGTAAAGCTATAAAAACAATTCACTTTGTGTCTTGAACAAACCTTGTTGCAAGGGTAACAAATACATTTATATTGTTTATGTGCTGTAAATACTGGCTGCTTTTGCATGCGGCCCATAAGCGTTAGACAGCTGCCGTTTTACACTGCAATTTAGTTTTCAATTTGAACACAAACTCTCTGAAACCTGTTACATCTGCCCCCGGCAGTACACAGCTTTGCCCAGTTGCTTGCTTCTTTACTTTACATACAAAACTGAATCCGGCCCCTAGCACATTTAGGATACATGCATATACTGTATACCATCTGGGCTGTGAACTTTATATAGTTATGTTTACTTGTAACTGCTCCTACACTTGCATTAGACAAGGAACATGTAATGGTTGGATAGGTTATTGCTAATATGTATTTTTTTGCCATCTGTTCCTCCTTTTTAAACACTGTTGAGAAGAAAATGTAAACGCATTCTGTTTAATTCAGTGATAATCATAACTCAATCAATAAAATGTGTTATTCAAATAATCAATAAAAATTCTCACAGCTGTGTCCTGATTGCCCTAAGAAATGGCTTTAATAGGGATAATTAGAATAACAAAATAGACATTAGTGTCTAGAATCAGTTCTTCGTAGTTGCTCCATAAATTAATGAAATTAACTGTTAATACTGTAAATGTTAAGGGGCCTACACACATGCCGATATTAAGGCATTTTCTAAGCGACTTTGGTTAGTTTGGGAAAGTCACTGAGAAAACGCCCCTACATCGGTGTGTGTGTGCAGGGGTTATAGCGTCAGCAATGCGCGTCGCTATCGCTGGATGAGATTGATGAGCAGTGTCCATCAATCTCGCTGGCCGCCAGTGTTCTCCCCCAGAGAACACTGTCGCTGTCAGCTCGCTCAGCACACAGAGCTGACAGCTCGCTCTGTGTGTGGGCTGTCAGCTCTGTGTGCTGAGCGACAGAGGCGTAGAACTGCCCGACTTAGCATAGCTTAAGTCGCTGGCAGAAATCGCCATGTGTCTAGCCCCCTTTAAGGTTTACACAGGCAATGGCATGTATTCATATATGATAGTACTGTGCCTGCAGATATTTCTGTAATTTAACTTTTTGACATTGGTGGTTCTGGAAATATTGTAATAACAGAACAATATATATCAATATATAGCATCATCCCCCTGTTCTAAAACTAAATGTAACATATGGCCACCACGTAAGGCTTTATTGGATATTAACCCCTTCAATGTTTTTTTTTTTTTAGGTAGAGTTCCTCACTCCCTAAAAAAAAACACCACTGTCTCTCCTGGGACTGAGCAGTGCAGCTAGCACTATATCAGCCCCTGCCCTGCCCCCGGCAACCCGGGCCCTGCCCCAACAACCAGGCATAACATTATACAGTTACATCGCAGATGCACACACAGCCAAGGGGAGGAGGCGTGGGCGAGCAGCCAGACCCGGGCAGCAGCAATCCCGAGAATTTTCCAGGTTTGCCAGTCTGGGCACTGAAGCATAGCCCTGAAAATCCTTGGGAATACCACTGAAGGGGTTAACCTCATAAGAACAGAAACTACATTTTACCTTTGTCAAAAGAGAAGTGATAACCAAATTAAGCAGTGCTGGGAAGTGATAACCCAATTCGTTAGGGCTGAGAAAAGGACATTTCAAACCAACCATGCTCATGCAGTAAAAAACTTGCCCCAGCTCCACCAATTAACTCTAAAGAGAGTTTTAGAGGATCAGCTCAATTTTCTATCCAAGCTCCTCTAGATACAATACTGCAACAATAGACATACCTGTATTTTTACACCTATTTGTTTTTGAATAGTCAAGAAGCAGAAACATTACTGAATTCGTTCCTTATCACTCTGGATAGTTGGATTCACAATTTGACTTAGAACAGCCATCTGAAAGGCTGTAGCACAACACAATCTAGCTGGTGGCCCTCTTGTCTTCATGCCTTGACTTCACAGTCAGATAGTCTAAAACCTTCAAAAGAATATTGGTATTTTCTGTGGAATGTTCTTAGTGTCTACGGAATGTCCTTAGTTTCTACTGAATGTTCACAGTATTCTATAGATAGTCATCTATGGAATGCTCAGAGTATTCTATGGATGTTTACAGTATTCTTTGAATGATCACAATGTCTAAGGACCTAATTCAGACCGGTTAGCAAGGCTGACATTTTTGCAGATGGGCACTGCCGGTGAGTCAAATGTAAAATGTGCAGAGAGAATTAGATTTGTGGGAGTTATTTTGTTTCTGTGCAGGGTAAATATCCACTGCAGTGCAGCATGGTTTTGTCCATTACAGCCTTACTAACAGGTCTTGATATTGCCGAATGTAACATACTGTAACATCTACGGAATATTCACAGTGTCTACAGAATGTTCACAGAATGTAATGAATGTTAACAGTGTCTAAAGAATGTTCACATTATTCTACAGAATGTTCAAAAAGATTTTTGAATGTCCACAGCACCTACAGATTGTTGACAGTGTGCACAGAATCTATGCAAAATTCACAGCATCTACAGAATGTTTAAAGTATCTATGGAATGTTTTTAGTATTCTGCAGAATACTCTTAGAATCCATGGAATGTTTAAAGATCCTACCGAATGCTCACAGTGTCAAGGAAATGTTCAGTGTCTACAATATGTTTACAGCATTTTTAAGGAATGTTAACTGTAAACATTCCATATTTGCTGCAAACATTCCAAAAAATGCTTTGACCATTTCATAAACACTGTGGACATTCTGTAGAGACTGTTAACATTCCATAGATGCTGTGAACATTCTGTGGACATTCCATAGACACTACTGTATGTCCATTCCATAGAATACTGTAAACATTTCTGTTGCTGCTGTGATCATTCTGTAGATAGAAACATATAATGTGATGGCAGATAATACCAATTTAGCCCATCTAGTCTGCCCCTTTTTAACCATTATTGTTACCTCAAACCCTATTTGATTCTTATTTCTTTGTAAGGGTAGTGTTAAGTCTAACCCATGCATTTAATTGCACTACTGTCTTAACCTCTACCATCTCTGATGGGGGACTGATCCATTTTACCCTTTGCTGCTTTTAATATATCATAGACACTGTGCACATTCCGTAGAAACTGTAAACATTTTGTTTACACTTTGCAGATTCCGAAGAAACTCTGAACATTCCACATAATACTGAGAACATTCCATAGACAGTGTAAACATTTGGTAAAGGCTGTGAAACCTTTTTAGAAAAAATGTGAACATTACATTAATGTTATTAACATTACACGAATACTTTGTACCTTCTGGAGACACTGTAGATAATTGTTATACACTGTGAACATTCCTTATATGCTGTGAACATTCTGTAGACCCTGTGAACAATCCATATAATCTGCAAACAATCTGTAGAGTTCTGTAAACATAGTACTGTAGACACTGTGAACATTCTTTAGACATTGTGAACATTCCATAGATGCTGTGACCTTTCCATGAAACAGTGAACATTCAATTAACTCTGTGAACATTCAGAAGACACTGTTAACATTCCATAGATGTTTTGAACATTCGGTAGACATTGTAAAAATTCTCGAGCATACTGTATATAGTCTAAAGACAGTATGAACATTCCATACCGGCTGTTAAGATTCTGCAGAACAATCTGAACATTCTGTAGATACTGTTAACATTTCATAAATGCTGTGAACATTCCATTGATGCTGCAAACATTGCATGGAATATCTGCAGATATATATGCAACCAAGATCTCTGTATTATCTGATTATTATGTAGATATCTCTCACTCAGTATGCAATTGGGATACAAAATGTTGTTTTCCTGACCAGAATTACCCCTCCCTTCTGGCACCTGATACCCCTTTCACATCGCACTTTTAAAACGGTATATTGCCGTTTTTTTCCCTTTTTAAAACGTTTAAGGGTGCACTGTGAATGCACCACAGGCAATTTACCGTTTTAAGTTAACTGGCATTTCGAACCGTGTAAAAAGCAGAGTCCTACACGGTTCCTTGCCGTTTTTTGTGCAATGTGAATGTGTGCAGTTTGTCTGAAACGGTATTTCAGGCAAACAACACAAGCACAAGCACTGATAGCGCCCCCCCCCCCGGACAACATATATCCCAGCACTTGCCCGATCATGGCTGGAACTTGCTGCAACATACTGTACTGTATATCCCAGCACTTGCCCGATCATGGCTAGAACTTGCTGCAACATACTGTACTGTATATCCCAGCACTTGCCCCCCCCCCCCCCGTTAAAAGACGTCCCCGGGAGCTGGCAGGGGGTCCCAGCACTTGCCCCCCCCCCCCGTTAAAAGACGTCCCCGGGAGCTGGCAGGGGGTCCCAGCACTTGCCCCCCCCCCCCCCGTTAAAAGACGTCCCCGGGAGCTGGCAGGGGGTCCCAGCACTTGCCCCCCCCCCCCCCCCGTTAAAAGACGTCCCCGGGAGCTGGCAGGGGGTCCCAGCACTTGCCCCCCCCCCCCCGTTAAAAGACGTCCCCGGGAGCTGGCAGGGGGTCCGTGCGGCGCGGAGGTACCTGTTAAGGGAGAGCCTGGAGGTCCCTGCGCCTGCGCTGAGTATGATGCTGCCGGGGTCCCTGCAGTGAAGTGGAAATAACGCGCTATCTCCGAGATAGCGCGTTATTTCCACTTCACTGCAGGGACCCCGGCAGCATCATACTCAGCGCCGCAGGCGCAGGGACCTCCAGGCTCTCCCTTAACAGGTACCTCCGCGCCGCACGGACGAGCACCGGGGATGGCGCTGATCAGTGCATTACACTCTGCCTTGAAACGTGTTCAGATTGAAACGTTTCAACTGCAATGTGTAATGACACTGAACCTGCTTTTAAAACGTTTAATCTGGCCACTATTAAGGCTCTGACCCGTTTTAATTACCGGTTTAAAATACCGGTTTTTAAAACGGGTCTGCGATGTGAAAGTGGTATGAGTGACATACCTCTGATTGAGCAGCTTACCAACAAAAGTACTGTGCACATTCTGTAGACATTGTGAACATTCCATAGATGCTGTGACCTTTCCATGAAACAGTGAACATTCAATTAACTCTGTGAACATTCTGAAGACACTGTTAACATTCCATAGATGTTTTGAACATTCGGTAGACATTGTAAAAATTCCGGAGCATACTGTATATAGTCTAAAGACAGTATGAACATTCCATACAGGCTGTTAAGATTCTGCAGAACAATCTGAACATTCTGTAGATACTGTTAACATTTCATAAATGCTGTGAAAATTCCATTGATGCTGCAAACATTGTATGGAATACTATGAAAATTCTGTAGACATTCTACATTTCCAATAATGCTAATAACATTATGTAGAAATGTAACAGAATGTTCACAGCATCTACAGCATGTTCTCAGTGTCTACAGAATATTATCAGCATCTGTGGAATGTTCACAAAGTATACAATGTCTAAGGAATATTTGAAGGGTTTACAGAATGTTCACAGCATGTATGGAATGTAATGCCTACAGCACCTATGTTGTGTTCACAACATTCTGAAGAATGTTTACATTGTTTACAGAAAGATGACAGAATATATTGGATGTTTACAACGTCTACAGAATGTAAGCATCCTCTGAATGTTTACAGTATCTACAGAATGTTTATAAAATGCCATTGAATGTACTCAGAATTTATGGAATGTTCAGTGTCTGGAATTTTCACAGTGCCATTGGACAGTTCACAGCATCTATAGAATGTTCACAGTGTTTACAGAATGTTTATAGTATTCTTTTTATTTTCCAAAACACTCCTTAAATACTGTAAACATTTTGTAAACACTGTGTACATTCTGCAGAGGCTATGAAAATTTCATAGATGCTGTGAACACTTCAGAAACACTGTGAACATTCAATAGAAATTCTAAAAATCCCATTTCATAGAAATCTGTGAAAATTCTATTGGAGATTGTGTATATTCTGTAGATGCTGTGAACAGTCTGTGATTAGTCTATAGAATTTACTGTACATTGTGTCTATGGAATGTTCACAGTATTCAGTTGAATGTTCATAGCATCTACTGTATGTTCACAGCCTCTAGAAAAGGAGTTTCCACTGTTTAATGAATATCTAAAGCATACACAGAATGTTCACAGAATATACAGGGAATGTGGTTAATGACTGAAAACCAGTGGTAGCTCACTAGCACTGCTCCAAATGGCACCAACATGGAGACCTTGGCATCATGAATTGTCTACTGCGCATGTGAGAGAAGTCTTTGCGCAAAGGCTCAGTAGTTTATGTCACTGCACCTCCTCCAAGTCTAAGCTACTCTACTGCCACCCCCCCCCCCCCCCCCCCACACACACACACACACACAGAGGTAATGTATGTTATCATGATACCCCTCAGGTAATGTACTGTATGGTTTTGTTCCCTGCTGGTATAATGTATGTCACCACACCACCCACTCCAAACAGCCCCCCTCCCTCCCACCAGGCAATGCACCATGCCAGCACAGCTGTACAATGTACAGTATGTCACTGCTCTATCCCTCCCCCACTAAGCAATGTATGTCACCGGAAAGGGCAAAATAGCTCACTGTGCTGCTGACAATGGCACCTACAATGGCACCTACATGGAGTTCTTTACACCCCCCCCCTCACACACACACACACACACACTCACACTTGCAATGTGTGTCACCAAAACCACACCTTCAACCCCTGCTTGCATCAGCCCTCAGCATCTTGCATCTTGGTTTGCCTACTGCACACCCCTCCCTCTCCTACCCCCATCCCCCACCCCACACACACACAGTCCCAAGATATGTATGCCACAATGCCAACTCCCTTCACTCCACCAGACAATGTATGTTACCTCTTCCCCCCTTTCCTCCTGTGCTGGGCAATGTATGTTACCACACCACTTCCACCCTCCTCCCAATGGGCAATATATGTCAACCTAAGCCCCCAGGTAGGGTAAAATAGCTCACTGGTGCTGCAAGCAATGGAGTCCATGCACAAGCAAAGCAGTGTCTCCACCACAAACAACCTGCCCACACATTCCGGCGCATTATATGTCAACGTCAAAAGGACTTTGTGTGTTTAAACACTTCAGTGATCCCATCATTCATCTTTGTAACTATCCAGCAATGGGTCTTGATGGTTTTTGAATTTTCTTTGTTGTTTATTGATATTTATTCCATAATGTTTTTGTTCTTTTTGTTGTTTTATGTATTGGTTTATTTTTTTTTACTCTAATTGTGTGAGCATTTCCAGGTATTCACCTATAACAAACGGTCATTATTTATATAACCCACTGCATTTTAGTACACAGAAGATCTCTAATTGTCTACTGTGGCCCATATTCTAGAAGTATTATTTGTATGTGGCGGGTTTCAGGATAAATCGTTGTGTATTTGGTTTTGCTTGTTTGGTCTTTTATGGGAGTAGGGGCTGTGCGCGCAAAAGACACATTTTACCCTAAACTCCATATGATTAAGAATTGGCATTGACATATATGTTTTGATGATGGTGCTAAGTACTGTTTGATATAAAAGAAAATGTTAGCTAGAAACTTTCTTTAAGAGTTCACTATTGCGAGACTGAAATTTCAGTTTAAGTTTAAGATTTCAAACAAGTGAATCAATATGTTGTGCAGAAAATGCCATTTTTATCAGGCTCCTTTTTGATATACAGTACGATACAGTACGACTGTATATATTACCTTTATCAAAGTTTTTGCTATGGTCTTCTGCCGGATGAAAAATATCAAGTGTGTCCAATTCAATCAAACACCTGTTAACAGCATCTGACTTGCCTTTAAGAGTATGTGGTACCTAAAGGATAAAATAATAAACAATAAAAGTATGACTTTATTACATCCATAGCCCATTCATACAAATACATACCTACCTTGACACATAGGGAGGTATCCTCCATACGAAGGTCCTGAAGAATATCCAATGTGGGTACCTGTGGAAGGAATCCATACTTGCAGACTAAATTGTGTGAGAAAGAACAATAAAGTGCAGGTAACAGTATAACCAGGATTATATCAAAGGAAATGCAATTTCCAATTTCCAGGCACAACTGGAAGCCTGAGATTCAGATAAACAGAGTATCCAAAGGATTACACAGGAACTGGTACAAAGTACCGAAAGCAGGACACATACCATATGGGGCAGTAAGGATGGTGTAATGGTTAGCATTACTGCCTCACAGCACTGAGGTCGTGGGTTCTATTCCCACCATGGCCCTAACTGTATGGAGTTTGTATATTCTCCCCGTACTTGCATGGGTTTCATCTGGAAACCGGACTCCCACAATCCAAAAATATCCTGGTAGGTTAATTGGCTCCCAACAAATATGGGAAAATCACATAAATTACAGATTCTATGCAGCTGCAGCAGTGCATGTAGCTAAAGGCATCAGGCCAAGGGCGTAACTACCATAGGTGCAAGGGGTGCAGCTGCTATGGGGCCCAGAGCTGAAGGGGGGTCCATCTTTGCTGTCTAAGTAATATGTTTTACATACATTTATCCCCATCAGTTGCTAAATAGGGGCCCTTACAAACTTTTGCTATGGGCCCCATGAATATCTAGGTATGCCTTTGCATCAGGTTGTTCGATAACCGCAGCTGCAAAAGCTACCAGTTGTACTGGTTGCCTAGCAACCAGTGGGGCTAAATGACACTGCTGCCAGAAGTCGCTGTGTCTTGTTTGCTTAGCAACAGCTGTGACCTATTGAGGAGATAAGCCTCCAATGTTACAGTATATAGCGCTGTGATTCAAGAAAGTTTGGGAACCTTACTATAGGTTTTGGTCACTTAGTAAAACTAGTGATACCGCACAGTCAATTCATAATGGATTGTATGCACATACTGTACTGGGCAAAAATGACTATAAGACACTAGGGCATATGAATCAATGCTTGGAGGGAGATAGAGTACTAATATCCTACTAACTTCCATGTTACAGGCGGGGGGCCAGATGCACCAAGCTTCAAAAAGAGATAAAGTGGAGAAAAAAACAGCCAATCAGCTCCTACCATAGAAGAGGTAAAAGCACCAGCCAATGAACTGTGTTTGAAAATGACAGTTGGGAGTTGATTGACTATGCATCATATTTATTTAAACCCCTCCCTTATCAAAACAAACAAAGCCTGAAAATGGTTTGTGATAAGCCAAGCCCTTCATGGCCTTAGTAGTAGTAGTTTGGGTACTCTTTACCTAGAAGGGCGCCAGCGATTGAAATCGCGGGCGTCGGGGGTAAAAATCGCGGTCATCGCGGTCATCGCGGGTAAATCGGGATGCCCGCGATGACCGCGATTACCGCGATTTTCCCATAGGGAACAATGTTAAAAAGGCTGATTGACCGCGATTTTACTGTTAAATGCCTCAATGGACCCGATTTGGCCATAGGAATCAATGTTAAATGGGCCACAGAGCCCATTAACCCTTAAATGTCCCCCCCAATTTTTAACGCCACCCCACGATCCACGCCAACCCGAAGCGTGGCGAGCGCAGCGAGCCCGCGAGGGGCGGCGGTACGCGTCCTCCGACCTTTTCATGCCCTACTATCCACTAGGGCGTGGAGTGAGAATATAATAGTGTGGCGAGCGCAGCGAGCCACCGAGCCCGAAGCGTGGCGAGCGCAGCGAGCCCCGCGAGGGGACGCGGATACCTTCACAGGTAGACGCGTCCTCTCGCGGGCTTCACAGGTGTCGGCGTCGCCACGGACACCTGTGAAGCCCGCGAGGGGACGCGGATAACTGTGAAGGTATCCGCGTCCCCTCGCGGGGCACGCTGCGCTCGCCACGCTTCGGGCTCAGTGGCTCGCTGCGCTCGCCACACTATTATATTCTCACTCCACGCCCTAGTGGATAGTAGGGCATGAAAAGGTCGGAGGACGCGTACCGCCGCCCCTCGCGGGCTCGCTGCGCTCGCCACGCTTCGGGTTGGCGTGGATCGTGGGGTGGCGTTAAAAATTGGGGGGGACATTTAAGGGTTAATGGGCTCTGTGGCCCATTTAACATTGATTCCTATGGCCAAATCGGGTCCATTGAGCCATTTAACAGTAAAATCGGGTCCACCGCGCCTTTTAACATTGATTCCTATGGGAAATCGGGAGCATCGCGTCGCGGGCATCGCGGGTACATTTATGGCCGGCCGCGACGCGACCGACACGATTTCCATGTTTAACATGGGTTTCAATGGGAAATCGCGGGCATCGCGTCGGTCGCGTCGCGGCCAGACATAAATGTACCCGCGATGACCGCGACGGGCGCCCTTCTAGGTAAAGAGTACCGTAGTTTGTTTATTTATAAGGTGCCACAAAGTGTCAGCAGCGCAGTACATAGCAAACATAAAAACTAATTACAGCGCAGTACATAGCAAATATAAAAACTAAAAACAGCATCAATTCTGAAGTAGGTGTCAAAATTTTCGAGGAGACTGAAGATGGAGTAGAGGAAGGGAAGAACAGGGCAGGAGCGCTGGTGAGGTATAGAGGTAGGGTGAGTACATGAGGAAGGAGGACCCTACTCATAAGAGATAACAGACTAAAAGGAGGTGGGTGTACGAACGAAAAACAATAGGAATAGTAGGAACGGATGGAGGGGTAGGGTAGGCAGGATAGGAGGAGCAAAAGAGGTAAATAGGAGGTGGGATAGGATAGTTGGAAGAAGTGGGTTTTGAGGGAGCGCTTGAAAGAGGTAGGGGAATCAGAAAGCCTGATGGGTGGCGGAAGGTTTTTCCAGTGCAGGGGGCAGCGTGAGAGAAGTCTTAGACACGGGAGTGGGAGGAGGTGATTAGGTGAGAGGTCAGGTGGCGGTCAGCGGCGGAGCAAAGAGGACAGGGGGGAGTGAGGATAGAGATCGGTGAAGAGAGGTAAGGAGCGGTGGAGGAGGAGAGAGCCTTGTAGGTGGTGGTGAGGAGTTTAAAGAGAACTTGGAAAGGAATGGGGAGCCAGTGAAGAGATAGACAGAGAGGGGAGGCGGAGGTAGAGAAGTGAGAGAGGAAGATGAGCCTAGCAGCGACTTTAAGAATGGATTGGAGAAGGGCGAGGCGGGCGAGAGGTAGCCCAGAGAGAATGATGTTGCAGTAGTTAAGGCGGGGGATGACAAGAGAGTGAATGAGAATTTTTGTTGTGTCAGTGGAGAGGAAGGGTCTGATGCACAAGATGTTGCAGAGGTGAAAGCGACAAGACTGTGAGAGAGCTTAGGTCTAGCCTGCATAATCGATGCTTAGCTAGAGAATCCATCCATTATACAAGAAATCAACTAATACTCCTTCTAATTTGCTAGGCTCATAAAGAGCCCATAAACAGTGTGATACAGTATGTCCTGATGAAAAGGCAATACAGCCTTAAAAACATTGACAACTATGTGACTATCACTGTATTACTAAAAATAACTTTTGGTAAAAGTCAGGTGAGTGCCGCCTATTATTCCCAGTGGTACCTGGTACTTCTGGGAGTCGCAGCCTGCTATATATATGGCAGCACAGATGGTGTAATGGTTAGCATTACTGCCTCACAGCACTGAGGTCATGGTTTTGATTCCCACCATGGCTCTAAAGGTGGCCATACACATGCAGATTTATCTTCAGATCTGGCTGGTTGGAACAAAAACATGGTTATGGATGAGAGCAGATGACAGTTGACCATTTGCTTGGAAATGCTGCTAAACTGACAAACTGTGACTCATCCATAATAATGTTTTTGTTCCAACCAGCCAGATCTGAAGATAAATCTTACTAGTGTATGGGCGCCTTTACTGTGCGGAGTTTGTATATTCTCCCCTTGCTTACGTGGGTTTCCTCCAGGTACTCTGGTTTCCTCCCACAATCCAAAAATATACTGGTAGGCTAATTGGCTCCCAACAAAAATTAACCTTAGAATGTCTCTGTGTGCGCGTGTACATGTGGTAGGGAATATAGATTGTAAGCTCCACTGGGGCAGGGACTGATGTGAATGTTCAACTATACTTTGTAAAGCGCTATATATATATATATATATATATATATATATATATATATATATATATATATATATATATATTATAATACACTGTTGGTGCATTTAAATGAATACATTGGTGGCAGTGGGCATAAAAATATAAACACTGGAGGCCAGCTGTGTGCTCTCTGTTGAGCAGGGCGGGGGGTGGGGCCATCAGGCTGTTTAGCAGGAACAGCAGCAGCCGGCCAGAACAAAGGTGATGAGAAGGGCGGCGCGGACCAGCTGGATGAGTCTTTTACACACTCAAATATTTGTCCCACTATACTTAGAAGATTCTAGATCAGGGGTGTCAAACACAAGGCCCGCGGGCCAAATCCGGCCCGCCAGACCTCTTCATGTGGCCGCGCAGCCGCCGCCAGCCTTCACCTTTTATTCTCGATTTTTTTTTAAATAAGAAAGCCACCTCTTCAGCGCATGCGCGGCAGCCTACAAGCCAGAGAACGTCTGCCCTCTAGCGCAGTGCCGCCGGTCATCAACCCCTCCTCCGCTCCCACCTGCTATATAAGAGCCAGAGAGAGGAAAGAGCAGATCCGCCGTGTTGAATGGTGCTGCTGCTGCTGTGCGCTCCAGGTCACTTACTGCTGAGTGTGCACTGCACAGTGACCGGGAGCACGCTGCCCCCCACACCTGGATAGATAGTGCGAGGAGCGCTACTCACAGGAGGGAGGGAGAAATGCGCCTGTGTGAGAGCGCAGCTGTGTCCTTGGTGGTGGAGCAGCTCAGACTGGAGTGGACGCATCAGAGCGGGTAAGTGTCAAACTCTCTGCCTGTGTGTGTGTCTGTGTGCACTGGCACATTGCAGCCCATCATTAATTGCTGTGTCCCATGATAATAAGCAGGACATATGCCCTAAGACTGAGTGCTGCCCCCCTGTGCAGGCAGCGTGTGCCCTAATGCACTGCAGTTCACAGCAATAGCAGGAGGGAAATGCTACTGCTGAGTTACAGTGGTATTATTTGGGACATACTTGTATGAAGGACACTATTATGATAATAAAGAGTGGACACATAATCCTACAGATACAACCGGCCCTTTGAGGGTGACCAAACTGCTGAGGCGGCCCCCGATGAATTTGAGTTTGACACCCCTGTTCTAGATTGTATAATGTAATTTTAAAACACAAGTGTCATTGTTTTAGCTGAAATACAATAGTACATACAGTATGCTAACAGTATTCAATAGTTACTAACTACTGCTGTGCATCTGCATTACTTTGCTTCAGTAAACACAGAAACACATCATAAAGGATGATCGCTTGTGAATCTCACTCCTTTGTTTACCTATATGAAGACTTGGAAGACAGATTCTCAGAATTGACTGATTAATCTGTGTGAATGATACATGTGGCATACTGTATGCATTATGCTCCAGGGGTTGGTGCTTTGTGCCCAAACAAATCAACATAGACACATCTGCTTGCAGTGGGACATTGAGATAAAACAACTAAAAAAGAAAAAGCACCAGAGACAGGAGCAAAAGGATACATTAAGAAAGTGATACTGACATATAGAAAACAACAATTTAACAGAAATGAGAAAATCAGAAATGCAGGTTTAAGACAAAACAAAACAAGACTTTATAATCACAAGAACAAAAAGTAATTACTATAAAAAGTAAAAATAAAGCAGTTAATGGTTTTACATATTATAATTCATTTAAAAAAGGAACTGAATTGACAAAGTCCCCTGAGTGTGGCTAAATGCGTTTTATGAGGCTTAAACCAACTTTCCGGCACAGTGGCAAACCCATGCTGCTTCCTCCTGGGCTACCTCCGGCCGGACTGTGGCGCAGATACACTGCCAGGCTCCCGTTAGAGACCCTATGGTGGTGAGTGGAGCCACGCTGTCTGTCAAAATCATGGCACACATAAGAGCCACGCTGTCTGCCAGCACCCTGGTGAACAAACTGGCCCTATCATTGGCTCATTGTTAAGAGTGAAGGTTTTGTGAACATCGGAACACGCACTTTGTGCCCCTTCTACTCATTGATATACCACCAGGAACAACAAAAAGACCCTCTGTGTGAGTAAACTATTTTAAGCACCACCACGCTTAAACTATTGGGAATAAACTATTTATTCTAAATGAGATATACAGTAGTATCTTGGAATGCCAGAACTGTTTTTGTAAGCCACTTTTATTGCTCTGTATAGCAGTGGGTTTGGACTGAGGGTGTAGATTCCAATTATTGGAAATTGGGTTCCATGCATTGTTAGAGTGTTTTAGTTGTCATTGCATATGGCTGTGGCCGGATAGGCTGTGGCCATAGTTTAGCTGTGGCCCTGTATTGAAGTGGGCCATTTTAAAGTGGGAAAACGGAGTCATAACTACGAGCGTTATACCTGCATTACACCGAAGGAAAACTGAAGGCAAAATACTACAAATCAACAAAACCACACATGGACTGCATTGATACCTCAAGAGTATGTAATTCATCTCCAATATGCTCTCTTCATTTCTGTGTTATGCTAACTCTTGTATGATTTGAAAAGTTCTAAAGTAATGAATTGTTATTACTTGTTTGGGGAAGTTATTCAGTGAAGCATTGCCAGTGTTGCCTTCTGCCTGATGTCTACTCAAACCCAGTGCGAATTATCTCCTTTGACCATTTGGCCATTAGTGTTCAGGTGTAGCCTGACCTGAACAGACTCACTATATTCTTAGAATTAGTGACCTGCAGCTTTTCTGAACAGTAAAAAAGAAAAAACAGACATTGAACAACATCATCAAACAGGTAATTTCAACTTTAGACTTCAAATTTGTACTGTATGAACATGGCTAGGAATAACAGATGCACAGGCAAAATTTTTAAAACTATGTGTGCAAACGCTAGAAGCCTAGGAGACAAAATTCCTGATCTAATTGCAATAATGACAAGGGATGACCTAGACATTGTGGCTATCACAGAGACATGGTGTAATAAGAACCATGGCTGGGACATAGCTATACCAGGATACAATTTATTCAGGAAGGACAGAATGGGAAGAATCGGAGGAGATGTAGCAATGTATGTAAAGAAAAGCATAAATGCTACTTTACTACAAAACATTGAAGAAAAAACTGAGGCCCTTTGGGTGACCATAGAAATGGGGAAAATGGACATTATTCATACTGGGGTCATCTATAGGCCACCAGGCCAGGGGCAGGATTTGGACAGGAGCATATTGCTTGATGTCACTAAAACGGCTTTAAAGGGAGAAGTCATAATCATGGGAGATTTTAATCTACCTGATGTGAATTGGGAGGAGTCTTTTGCAAGATCATCTACAAGTGGCAAATTTCTAAATTCCCTACAGGGAGCATCTCTCAAGCAATTGGTGAGGGAGCCTACTCGCAAAGACTCAATATTAGATTTAATACTAACAAATGGTGACAGGATATCAGACATATATGTGGGTGAGAACCTGGGATCCAGTGATCATCAAGCAGTATGGTTTAGTATCAAGGCATGGTCCAACTCCAGTCACACAAAAACTAAGGTGTTGGGTTTTAGGAAGGCTGACTTTGCAAAAATGGGGAGATGTCTAAGCGACTCATTCGCGGATTGAAGGAACTTGAAAGGAGTGCAGGAGAGGTGGAAAAAATTAAAAAGTGCAATACTAAAGGCAACAGACCTTTGTATCTAAAGGGTTAAGAAAAGTACCAGGAAAAGGAAGCCAGTGTGGTCTACTAAAGAGGTATCAACTAGTGTAAAAGCAAAAAGGATGGCCTTTAGGACATACAAGCAGACTCAAAATAATAATGACAAAGAATTGTATCTTGCTAGACACAAAGAGGCTAAGAAAGTGATCAGGCGTGCCAAGGCACAAGCTGAGGACAAAATGGCTCAGTCAGTAGATAAAGGAAACAAAACTTTTTTTAAGTATAGAAGTGAAAGGAGAAAATCAAATGGAGGAATAATAAGACTGCGGACAGACACTAAGAATTTGGTGGAGGGAGACAAGGCAATTGCAGATCATCTAAATAATTACTTTTGCTCCGTATTCACTATAGAAGGAGAAGGGAAGGGACCACAGTTAAGTTGCAAGGACATTCATAAAAATAAGGTAGATGGAAGTACATTTACTAGGGAGAAAGTCCTAACAGAACTTTCAAGACTGAAAGTGGATAAATCAATGGGGCCAGACGGAGTGCATCCAAGGATACTAAAAGAACTAAAAGATGTGTTGGTAGCGCCATTAACAGATTTATTCAACCAGTCACTAGATACAGGTGCAGTTCCAGAGGACTGGAAAAGAGCAAATGTAGTTCCACTGCACAAAAGCGGAAGCAAAGAAGAAGCAAGTAACTACAGACCAGTGAGCCTTACATCAGTAGTAGGGAAATTAATGGAAACACTATTAAAATAAAGAATAGTGGAATATCTTAAATTAAACAACTTACAGGATCCAAAACAGCATGGTTTTACTGCAGGGAGATCATGCCAAACAAGTCTCATTGACTTTTTTGACTCCTTGACCAAAATACTAGATGAAGGGGGGGCTGTAGATGTGGCATATCTAGACTTTAGTAAGGCATTTGACACTGTCCCACATCGCAGGCTGCTAAATAAACTTGAAAGTGTGGGATTGGATTATAAAACAATTAAATGGATAAGAACCTGGTTGCAGGATAGGAAACAGACAGTAGTAAATGGAGTGCATTCTATGGAGGGAGATGTTACCAGTGGAGTACCCCAGGGATCTGTACTTGGACCAGTGCTCTTTAATATCTTTGTTAGTGACATTGCAAATGGTTTTGAAGGGAAAGTATGCCTTTTTGCAGATGACACAAAGATATGCAACAGAGTAGACACACCAGGAGGGGTAAATCAAATGACTGATGATCTAAGTAAACTTGAGAATTGGTCAAGAGCATGGCAACTACAGTTTAATGCTAAAAAATGCAAAATTATGCACTTGGAACTCAAAAACCCAAAGGCTCAATATAGTAACCAAGGGTACTATAATGGAAACTACTGAGGAGGAAAGAGATCTAGGAGTCACTATTTCAAGTGACTTAAAGGTAGGAAAGCAATGTAGCTAAGCAATGAGGAAGGCTAGTCAGATGCTTGGTTGCACAGGGAGAGGAATCAGTAGCAGAAAGAAAGCCGTAATAATGCCACTTTATAGGTCATTGGTGCGGCCTCATCTGGAATACTGTGTCCAGTTCTGGAGACCATATCTTCAGAAGGATATAAATCAGGGTTGCCGACCCTCCCGGAATTCCCGGGAGTCTCCCGAAAATCGGGTCCCCCTCCCGGCCCCCCGGAAGGGTGGGCAACCCTCCCGGAATCTGGGGGACCCCCCTGAACCCCCCGAATCGCGGCATGCAAATGCCGCAATCCGCGGGTCTCAGAGGAGGGGGCGGAGCTAAAACGGCACAATCGCGTCATTTTAGCCCCGCCCCCTCCATGGGTATCAGTAATTTCTACTATTTCCCGTAGTGGGGGCGGGGCTTAATGACGTCACCGTCAAGCCCCGCCCCCCGATCGGGTAAGTAAAGTCTCCTCTCCGGGCTTCTCCCGGAGAGGAGCATTAAAAAGTCGGCAACCCTGATATAAATACATCGGAGAGTGTACAAAGAAGGGCAACTAAAATGGTGCATGGCCTTCATCACAAAACTTACCTGGATAGACTAAAAGATCTTAACATGTATAGTTTGGAGCAGAGAAGGGAAAGGGGGACATGATAGAAATCTTTAAATATATCAAGGGTTTTAACATAGTACAGGAGGGAAATTTTCTTCAAAGGAAAAGAAGTAATAGAACACGAGGACATGCACTGAAACTGGAGGGAGGTAGGTTCAGCGGAAATGTTAGAAAGAATTACTTCACAGAAAGGGTAGTGGATAAGTGGAATAGACTCCCATCAGAGGTGGTAGAGGCTAAGAGAGTAGAACAATTTATACATGCTTGGGATAGGCATATGAATATCCTTACAAAGAAATAAGGATTAAAAAGGGTTGAGATTACCTGAAGGGTAAAAAAAGGGGCAGACTAGATGGGCCAAATGGTTCTTATCTGCCGTCAAATTCTATGTTTCTATGTTCCTATGACTAACATCAAAAACATCTCTATTTGAGAACTACCCATAGAAGACTTAGTCCCACTGAGTTATAGTTATTCCTGGGTGATATAATCCCACACTCTTTATTCTAGGCTCTTATTGTTCATTTTTTTACCAATTTTTTATTATCCGACTTTCCCATACCCCGGAATCTGATTGAAGTCCTTTTCCTGACTTATATTGTGTTTGCAACGTGTCTGTACATTTTTAATAACTGATTTCTTCTGATACTGTGACCGTGTTTTATATGATGAAGTTCTGCTGTGTCTAAACGATTGCAATGTTGCCTCACTATGTGTAATTGAATAATTAGTAACAGGAAGGGATGTAGGTCTGCCTTCTGAATAAATACTAACTCCTACCAGTAAGTCCCCACCCCCTGAGGAAGCTATCAGACAAAACATATCAGGCAGCTTCTGAGACCTCACTTCCTTTAAGCTAAGTGATTATATTTATAACTTTTAGCAGTGCTATTTTATCCCTTATGAATTATTCCTGCTCATAATTATTTTTGCTATTTTTGAACCTACCCCTCAGAATTTTTAGTATATATTTATTTCAGGTGATATTGTATATATTGACTGTTTTTGTAATTTTTCTTTTAATTGTATAAAAATAAATATTTTTTATATTTATAAAACTTTTTCAGCCTATATAATTAGAGACGATGAACACCTGTCGCTGAGTTCCATACTTTTTTTAGATATTATTTCTACCATTGATGCAGTCCACCACCACCTTCTTTGGCCTCGTGCTGACGTCCCGTGGTTTGGAAGGAGAGTGTGATTTTTAAATAAGGTATCATTTTGATATATTTCAGTAATCCTTCTGTTTGATTAGATCTTGGTGCTGAACCCCTTCTCTTTGTTTACCTATAATGTACATTTTCTGGTGTTAGGGAACCAGCAGCCTTGTTTTTTAGCCATATACCCCTGATACACCATGTTCAGAGGGCATGAGAGAGTTAAGAACAGAAGCGATGTATGCCAAAAAAAATCTTTAACAAAGGAAGGGAAACAACCTCAGTTACTGCAAGTGATGATTTGGACAATCTGTTTTGAAGCATGGAAAAACTTCTCTCCAAAGAAGTCAGAACCTGGTGGGATATCAGAGGCCTGGAGCGCTATGTAAGTGTTAACAGAATTCCAAGAGGCCTTAGATTAATGAAACAACCCACCTTTGGTACAGAAAACCCAGAATTCATCAGGGAATGGGACCAAGCGTTACATACTGTAACTGTTCCATTAACCTCATGAAAAGTCTAATAGCAGAAAAAAGAGAGTACTAGCATCTCTAGAATCAGAGATAAAGGAATCAAAAATAAAGATGGCTACGCGCAGAGACGAGGAGAACTTTGGAGCTAACAACAAAGTTCTTAATAAAAAACTAGAACGCATAGAGGCTCAAGTAAGGGAGAACAAGGAGAGGAAGTTCAATAGAGACAAACTAGACTATGAAAACAATAAAGTGAAAAAATGGAGCAAGAACTATAAGACCCAGCAATACAACACAGGTCCTACTTCGAATTGGAGACAAGCGAAAAATTGAAGAACCGAAAATCTGGATTGGGAAACCAGGAGACACCTGCCAGTACATACTACCAACAGATTCACATCATTGAAAAATCACTCTCCTACACAAATGGGAAAGGCTTTTTTTATCCCCGAGGACGAGCACCCGAATCAGAAACTTAACTACCACACCCATTATAGAGAAAGTGAAACACGTATCCCCCCTAAAAAGAAGACTAGAGTAAGAAGAGAATGTCGAGGCTGTATACTGTATTTATTTATTTAAAACATTTTTTTTACATTACTCAAAACATTTTTACATTCATTGTCGTTGATGCCTTTTAGTACTTTTGCCATTTTTTGTTTCCCCTCTTCAATATCAGCAAAACATTTTCCTTTTCATGCGAAGAAATAAAAAAAAAATCACACATGGCCTGATCGGGAGAATACGGTGGGTGAGGCAATGGTTCTTTCATCATGGACAGGTACATTGGGCCTTATTCTGATCGTAGCGGCCAAACGTGCGTACGTTCGCTATTAACGTACGCTAGCCGTACGCGGCCGTTGGGGTTAAGTCCACCCACAAATCAGCCGCTTACGTACGGGCAGTAACAACGTAGAAGGGGAGTGGCGTACAACTGAGCGTACGGCAACGTACGCGGCCGGCCCAGCCCTTACACTCCGACAACTGGCGTACAACTGAGCGTACGGCAACGTACGCGGACGTCTTTCGTCCGTCTTCCCACCGACTTCTTGCGAAGATCTGAGCGTACGCCAGCTTGCACGGACGGCTCCCTATTGTTTTCAATGGAAAACTCAGCTTATGTCACCGCTCGTGAGAGTGAGCGTACGTCCGTGTACGCTGGCATACCCTTCACATATATGGACCTGCAAATCTTGCCTTTCAACTAGAATTCTGACAATTGATTAATTAATCTATTTGTTATTCAATTATTGTTTTCTATTAACTCAAATGTCTACCTTAATAAAGACCCTAATAAAACTACATTTTAACCCTCATTACATGTATATTTGTTATGTTCTAATGTGGCATTTTAATCACTATCTATGTGTCCCCATATTGCTGTTACTTTTAAATCAAGTTATGTTGGTGTTTCTGTATATGTACTAAATTATGTCCATAATTAGTTTGTCCAAAATGTGTAACATGTATACCTACCCTGATGTTATGTGTGATGTTTTAATCGAACAACATTAAACATTCATGCATTTTCACTATGTGTTATTTTACTCAAAAACACACACATTCGCACATCAATCATTACCCCTCACCTCAAATGACAAATATAAATTACATTACACATCTGTATGTACCTACCCTTACAAGCCCTCTAACTTATTTATTATTAAAAACACAGGCAATTTAGAACACAATAGAAACTTTTATTTCTAACAAAAACAATAAGGGGGGGGGGGGGATAAAAATAAATTAAATGCGGGCCTCCAGTAGGCCAAAAAGTATTTGGAGATACAGGAGAGTCAGGACGATCTCCCGCATCAGGGCTGCCACCTCCTCCTGCTGCTGTTCAGTGTCTGTAATGAAGGGATAAAACAAAAAATTAATATATAACATACACAAATGTTTGTTGTATTTGTACATAATAAAAAGTTCAGAGTTATGTGTGAAGGCCACATACATTTTGAAACTACATTGAAGATGGGTCTGCTGTAAACACAGTACTAAAAAATAATATGTTAACACACACATACTGTACATAGTAAATAACATTAATTAAATTACTCCTTCTTGAATGTATGTATGCTGAGACCCAATTGGTAGTTTGGTTTTGGGGGACTGTCCTCTAACCTCACAATTAGGCTGTGCTATTTAAGGGTTATGACATTGTTGTGGCTTAAGCACTCCTTACTATTTAAAATTTAGGACATTGCTGTACAAATTATAGGCCTACAGCTATGTTTGTAAAGCATGCATCCGCATGGCCTCACACACTATTAACAAAACAGGTTGGGGAGGGGGTGGGGGTGGGGGTTGGGGAGGGGGTGGGGGAAGGGGATGGGGAAATTGTGTGGGCCCCAGCTTGAGCCATTGTCTCGGCCTCCTCTTCCTCCTCCTCCTCTTCCTCCTCCTCTTCTTCCTCCTCCTCTTCCTCCTTCTCCTCTTCCTCCTCCTCTTCTTCCTCCTCCTCCTCTTCCTCCTCCTCATCTGGCTGCTCCAGGGCTGCCTGCTCCTGGGCTGCCTGGTCCCGGGCTGCCTGCTCCCGGGCTTCCATGCGTGCCCTTGCCCGTGCTGAAATGTTCATGTTGATGACATAGAAATCGAAGATTGGGTTGCATAAAAAAGGGGGAAAGAAAAATTCACATTAGTCATGCTCATAACCTTCCAAATTATCATTGCTGTTATATTTCAGACATTTATCATGCAAACTAATTGATATGCTACATCCAAAAACTGAGCAAATACTTAAACCCCCCCTATACACCCCCTATACACCCATATACACCCCCTATACACCCCCTATACACCCCCTATACACCCCATATACACCCCATATACACCCCCTATACACCCATATACACCCCCTATACACCCATATACACCCCCTATACACCCCCTATACACCCCCTATACACCCCCTATACACCCCCTATACACCCATATACACCCCCTATACACCCCCTATACACCCCATATACACCCCCTATACACCCCCTATACACCCCCTATACATCCCCTATACACCCATATACACCCCTATACACCCATATACACCCCCTATACACCCCCTATACACCCCATATACACCCCCTATACACCCATATACACCCCCTATACACCCCCTATACACCCATATACACCCCCTATACACCCCCTATACACCCCCTATACACCCCCTATACACCCATATACACCCCCTATACACCCCCTATACACCCCATATACACCCCATATACACCCCCTATACACCCATATACACCCCCTATACACCCCCTATACACCCATATACACCCCTATACACCCCCTATACACCCCCTATACACCCCCTATACACCCATATACACCCCCTATACACCCCCTATACACCCCATATACACCCACATACTCAGGAACATATTTATAAAAAGTACAGAAAACATTTGCAAAAAAACGCAGACATACTAGTAATAAAAACTTACATCGGGCAATATGGCGGCGAAGTGTGCAGAGCAACACTGGCTGCCGCCGGCGCAAGTCAGACCAGCGCCGCTCAACTTGCCCCAGGCTTCTGCGGACGCCGGTCGTCGAGTATATTAGGCGGCGGGCAGCAGTATACGCCCGCCGCTTGTCCATATTGCTGACATATGGGCCCCTGGGCCCCAGGTGACGGTCCATGACCTCAACCAAGGCCAACAGCTCCTGGGTCGAAAACGGCCTAGCCCTGGTTGAAGTCATAGTGCCAATGGCGCAGTTAATAATTGCAGGTACATATATCACTTTTGGTGCTTGCTGATTGGTCTAAAAAATTGTTTGTTTGGTATTAACTTTATTAATCCTTCTTACATTAACAAACTGGATGCGAATAGAAACTTACGCGGACCGTTCCGATATACACAGACCAAAACCAACAGCATGCATTCAATGTATAGAGAGGAACTGTATATACAGTGTGCGAAAAATAATACACGCAAGCGTCTACTTATAAATACGCTGCTTAAAGGGGGGCACAATACACCGTTTTCCATGGAGAGACGTACTATATATACAGTGTGCGGAAAATAATACACGCAAGCGTCTACTTATAAATACGCTGCTTAAAGGGGCACAATGCAACATGTTGGTGTATGACAATTTCAGACTCATTACATATGTAAGGAAAGCATTATAACGTGATGTTTTGAAATGTGACTCACAAAGCATACACAAACTCCAACAGATACCAGCTGACAACACTCATCATTGGAATGACAGGTGCACACATTTCACGATGCAGAACACAATGCTCCACAACCTGTGTATGTGCATATACAGGTGATTGATCAGGTGCGTGGAGACCTGCGTAATTTAAGCGGCAATTATCGGCGGGAAATATCGGCGTAAATTAGCAAGTCCATTGCGGAAAAAAATATACGCCCCCTTGTTCATGGCGGGAGATTAACATATAAATATTCAGTCAGATGCAGGCCAGAATTGCTGCAAACATGTCTAGTTCTGACGATTCTGCAGCTGAGGACGCTCTGCAGAGAGCACAAGCAGAATCCCTGCTTCAAGCGTTACAGAAGAGGGAACAGGAGCGGAGAAGGAGGGCTCAAGAGAGAGGTAGCCTGCCAGACCAAGCGGGCCCCTCACTAACAGGCCCTGTTCAACCTCCACCAGCTCCACAAGGGCCAAGCAACCAGCCAGAACAAGAGGTTGCATCTCTCCAAACAGGTGTGACCCAGCAGGTGCATGGTGAGAGAACTGGGGCCACCAGAAAACAGGCTGCAACATCGAGGGTGAGGACTGAGCAGGATGCCACCACCAGAAAGAGAAACCCTGCATTTGTAGAGGCCGAATTAAGAATCTTAGTGCCCAGGGCACGCGAATGGATAGAATTGGCAACCAGGAAGCCGGGTGCCAGTGCAAGGAGAAAGCTTTGGGACAAGATCACAGAGGAAGTGAACCAGGTGTCACCAGTGGTCAGAGATTGGCTAGCGGTGAAGAAAAGGTTAGTGTGTTTGTCAGGGCTATTTTTCAGCAGGCTCCAGCAGGAACTGAGGCCCTTATTCTAGTTCACTCAGACAAAATATTTCTTAGATGGACAAAACCATGTGCACTGCAGGTGAGGCAGGTGTTACTTGTGCAGAGATAATCAGATTTGGGTGGGGTTTTACACCTGCCTCACCTGCAGTGCACATGGTTTTGACCATCTAAGAAATATGTGCTCAGAAAGAGTGACCTAGAATAAGGGCCTCAGTTGCTGCTGGAGCCTTCTGAAAAATAGCCCTGGTGTTTGTCCCCCTGATAATGTCATATGTGTTTACATATGTTACATGTATGTTTTGAGAATAATAGAAAGGTGTGTTTGTAGATAGTGCTACACTTCAATGTCACATGTGAACACAACCATGTCTAATAACCCACATTGATATATGAAACATGCACCATTGGTGTGATGTGAGGTTATGGGCACAGTTCTGCTCATGTGAAGTATGTGATGGGACAAGAGAAAGTGTGTTTTTGAAAGAGTTGTTGTAACATGTTCCATATGATGCTACTGAAACAAGAATGAGCAAACTGTGCACATGTAGCTGGTGAGAAACTACACATCCCAGTATGCCATCCCATAGTTAAATTACTCCATAATAACCACATTGTCAAGCTATGGTGGAATGTGTAGTTTCACAACAGGTGGAGGTGCATAATTTGGCCATGGATGATGTCATTTCTGCATAGTGATGTATGTATGTGCATTTAGTGGCCTAATGAATGTGATGAGACACTGAAATGCCTCGTAATGGAGACATGAATGTGTGTGTGGGACACATATGGCTAAAAAACATAAGATCACCCACACTAGGAAATGTCACGTAGCTAGGGGTACCACCTAGTCCCTTTAATTCCGGACACATATTAATTACACAGGTTCTGTGGCTGGCTGACTTCAAGACTCCACTTCACCTAATTTTAAACTGCCACAGAACCTGTGTAAGTAACATGTGTCCGGAATTAAAGGGACTAGGTGGTAACCCTACACGTAGCACAGTGGTGCACATATCTCATGGTGATATTTGTATTTTTAAACTTGTAGGTGGACTGACTTCAAAACGGCAATGAAGAGGAAGATGACTGACCGGTACAACCACAGCATGTCCACCGGGAGAGGTCCTATGCCCGATCATTTGGAGTATACCCCCCTGGAGCAGGACGCCTTGGACGTCATTGATGTTGCCGAGGTCAGGGGGATCTCCAATATGGACAGTGAGCTCCCGGCGGAGGTCTTTGATGCTGCTTTTGATGGTAAGTCACAGTAATGCATTGTATTTTGAAAGAGATTTTTTAGTGCGTATGTGATGGTGACATTGTTTTCAATTATTATTATCAATTATTATCCTAGCAGAAGCAGAAACCCAGGATGTACCGGCAGCATCTTCCTCTGCAGAGCCACAGGTGGAGCGAGTGGTCCAGCCTCCACCAAGAAGACACCCCCAGCCCCAGGAGACATGGGAAGAGAGCATGATGGTGACGCTGGAGAGGATCGAGCAGCAAGGGGTGGATGCTGCGCTCCGTCAGCAGCAGATTGGGGAATTTTTGGAGGATTGGAAGGCCACAAACAGGCAGCAGTGTGAGGCCTTCAACCGCATTAATGACACTCTGGCGGCTGGCATGCAAAACATTGGCCAACACCTCAGCCGCCTGAATGTCATTCTTGCGGAGCTGCTGCCCACCGCCAGGTCCCTAAGGGACAATCCCCCATCTGCTGCCCCACCCCAAGCTGCTCCCCAACCTTCCACCTCTGCTGACCCTCCTGTGTCCACTAGGGGAAGACGCCGCAAGCCATCTGACCCCAAAGGCCCCTGTCCCCAAGGCCCCATCTAAAAGGGGGAGAAAAGGGCCCAAATAATGAGACCTGGTTCACTTCCTCTGTGGTTGGACCCCAAATGTTTAAATTGCACTGGACATCCACTTCCTGAGTTGGCCATCTATCCATTTGCGTGCCATGGGCATTAAAGTTCTTATTTTGACCTCTACAAATGCAGGATAAATTTTTGGTGGTGTGTATCTTGCTTAGTATTCACCCTGGTTGTTGCAGTATGTATTCTGGTGTCCCCATTTCTTTCACCATTGCATTTGCAGGGTAACACATGTTTGGAGATATGCAACCTCTTGTTCTGGCTGTTTTTTTATTTTTGTGTCTATTTTATTTGTTTATTTCATTTCTGACATTAAAGTGTTCACACTTTAAGCTGTGATGCTGAACAGCAAATAAATTTATTTTACCAATTAAATCAAAATTGTTGTATGTGTAATTTCTTGTGTGAAACAAATACTAGATTTATGTGTACTTACTGACCAGGGTATTTTTGAACATTTGTTGAAGTGTGGTTGAAGTTTCCCATGTGTAACCCTCTCCATGGCCATTCCCATGTTCCTATCCAACTTTTCCCTGCTAATTAGTTTGTGTCAGCACATGTGCAGAGCAACTTAATAGGTGAGAAAGCAGTTTGTGTGCAGGTGAGGTAGCTCCTACAGTAGTAGGTAAAAGCAGGTCCAGAACAATGCTTTCCTCATGGAGTGGGTGAGGCAGACAAACAAGGGTGAAAAGGTAAATTTGTGTAGGAATGCATATGTGTCCTCCCTAAAAAAAGATGTGTGAATGGGCCAAACATGATAAAATTGCTTGTGAACAAACATGTATAAGTTTTTACATATATATGATTTGACAGTATCATAAGCAGATGTAGGAATCCTTTGTTAGAAAGATGTGAGTGCAATAATGTTATTGGTGGCATCTTACATCCAGAGTGTAGTCAAATCCAATTCATAGCAGATGAGATAGTGGTAGAGTTCTGTATTTTGGGTACTATACAAAGATTGTGTGCAAAATAGTGGTCATGGGCTTCAAACATTGCTGAAACATCCTTTGTAGGTGTTAGATGTGGTTTATGTTATTGTATCCTAAATACAAAACCTATGTTTGTATTAGAGTGAACACGTTGACACATGTCGACTTGTGTAGATTGAGTGTGCTACTGTGTAAAGTCTATGAAAGCACGTAGTGAATGTGTCTAACTGTTTAGCAAATAGCTACCTTAGGCAGGTCTTCAAAAGATTCTTACCTTAAATTAAACAAACCTTTAAATGTCGAGAAGTATAGAAAGATAAGCTTCCAATGTGTTTGAGTGCTGTGTGTGGCTTGCAGGTAGTGAAATCATGGTTTTGACTTAATAGACTGCAGCATTGCTTATTACATTCAGGTGTATGTGTTTGAGTAGGAATCAGCGTTAATTAGCAAACTCAGGCGCACGCTGGCATGCGGTATCTGTAGGGGTGGTTTGAGATGGCGGTTGGCGGCCGCCTGTTTTGTGTCCGAAATGAACGGTGCCTTAGTCGATCGTGCGGTAGTAGCACCGCTCATTTTTGGTGCACACCCCCGTGTACGCCCATATTTACGCCCATTTTCCCTCATTATTTCGGCCGCTCCCCTCAACACGCCCCTATGCCGCCCCCAATACCGTACACTCGCGTACAGGTTTTTTCGCACGTAGAGACCCGTCCGTAAGCGTTGGTGAGTGGTCGCGCCTGCGCATTGGCGAATGTACGCATGCGCAGATCATAAAAAATCCCGGGACGTACGCGTACGGCCCGGCCGCTCCAACCAGAATAAGGCCATGATGGAAGAACCAGTAACCTGTTTGCAACAAATCTGAATATTCTTTTTCCTCAGATTTTCAAAAACATCAAAATAAAAAATTTGACTTACTGTAATACCCATTTCCAATCATTTTTTCCCAAAAGGAAACATAAGTTCACAACAACACATTGGAGGGAAGTTTAATAGGATGAGAGATTCAGAAAGTGAGAGATTTGATAAGAAAATCTCCAGATTTTTAAAGCGACAATCATTTACACAGCAAAACCTGTTTGATTTTGGAATGTAAATGCTTTAGAAAAAACTGGAGATTTCTTACCAAATCTCTCACTTTCAGAATCTCTTATCCTATTAAATTTCACCCATTGTTCATGTAAATCAGTCAGCACACAAATAGGCGAAAAGTCAGACGTTACTTTTCCCCATGAAGCCGGCAAGCATCCTAACTCTGAAGGGTTTATCAAGCATTCACCTAGTGGTGAAAGCCTGTACTACAAGCACCCCACCCTCTAGAACAGTCGTTCCCAACCCTGGTCCTCAAGTACCCCCAGCAGTACACATTTTCCAGGTCACCCGGCAGGTGCACAGATTATTCCGGCACATTTTAAACGATCCACAGGTGGAGCTAATTATTTCACTTGTGATTTTGTGTGGACACCTGGAAAACGTGCACCTTTGGGGGTACTTGAGGACCAAGGTTGGGAACCACTGCTATAGAACACAATTCCAGTTTATTTTGTGTACTCTCTGAGTTTATGAAGACAAAGTAAAGGAACAAGCCCCAGTTTCCCTAAAACATATCAACTTTGTGTGTGGGAGAAGCTGTTTCTTATTTATTTGAATCTCTGTTGCAAGAAAAAATATAACACCCTATAGTGTCTATATACAAACATATATATATATATATATATATATATATATATATATATATATATATATATATATATATAATACAAACTTTTATAATGTGCTCCAATGCCTATATTTTTAGTGACTTTATCAGGAAAAATAGTGATATGTTACCCACCATGTACACTAGACTTCTGATGTGCAAAATGTTGTGATCAAAGCAGTAGAATTGTGTTTGAGGGCAGGTATACTGTCAAAGGTTTCTGTTCTATGAATAAATATATCTATATTCGCCTCAGTGAAGACAAACAGCAGTTCTAACACCTGTATGGCTGTGATAAAAGCCTCTCAGCCTGGACAGGAAGTCTGTAAATTGCCTGGGGCGTAAGCTGCTGGCTTGGAAAGAGATACATCAGTACTACCTGAAGTGAGTGCTGTGATAAACTGCTGATTTGGCGAGGTGGACAGTGGGTCCTTCTGACACATAGAAAGGGAAACCTTGTCTACAGTCAATGCCAATACAGATTCCAATTTATGTATATGATCTGTTTTTACATTTGCTGCAAATAAAAAAAAAGCTGTGACTATTTGTACCAAATACCCTTGACGGGCGTATTTCTACTATAGCTGCTATAGAAAGGAAGTCAGTCCACCCCAGGAGATTGCTTACAATGTATTAAGTCTTTAAAGTACTGTATGGTTTACTAATGGGCTTCATTAAATTTGTTAACTTTGGATAATTTTAGGTTTTGTGACTTTTAATTGTACAAAAACACAAAAATGTTGATGAGACCATCCTGTGGTGAAGCACACAGCAGTAAATCAGTGTAAGTTGTCTCTTAAAAACTATTATCATTACAGTGATGAACAGTAAAATCCAATGGCAGATGCTATGTATAGAACAACCCAGCAGGTCTGCCTGACTCACATTAACAATGATTACATTGAACGACAGCCATACAGTAAACTCCAAACGGGATCAACTGAATACCAGCTCAATGTAATATGGTTCTCAAAAGTACAGTAGCTCAATACACAACTAATAAAGCTTTTCAGTCCTATCTGCAGCTATGGTGTTGCGGCTGCCTGGTACTTCTGGGAAAAACTATAGATGTTAAAGTAGTAAAAAGCTCAAATATTTTGTTCAAATTAAAGAAACAAATACAACTTTGTTTGAAATATGAATGTGTAAAAACTAATGACAGCTCTTATAATGAAAACTGTACAAGTAGAAAATTCATATAGTAAATATAAAATGAAATATATAAATTATAGGTTTTATTAAAATAGCATATTAGGTATTTTTTAATTATGCAACTTATTATTATTATTATTATTATTATTATTAAGTCTTTATACAAGTTATTTCTAATTGTAAAATTTCTCTCTGGAGGTTTCTAAGGTTTCTATGTGCCAGGTTTATAGGGGGTTATTTTGGTTCAATCTTTCTGACAATGTCCTTCTTAGAAGGACAAAACCATGTGCACTGCAGGTGGGGCAGATATTACTTGTGCAGACAGAGATAAAGACTGCATGTGACATCTGCCCCCCTGCAGTGTACATGGTTTTGTCCTTCTAAGAAGGTATTTGTCAGAAAGAGTGAACCAAAATAACCCCCATAGACACATGCAGCTCTTAGAATGCCACATATATTGTAGGTAGATGAATTAAGCAGGAAGATTTTATATTACTTAGAAAAGGCAGAGTTCAGAGCAGAATTCCATGGCCTCTCTGCTCACTAAAATATGTATAATTGCAGAACATACAGTAGCCAATATAGCTCTTCCCGCTTGCCTCTTATCAATTTAATGCTGGAAGCAAAAACTTATACTGTAGCTGTTTGGGCTGTTTGCTATCTGCTTTCATATATGCCGATGTTTGATTTGTAAATTAGGGTTGATAATACCGTAGCTCATTTTACACCACCTCTGCCTGGGGTATCCTGCCTAAATACAGTGCATGACTATCTGGTTGGCTGTATACTCCATTCCACCTCCACTGCCTGTATAAATAACTTTAAGAACTAAAAACTGTGCAGTACAATAATTAAAACCTAGAACTGGCTTGTTTTCCAAACTACTTTCAAGTGGTGACTGCAATTTGAAAACCATGTACTGCAGAAAATAGTGTACACATATCAGCAAGCTATGGGACTCTCCAGATACCAAACAATGCTACACGACAGAGTGATTGATCAGTTAAGCTGCAAAGTTTCTAAATATACAAATATACATATACAGTAGCAGCTGTATCCATAATGGGCTTTAATAAACTTAAAGGTTCAGAAAACTATGCCACGTGGACATTCACAATGGAAACTTAAGCATTAGAGGATGTGGTAACTTACATTTAATATAGTTGGAGTTAAACAACATATTTGTTCTATCATACATGGACAATGTCAGCATGTGACACATAAAACGCTGGGCATTCCCATAGGCGACGCCCATCCCGCCGCCGTCCACCCCTGGCCCGTCCCGATTCTTGCGAACGGCTCAGTAACTATGCAAGGGGAGCTGCACATGTTCTCAGTGGCGTAAGTTCGTCCCAGTTGCCCAGAGGCAAGATAAATATTGGTGCCCCCCCAACACACACATACACACCACCTTATATAAATATATGTATGCATGTATGTATGTTATGGATATTATGTTTAGAATAAAGAAAGTGTGACATCTATGGTCCTGCTAGGACGAGGAGTCAGCCCCAGAAGTGATATAAACGGCTTTCAATTAACTGATTCAAACTCATAGTAGAGGAGAGGTCCCCCCTTGGGAGCAGGAGCCCGGCGGCAGATGACTCCATTGCCTCCCAGAGTTCTGCCTCTGCACATGCTAATAGATCATGCGCAGTCCCCAAAACATCGGGACGGGGCCTGAACTCGTTATAATGCGAGTAAACTAGAATCACCCCCAAAGTACATAAATTGTAATGTTCACAGCTCACTTGAGAACAGGATATTAAAGAAAATAATATGATTGGTTGCTATGGGCAACATCACCACTTTTCATTTTTAGAAGCATTTACCCCTGAGGTCTGACAGTGGGGCAGAATATATAAATAAATACATAAACAAATGCATAGAAACCTTTGTAAAGAAGTATGGCATTCATCATCAATTGACCATTGCAAGCACACAGTATCGGAATGGTGTAAATCAGCATACAAATGGTATCAGAGAAATAGCTCCGGTGTGAGGCTACATGCTTCTCCTGAACTAGTGCTTTTGGGCAGAAGCAGTATCTACAGCAGTAGAGCTAAAAAATTGTTCTCCCACAGTTGCTCCAAGAAGCTTTGGAGAAAATTGGAGCTGCAGATCAAGTATATGTCAGTGAATAAGCCAGCAACTAAACACATACATGAAAAAGAAACTACCAGCATAGGCACTACCAGCAGTACTGCGGACTGTAGAAAATAACATAAAATAGTGGAATAAAACCCAGAAGATGGGGTTTATTCTAGTTCATTCTTTCTGACAAAATCCTTCTTAGATGGACAAAACCATGTGCACTTCAGGGGGGCAGATGTTACATGTGCAGAGAGAATTAGATTTGGGTGAGTTTTTTTTGTTTCTGTGCAGGGAAAATACTGACTGCATGATTTTACACTGCAATATAGATCTCACTTTGAAGAAAAACCCCACCCAAATCTAATTCTCTCTGCACACGTTACATCTGCCCCACCCGCAGTGCACATGGTTTTGTCCATCTAAGAAGGATTTTGTCAGAAAGAATGAACTAGAATAACCCCCTATACAGTAGTATGAAGAGTTTACAAATATCCCATTCTGTTTACTCTAAAATATCCAAGTGGCAAAGTCAAGTAATGACTGGTGTGAATGGAAATAAGCAGTAGACAATGATGATAACACACTATAGCAACAATACAGTACATGGATTGTAGATTAGAGACATGGGGCTAGATTTACTAAAGATTCTAAAATACACAAGTGTTATTGTTCAGGTTCTAGCTATGATTTCTCTTTTGTATTCTAAAGATAGAATCTAATTGGATGCTATAGACTATAGCACCACTTGTCTGTCTAGGAAGCTCAGTAAATCTACTCCCTAGTCAGTAAAAAACAGTCAAAAGTAAAGCCCCATACAGACTAGGGGATATTGTAAAAGAAATGACTCACAAAAGCGCCATATCTTTTAAAATATCAACTAGTGCGTATCGAGGCATCGTGTCCGAAGCATGGCGAGCATAGCGAGCCATTCGAGGGGACACAGTGCACATTTTTAGTGTACATGTTGACTGTGTCGACATTTGGGACAAAAAAGAGTGAAAAACCCTATATCGACCGTTTGAATGTTGACCTTCCCCATGTCGACCCAATGACCCTGCCGACCTAATGACCCTGTCAACCTAACCCCACGTCGACCTTCAGTCATGAATACCTTCATGCATGTCGATCTAGTGATGTCGACCTAGTTGGTGTCTATCCAATGATCCACACACTGAGCAAATCATTTCCAGCATAATATATCTTACTGTACATTATGTAACCTATTCCCATTGCCACACACAGCTAGACATGGTAAATGCGTTTTTGTCATTCCAGATCTCACTAGAGATCTTCATCTAAATCATACAGATGTGTTATCGTATACCTGTCAGTGCTGACCTTTGCCTAGGATTATCCTCATTTCCCAGTTCATTACTCTGTGTTAATTTGACAGAAATATGATATGAACTTTGTGCATTTGTTAACCCTACACCTTGTTCATCACTTATGAATCTATTTATGAATGAACAAGTCTATGTCAATTCACTATACTGATCTCCATAACACCATAATCCCTCCCTTTAACCCCTTCCCGACATTTGACGTATATATACGTCATGGCCGGGATGTACTTCCCGACACATGACGTATATATACGTCATGACTTTAAACTGTCCCCGCGTCTATAGACGCGGTGACAGTTTAAACATGTCTGCTGTCCCTGACAGCAGACATGTCCCAGCATGTCCAGGGGGGGCGGCGATGCCTCCCCCCCGTCGGCGATCGCTGTGATTGGCTGTTCAATGTGAACAGCCAATCGCAGCGTTTTCCTGTGTTACCGGCGAATATGACGCTCGGTAACACAGGTGTCAATCACCGCCGGGTGGGAGGGGGCGTGAGGGGGTCACCGGTGATGACCACACCTCACCCCACCTCACCCCACCTGCCCCCAAGGCTGTGATTGGTCCGTCGGACCGACGGATCAATCACAGCCATAGCGCGTTATTTAAACTAACGGTGACTGCGCTGCAGACGCCATTCCGGTCTGGAATTGCGTGCAGAGCGGTCACCGGCCAATCTGTCGTGATATACATACCTGATCCTTGCCTGATACTTGCCTGATACTTACCTGATCAACGCTGGTAGCGTGCTGCCAGCAGCTGGATGCTTACTGGATCTTGTCACTTCCTGTGTGCTGCTGCTGCAGTGTCATAGAGTGACAGATAGTGAGAGATAGTCAGAGATAGTCAGAGATAGTCAGAGATAGTGACAGAGAGTGATAGAGAGTGCTATATTTTGTGTCTGCTGCCCCCCTTTTGTGCTGATCAGTATATCTGTGCTGATCAGCAACTTTTTGGGGGTGCAGGGGTTATTTTTTTTATATATATATATATATATATATACTAGGTGATTCATCGCGCCCTACGGGCGCTCTTCACACCGTTGTAAGGGGCTGCGCCCCCTTAATTTGTTAACGTTTGTATATGAGAAATATGGTTAGAATTGTATGAAAGATGCCCTGTATTGCAACTTAGGTGTCCGCGAATCGCGGGAGGGGGGGTCGCGGAGGGTGCCGCGAATTGCAGGAGGGTGGGTCGCGGGGGGTGCCGCGAATTGCAGGAGGGGGGGTTGTGGGGGGGTGGATGCTGCGAATCGCGGGAGGGGAGGGATTGCAGAGAATCACGGGAGGGGGGTCGCGGGGTGGGTTGCCGCAAATCGCGGGAGGGGGGTTACGGGGGCGGGGGTTGCGGCGAATCATGGTAGGGGGGGTCGCGGGGGGTGTGCCGTGAATCACGGGAGGGGGGGTCACGGGGTGGGGTGCCGAGAATCGCGGGGGGGGGTGTGTGTGTGTGTGCCGTGAATCGCGGGAGTGGGGGTTGTGGGGGGGTGGGGGGGGTGTGACGCAAATCACCACAAGAAAAAATCAACACAGAAAGGTCAACACATGTAAATGTTGACATAAGTGTGCCACTTCATTGGTGTCCATGTTGACACATGACAATGAATATGAAAACATTCAAAAAATGAAATAAATCTTCAAAAACTCATGTCAACCTTTTTCATTGTCGACCATAGCCGTGCCAGTGTTTTGCATGTGCCATTTAATCCTGGGGCTGCCGCGAATCGCGGGGGGTGCCGCGATTTGCGGGAGGGGGGGGGGGGTTGCGGGGGGTGGGTGCCGCGAATCGCGGGAGAGCGGGGTTCATGGGGGTTCCGGTGGGGGGTTGCCGCGAATTGCGGGAGGGGGGGGTCGCAGGGGGGTGCCGCGAATCGCCGGAGGGGGGGTTGCGGGGGGTGTGACGCGAATTGCCACAAGAAAAAAATCAACACAGAAAGGTCAACACATGTAAATGTTGACATAAGTGTGGCACTTCATTGGTGTCCATGTCGACACATGAGAATGAATATGAAAATATTCAAAAAATGACAAAAAAACTTCAAAAACTCATGTCAACCTTTTTCATTGTCGACCATAGCCATGTCAGTGTTTTGCATGTGCCATTTCATTCTGGAGCTGCCGCGAATCACGGGGGGGTGCCGCGAATTGCGGGAGGGGGGGTCGCGGGGGTGGGTGCCGCGAATCGCGGGAGGGCGGGGTTCACAGGGGTTCCGGTGGGGGGTTGCCGCGAATTGCGGGAGGTGGGGGGTCACGGGGGTGCCGCGAATCGCGGGAGGGGGGGTTGCGGGGGGTGTGACGCGAATCGCCACAAGAAAAAATCAACACAGAAAGGTCAACACATGTAAATGTTGACATAAGTGTGCCACTTCATTGGTGTCCATGTCGACACATGACAATGAATATGAAAAAATTAAAAATAAATCTTCAAAAACTCATGTCAACCTTTTTCATTGTCGACCATAGCCATGTCAGTGTTTTGCATGTGCCATTTAATCCTGGGGCTGCTGCGAATTGCGGGGGGGGGGTGCCGCGAATCGTGCAAGGGGGGGTCGCGGGGGGGGTTCTTTTTGCCGCGAATCGCGGGAGGGAGGTCGCGGGGGGGTGTTTTTTCCGCGAATCGGGTGGGGGGGGTCACGGGGGAGGGTTTGCCGCGATTCGCGGGAGGGGGGGGTCACGGGGTGGTGGTTATGCCGCGAATTGCGGGAGGGGTCGTGGGGGGGTTCTTTTTGCAGCGAATCGCGGGAGGGGGGGTCGCGGGGGTGTTTTTGCTGAGAATCGCGGTAGGGGGGGTCACGGGGGAGCGGGTGTTTTTGCCGCGAATCGCGGGAGGGGCGCGCGGGGGGGGGGAGGTTTTGCCGCAAATCGCGGGAGAGGGGCGCTCACCTGGTGGCTGTTGAGTAGCAGTGCTGGGCAACATGGGAAGGCAGTGGGTGTCTGGCAATGACCCTCTGCAGGAGGGACACAATGCTCTGTTTCTAGACTTCCCCTTAATGTATGATTGCCATCACCTGTTTTAAACAGGTTAATTTCTCAGAAAGGTGTTCAGCACAGATGAAGGCAATCACACATTAAGAGGAAAGTCCAGGAACAGAGCGTTATAGACACAGACACCCACTTTGAGTGACAGATGTAGCCAAATATATAGGAGATATATACCTGTCAGTTGCACCAAAGCTTGTGCTGCCTGTGCAACTGACTGCTGCCCCCCTGCTGCCCCCCCTTTTGTGCTGATCAGTATAAATTAACTGATCAGCAACTTTTTGGGGGTCCAGGTTTTTTTTTTATATATATATACCCTGTCAGGTTGCACCCACAGTTGTGTGCCTGCTGCCCCTCACTGCTAATCAGTGTTGCATCACTGCATCACTGATCTGCAGTTGTTGTTTTTTTGGAGAGTGCAGTGGGGTTTTGTTTTTACACCCACGTTGCTTTTGTGGGTGTCCTGTGGCCGCTGAGCGCTGATCAGTGACGTACATCACTGAACAGCATTTTTGGCACAGGGTTGATATAATTTTTTTTTCTGCAGTTTTTTTAAATTGTTTTTTTTTTGGAGAGTGCTGTGGTTTATTTTTTTAAATTGTTTTTACACCCACGTTGCTTTTGTGGGTGTCCTGTGGCCGCTGAGCGCTGATCAGTGACGTACATCACTGAACAGCATTTTTGGCACAGGGTTGATATAATTTTTTTTCTGCAGTTTTTTTTAAATTGTTTTTTTTTTTTTGGAGAGTGCTGTGGTTTATTTTTTTTAAATTGTTTTTACACCCACGTTGCTTTTGTGGGTGTCCTGTGGCCGCTGAGCGCTGATCAGTGACGTACATCACTGAACAGCATTTTTGGCACAGGGTTGATATAAATTTTTTTTTTTTGGATCAAATTCCTGTTGCCTTTGAGCGCTGTTCAGTGACGGACGTTACTGACCAACATCTGTGCTCAATTTTTGGCGCAGGACCTTTTTTTTTTTTTTTTTAACCCCTTCAATATTTTTTTTTTTTTTATTGGGATCAAATTCCTGTATAAAGTATTTTTTTTTCTGCACTACATACACACTACACACTACATACCCCCCGTGTTGAAATAAAGTTTGTACCCCCCCTACACTATAAACGTGTTGAAACATTACACTTACAGAAACACAAAAATAAAAATGGCATCCCAAATGTCATCCCAAATGTCATCCCAGTCATCCAGAAGAATGTATTCAGCGGAGGAGGCATATGCCATGCTTGCCTCTGACTCTGACACAGCCAGTGATGCAAGTGGGGAATTTGAAGGATTCGTCTTAAGCTCCTCTTCCTCCTCTAGTGATGAGGGACCCCCTCAAAGACGCCCCCGTAGAGCAGCTGAGACCCCCCCCCCAAATGATTGATCCCGTATGGACCCCACCACCAGACAATTTTGAGCCCCAGGTTCCTGAGTTTTTGGCCATCCCAGGAATCCAATTTGATTCAACAGGTCTCAGAGAAATTGACTTTTTCAAATTATTTTTCTCTGATGATTTTATAAATTTAATGGTGGACCAAAGTAATTTATATGCCCAGCAGTTTATTGCTCAAAACCCCACGTCATCATTTGCTAGGTGGACCCCTGTAGATGCAGTAGAGATGATGACATTTTAAGGTCTGGTGTTACATATGGGCATAGTAAAAAAGCCAGAAATTAGGCAATATTGGAGTACAGATGTTCTGTACAGCACCCCACTTTACCGTATGGCCATGGCTCGGACTCGTTTTGAGACAATCCTTAAATTTTTACATTACACCGATAATGCACAGTGCCCACCCAGAGATGATCCCACCTTTGACCGGCTATTCAAAGTCAGGCCGGTCATTGATCATTTCAGTGCCAAATTTGCAGAGATGTACATCCCTTAAAAATTTATTTGTATCGACGAGTCCCTTATACATTTTAAAGGAAGGGTTAAATTCCGCCAGTACCTTCCCAGTAAGAGGGCAAGGTATGGCATAAAAATGTATAAGCTGTGTGAAAGCACCTCAGGGTACACCCACAGGTTTAGGGTATATGAAGGGAAGGACTCAAGAATTGAACCGCCAGAATGCCCCCCCTCCCTCGTAGGTGTTAGTGGAAAAATTGTCTGGGATTTAGTGCACCCCTTCCTGGATAAAGGTTATCACCTCTATGCGGATAACTTTTACACTAGCATCCCCCTGTTTAAGGCCCTTGGTTCAAGAGGTACAGCAGCTCGCGGTACTTTGCGCAAGAACCAAAGAGGCCTCCCAAAAACGCACGTTGCCCAATTACTGAGAAGGGTTGAAAGCAGGGGAATATGCACCGAAAATATGTTGTTGGTCAAATATAAGGACAAGAGGGATGTCCTTATACTGACAACAATTCATGGAGACAGTACCACCTCCGTCCCTGTACGAGGTACCAGTACCCACACCTCAAAACCTAATTGTATCCTAGATTACAATAAGTACATGGGCGGAGTGGATCTTTCAGATCAGGTACTGAAGCCATACAGTCCCCTGCGGAAAACAAAAATCTGGTACAAGAAGCTGGCCGTGTATATCATCCAGATGGCACTGTATAACGCTTACGTGCTATTCCGTCTACCAGCCAGAGGGGGACATTTATGCACTTTCAAGAGGAAGTCATAAAGGGCCTAATATTTGGGAACCAGCAGGCAGAGGGCCCCAGTACTTCTAGTACTGGCCCCCGTATTGTACCAGGGCAGCATTTTCCTAACGAAATCCCCTCCACTGCAAAAAAGGGCAGGACACAAAAAAGGTGCAAAGTTTGCTATAAAAAGGGAATAAGAAAGGATACTATTTTCCACTGTGAAACTTGCCCCGACAAACCCGGCCTATGTATAAAGGAGTGTTTTAAAATATACCACACATCTATGGATTATTAGGTTCATCATTTCACCGTGCTTCTGAGTCCTGCCATGCACCCAACTGGTATTTTTTGGTCACATATGAGGCATTGCCATACTCGGGAGAAATTGGGGCACAGATTTTGGGGTGCTTTTTCTCCTTCATACCTTATGAAAATGAAAAATTTTGAGCCAGAACTGCATTTTTGTGTAAAAAAATGTAATTTTTCATTTTCACAGCCCAGTTGTACCAAAATTGGTGAAACCCCTGGGGGTTTGAAATGTACACTATACCCCTATATGAATTCCCTGAGGGGTATAGTTTGCAAAATGGGGTCACTTGTGGGGGGCTTCCACTGTATTGGTGCTTTGGGGGTCTTGCTAATGCGACATAGCACCCACCAACATTCCACCAGAATCTGTGCTGCAAAATCCAAATATCACTCCTGCCCTTCTGAGTCCTGCCATTTTTTGGTCACACATGAGGCATTGCCGTACTCGGGAGAAATTGGGGCACAGATTTTGGGGTGCTTTGTCTCCTTCATTCCTTGTGAAAATAAAAAATTTTGAGCCAGAACTGCATTTTTGTGTAAAAAAATGTAATTTTTCATTTTCACAGCCCAGTTGTACCAAAATTGGTGAAACCCCTGGGGGTTTGAAATGTACACTATACCCCTAGATGAATTCCCTGAGGGGTATAGTTTGCAAAATGGGGTCACCTGTGGGGGGGTTCCACTGTATTGGTGCTTTGGGGGTCTTGCTAATGCGACATAGCACCCACCAACATTCCACCAGAATCTGTGCTGCAAAATCCAAATATCACTCCTTCCCTTCTGAGTCCTGCCATTTTTTGGTCACACATGAGGCATTGCCGTACTCGGGAGAAATTGGGGCACAGATTTTGGGGTGCTTTGTCTCCTTCATTCCTTGTGAAAATGAAAAATTTTGAGCCAGAACTGCATTTTTGTGTAAAAAAATTGTAATTTTTCATTTTCACAGCCCAGTTGTACCAAAATTGGGGAAACCCCTGGGGGTTTGAAATGTACACTATACCCCTAAATGAATTCCCTGAGGGGTGTAGTTTGCAAAATGGGGTCACTTGTGGGGGGGTTCCACTGTATTGGTGCTTCGGGGGTCTTGCTAATGCGACATAGCACCCACCAACATTCCACCAGAATCTGTGCTGCAAAATCCAAATATCACTCCTTCCCTTCTGAGTCCTGCCATGCACCCAAATGGTATTTTTTGGTCACATGTGAGGCATTGCCGTACTCGGGAGAAATTGGGGCACAGATTTTGGGGTTCTTTGTCTCCTTTATTCCTTGTGCAAATGAAAAATTTTGAGCCAGAACTGCATTTTTGTGTCAAAAATTTAATTTTTCATTTTCACTGCCCAGTTGTACCACAATTGGTGAAACCCCTGGGGGTTTGAAATGTACACTATACCCCTAGATGAATTCCCTGAGGGGTGTAGTTTGCAAAATGGGGTCACTTGTGGGGGGGTTCCACTGTATTGGTGCTTCGGGGGTCTTGCTAATGCGACATAGCACCCACCAACATTCCACTAGAATCTGTGCTGCAAAATCCAAATATCACTCCTTCCCTTCTGAGTCCTGTCATGCACCCAAATGGTATTTTTTGGTCACATGTGAGGCATTGCCGTACCCGGGAGAAATTGGGGCACATATTTTGTGGTGCTTTGTCTCCTTCATTCCTTTTGAAAATGAAAAATTTTGAGCCAGAACTGCATTTTTGTGTAAAAAATTTAATTTTTCATTTTCACTGCCCAGTTGTACCAAAATTGGTGAAACCCCTGGGGGTTTGAAATGTACACTATACCCCTAGATGAATTCCCTGAGGGGTGTAGTTTGCAAAATGGGGTCACTTGTGGGGGGGTTCCACTGTATTGGTGCTTGGGGGGTCTTGCTAATGCAACATGGCACCCACCATTCATTCCACCAAAATCTGTGCTGCCAAATCCAAAAATCACTCCTTCCCTTCTGAGTCCTGCCATGCGCCCAACTGGTATTTTTTGGTCACATGTGAGGCATTGCCGTACTCGGGAGAAATTGGGGCACATATTTTGGGGTGCTTTGTCTCCTTCATTCCTTGTGAAAATGAAAAATTTTGAGCCAGAACTGCATTTTTGTGTAAAAAATTTAATTTTTCATTTTCACTGCCCAGTTGTACCACAATTGGTGAAACCCCTGGGGGTTTGAAATGTACACTATACCCCTAGATGAATTCCCTGAGGGGTGTAGTTTGCAAAATGGGGTCACTTGTGGGGGGTTCCACTGTATTAGTGCTTCGGGGGTCTTGCTAATGCGACATAGCACCCACCAACATTCCACCAGAATCTGTGCTGCAAAATCCAAATATCACTCCTTCCCTTCTGAGTCCTGCCATGCACCCAAATGGTATTTTTTGGTCACATGTGAGGCATTGCCGTACTCGTGAGAAATTGGGGCACAGATTTTGGGGTGCTTTGTCTCCTTCATTCCTTGTGAAAATGAAAAATTTTGAGCCAGAACTGCATTTTTGTGTAAAAAAATTAATTTTTCATTTTCACTGCCCAGTTGTACCACAATTGGTGAAACCCCTGGGGGTTTGAAATGTACACTATACCCCTAGATGAATTCCCTGAGGGGTGTAGTTTGCAAAATGGGGTCACTTGTGGGGGGGTTTCCTAACTTTTAGCATCTTATGGTGCCTAGAAACCTACATGGTGCCTAAAAAATAATCTCATAAAAAGGAGGCTCCAAAATCAAGTAGGTGCTCCTTCTATTATGAAGCCTGTGGTTTGGTCAACGTGCACACTAGGGCCACATATAGGATATTTATGAAAACAAAAGAATTGGGGGAATCAATTTTTAGTCACATTTCTCTAGTAAAATCTACTGTGTTCCTTAGAAAAATGTATTAAAATTGCAAATCTGCAAAAAAAATGAAATTTTGAAATTTCACCTACACTTTGTTTTAATTCCTGTGAAACACCTAAAGGGTTAACAAACTTCCAAAATGCTGTTTTGAATACTGTGAGGGGTGCAGTTTTTGAAATGGCATCATTTATGGGGGTGTCTCACATACAAGTCCCTCAAAGTCACATCAGAACTGAACTGGTCCCTAAAAAAATCAGTGTTTGAAATTTTCTTGAAAATTTGAGAATTTGCTATTCATATTTTAAGCCTCCTAGTGTCCAAAAAAATTAAAAGGAGGTTGAAATAATGATGGAAACATAAAGTAGACATATGGTCTATGTTAGTTATTAACTATTTTGAGTGGTATGATTATTTGTCTCACAAGCAGAAAATTTAACATTTTGAAAATTGCTAAATTTTCCATTTTTTACGACATTTTGGTATTTTTCACAAAAAAACACAGACTGTATCGACCCAAATTTACCACTAACTTGAAGTACAATGTGTCACGAGAAAACAATCTCAAAATCACTGGGATAAGTAAAAGCAAAAAAAAGTTATCCCCATTTAAGTGATACCTGTCAGATTTGAAAAAAAGGGCTCTGTCAGGAAGGCAAAAACAGGCTGCGGCGGGAAGGGGTTAATAACCTCCTGCAATCCTAAACTATATCCCATGCCAGTATGTCTGATTCTGCTTTTTAATGCAATACTGAGTTACAGTATTCTAATATGTATGCATCTACTTAGCTACAAAAGTCTCACTGTGTATGTGTCCAGTGGTATTAATATACAGTGTCATAGGGGTAGAAGCAGTACTGAGGTAGATGTATGAAGCAGTGATAAAGGAGAAGTGATAAAGTGCCTGATACTTTATCACCGGCCAATCAGCTCCTGACAGTTCCTTTTTAAACCCAGTCTGTAACTTAACAGGCAGGAGCTGATTGGCAGATGATAAAATATCAGGCACTTTTATCACTTCTCCTTTATCACTGCTTCATACAGCTACAGATGCCGTGCTCTTCTCTGCTTGAGAATCGCCAGAACGTCACCGCTGGCGATCCGCCAGCAGCCTGGCTCGCCATCTGACTGAGACGCGCGTGCGTCTCAAGCGCACGCACGTCTCAGTTTCCGTCGGCGGGGCGATGGGAACCCTGTCCATCTCCGCTTCAGGGAGACGGACAGGGTTAGGGGGGGGGGGGTGCGGGGAGGCGGTGGGGACCCCGGGTGCCCGCGACAAGCCGGCGGTCACCCGGGGGAAGCGCCGTCGGAAGGGGACGCGCGCATCCCCTTTTGCTGTACAGATGGCGGGTGGCGGGGGATGGCGGCTGGCGTCGCCATCGCCATCCCCTGCAATGATGAGACTGGCCCCATCTGTACCTCAGTACTGGAAAAGTGCTGGCCCTTAGTGGGTACAATCTATTTATTAGAACATACTGGCAGAAAAACGTTAAGGCTTGTAGAACTACGGGGATGATTCTGAGTAGATCGCAAAAGCAAAATCTTTCTCAAATGGAAAAACCATGCTGCACTGCACTGACTTTGCATTTGCGATAAACACTGAATCAGGCCCTGTATCTTGTTTACATGTTGAAATAAGATATATATCACTGGATCTGTTGCCAACACACCTATTATAATTTAACCACCTAACAGCTAATGGTCCTCATTCTGGTTTAATTGGCGCCTTTGCATGGGGGACAGCATAATTAGTTATACGCATGTGCAGGCCTTCTGTGCGAGCATCGTCGCAGACCTGCATTGTCGGCATGGTGGGGTGCTGGGGCCGGGCAGCTGATGTCACATGACGTCAGCCGCCCGCCCTGTCTTTGGCCGGAGGACCGCAAATATACAGTAAGTCAGTCTCCACCAACTTATATTTGCGAGCCCTGGAGAAATCATTGGATGGTCGGCGACCATCCAATGATTTCTCTGCCAGCGGGACATGCAAGTAGATGTGTTTTAATAACACATCTCCACGCATGGTTATGAGGGGATACAAATGAGGGCCAATGGGGTTATTCTAGTTCACTCGCAAAGGCGCAATCACGCTCTAATGGACAAAACCATATGCACTACATTGGGGTTTGTTCTTTAAACTGATATCTATGTTGCAGTGTAAAAATAAAGCAGCCAGTATTTACTCTGCAGAGAAACAATAAAAACCCAAATCTAACTCTCTCTGCACATGTTACATGCAGCCCCACCTGCAGTGCATATGGTTTTGTCCATTAGATTGTGCCTTTGCAAGTGAACCAGAATAACCCCCAACGTGTGTGCTGTCTGTAGGTAACATTACCTTCAAATTTAATTAAATAACAATACAAAGTGAATAAATAGCATTAACCCCTTCCTGACATTTGACATACATTTACGTCATGGTCGGGATGTACTTCCCGACACATTGCATAAATGTACGTCATGACTTGTAACTGTCACCGCGTCTAGAGACGCGGTGACAGAGGGACGATGTCTGCTGTCCCTGACAGCAGACATCTTCCCTCATTGCACAGGGGGGGCAGCGATGCCCCCCGCCATGGGCGATCGCTGCGATTGGCTGTTCAAACGTGAACAGCCAAAAGCAGCGTTTACTGGGTTATGTGTAAAATTTAGACTCTGCTGCCCCCTAGCGTCCAAAAAAAATAAAAGAAAGTTGAAATAATGATGTAATAATAAAGTTTAGATATGGTCTTTGTTAGTTATTAACTATTTTGAGTGGTATGATTATTTGTCTCACAAGCAGAAAATGTAACATTTTGCAAATTGCAAAATGTTCATTTTTTTACGACATTTTGGTATTTTTCACAAAAAAAAAAAACTGTATCGACCAAAATTTATCACTAACTTAAAGTACAATGTGTCACGGGAAAACAATCTCAAAATCACTGGGATAAGTAAAAGCAAAAAAAAGTTATCCCCACTTAAGTGATACCTGTCAGATTTGAAAAAAAGGCCTCTGTCAGGAAGGCAAAAACATGCTGCGTCGGTAAGGGGTTAAAAAAGGTTATTTATTTAAAGATGTATTAAGATTGTATGGTGGCAAGAAAGGGTGGCCAAATACAGTATCACTGCAGCCCAGCAATGCACCAACAAAATAGCAATCATGAATTGCGGATGCATTCCTCCCTTGTCACAGGTAATGGATTTGATGGTATCATGTGGTATTCATGGATAGATGACTGACCAGAGGGTGACAGTTTGAAGCGAGCAGGTGTAATGAAGGAAGTCATAAAGGGGTAATATAAACTGGAATCAAATATTTCTTTGATGAATAATTAAGAAACATAAAGGGCATGTCTATGCATAAATTTTGAAGATAAACAAGGAGACAATCTTTGCGTAAACTTGGGGTAAACTTAAGGAAGCAAATCTTTGCGTAAACTTAGGGCGAGCACGGTTGGAGGTAGGCGGCTTGATGTTGAGATCATCCGGAGAAAGAATGTAGCTGGTTCGAGAAGAATTGTATCCAAGGAAACTGAAAGATTTTGGTATGATGGGGTTTGATGGAGGAACTGGAAGAGCGACTGGAATCAGACCCGGAGGGTACTGTGAGGGTCCAACGAGGCTCTGGAAGTAGAGGCAGGTAGATGGGCCAGCACGCCAGTAACAACTGCAATGGGGTCAGAGGCAAGCAGGAACAACTGACTGAAAGGCTCAGTGTGCTTAGGCACTATAGTTGTCAGGACCTTCCCAAGATGTACACTGCTCTGGAGATAACTTGTACTGACCCAGGCAGATCCCCTTTATAGCAAGGGGGAGGCTGCCATTGGCCATCTGGTCAGAAGGGGAGGAAAGGACCCTAACCTGGCCAATCACTGTATTGCTCACAACAAAGTTGGCGATGCCTTCCATCAGTTCAGCTAGACTGCCGCGCCTCCTGCTCCCGCACACCGCTGCTGTCTCCAGCTGCCCATCGCTGCTGCCACCTGACCTCCCAGGGACCCCAATGGATGCCGGTGGACACGGATGGGTGAGTACTGAGTGCGCCATGTCACTCCGCAGTGGCATGTGACACCATTATGGGTGTTTCCAACACAAAAACACACACATTCAACTCAGCTTTGTCACATAACAAATCAAGTAGAAAGGTGTAGTGCTGCATCTGGTGGGATGGGTCAGACTTCAATCAAGATAAGTTCACTCAAACCAAATCAACTACACCCAAGCTGAATGACCTGCCATTCTTCCCCACACTCAGGAAATAGCCAACAACTAATATACCAAAACTAGAAGGACCTTACCTTTAAATACCTACACACAGTGCCAGATTACCAAATATGCAGGAGGCAATGGCCTATGGGCCATGCGTCCTTTAGGGGTCCATGAAAAGACATCAAAATAATATTAATTTGGTGTTGAAAAAAATTACTATCAAGCTCTCTGAAAAATATTTCCAAAATATAGAAAAAATGGATTAACTCAAAGAAACAAAAACTTTACATTAAAGATGCTATGGAGAATATACTGTATTAACTCATTAACAACTTACAGTACATAAATCATTGCATTTACAAATCTGGGAGAAAAGGCCCTGAAATTTTGATTGCCTAGGACCTCCACAGGGTTTAATTCAGCACTACCTACACCAATAACCCAATCCCTCAAACCTAACTGGCAAGAATAACTCATTTCACCCCACACAACACACCTGTAGCCTCGTGGTTTAAATCACAACAGTCATAGGGCCAGATTCTCTAAGCTTCAAAAGTGATAAAATAGAGAGTGATAAACAGCCAGCCAATCAGCTCCTACCTGCCGTGTCACAAGCTATGTTTGAAAAATGTTAGGCAGGAGCTGATTGGCTGGCTGTTTATCACTCTCCATTTTATCACTTTTGAAGCTCAGAGAATCTGGCCCACTGTCTGCCTTCTGTTCTTTATCTTTTCTGCAGTACAACATATACAGTACAAGCAGTGCCAGACCCAATGTACTGTCGCCAATTGCATCATCTGCATGAAGTGACGAGCAACCAGCAACATATGTACAGTATATCATCAGTTTCATTACAGCCTATAAAACCTAGTAACTGACTAATGACAACTAACTGATATCTGAGTGCATCCAGCTATATACAGATGAGACTTTGCTCATCTTTGTCACGATGCGTATGCATATATGCTCGCATTGCGACAGCGGCAACCCCAGGTGATCATACAATGCATTTGCTATGGAGAACAGGTATATTAACATGTGCTAAATGTGAAAACTAATTGCATCCTCAAATAGTCACAGGTGGGATGAGCATGGACATATCCCTAACAGACGCTGCATTATCACTTTATACCAAAAGCTTCACCTGCACTTTTCAGAGGGGACAAAGTAAAAAGACCCCGGAACTGGTGGAGGGGAAAAGACCCGAGCCATACAGGGATGCTTTATTCTCTCCCTCCTCATCTCCCTGGTGACAGCTGTCACAAGCAGCCCCTCCGGACAGGACACCCCCCGGACCGGACACTTCAAGCTCTGGAATTCAGAGAGAGCCACTAGTATTCTGGATGGATATTGGGATTCTGTCAGCCAATATACTCATACTTGCCTACTTTTGAAAACTAGTTTCAGGGAGATTACAGTTGGTAGTAGAATTTTGCACAGTGCCCCATTGAGGGGGCATGTCATGCTCTACCCAAAGGGCGTGTCTAGTTCCATATATGGAGAGACTGTGAACAGAGATTGTGAATGTGGCACCTAGAAGCGTGGGTGTGCACTGCTACATCTGAGAGGAATCTTTTTAAATGACTTATATACAAATGTAGATGATCCCCAAAGCAGTTAGTGAGATATACTATACTTGCTAAAGTGCTGGGAAATGGTGCTGATGATTCAATGTAAATGTATCTGTCTCTCATTCCTCTTTTCCCAAAAAATGTAACAGTGTAATGTGGGCTAGGTGACATGTAGGAGATTGGTAGACTAATGAGGGAGGAAGGGAGATTGCTGTTATTTCAGGGAGTGTCCTGTAGAATGCAGAAGGGTAGGCAACCATGAATATACTCTGTATTTTTATTACTAACTATATAAACTCAAGCCAAATATTTTAATGTTAATGGAAAAATAATATTAAGTGTTATCAAATAGAAAGCATGTTGTAAAGATATATTTTATAAAAATAATCCTAGAGTGCAAATCTAACAGAATTATAGTTCAGAGCTGTATACGTTCAGTAAAAATTTTTTATCTTTATAATATCCTAGCAACATTCTAAACCCAAGAACAGCAGTAGAAGAATAAAATGTCCACAAGCAAATACAATAATAGGAAAAAAGACTGTAGAAAATTTATATAAAAAAAAAATATATATGAATTTGGGTATAGTGCCATCTAGTGGCTAATAGGACTACTGGAAAAGAAAATAACTGACGTACATCTCAGATTTGTTAAAATGAAGGGATGTTAGGATGTTGGTCCATAAAAAAAGAGAAATACAATCCCCCTTACCCCCCACTGCTTCTGCTTTCTCTGCACCCGCTGTATTTGTGCCACTGACTCTGGGCCTAATTCCAGATTTAACAGAATGTAAATGTGTGCACCATATGCAAATGGGGGGGGGGGGGGGTTGTTCTGGTTGCCTGAAAATTATGCAAATGATGACTACATAGCAATGGTATATAATATGCTTACTAGTGCAGCCACCATATCATGCAGATTAAGGGGCAGAGCAGGGCTGTTGCACATGACGAGTGGGAGTAGCTTGTTGTACCAAGTTTTAGATCATTTACTTATACTATTTAAATGTTTGATACAGCCTATACTAGAGAACATCTATAGTATTAGATATTAATACTGTATTCCATACAGTATCCAGTGTATAAATATAATAATGTTTACATTAATGTCCAATGTCATTACTAGGTTCTTTTACTGCTTTCCCCTGCACCCACACTCATGGGCGGATTTGGTGGGGCACCGTGACACATGGACATAGCCGTCATCCCCTGGTTGTCCACACCGCCTCCGTCCATGGCAGAACAGCACAGCCTGGGTTAGGGTCTGGGAGTCACTGTCAGTGGGACACAGACACACGCCAGCCATGACATCAGCAGAGCGGTGGCGACTGCGGCTCGGGCGCCCATCAGAGGAGTCTGGACACTGACTTCCTGGTGGTTCTCCTGGACTGGTCTGGTGACTCGCCATTGGTGAGTTAAAGTTAGGAGTAGTAGCTCAGCCTCAGGCAGCTCAGCTGCTGTGTGGGGAGAGGGGGGGCAGGAGTTGGCAAGGCTGAAGGGAGCACCCTGGGCAACGAGCATGTAAACACCCCCCCCCTGCAATGAGCATGTAATCCCCCCTTGGACAACAAGCATGTAAACCCTTCCCACTCCCTGGGCAATAAGCTTGTGAGGCATAATGTGTAATAGGCATTAGAGTGTGTGGCATAATGTGTAAGATACATTCGGGGGTCTGGCATAATGTGGCCAAGCCCCTATTGTCATGTAGCCACTTCTCTAGTTTCATATGACCAGGCCCCCTCATGCCAAGTGGCCATGCCCACTTTCGGTGCGTGCCTATGGAGCACACTTATAGCACCACCAGCAAATCATTTCTACTTGCGCCACTGGGTATAGCATTCCCTTTTGAGGCCACAATCATGTTTTATTACGCCATACAATCTTTTCTAGAAACCTGCTCATACAACGGAACCCCCCTGTGTGAATTGCATCATTATAGCCCCACTACATTTCCTGATTTTACCTGTTGGCCACGTCCCCAATCCTCCCATCTACCCACCAGCCAGGCCCCCATTATATCAGTCAGATTCTTGCAGGAAGGGGAAGTAAAATTGGTAAGTATGCGTTAACATGAAAGGGGCAGTAATGTTGGGCCATGGGGCAGTTTGACCCCTAAATTTACCCCTGCTTACAGATGTGTTTTATACTGCACACCTTACATGTAAGCCCTGATGTGCAATAGTGAAAGTGTTACATTCTGCATACTGTACTGTTCATTCCTTAGAGATGACTAAAAATGCGTATATTATGAGACTTTTCTATTTAGTTGCACAAGGAGATTTTCTACAAGCAATGAAGCAATATATTTATTATCAAACATAATAAGTAATGGTTTCAGCTATTTATTAGTGATTGTGCTATTTGTAATCCCCGTACTGGCTGAATTAATACCTCCAGTAGTAATGTGACTGGATGTAGCAGTGTAAAATGTAACTGGTTGTAGAGTTTATGGGGTATTTTTAAGCTCTCACATACAGATCTGTATTTTATTATCTGTAATAAAGATACAACTACCAAAGTGTTTCTCCTTGGAACTCATTTGATGGTATAGAAGTATTCTACAACAGTTTAATGTGTGACGGGGGTACGCGTAAAATGAGCCCGAATCGCAGTGTATGCAGCGAGCCCCGCCAGGGGATGCGAAGTACAGGTGAAGTAATCCGCATCCCCTCGCAGGGCTCACTGCGCTCACCACGCTTCGGGCTTGCCACATTTAATAAAATCAACTCCACGCAGACGTGGATAGTGGGGGTATGAAGAGGTCGGGAGTAAGCGTACTGCGTCCCCTCGCCACGCTTCGGGCTTACTTGGATACTGGGGGTGTTTCAGGAACACATTCACACCTGTCATGTCAAGCAGGTTAAAAATGGTCAATGGTTCCCACACAATGCATACTTGCCTTCCCTCCCGGAATGGCCGGAAGGGTCCCGCAAATCGGGTCCCCCTCCCGCCCCCCCGGATATTTTGCGGGTCCGCAGGGAGGGGGCGGGGCTAAATGACACAAATGGTGTCATATTGCGTCATTTAGCCCCTCCCCCCATCCACGGACCCGTGAATCAATGCGGCTGCCGGTCGTGGGGGCGAGGCTTAGTGACATCAGCCTCGCCCCACCCCCAAAACGGAGCCTCGTCCAGCCCCCCCCTTTCACTCCTCTCCGGGCTTCAGGTATGACACAATGTAATAAGTGCTGACACAACGCTGACTGACTACGCTAACTGCGTAACGCTGACTGACTATGCAAATTGTGTAAGCTCCTGTTAGGTGCCAACGTACACACAGTCACAGACACAAGTTGACTACACTGACTTTTTTTTTATGTCATTTTTTCTATGGCCATTGTACCCCACTATATTGCATGACATCGCATCGCTTGTCCCGCAAAATCACATGCGATCGCATGCGATTGAATAGGGTGTGCAATTCCATGACATTAGGTATACAATAATATGATTCTATGTCCCAAAAATAGGTTTAACGCACCCCCCCACTATCCACGCCACCCCTAAGCATGGCGAGCAAAGCGAGCCCCGTGAGGGGCGATGGAACACGTCCTCCAACTTTTTCATTAACCCACTATCCACATCGGCGTGGAGTTGATTTTATATAGTGTGGCGAGTGCAGCGAGCCACCAGACCCGAAACGTGGCGATGCGATTTTTTTACGCAGAATAGCCCTCTACACAATTAACGTAGTGGGCGCCGTGCTTGGAAACAAGTATCTACTTATTTACATCTTAAATTGCTTGTACATCCTTTCTCTGTTTTAACAGAGATCAGTGGCAGAGAGAAGGCAGTATTCCGTGTTGTAGAGGGCAGAATATAATTAAATGTGAGCAGCTCAAAACCAATTTTATGATCCTTGTACTGCTCTTAAGGCTCTGCCATTGATTACATTTGGAGATTGCCATTAATGGAGATGGAGGGAGGGTGTGCAACTTTTCATTTGTTTTCTAAATGTTTCTGTATTTCAACAATTTATTCTGCACAGATAAACCTATGTATTTGGAACTCACATTAATTACTGTGCCATGGATCTACTATATTACTTAAATTGCCTAGGTAATCCAATTCACCCACACAGATTAATAGGAACATTCCAGCAGTGGACATTATGTCAGGAAAAATATCTTAGCACACTATAAGAAGCAGATCTGTGACTGTATATTACCTGTCTTTCTCAGCAAGACTGAGATAAAAATACTGGACATACTGTTCTTGAAATGAGCAATTTTGCTCTGTGTCAGTCTTATAATTGAATACAAGGTGTTATTTGAACGCCCAGAATCTACAGCTATAATCATTACTGTAATGGAATTGAAGAATGTAATAAAATAAATTACAATTGTAACATTACAGAATCTCATGCAGGCAAGTTATGATCTTGGCATTTTTGGGACCAGGATGGGAATTTTTTTCTGATTCAGAGAGGTGCAATGCAACTGTGGAATCACTCACAGGGTACTTATGAAAATATGCAATTGGCGCAGCTGCCATTTTATGCACAGGGACATGCTCTGCTGGTGTGTCACATCCGCCATTCGTGTATAATAATAGCGGGAACATTGGTCAACAATTGGTCGCACATTGGTCCTCTGAGCAAACCCTCTGCTGTGGCAGAATGAGCAGCAGTGGTCAATAGAATAAAAGGAATCCAAATTGCATGTATTTGAAAGCAGGTACGATGCGATACAGTTCCAGTGCGCTACGCACCAGAACGTGCGAGTCGGAGCAGCTGCAGAATCAATCTGCTGGATTGTCGTCAAGCCAGGAGGGCTTGGCTGGGATCGCATGCGATAAATCGTATGCAAAATGACCGCATGTGAGATATATATATATATATTGCATGCGAACCTGCCACCCGAGAAGGTCCTGGGCAGCTCATGGGGGGGGATCGCTGATGACTTTACTGAGGGGAGAAGTTGCCCTAGTGTATGGGCAGCTTAAGAATGAGAGACCTCTCCGATTCCTAGTCAGCCTCTCCAGCTGCCTTTTCTAGCCTTCCCCAGATACTGACGGCTTGCCACTCACTTTGCGAATAAATCATCTGTGCATACACAAAACTCCATTTCTACATGCGTGCATTGCGGCTTTGGCATACAATTGCCCCGCTGCTTCCAACAGCGACATTGATTGCAACACTGTATCAGGCCCTAAATGGTTCAGACCCGATTACTCGAGTGATTATCGAATGAACGCACATGCACACGGTAAGCAGTGCATGGGGCCCCCCTGCAAAAGATGCCATCACTGGCCATTCGCAAGGTGATTGACAGCTGACAGCCATTTGTGGGTGGCACGCCAGCATTTTCCGGTAGTGCTCCGAAAACAGCAGACGGCTATCTCTCCACAGCCTTCGTGGCGCTGAGTAAGTCTGCTCAGCGTCTATGCACAGGGGGAACCCATTCAATAGTGAGTGATTGTGAATGGTTTTCCCCCTGTGTGCATGGGTTCATATGGGAAGTCTGGAGGGGTGACATTTACCTGATCACTGGGCTGCAAAGATTTGCAGCCCAGCGATCAGGTCTAAATCAGGCCCACAATTCCAAACCGATTCAGACCTGGGACAGCCCGATTTCTACCTGGGTCATTCCCGGGTTATAGGTGTTTATACTGCCAACAAGTGCAGTAACAGCAGAAGAAGAGACGTGTGTTAACACTGCAGGTACCTGTATGCGCAGCGTGGCACTCCCTATGCAGTAAATGGGAGCCAGGGCGGATAACCCAGTTAACCCACTTACACTGACCCTAATGCAGGGCGGGGGGACCAAATGACCGCCTTGGCCCTGGCACCGGAGACCCCCCCCCCCCCGCTGACAACATACAAACCACCTGTGTGCAGCCAGCGGGGGTCCGGTGACAGGCAGTGGGGTTCCGGGTAGCCGCTGGACGCTGAATTCAGCCAATCAGCGTCCGGCAAGTATTTTCAAAGTCATCACCAGCGCTTTCCGCCACCACGCTAGTAGGAGAGAGTAGAGATGGACGGAGTCAAGCTGCCGCTACAGCGGCTACCCGGAGCCCCGCTGCCTGTCACCGGACCTCTGCTGGCTGTCCCCGGACCTGACAGCGCCCGCCCCCCAGCGTGACCCCCCAGCCCCCCCCCCTAGTTACGGCCCTGCCTAATGCGGGTACTTCCTGGGACCAAACCTGCAAGATAGCTGGGTAGGATTCCTGGTTTGCTGGACCCTGTTTAACTCTTTTCCACTGAGCTGCGACCCAGGATATCACTGCAATAACCCGATTTTAGCAGCAGTGCAAAATAGGCATAGGGATTTGGTTTTCCTTTTGGATTTTACATTATTTTCTTTGAAATGCTGAACCTGATGAACCTTTTCTATCCTTACTAAATATGTAACCAAATAATAAGTGGTAGGAAGACATATAACTCCAATTACAGTCACCAACGTCATGCAGGCCAAGTACAGTTAATGCAAAAGAAGACAAATAACTTAATTTAAAAAAATCTAATTTTCTCAAAAAGCAATTAAATTACACCTGGGATCAATGAATAATACATATTTCAGTAAATGTGTGCTTTTGTTAACATAATTAAAATGTTATTTGTAGCTTGTCCAAGTTTATGGGATCTACTTATCAAATGCTTTATGTGTTCAAAATATTCTGAAATGGCTTTATAGCAGGAATCCATCATCTCATCATGACGTGCCCGGGGCATTTATCTCATTTTAAATAATGTTATCCCAATTTCCAACTTCCATTTGTTACCTGCAAATGTGGGTACTTATGTAGTATCTGGGCGCCCGATTTTTTGATTGTATGCCTTAAGTTAAGGATATCGCATCGCATCGCATACGACCATATCGCATGCGATGCGATGACCCGATTTTTCCATAGGATTCAATGTTAAAATGGACTGAGTCCATTTTAACATGGAATTCAATGGGAAAAAGGGGTCCTTTTCATACCCCTACTATCCAAGTGGGCACGGAGTTGGATATAAACCTGTGGCGAGCGTAGCGAGCCACCGAGCCCGAAGCGTGGCAAGCAAAGCGAGCCCCGCGAGGGGACGGTATTCTGTGTCCCCTCGCGGGGCTCGCTACACTCGCCACGCTTCGGGCTCGGTGGCTCGATACGCTCGCCACAGGTTTATATCCAACTCCATGCCCACTTGGATGGTAGGGGTATGAAAAGGACCCCTTTTTCCCATTGAATTCCATGTTAAAATGAACTCAGTCCATTTTAACATTAAATCCTATGGAAAAATCGGGTCCATCGCATCGCATCCGATTTGGTCGCATGCGATGCGATGCGATGTGCCCGATCCGACCCGATTTCTAAATCGGGCGCCCAGATACTACATAAGTACCCAAATGTGTTCTTACCATGTGTTTTTTCTCTTCTTACACCCCACTGTGGGCTACTCCTATAATGTCTACCGCCACTCACTGTACACCCTGCCAGTGGTGACCTACACAGTGCACCCCTATATGGCTGCCATGGATGGTTCCTCTGGGTAAGGGTCATAGGGTCGACAGGCAAAAGGCAGATACATGAAAAAGGTTGACGTACAAGATTAACATGGACAAAAGGTCAACATGGACAAAATGTCGACATGGAAAAGGTCAACATGGGAAAAGGCCGTCAATAGTTTTTGTATTTTTTGGACACAGTATAAATGTAGGGCGTTCCCTTGCATGGCCCGCAGTGCTCGCTATGCTTTTCGCACAGTGCTTTACTGTGCTCGGCACACTATTTTTTTCTCCCTCTATGCCCACTGGAATGGTAAAGTATGAACATGTCGGTTTTTAAAAAAACTCCTATCGACCTTTTTTTTCATGTAGACCAGTCTTTAGCCCTGTACACGCGCTTAGATTTGCTTTAGATTTGATGTTAGATTCGATTTTCTATTTGATCTGGCATTAGATCATCCTATTCCATTTGGCATTAGATCTGTACTTTTGCATTCGATTTCGATTTCACAATGTAGGCACAATGTACTCATTCGATTTACTGGATCGAATTTGAGATTTCCTTGGCTGCACAATAGATTTTTCTATTCGATTTTGAGAAAACGGGAGCGCACATCGAATCGAATGCAGATCGAAAGTGTCCTAAAAACCATTCGATGTGGATTAGATTTGGCTTCTATAAGCAAAATCGAATCAAAAACAGGGAAAAATCTAAGCATGTGTACACAGCTTTACAATCATGATTGTGTCCAATTTCCCAGCAGTCATTGGTGGTTTTTGGACACACAATGTACTCACAATCTGTCATAAAATCCTTCATACAATCCATCTGCTGCATGGATTGAAGCTTCATTTAAATAGGGGGCTGGCCTACTAGGATCAAAAGGATAGGAGTACCAAAAATCCATTTTTTTTTATAAGTTGCCAGCAACTACCAATCTGCTCACATCTGCTGTGTTATGCCATTATCAAATAGCCTGAATGCAGCAATCCTCTGAAAACTGTTTTCAGAGTAGTGACAGAATTGTGCAAAAGGACATCTACCACTCTCTTCAGCAGCCCGCTCATCTGCCACTGAAAACTTCTGCGGCTCCCAGCATCTTCACTGCCACGGGCCGCCCAGAAGCTGCACCTCTCTTCACTGATAGTCGTGAGGGAGTGTCACATGACTCTGATTGTATGAGCCATCTAAATACAAATTGCATGTGCTTAAAAGCACATGCAATTTGCTCCCAATCCCAACTGATCTGATGTGCAGCACGTCAGATTATATTACCAATCCTCCAATCTCCCGTGGCCGGCATTGTATGATTGTGTGCACACGATGTGCACACAATCTGCATACAATCCATTTTACAATCCATTGAGATTGTATGATTGAGTGCAATGTCTTTCTGATGTATGGCCACCTTAAAACAGGGAGGTGCTGGGCCGAAAGTTGCTCTACCTGCTCCGTCACCTGTTGCAGCCGGCGGCTGCAGCCTGCATCTGCCATATAGTTAAAGAGGCAGTGTTGCCGGCAGCAGGAAGAGAGGATCCGCTTCTCTTCCTCACCGCTGAAGGACCCTTACCTGCTGATGATGCAGTCTCTGCCTGTCAAACTTTATGCGCCGGCAGCAGTAAAAGTGGCACATAAATCTTCACTCTGCATTATGATTTTTGATGGCTTTCTTAGCTGCCGACTGCCATGGCCTGTGTCTGTCAAACATTACTACAGGCAGCATCATGAGGTCTCCAATGGGTTCACGATCTCATGTCAAGGGCACCCCTCCCCCCCAAAATCCTTAGGCTGGTTTCACACACTCCGGCTCCTGCCGGACGGTGAAATCCCGCATGAACAGGGAGCCGTGCCGCACACATTAGTTGTGAATGGACACTATTGTGTCCATTCACACGGGACGGCCATGGCCCGGCCGCACGGCTGCAGCCGGATCCCACCACTGGAAGGGACGGCTGCCGGGCTGTGGCTATCCCCTCCATGATAAACTAGTGTGTGCTGCACGGCTTCCTGGCCGTACGTGTTTTCGCCGTCCGGTAGGAGCCGGAGTGTGTGAAACCAGCCATACTGCTCCTATCTCATACTTGCCTACGTGACCCTCTCCATGAGGGAGAAAATGCTCTGTTCCTGGACTTCCCTGGTAATGTATGATTGCCATCACCTGTTTTAGCTAGTTAATTAATAAGAAAGGTGTTTCACCACAGGTGATGGCAATCATACATTACCAGGGAAGTCCAGGAACAGAGCATTTTCTCCCGCATGGAGAGGGTCAGGTAGGCAAGTATGTCCTATCTGCTTAGCCTGTCAAGTTTATAACAGACAGGCAGCAGCAACACCCCCCTTCTCCTCTCTTTTCTTCCCTACCCTCTGTCTATGATGACACTTCAGTCTTCAGCACCCCCTCTCTCCCCTCCTGTCCTCCTTCTTATCTCCAATTCCATTAGTCAGCGAAGCACTTGCACATTAGTGATGTCCCAGCAAAAAAATGTATAAATTATAATGTAAACATTATTTTGTGCAATGTAGGTAATGTCGCATGGACCTTCTCTCGCTGTCCAATTGGAGTTAAGTGATTGTGATGCAAGATGACATTTATTATTTGTTATGTTAATTTTTTTTCTCATTAATGCTGTTTCCTACTGCTTGTCATTCTCTGCCAATAGTCTCCCACTGCCTTTCATTAGTCATCACCCGCTCCCCATCACTTCTCTCCTGTTATATTCTCCCTGTCACACACTGCCTCTCCTCAGCATCACCATCTGACTATCATCTCCCACTGCCTCATCCTGACCATTGTCCTCTCCCCATCACCTCTCTCACTCTGGGCCCAATGTACTAAGCTTGAAAAGTGATAAAATGGATTGTGCCAATTAGCTGCCATGTTACAGCCTGGGTTTAAAAAATGACAGGTAGGAGCTGATTGACTGGTTGTTTATCACTCTCCATTATATAACTTTCAAGGCTTAGTACATCTGGCCCCCTGTCCCCTACTGACTCACCCTCTCCCCATCACCTCTCTCTCTCTCCTGCCACCTTCCACCTGTCACACACTGACTCACCCTCTCCCCATCACCTCTCTCTCTCTCTCCTGCCACCTTCCACCTGTCACACACTGACTCTTCCCACGACATTCTCTTTATTCACACTGTCCTTGTCAGCATCTACCTCTCACTGTCACCCTCTGCCGATCACCCACTGCCTCTCCCTGGCCATCTCTCTCATTCACTCGCTCCTTGTCCACCTCATCCTCTCACTTTAAAACTTCCACCTTTAACTGTCACCCACTGCCGATCCCCAGCATCAGCCTCTCCCCATCACCTCTCTCCCTGCACTGCAATATACAGTAGTTATCAGTTTGAAGTACCCACCCTGCCCAAATCTAACTCTATCTGCACGTTACATTTGCCCCACCTGCAGTGCACATGTTTTTGCCTTTTAAAGAATGAGTTTTCAGTTGCGATCCAACCTGAATCACCTCCAAAATTCAGATACAGTTGCAGAAAAGTCTTACTGTACAAGTGAGGGTATTCCACAAATAGTGACTGGTCAATAAAAATATACTGTAACAGGAAATAGGAGCAGGTACACACTGGTCCATATAATGAGTGATATCACTGATTTTGTCACTTCTGAGCGATATTGTTCATTATATCACCCAGTGTACTGTTTACACTTCTGGTGGGGGCCAGAGATGGTCACATGTGCGTGGAGCCCCCGTCTCCCATCCTCGGCCCTCAGAGAGGGGGAACGTCGGCATGCTGTGTGCAGAGGACCCCCTGCAGGAGAAGATGGAGCATTGGTGCCAAGTGCTCCCAGCACAGGATGCGACTTCCCCCCTCGCTAGAAGGCGGGTGGTGGCACAGTGGGCATGACCCCAGCTGCGGCCCCATGGTGGTAAGATAGAGGAGGATCTCGACCAAGACCCCGGGTGCATCCCGGGCAGCAGGAACTGCGACTGTGAAACCTGGCGGCAGATGCTATAAATGCCCCCCTGGCCAAAGGATCCCTGCTGATATGGCAGAGGAGAGTCCCGGCCTGCAGGCCCCAGCTACCACCAGTGGTCTGAGAGAGCCCCTCCACCCCATGCATATTCCCAGCTCCGAATTAACCCCACGGGAAGAGCCCCAAGAGAGGAGGTATGGCTTGTACATATGGACGCAGTGACAGTGGAGCTCAACCCAGTGAGGGCCAACTCCGGTCCCCAGCCTCACTGACTCTCATACTCACCCCACACGCTGGCTCCTCTTCCCCTGCTGCTGCTTGTTGCCTGCCGGCATCGGTGGGTATCAGCAAGTGAGTTTGGATCTGTAGAAGTTCAAGATTATGGCAGATCTGGCCCAGGTTGGGAGATATTTTGAGTCAGATTTTGTTAAGGTTCTTTTTTGCAGAAATGTTTAATATTGTATTCAGTAAAACACAGGGACCAATGCTACAGTATTGACAGAGCAGAGCTGCAGCAGAATAACAGTAGTGTACTTTCAATAACTGTGGGAGATACAGAACTTGTATAGTATATATACAGATTATAAGTATCTACTATCTATAATGCTTCTAGTGACGTGAGAATATTGTTAGTTCAGTTCTTGAAAAAGTGATTTTAGGGTGACTAGAAGACACTGTATATGCAGGTTAAAATGACTAAAAACATCCAGTAATGTGGGCTACAGAAGTGACTGCGCTTTCATGACTACAATAAAATAATAAAAATAAAGGCTGGAATATAAACATAATGCTATGCTGCCACCTAGTGGGTCAATATTATACTCAAACAAGATTTAAGATGTTTTTAAATCCATGCATTTTATTGTGTCTGAACAGGGCTGGCGCTGACCGCTCAGCAGCGCCTGCAAAGCAGGGAGGCGCCGGTCTGGAGAGGCGCACTCCCGGCCTGCTATGCCAACCCTGCTGCTGTGCGCTGCTGCTACTTGCCTGTCACACTCACTGACAGCACAGCGCAGGAGAGAGGAGGCAGCTTGAAGAGAGCTCCCCTCTATGTTAACAACGGCGCCACCCGCGCATTCTTCCCAAGTGCTGTTACGCTGGACGCCCACTATCCAGTGAGCACTGATCAGCAGCAGCCTCTCTTCAGTCTTTCCCCCACTTCCTGCACACGGTGACCCGGGCCCGCCCAGCTCCTCTCCCCCTAATTATACTAGCGGGGTCACAGCAATTCTGCAACCTGTGTATGCATGCACTCAGTGCATATACACCTGCCGCTGCTTGCCCTCAGAGTGAACACAGGTATGCAGCCTTCTTACTTTTTTCTTTCTTTTTTTATGAATACTTTTTTATTTGTATATTTAAGATAAGCATATATATATATATATATATATATATATAGTGTGTGTTTGCGGCGGCACTCGAACAAACGACAGGACAGCAGGTAAACTTACCTGCTGTCCTGTCGTTTGTTCGAATGCCGCCGCAAACACACACCATATTCCTGGCTGCTTCTGCTACCCAGCTCGGAGGGCACCGCGTCATTCACTGTGTCCCTTAGTGGGACTGAATTGCACTACAGATTGGGAGTGCCGTCTCAGGTCTATCTATATATATATATATATATATATATATATATATATATATATATATATATATATATATATATATTGTAGGTGTATGGGCAGCATTCTGGGAGAAATAGAGACAAAAACCTACATAGCTTCAACTCAACATTATATATATATATATATATATATATATATATATTTGGAAGGGTCCGCACTCGGGGTAGATTGTTGTCATAGGGGGTGCTCCAACAGATGAATGAACATCACAATGGATATAGAAGTATATGAAATGGGCACTCACCAAGGTCTTTAAATTCAGCAAATAAATTTTAATTCATGAAAAGGCAGTACATCCGACGTGACGTGACGTTTCGATCAGAAGATCGTCATCAGGAAAGTAACAACACAGGTAACAGGTATCATTTCCAACAACAGGCAACCTGGTATCCATCCATGGGGGAGATACAACTGTATAGCCTCACCGGGCCAGTTTAAATACCCTCATACCGGAAGTGATCACTTCACTTCCTGGTGTAACATCATAAGCAGTACTATTGGCGTGTAAACACATATGGAGAAAACAGGGCGATCTGTAAACATGATCTGTACTTGATAAGGGCAGCGGTATATACCATGTAGTTTTGGCCAATAATTGCCACAGACCCAGCGTTTGCTGGTGTTAGTAAGGTACCTCCTATGTGTGCATACAGACGAGGAAGCAATTTGAAAGATTTACTGATGAGACCTCTCTGCCAACCTGCAGTGGATACAGGCACCTGGTTCCCTCGACCTAAAAACGGTTGTTTCAGATGCAGCGATTGCACTACGTGCAGGTCCTTGATGATAGGACCATCATTTGCCCACCCACACAGTGGGAAGAAGATCCTCATCAGGCATCGGCTCCACTGTAGAATGGATTACGTTATATACATTCTTATTTGCCCATGTGGGCTATATTATGTGGGCCTGACCAAACGGGACTTTCGAGAGAGGATGGCTAACCACAGGACCACCATTAGGGCAGCGATTCTTGCAAAAACTTCGGACAAACCGGTTGCTAAGCATTTTGCAAAATTTGGCCATAGTGTGGCCAGCCTCCGATGTATGCTGATAGACCATATCCCTAAACCAGTGAGAGGTGGTGATAGAGATACTATGCTCAGAAAAAGAGAAGCTAAATGGATTTTCGAATTGGGCACCATTGCCCCCAAAGGCCTAAATGAGGCGAATCCATTATCCATTTTCTTGCGATAATAAACTCAGATACCCTTTTCCTGTTTTTTCATTTTTATGGTTATTTTTCCAGTTGCCTTGGTTTGGATTTTGTTGCTTTTTGAAGTTGGATTTGGTGTCTCCGGGTCATTCTTTATTTTGTATTATTTCTATATTCATTCATTTATTTATTTGTTGATTTATTTTATATACAGTTCCGAGTGTGAGTACGATACATTTGTGTCATACCCACACATGTGGTGCCAATAGTTTATGACCCCTTTGGGGTACTTTACACATCGTTAAATATAAAAATCTTAAAAACATAAAAATCTTAAAATTATAAAAATACACACTGTATATATATTTTGGACATACGTGTCACTTTTTCAATATAGATGTTATGTATATAATGCATATTTGTGTATATACTTTTTATGTATTTTTGTTTACTTGCTCTTTATATCAACAAGTGGTGATATATGGGCAAATATTTGTATTTTGTTTATATTATGCCAGTTTCAGTGAGGCCACCCGGGCTGGTTTCTAAATACCCAAACATCATCTTTGCTTAATATCCCTTGCACTCCGCCGATCCGTTCCTTTTTTACTGAGTTGTTTACTTGTCACCATAGATGGGTCACATGTTGCTGCGCCCTTTTGATGTATCGGAACGCAAGCTGAACTTCCGTTGTTCACTGCGTGCCCGACTGCCTATGGAACGCGGAAGTCTCCCCTCGCCATGACCGGTGGAACGCAAGTTCTACTTCCGGTCTGGCGGCTGCAGGGCTGAGACAGTCCTGACACGCGGAAGTTCTCCGCTATACAGACCGGTGGAACGCACAGTTCCACTTCCGGTCTAGCGGGATCAGTGCAATTAACGCTCAACAGCGCTTTTGTTGCTACTTGATGTCTTTTTTCTAGTACATGGTATATACCGCTGCCCTTATCAAGTACAGATCATGTTTACAGATCGCCCTGTTTTCTCCATATGTGTTTACACGCCAATAGTACTGCTTATGATGTTACACCAGGAAGTGAAGTGATCACTTCCGGTATGAGGGTATTTAAACTGGCCCGGTGAGGCTATACAGTTGTATCTCCCCCATGGATGGATACCAGGTTGCCTGTTGTTGGAAATGATACCTGTTACCTGTGTTGTTACTTTCCTGATGACGATCTTCTGATCGAAACGTCACGTCACGTCGGATGTACTGCCTTTTCATGAATTAAAATTTATTTGCTGAATTTAAAGACCTTGGTGAGTGCCCATTTCATATACTTCTATATATATATATATATATATATATATATGGTACTTGTGGATTATCACGGCTCCCATCGCATGCCATATATAGTGGCATGCGATGGGATGCAATTTTTGAAGGTTTTTAACGTTTTTTGACAGAAAAGCATTCAAATGCATTGAAATTATTATGAAACATGTTCAATGGCCCCCAAATGGCATTTTTGAGGATGTACCAACCCCACAAACAACGCGAACCTGAAGCGTGGCGAGCGCAGCGAGCCCACGAGGGGCGACGGTACGCGTCCTACGAACTTTTCATGCCCCCACTATCCACATAGTGGAGTTGAGAATGGAATGTGTGGCGAGCCCGAAGCGTGGCGAGCGCAGCGTGCCCCGCGAGGGGACGCGGACACCTGTGAAGCCCGCGAGGGGACGCGGATACCTGTGAAGGTATCCGCGTCCCCTCGCGGGACTAGCTGCGCTCGCCACGCTGAGAGTTTAGAATGGAAAGTGTGGCGAGCGCAGCGAGCCCCCGAGCCCGAAGCGTGGCGAGCGCAGCGTGCCCCGCGAGGGGACGCGGACACCTGTGAAGCCCGCGAGGGGATGCGGATACCTGTGAAGGTATCCGCGCCCCCTCGCGGGACTAGCTGCGCTCGCCACGCTTCGGGTTCGCGTTGATAGTGGGGGTGGTACAGCCTCAAAAATGCCATTTGGGGGCCATTGGACATGTTTCATACTAATTTCAATGCATTTGGATGCTTTTCTGTTAAAATGCCCATCATGGGAGCCGTGATATATATATATAAGCATCCAAATGCATTGAAATTAGTATGAAACATGTCCAATGGCCCCCAAATGGCATTTTTGAGGCTGTACCACCCCCACTATCAACGCGAACCCGAAGCGTGGCGAGCGCAGCTAGTCCCGCGAGGGGGCGCGGATACCTTCACAGGTATCCGCGTCCCCTCGCGGGCTTCACAGGTGTCCGCGTCCCCTCGCGGGGCATGCTGCGCTCGCCACGCTTCGGGCTCGGTGGCTCGCTGCGCTCGCCACACTTTCCATTCTCAACTCTCAGCGTGGCGAGCGCAGCTAGTCCCGCGAGGGGACGCGGTTACCTTCACAGGTATCCGCGTCCCCTCGCGGGCTTCACAGGTGTCCGCGTCCCCTCGCGGGGCACGCTGCGCTCGCCACGCTTCGGGCTCGGTGGCTCGCTGCGCTTGCCACACTTTCCATTCTCAACTCTCAGCATGGCGAGCGCAGCTAGTCCCACGAGGGGACGCGGATACCTTCACAGGTATCCGCGTCCCCTCGCGGGCTTCACAGGTGTCCGCGTCCCCTCGCGGGGCACGATGCGCTCGCCACGCTTCGGGCTCGCCACACATTCCATTCTCAACTCCACTACGTGGATAGTGGGGGTATGAAAAGTTCGTAGGACGCGTACCGCCACCCCTCGTAGGCTCGCTGCGCTCGCCACGCTTCAGGTTCGCGTTGATAGTGGGGGTGGTACATCCTCAAAAATGCCATTTGGGGGCCATTGAACATGTTTCATAATAATTTCAATGCATTTGAATGCTTTTCTGTAAAAAAAGTTAAAAACCTTCAAAAATTGCATCCCATCGCATGCCACTATATATGGCATGCGATGGGAGCCGTGATAATCCACAAGTACCATATGTATATATATATATATATATATATATATATATATATATATATATATATATAATGTTGAGTTGAAGCTATGCAGGTTTTTGTCTCTATTTCTCCCAGAATGCTGCCCATACACCTACAATATATATATATATATATATATATATATATATATATATATATATATATATATATATATCTCAATCCTCAGCACTTAGCCAACCTAGATATGGGGGTGTACCTGTCCAGAGTCTCTCTTGAGGGATAAGCCTCTGTAAATCCACACCAATGTGTTTTGGGGAACATCCAGAGTCTGTTCTGTCCTGAGGAAGGGTAGTCTGTCCCCGAAACGTAGACTACATGTGAATAAACACCGTTTTCATTTTCATCACTGGAAAGTCTTTAGGGTGCCATCTTAACACCTTGGTTTGGATAGATCTCTTATCACACTTCCCTGCTCCTCCATAACACGGCAACTATTGTTTCTCTCCCCTGCTCTCCCACCTGTGTCTGTGTGTCAGCGTATATATGCAAAATCATCTTTCTTTGTGTCTGTGTGTCAGCATCAGTGTGTCATTGTTTAATTATCTGTGTCAGCATCAGTGTGTCAGTGTCCATGTGTCAGCATTTATGTATGTTAGTGGCTGCCTGCATGTCTGTAGCAGAATCCCTGTGGCTGTATTTTAACGTCTGTGTGTCAGCGTATATCTGTGTCAGAGTCTGTGTGTTAACTATTAGTGCCTGTGTCTCAAAATCTATGTGTCAGCACCTTTCAGTCTATCCATGTGTCAGTGTCAGTGTGTAAGCATCTGTGTATCAGTATGTTATTGGCTGTCTGTGTGTCAGTGTCATCATCTGACATCTGTCTGTGTGTCCAGGTGTCAGTCTGTCAACGTTTCAGCATCTATGTGTCAGTGTGTCAGCACTCATGTGTTAGCTTCAGTTTGTGTGTCAGCACCTGTCTGTGTCAGCATTTGTATTTCCATGTGTCAGTGTTTTAGCATCTAAGTGTGCAGAGTCTGTCCGGGTGTCATCTGTATTTCAGCATTTGCCCGTGTAAGCATCTGTGTATCCGCATGTCAGTGTCGTCTGTCAATCTATCCCGGTGTCTGAGTGTGTCAACGTCTGTGTATCTATGTGTCAGCACCTGTCAGTGTGTCATTGACTGTATGTCAGACTTTGTCCGTATGTCATCTTCTGTGTGTCAGCATCTGTCATTTTTTTTCAACAGTGTGTCAATATCTGTGAATATATCAGTGCAACACTTACCCAGTGTGCCTCACCGCCCCTCTCTCCACACAACTTGTAGTAAGTGGCACTACGACTGTGGGCATTGTGTATATGGAGTATTACTGTGTAGCTTAACATGAATAAGGGGTACTACTGTGTGTTGCAATGTGAATAAGGTAGACTACTATGTGGTGTATTGTGATATTGGCCCTTATTCTGATCGGTGCGGATATTCCCGCTTGCGTACGGCCCGCCGATGTTTATCGTCTGCGCATGTGCAGAGGTCACTCTGCGCATGTGCAGGCGATTTCGCCGCATGGATTCTTTATACGCCGCACAGGGGGCGTAGAGGGGCGTGAGGGGCTACTTAGCCTCATTACCCTATGCATACGCCCCCCGTTTCATGGGCGTTCCCATGCAAACGCGGGGCGTATGCATGGTAATGAGGCCGTGACGCGTGGGTACGGGGCGGGCATCTGACATCGCCGGATGTCAGCTGCCCGCCCCCATACATGATTTCACACGGACAAGTGTCCGTGTGGTCTTGTGTTGCGGGACCTGGTGGAGCGTGCGGCCCTGCATTCGATGTTCGGCGACCATCGAATGCAGGGGCAGCTCCCAAGACGGAGGAGGCGTATCCCCGTCCAATTTCATGCGGATCGCCACATATCCGCGTACGGACGGCAGGTGGCGATCTGTATGGAAGGCGGGGATTCGCCTGCACGGTTGTGGCCGCATATTCTGATCGGGCCGCACCGATCAGAATAAGGCCCTAAGATTGTGCCACTCTGCAGTGTAATATGAAACGTGGGTACCTTTGTGTGACAATGCTTCTTGTGAGAGTAAGCCTTTTAGTTTTGTTACATGCGCTGAAGTTATGAGAGTAAGGGCGCAAATTTATAGTTCGCAGGAGGGCGCTAAACACCCTAGCACCAGCCCTATGTCTGAAACACACACACACACACACAAAACCTCCTACACACTGCAAATTAGGGATGGTCCTTGACCATTAATGGTTCTGAATCATCAATGGTCTAGGGTCAGATTGGTTCACACCATTTATGGTAGCTACAGTATAAACCCAATAGTACTTTTATTTTTTGGTAGGTGTTTTGTGCACTGAGGGTAATAAGTGATAGTACTTATGTAATATCTGGACTCCCGTTTTTCTTATGAGACCGCGTCCCCTCGCGGGGCTCGCTGCGCTCACCACGTTTCGGGCACGGTGGCTCGCTGCGCTCGCCACACTATATAAAATCAACTCCATGCGTAGTTGGATAGTAGGGGTATGAAAAAATGGGGTGCATTTAAAATGGGAGTCCAGATAATACATAAGTACCGAAGTGATTTCTCCATTTGTTTCAGTTGTGCTGCAATTTAGATGGATTAACATAGTAATATTAATAGTAACATAGTAATTAAGGTTGAAAAAAGACAGTCCATCTAGTTTAACCTATTTGACTTGTAACTACTGACTTGAGTAAGGTTTATCGGTACTTGTTTCCTAGAACGGCCACAATCGGGGGTAATCGTGTACCTTAACTTAAGGTACACAATTACCCCCGATGGCCCCAATTTCCTTTGAAATCAGGTCCATTTTGTCGGCAAAGGTAAAATCGGGACCATCGCGTCGGTCGGGTGCATTAACATGGCACGCGACGCGACCGACGCGACGCGACCATAGGGATCAATGTTAAAATATTTTTAACATTGTAATCAGGGAAAAAAATGGGAAATGGGCCAATATGGCCCATTTCTCATTGTATATGCCCCCCCCCATTGTGAAAGTCACCCCACGATTGACGCCAACCCGAAGCGTGGCGAGCAAAGCGAGCCCGCGAGGGGCGGCGGTACGCGTCCTCCGACCTTTTCATACCCCTACTATCCACGTCGGCGGGGAGTTGAGAATATAAAGTGTGGCAAGCGCAGCGAGCCACCGAGCCCGAAGCGTGGCGAGCGCAGCACGCCCCGTGAGGGGACGCGTATACCTGTGAAGTTATACGCGTGCGCTCGCCACGCTTCGGGCTCGGTGGCTCGCTGCGCTCACCACACTTTATATTCTCAACTCCACGCCGACGTGGATAGTAGGGGTATGAAAAGGTCGGAGGACGCGTACCGCCGCCGCTCGTCATGCTTCGGGTTGGTGTCAATTGTGGGGTGCCGTTGAGGGGGTTAAAATTGGGGTCTGGGGAGACTTTTACATTGAATCCAATGTAAAATAGGGTCCCAGGGACCCTATTCACATTTCAATCAATATAAAAATCGGGACCATTGCGTCGGTCGCATCGCATGCAATTTGATCGGCAAATTGCTTGTCAGCTGCCCGCCCCCTGCACGAGTGTCACAGGGTGATTTCCATGGAAACGCCCAGCGGTTTTATAGGAACGCCCATGGGTTACCCGCCAGCAGTCTTGGGTGCATGCACCCGGCAAACACTGTTCGCCGTGGCCGCAAACACCCGGTGCATGTGCATTTAAAAAACATTGTGCTCGCTTGCAAATTTGCATGCAAATGAGTGGACCAGAATAACCCCCTTAGGGAGGAGCTTTTATATCTCCCCATTATACTATACGTTGTAGCATGTGTTCACGTCATGCGCATCATATTGACTAGATGCACCCAGGCATGCTGCAACTCATAGACAGCCTAGATGAGCAAAGCTCACTCTGTATATAGTAAAGGGGAAAAAGCTCTATTTCTTCTATGCCCCCATGGCAGCCTTGTGATGGGTTATGCCCCCTTTCTCCTCTGATAGACAGGATCAAATCTGCAGACCGCCTACCTCGGGATATAGCCTCACTCCTCCCCCACACCAGTGTCTTTTCTCCTATCTCAGTGCCTAAGTGTTGTTTCTCTAGAACCTTACCTCTTTTGGAGGGGTGGCGCCCTACAGGGGGGGGGTGGCTTGGAGTGTGACCTTTGGGAGTCCTGCCATGCATGCTGGGGAGTCCGTATGGGAGTTGCCCATCTTTTGGCTCCTGTAGTGCTCCGGTGTCTCCAGATCTGCAGCATTGGATCCGAAAGCAGCCGGTGTCTGGGGTTAGCCGGCCAGTGCTAATCCCACCACAGGCACGGTATACGGAGTGCTCTCCCGCCGCGCGTCTGTGCTAGCGGGTTGTACGCCGGTCCCACCTTGTCAGCGCGGACCCAGAAGTGCGATCAGTGGGCTCTTGTTGCTCTCCTTCTCTTTATTAGACCCAGAAGTGGGGTCTGCGGAGGTTCTGTGTTGCTGCTGCTTATTCGGAGTGGAGATGCCTTGCCCCCAAACAGCTGGCAATGCCCCTGGGAGGTAAGCCTGTTTTTTGGGACATTAGACTTTATTTTCTAGTGTAGGTGTCACGATCCGAGCTGTCAGACAGACTTTCTTACCGGCTAAGTGCCTCCGCAGGTTCAGCTTGCGGTCCAGACGTCATCCCTGCCGGCGTCCTGTCTGCCGTGCGCCATCACCGCTGCCATCCTCCAGTCTTCTCAGCGCTGCTGAGTCCGCGGCTGAGCGGTGCACCGCTCTCCTTGTCCCCAGTGACAGTACTCAGTGCAAGGCAATCCATCCGTCCCTCCGCCATTGCTCCCAGTATCCAGCATGGTGTGCACAAACACACTTTCCCGCCATAGCAGACATGGGGGCTGCCATGTTCTTCCCAGTCACATGTTTGCTCTGTCCAATCCTGAGGGTTCTGATCTCCCAGTCATACCTGCCCGGCCAATCCTGGCCACTCAGTGGGTATAAGTATGCTGGGAGCTCTCAGAACCTTTGCTAGTGCTTCAGTTGTCTCCAGTGTATGGTCAGCTGTCCTTGTCTCCGTGCAAGTGTATTTCCTGCTGGTGTTGTCTCCTATGCTGCAGTGTGTTCCAGGTTGTTCCATCTCCTGTGAAGTCCAGGTTATTCCATCGCCTGTGATCCTGCCTCTACAGCCCAGCGACCAAGCCTAGCTCCGGGACTCTGGTCCTTCGATGCTCCAGCATCACCAATCATCGATGTTCCATCATCGCCTGTAAATCCGATATTCCGGATCTCCAGCTTCCAAGTCTTCCGTCCGTCATTCCGGACCCACAGTCTCCACGTCCGTCATTCCGGACCCACAGTCTTCACATCCGATATTCCGGATCCGATGTTCCACCATCGATGCAATTCTTCAACTCATCTGTAAAGTATTGCAATCTGCATGAACTGTATCATTATTCCTGCATACTTTACTGCCTGTCATATTACAACCATCTGCTAAATAAACTCGGTTGTATTTTACCTTTGACTACTCATTGGCTCCAGGGTGCACTGTCGCGCAGTTCATGCGCAAGGGTCCTCTCCAACCTCCCCGGTTCAGGTACCGGTCCAGGTCCCCACCAGAGGTCTCAGTCTCGTGGACTCAGCCCCCTGGTGTGACAGTAGGTAGTTATCTGGATATCTTGTCTATTTAGTGTGCCTAGGCAGGAGGAGCCTAAGAAGAAAGCAGCTAAGAAGAAGAATGTTGTTTGTTGTGCTGCTTGTGACAAGCCTGTGAAAGGAGCTCAGAATGGCAATCTTTGTGTGGATTGTGAACCCCCGAGTGGAGCCGGTGGCGGTTCAGCCTAATATGTTACAGGAGTTAATGGACTGGATGAAAAAGTCCCAAGGACAAATATCTGCAGTTTCAATCCATGAAGAGGTCCAGGGAGCAGGCAGACTTCAGTGGTGAAGAATTGGGTTCGTCTGTAGTATTATTTGGTGATGATGGCTCCAGTGAGGAATCTAGTGAGATTAAAGAAGAGAGCAGACTCTTCAACTTAGATCTGGTCGAGAGTTTATTAAAGAACATTTATAAGACCATTTATTAGAAGGAGCCGGCACCAGCGGAGGAGCAAGACCTGCTGTTCGATGATCGTTCAAAGAAAGGGAGAATCTTTCCTGTACATAAGGTTATGAAGGATCTCATTGCAAAGGAATGGATGAACCTGGACAAACGGCAGGGAAATATATCTAGACTGGACAGAATGTATTCGATCAGAGATGAGCAGCTCCTTAATTGCTGCGGGATACCTAAGGTGGATACTTCCGTCACAGAGCTTACTTCCAGAACAACTATCCCAGTGGAGGATGAGGCTTCATTTAAGGACTCGATAGATAGGAAGATAGAGAACTCCCTGAGAAGACTGCATTTGTCCACAGCTACTAGTTTAAAGTCAGGGGTAGTGGTATCCAGAGTCCTAAGGATTTGAAGGATAGGATCTCAAGACAGTATATGCAAAGGAACCTAGAGATTATGCAGACGGCTATCGAGTATTTGTGCGAGGCATCCCTGGATATGGTATCTTTCTCAGCTAGATCTATGGCAGCCAAAGCCTCGACCAGAAGGGCGTTGTGGTTGAGTACCTGGAGTGCGGATTCACATTCTATGAATCCTTTGGCTTCGTTGCCATTTGAAGGTTCTATGCTGTTTGGTGCCAAGTTGGATGCCTTGATTCAGAGGATGACTGGTGGAAGGTCGGTGAGGCTGCCACAAGATAACCGGAGGAAGTTTCCAGTACCGTCATTGTCTAGACAGCAGTGTCAGGAAGCTAATTCCTATAGACCAGGCCAGCAGTATTCCAGAAAAGGTCCCTCGGGATCCTCACGGCAGTCTTTTTGTCAACCATTCAAGCAGAATATGAGGCAATGACAACTATGGTCCGGTTCCTGTGGGGGCCCGGTTGCTCGAATTTGCAAACATCTGGGAAGATTCGATCGACGACAGCTGGGTCTCCAGCATTGTCAAATAGGGTTACAGAATAAAGTTCTCCCAGTGAGCAAGAATAGACAGGTTCCTGCAGTCACGGCTTTCCTTGAAGAGTATTGAGAGGAAAGCGTTGAGGGATCTACTGGATCAGCTTTTAGGCATTGCCGCCGTGGATTTGGTACCCATGAATAAGTGGGGAAGAGGCTTTTATTCAAGTCTCTTCCTGGTGGAAAAAGAGTTCAGAAGGTAACATAATTATTCTGTACCTAAGAAGATTAAATTCCTTTGTCGAACCAATGAAATTTCATATGGAGACATTAAAGACTATCCTGGCAGGACGGGCGATTTCCTGGCATAATTGGACTTGAAGGGCGCCTACTACCATATTCCAATTCATCTGGCAGACAGGAAGTTCTTGAGATTCTGTGTGCATGGAAAGCATTTCCAGTTTGCATGCCTACCATTCGGCCTGGCCTCCTCTCCAAGGGTGTTCACAAAGGTGTTAGTCACCCTTATGGCTCGACTAAGAGAACAACGTATCCAAGTGAGGCTTTATCTGGATGATATCTTGGTGGCTGCAGATTCAATGGAAAAGATAAACAGTCATAGAATTTCTTCAGATGCACGGATGGGTCTTGAACTGGAAGATGAGCCAGCTGAATCCATCTCAATGCATTATTTTTCTCTGAACCCTTATAGACACCAGAGCATTCAACATTTGTCTATTCGAGGAGAGATGTCGGAAGATTCAGGAGCTGTCTCATTCCCTTCTGAAATGGGAAAGAAAATATTTTGGCAGATTTCTTAAGCAGGAAGCAAATCCTTCTTGGAGAGTGGGTTGTCAGAAGGTTTGGAGTTCCGGAGATGGATCTCATGGCGTCCCTCACCAGCAGGAAGGTAGAGAGATTTTGCGCAAGATTCTCGGTGCCTCAGGCGGAAGCGGTGGATGCTTTCTCGATCCGCTGGAGTTTTTGACCGGGGTATGTGTTCCCTCTGGTTCTTTTAATCGGCCGGGTGTTGAATAAGATTATGGAAGACCAGGTCGAGGTGATCGCCATTCCTGGTATGCCTCGGTCATCAGGCTAGCGGCTCAAGAACTTTGAACCCTGCCAGTCAGTCAAGATCTACTGCATCGGGCCGGTCTATCATCCCAATACGGCAGGGTTATGTTTGAAGGCATGGAGACTGAGAGGCATTTACTGAGGTAGCAGGGCTTGTCGGAACAAGTTATTGCAGTTTTACTGAAGGCAAGGAAAGAGACGTCATCATCAGCCTATTACAGATTCTGGCAAAAGTTTGTGGCTTGGAAACGGTTGTCTGTGGAATTCGGAACCACTTCTACTGCTCAGGTGCTGCAATTCCTGCTCGAGGGGTTTCATAAGGGGCTGGCAGTTTCTATCATCAAAGTCTAGATATCTGCCTTGAGTATCCTTCTCAAGAGAAGCCTGGCGGAGAAGCTGGTGAAGCAGTTTTGTAGATCAATTTCTAGATTGTGTCCTGCAGTAAGATCCTTTGTGGCCCCTTGGGACTTGAACCTGGTCCTGAATGCACTCATGAAACAACCCTTTGAACCTTTACAGGAGGCATCTTTGAGAGTCCTTACATGGACGATGGTATTCCATTTCTTCGGCTAGAAGGGTCTGTGCGATACAGGCATTGTGGGCTGTAGAACCATTTCTACACATTTTCTCGATAGGGTGGTCTTGCGGACGCATTCGAATTTCCTGCCTAAGGTAGTTTGGGCTTTAGATTTAAAATAAAGAAATTGTGCAGCTGGCATATTATCCTCACCCCAAATCTGAAGAGGCAAGTATGCCTGGCATACTTTGGATCTTGTGAGGTGAATAAAGTTTTATCTTGACAAGGTAAAAGATATCAGAAGGTCCAGTCATCTTTTCGTTATACTGGAAGGTGTCAGAAGAGGACAAGCACCTGTTAAACAGACGATTGCTAGATGGATTCGGAAGCTGATTGCATTTGTATAAAAGCAAGAGGAATGTGAGGTCCCAGCCATAATCAAGGTGCACTCAACCAGGGCATTGGCGGTTTCTTGGAACCTGTAAGGCTAAAGCATCGGTGGAGTACATCTGCAAGGTTGTGACGTAGTCCTCCATTTACACCTTTTCAAGTCATTATTCTTTGGATGTATCTGCTGCCCACATTGGGGACTTTGTATTGCATGGAGCTTAAATAAAGAATTCTGCATATTCTGCCCCACCGTGAGTTTGCTTTGGTATGTCCCATCGTGAGGCTGGGCGTGGTGAATTATACTTATGATAATTGACACCCCATGGCAGCGATCACTCCCTCCCTTGTATTTGTAGGACGGTGTGGGGGAGGAGTGAGGCTATATCCCCGAAGTGGGCGGTTCGTAGATGGTACGGTTTCCTAGCACGGCGCCAGCGATTTTGATTGTATCCATCGGGTCCGAAAAAATCGGGTCGTTCGCATCGCATGCAACCAAATCGCATGCGATCAACGTGATTTTTACATTGGAACCAATGTAAAATGGTCCCCGAGACCCAATTTTACATTGGGCGCAATGTTTAATGCCCCCCGGAGGCCAATTTTCATTGTATACCCACCCTGATGGGTCAACTGCCCCCCCCCATTGTTAACGCTACCCCACGATGAACGCCAACCCGAAGCATAGCGAGCGCAGCCAGCCCGCGAGGGGCGGTGGTACGCGTCCTCCAACCTTTTCATACCCCCCACTATCCACGTCGGCGCAGAGTTGATTTTATATAGTGTGGTGAGCGCAGCGAGCCACCGAGCCCGAAGCGTGGCAGCGCAGCGAGCCCCGCGAGCGGAGGCGCATTACTTCACAGGTATTACGCGTCCACTTGCCACGCTTTGGGCTCGGTGGCTCCCCACACTATATAAAATTAACTCCACGCCGCTGTGGATAGTGGGGGTATGAAAAGGTCGGAGGACGCGTACCGCCGCTGCTCGCCACGCTTCGGGTTGGCGTTCATCGTGGGGTTGGATTAACAATGGGGGGGCATTTCACATACAAATTACCCATCAGGGTGGGTATACATTCAAAAATCGGGTATGGGGGCCACTTAACATTGTTCCCTATGTAAAATCGGGTCCATCACATTGTATGCCATTATAATGGCATACAATGGACCCGATTTTACATAGGAATTTAACATTGAGTACAATGCATTCAATGTTAAATCGCGTCGGTCGCATCGCATGCCATTATAATGGCATGCGATGGACCCAATTTTCTAATTGTCGGGAAAGGCTAAAAATAGCCCGAAATCGCGTCGGTCGGGTCCCATCGCATACTTTAACTTAAGGTATGCGATGGGACCCGATAGGCGCCGTGCTAGGAAACAAGTACCTCGTAGATTTGATCCTGTCTATCAGAGTAGAAAGGGGGCGTAACCCATCGTGAGGCTGCCATGGGGTGTCTACAAAGGAAGGAATGATCAGTAAGTATAATTCGCCACTATTTTGCCTATTTTAATGTGTATTTTATATGCTATTTAATAGCTATATTTGGCTATTAAACATTACCAGAGTCATGCTCCTCTTTCTCATGTAATTGCTATACTATTGAAACCATTCTTATGATCTACAAACGAAAGCAAACATTTTTATCCATCCTCTGGCTCTCATATGTTGAAATCAGTATCTTTGATTTAATGCTGTGCATGAGACCGATACATTCATCAACCATTACATAGACTCCAGGTGTTTATGAATGAACCTAGCAGTGACATTCAACTCCTGGGGACACTTATAACCAATGAATAACTGGAGACCAAGCAACATCAGTAATAGTCACTCATGGTAATATTTGCTGGTAAGGAAACCCCAAGATAATTAAAGTAGGCCTGCCTTTTTATCATGACCAAATATTAACACATCCAGTACCGCAGAAAGTCTCTATGCCTCCCCAGCCCCCAAAACAGGTCATCATTTCAAGGGGTGGAGACACCAGAAGCAGAACATAGAACACTCCAAGCCTAGATCATTTAGGATTATCAATATGAAAAGTTAGAGCAAAATGCTTGTTTTTTTTGTGTTCTGATCCAACTGGCTGAGTATAATGAGACATGTGAAAACTGAAAGGCATGCAGGCATCCATAACAAACATCAAGATATGCACATCATATTTTGAGCAATTTGCTACCATTCTGTTTTCATGAACTTTGCCAAAACACTTTGAATGAGACACAAAAGAGTCAATAAGTTGTAGGCTGCTTGTGATGGTTTTAAAAAATAAATAAAAGGCCCATACACCCTACAGGTAATGCGTACAGTCAATATAATTAACAGCGTGTGCTCCAGTGCAGAAAACCCCCCTCCTCATTGTCAGACCATGCAGGACAATATTGGCTAACAGCCAACGACCTACATGTTTAGTGGGTCCCGGTGATGTCACTGAACTATCATTAACCCATATCGCTCAGCGTGTATGCTCAATTTTTGACTGGCGGCCTAGCAGGTCATCTGTTGTGTATTTTTGTTTTAGCAAACATACTTACAATAAAGAAACACTTTTTTTTCACATTTTTTTATTGCAATAATCCCTGTCAACAGCATATGCAAAATGTTCCAATAACCACTTGTTTTAACTTGCTTTTCTACTATCCGTTAATGCAATCATAAAGTTGGTGAAAAAGAGGAGACAAGCATTTCATGAAAATACATATATATAACCAAACATATCTATTAATCGCTTTCAAAAGAGTACAATCAAATATTGCATTCCGTTTTTCTACAAAAGCATTTTACATATACAATTTATCCACTACCTCATATGTCCAATAGGCCCAAAAACTCAACGTTCGTTTTTGAAAATGCTTATTAAAAAAAAAAAATCAATACCTAAGAGCGGAGTTTGCCTTTAATCTTTACAATATTCTTTATGCTGAAATAAGTTCTAACAATAGTTTTCCGGGTACCTATAGCAGCTATGCAGATCTCTGCACAACACACATTATAAAAGTGACTTTAAATTAAGCTACATTTTAAATGCGGTAAAACTTTTAAATAAATTTTCTTTTTTCCCACAGTAATGTTTTTATTGTTTATAAACTGGCAACGGGAAGGTATTTACATTTAAAATCATTTCAAAATAGAATATGAATGGACAAATAACACTGCCTAATGCATTTGTTTTTAAATTATTAAATATATATTTTGATAGTATTGTCAAAATATTTAATCCATCGGCTTGTATTGCTTCTTCATTCACAGAGAAAGAGATTTAACTAACTTTATTTAGCTGGTGATATTATTTTATAAAGGAATGTTTGACATTTGTGCCCAGCAAAAAAAAAACACCTTTAATGAAGTCTAAACTTGCACCTAAAAATTGAATAAACTTTTATACATGCAGGTGGTAACAAACATTTGTATTCAATTGTATATATTTTTTTATAAATAAAAGGCCTCACAATTTTCAACGTGTATCATAGTACAGTAAATTGCCCATTATTGTGACATGGCCATAAATATGGGAAAGAAGCATTGACTGCAGAACAAGTAGCAATTGTGCTACCATATATTGGTTTTGAAACTGAAGGTAACCAAACAAATATTGGTACTTATGTAGTATCTGGGCTGCCGATTTTTTGATTGTATGCCTTAAGTTAAGGCATACAATCAGATGCGATGCGATATCGCATCGCATCGCATCGCATCGCATCCGATATCGGATGCGATGACCCGATTTTTCCATAGGAATCAATGTTAAAATGATTCCTATGGAAAAATGGGTCCTTTTCATACCCCTACTATCCAAGTGGGCATGGAGTTGGATATAAACCTGTGGCGAGCGTAGCGAGCCACCGAGCCCGAAGCGTGGCGAGCGAAGCGAGCCCCGCGAGGGGACAGTATTCGTCCCCTCGCGGGGCTCGCTTCGCTCGCCACGCTTCGGGCTCGGTGGCTCGCTACGCTCGCCACAGGTTTATATCCAACTCCATGCCCACTTGGATAGTAGGGGTATGAAAAGGACCCATTTTTCCCATTGAATTCCATGTTAAAATGGACTCAGTCCATTTTAACATTGATTCCTATGGAAAAATCGGGTCATCGCATCGCATCGCATCGCATCGCATCGCATCGAATCGCATGGTCGCATGCGATGCGATCTCCCGATCCGACCCGATTTAGAAATCGGCAGCCCAGATACTACATAAGTACCCAAATATTTAATTAGATTTATCCTTTTTTTTTTTTTTTTTTTTTTTTAGTATTTTCAATTAAAAAACAAACAAAAAAAACCTAGGCTCATTATTAGAACAAAGAATCCAATGAACTTCAGGCTAATTTATAGATGGAATAGTTTGAGGAAAATCCAAACACGCAACAAGGATCCTTATTCAACCTAGGTATTCTAAAGCATAATAAAATATAAAAAAGGTGAAAATAACTATAACAAAAATAACAAATCACAATTCAATGGAGCAGGTACAGTATTTCAACTCTGAATAGCTCATTGACAGCAGTGAATGAAATGCTAATATTTTATCCCTATAAAGGGCAGATTACTCAGCTAACCAATGTAGATTGAAACATTTTTAAACACATCAGTAATAAGGAAAATATACAAGTTTGACTATTTTAAATAGGATTGTAACAAAGCAACATTTCTTTTAAAGGACAACATGATCCATATTTAAACACCTTTTATTTAAAAAAAAAAAATCACAAAACCTTAGCTTTCACAAAAAGCTAGCTTTGCAATTTTCATACTTTTGAAGGGATAAACAGTAAATGAAACAAACAGAATGGAATGTTTCACCACGATTGAATGATTGATATTACTTTAATAAGACAACAGCTATTCAAACACATCAGACTTAAATATGCTGTGACCTGTATATAGAATTAGGGGTATAGCTGAATTATATTCCAAAACTGCAAGTCATACCGCAAAGTGGTAACTTGCTACAGCTAAAATCTTGTGTACATTGGATCTCAAAAAATGTTGAGAAAATATACAGGTTTTAAAAAATAAACTCAATTGGTTAATGGTGTTCAACAAAATTGTAGGTGTCTACTGGATCTGTTGATGAAAGTTAACAGATTTTTTTTTTTATTTTATTGACAAGTGCTACATTTTCAAGAAAAAAAATGAAATATCAGCAGGCAATAAAGTTTTGAATTCAAGTGCATCATCATTTTTCTCTGTAATATGTCAAGTATGCTTTCAAAGATTCAGGAAGAGGTAAGCTCAGAATTTTCTCTCTAAGTAGGTTCTGTGGGGGCTCCTCCGCTTTCAAAGCTTCATTATGCTCTTTTTCTTCATCCTTGCTGTCCTCGTCATTTTTTTCTTCATCGTCACTATCTAAGGCTTGTGGAATTAATTGGTTTCCAACAAATACATAGGTGTTAATGCGGCGTCTACGACATCGCCTCCTTTTCCGTTTTTGAGGTGCTTTCGGGGGAACACCTTTGGCCTGTATCTCATCATTTATGCAGTTCCTAAGTGTGCGGCGAATATAGATGCGAGCCAAGTCCTGGAGGCTCCTTACAGTACATGCAGCTGTTAAGAAAATAAGTACAGTAGTAAGTCTATTTGTCAAATATACTGTATAAACAAAAAGTTTGGTATTTCAGACTAGTCCAACCAGAAAAGTAGATAGAAACAGAGTTAATAAGCCAGCTTGGAACAACAATAAAGTCATTCTGCAAATTTGACAGTGTGTCATTTGAGCCATCTACAGTAGCAGGTTCAGTTTAGGAACATTTTTCATAAATTTGTATGCATCCAATACATATTATATTACATACATAGGGCCTTATTCTAATCAACTCTTTCTGACAAAATCCTTCTTAGATGGGCAAAACCATGTGCACTGCAGGTGGGCAGATGTTACTTGTGCAGAGATAATTAGTTTTGGGTGGGGTTTTACTTCAAAGTGAGATCTATATTGCAGTGTAAAAATAAAGCAGTCAGTATTTACCCTGCACAGAAACAAAATAACTCACCCAAATGTAATCTATCCGCACCTGTTACATCTGGCCCCCCTGCAGTGCACATGGTTTTGTCCATCTAAGAAGGATTTTGTCAGAAAGAGTGAACTAGAATAAGGCCCATAGTTACATAGTAGTTAAGGCTGAAGAAAAAAACTTGCGTCCATCATGTTCAACCTTTAGCGAGTGTTATATCTTATCTTCATCCCTTGTGATACATAGTGTATTCTGATATCTTTAAAGACAGATTATGATTATTGTTTGTACCCCTAGATGTTTTTAACCAATAGATGTTTGTCCAACCTTATTTAAAACATATTTATTGTGTCTGCCAACACCACCTCTCCAGGAACAGAGTTCCATAGTTTGGCTACCCTGATCGTAAAAAAATGTTTCCTTTTTAGGGAACAATTTTTTTTTCCCTCTAATCTAAACTCATTCTCAAGTGTCCTTGAGTCCTTTATTTCAGTAAAAAGGGCGCCTGACCGTTCCATATATTGGCCCCTGATATATTTGTACATGTTAAGCATATCCCCCCCTTAAACGTCTCTTCTCTAGCATAAACAATCCCAATTCTTTCCAATCCGTCCTCATAGCTTAAATTATCCATTCCCGTTATTAGCTTTGTCGTTCTTCTCTGGATTTTTTCCAGTTCTATGATGTCCTTTTTATAGTGTGGGGCCCAAAATTGTACTCTATATTCTAGATGCAGTCTAACCAATGCTTTGTACAGTGGTATAACTCCTATTAGATTAATTAAGTATAGAAGAAGGTTTGCCTAATTTCTGCTTTATTAGAACTACGAAGCTCAGTTTAGACCGTTATTCGTCTCAATTTTGTAGTCTTTAATTTTTCAAAACAAAAGCATAGCACTGCAAGCAGAATATTTAAATATATACCCTACATGGGGTGGAATTGTTATGCACAATGTTACACTCCTCTCAAATATAAAATGGTTTTAAGATGTTTATTCTTATCATTTTACATATAAAAATCAACTATGTTTATTTATTTTCACAAAAGCCAAAATCCAGTTTAATTATAACTGTTATCACACGCATAACTCATGGATCTTGTATAATGGTTCCGCACAGAAGTAATCTAATGTTATAGGGAGAGGTTTATTCAGTTTCCATTTCTTCCAAAGAAATGGTACAACTGGTCGCAAAAAGTTGTAACTGTAAAGAACTAAGAAAAAAGATGGGATCTTGTGGTGCACGCTGGGAACCAATCATATACTTATCTTTGGTGCGATGTCTTTTACATTTAAAATATAAAAACTTAAAAATTCTATTTCAGTAATATGTTGAATTTTTATTATTTTCTCATTCTTCTATTCAATAATGCACACAAGTTTTTTCTTTAAATAACATTTAACCCTTTGAGTAACAGAATCTCTAAAAACTTTCAAAATATCTGCTAAAAATGCCAGTGTCACTCACACTTGTTATATAATTTTTTTTTTATTCAAAATAAGCTTATTTTTCCTTTAAAATGTAAAAAATACAGGTCCTTATGAATTAAAAGGTTTGCTTGGCAAGTTTCCCAACTAATTGAAAAAAATTACTTGGCACTCAAAAGGTTAAAGAATGTGAATAAAGGTAGGAAATCTAGTGATTAAAAACAGTTGGCCACTGTACTGAATCTTCATTCTATTAATGCTTTCATATGGGGTGAGAATTAAAAAATTGTACGAATGAATTCTACTATTGTTTTATTATTCACTCCAGGTGATTGGTATATTAATCAAAAACCCCTTAAAATCAAGCTCTGATCAGCTCAATAAACTAAAAACATTTTATTCTCGGTAATCGATGCATGCAAAGTTGTTAAATCCTCTGTGTCTGTGCTTTTGTTCTTACAGTTTCATTTTAGATATATAGGGGGAAATTTACTACCGTGTTTCCCCGATAATTAGACCTACCCCGATAATAAGCCCTACCCCAGATTTTGGACGCTGGTCCAAAATAAGCCCTCCCCCGAAATTAAGCCCTATCATTTTCCCCATGTAATTTTATGTATTCGATATGTGTAGCCCCCGCTGATTCCCGCTGACCCCCGCTGCCCTCCGCTGCCCTCCGCTCACCTCCTCTAACTCACGCCCGCTCACCTGCAACACCGCAGCTCCCGTTCCCAGGGATGCATTGCGGTAGGCGTGACGTCACGTGTTGCAGGTGAGCGGGCGTGAGTGAGAGGAGGTGAGCGGAGGGCAGCGGGAGTCAGCGGGGGCTGAGCGGGGGCTACACATATCACACACTGCAGCGGGGGTCAGCGGGAGCTGAGCGGGGGCTACACATATCACGCGGCTGGCTGCTGCTCACCACACAGCGCCGTCAAGATACCGTTTAAGTACGGTAATAATAAAACAAACAGGTGGGGGCATGTAATTAAATACATTAAATTATCTGGATCACTGGGATGGCATTTCTTAAAGGCGCAGTGGGGCATTTTGTAAGGGCACAGTGGGGCATGTAACATGGAGCATCTATTAAAATAAGCCCTCCCCCGAAAATAAGACCTATGGTCTTTTTTGAGGGAAAAAAAAAAATAAGACCGTGTCTTATTATCGGGGAAACACGGTAATGGAAATTTGTAAAAAAACAATAGGTGTATTTGTATCCAGAAATACATTTATTTTTGACATTTACTATCCCGAAAATACGGCAATTCGTATTCGTATTGATGTGCTATCAATACGAATTGCCGTATTTTCGGGATAGTAAATGTCAAAAATAAGTGTATTTCTGGATACAAATACACCTATTTTTTACAAATTTCGTTTAGTAAATTTCCCCCAGAATGTCTTATACGTGTGTGTGTGACACTACTAATGTCTCCTCAAAAAGATCCTCTCTTTCGCAGTAGTTATCAGGGAATTACCGCTTATGAATACAAATACATTATTTTACTCCTTACAGAATCTCAAGCTAAACAGAGTGCACCACTTTGTTCTTGATAGAAATATCTAAAGTTCGCTCATGCACAGATGCAAATCTAGGGCCAGAAACGAAGACAGTTTGCCTTTCATGCAATTAAACAGAACTTGTTGCACTATAGCCATAATTCCCAATTTTATGCAAATGCATAAACAGCTGCATTTTTCTAGGTTATGGAACGGCTAATCATCACACGTAAAACTGCCATCCCTGAAGCAATATAGATGCCCACCGGAGTCATCAGAAGTTGCTCCACAATTGTGTAATCCAATGCAATAATCAGGACCATAGACTTCACATGGTTCACCTATGGCTATGCAGACTGGCCACAGCAACAGCGACGCTGTCTGCAGTTTTCTCTACATACATGATCGCAGCTGAAGGCAGATATCTGCCTCAAACTTCCATGACGCCTCCACATTTTGACACCACTTGCACATTAACTCCCCAAAACAATCTCTTCCTGCCAATTACTCTGGGTATATAATGTCAGTGCAAGTGCAGAAGCTACCTTGGTGCATGCAAAGAGTTAAAGCAACACATTTGCAGTTAGCTGATAATTCCTCCGTTGTGAAAGTATCAGCATTGTATAGAAATGAATGATCCCTTACGCAAGTATTTCAACTAAGGTCAACCATTTAAAATGACTAGCAAACCAACAAAACCCTTCCTACTTTGATCAGGTGGCTGCGTTACAAGAACTATCGGTTTGATGCACACTTCCAGTGACAGAACCTGATGTTTTATACTATGAGCGGTATTCAATGACCTGAATCGTTGGTCACAGCGATTCAGATTTTACATTCGCCAGCCATTCACCGTTTTTTTTACGTCGATTCGCCAAGCGTAGGGATTCGTCGGGAGTCGCCGGGACTAGCTGTGTCACCCTATTCAACGTGGCTGAGAATCGCCGCCCCCAACGGCGATTCTCAGCCAATCCGGCGTTTCCCTAAACAGCTTCAGTACTGTAAGAAATTGCAGTGAAATGCAAGAAAAATGCAAATTACCCTGAAAAAACGATTCCAATACAGCAGACTGCAAAAGCTGTGTAATCTCCGCAAAGGCCAAACGAAGGAGTGAGGTGGGGAGGAGAATCATGGGTAAGTGAGGTGCACCATGGGTAAGAACAGTGCTTTGTGGGAGAAAAAAAAAATACCAGAAAAAATTAAATATATATTTGTATAGCACTTCTACGACCATCACATCACACAAGGGCAGCAAATAATAATACATTACACTTGCAGAGTTAAATTGAACACTTAAAACCAATTATTTCACAGGTTCCTATAAAAGTTCACCATAAAAAGATGACGAGGGACACTCGGTGAGGAACGGCGATATGAAACAAGAAATAAGAATCGCCAACTTCTCATTGAATACACTTTTGGCGATTCATGGTGATTCCCGTCGACTACCGGCGAATCCCCATGAAAATTCCTATAGACAAAAACCGGCGATTTGTAGAGAATAACATTTGGCGATTGGTGCTTCATTCACCGGTCGTCATCGGCGAATAGAGGTCGTTGAATAGGGTGATTCGCTTTTTCAGCTCCAAAAATCGCCGGCACACACGAAAAAAACACAGAATCGCCATAAAACTTGGCGATTCTGCCTCATTGAATACCGCCCTATACCTGTTTCACTTGTCTGGCCTACACATAACTGGAGATATAAAGAACTTAACTCAGAGAAGCAATGTTTCTACATATTCAAACTCTTATTGCTTCTGGGATCACCATTTTTTGGTTCACCCCAAGTGGTTTTAAACATCTAGTTGAGGTACTATGGGAATGTTTGATCTGACTTACTGTAGGAGCAATACCACAGCTCCAGTTCCAAACATTTTATATGATTAACTCTACTTTATATATGCACACGTGCTACAGCTATTCTAGGGTTATAAATGAAACTAGTCTTAGAGTATACACAAGCACACAGTCTTCTACAGGAAGTATATCCTATACTATATTATAATGTGTCTTCTTGTCTAAATCTGTCAATAATCCAAAGTAATTCTTCAACTAAAATAAAATTAATCAATGAATTAATATGGACATCACAAAATCATTGCTCCAACTATTGCTCAGTGCACTGTAATTTTCGTTAATTTGGAACAAACAAGACCCACCTAATCTATGTTAGAGGCATTTATAAGCTATAACAGTGGGTCCCAAACTGTGTGCTGTGGCACCTTGGGATGCCTTGGGGCATGTTCAGGGGTGCCTTGTGTTGGTGGTCCAGGACCAATTAAAATTATTTATGGTCAATGTGATCAACAAATATGTGGACAAACGTTCACAAATCAGGTCGCTCACCACATAACTGAACAGTAGAACATCTTCTTGCATTCTACATAATTGTTTTCTAAATTTCTCCATAAGAAGCTTTTGACCTTGGGACGATGTGAGAAAAATTATTATGCTCCAGTGTGCCGTGATTCCTAAAAAATGTTGGGAACCACTGAGCTATAATATCACAAGTACAAATGCACTGAAACTGAACATAAAAACAATGTACTTTTGAGAAGTTTCTTCAAAAATATTACGGATTTAGAACTCCATAGTTTTTTGTATTACGTTGACATGATAATGATCTTTGTAAACAGAACAAGTGTATGTAATTATAAAAGTGATGAAGATAATTTTTACAGAGATAAAACGCTGTAGATACTTACGCAATCTCACAGTTTCAGACTTGTGGTTGTCATTTTTACTTGGTTGCATCAAGGGGGCAAAGGAAACGGCCAAAATGTTCTTGCTTTCCCAAGTATTTTGTCCTGTTCTCTGGATCTGAGTAAGCTGAAGTGAATCAAACCACATTGATTCTATTAAAAAACTTAACTTAGTTAACCAGTTTAAAATTGCAGGTTTCTCCTTTTTTATCACCAAATTTTCTATACTTCAAATTGAGATATGTATTTTTTTTTACAATTATTTTTTTTTATTACTTAGCCTAATGAGACACTTAAGGATGCCGAGAGGTGATGGGAATGTTACACAAGCCGAATACAACACTGGAGAAATCAGAGTTAACTGTAGTCAGCCTTTTAATTTATTCAGTGGCTTAACAATAGCCCCTGCAGTGGTGGGGAAGCGCTGAGTAAGTGGTTTGCAATCACAGAAGTAGCATACCCAGGGTATGCTATGTCTGTCATTGCAACCACGGTTAACATCGAAAATTACTTCAGCTACAAGGAGCCGTGATCATTTTATTGTATTTTATAAAATAAATGTTTTATATTCAATCCATTGTATTTTGTTTGTTTATAAATATGGATTGATTCCTTACTTGGGTGCTAACAACACTTCTGTACCTGTGATTTTTGGCTTTGCAAGTTCCTACAAGTACAACTTTGTGTAACTAGTGACCTATACAGAAATATTAAGCATCATTTTAGAAATGTTGATAGAGAGATATATATATAATTCCAAAATTCAGTATAAAAACATTAAAATGTCTAGGGATAAATCACAAAATTTTCAAAAACTTCAAGTGTAGCTTTTTAAATGTTTGAACTTGTGATCTGGATATTTTGACTATCTTCATCATAGTCATGTGATATATCAAGTTTAAGCCTGTTATGTTTTCAACAAATGCTTTATTTATTTATTTATTTATTTTGAATTAGCTCTATCCTGTCTGTTTTCTTTTATGCTCACAAATTTGTGGAGTTTGGGTATTTTCAAATGCTTATAGAAAAAAAAAAAAAATCAAAAGACAAAACCGCTTTAAAACCAAAAAAAAAAAAAAAAAAATCACAGCCCATCCTGCTTTACAGACACTGTTCTAATGTCCCATCTGCACCCAGAGTATGCCACGTAGAGGAAAGGCTGGGGGTGCACTGTCTCACCACTGCGCTGTATAGCATGCACATGGCCGCTAGACTGTGCATGGGGCAGTCCAACAACTCGAGTGCAGGGCAGGCTCCCACAATAATGGACATGGGGAATGGCATTAGCCCACACCATCTTGTCATGAGGCAATGCGCTGATCAATTCCTCCCATATATGGGGGTATGAAAATGTATAGTTTACACACTAGTAATAAATGTGTGCAGAGCAGTAGCAGTATATGGTAATGTAATTTGAAGTACTTGACATGTTATGCCCAAAATATGACACATTGCTAAAGCCAATAAAGACACAATCAAACTTTTTTTTTACTTTCTACTGTATTTAAAATATGGTCTGTATTGGGCTCTTGTTGTCCTTTTGTTTCTGTTCCTATTTTGGCTGACAATTACAGTAGCTGGGACAACTAACCCTGTATCAAAGGAAGCATGGAAAAGTATAGCAATGAGTCAGGTGCAGCTGTGACCAAGGTCCTGCATTACAGGTAAGTGCAGCAATCTGGAAGAGTTATTGTTTAGTTGGGATAAAAGCTTCCAACTTCCACCAACACTAAAACGATAGACAGTTGCCCAACCATTTAGGAGAATTCAAATAGATTTGGGTACTTGTGTATTATCACGGCGCCCCCGATATGTGATCGTGCGATTTTTCATCGCATCGCATGCCATACACCCTATGCACTGCGTTGCGATTTTAGCCCCCTATGCAATGATAAATTGCATAAGCACCCTAATGGGTGCTTACAATGTTAAATGCACCCCCACGCCACCCCCCAGTATAAACGTGAACCCGAAGTGTGGCGAGCGCAGCGCGCCCGCGAGGGGCGGCGGTACGCATCCTCCGACCTTTTCATACCCCCACTATCCATGCCGGCGTGGAGTTGAATTTAGAAAGTGTGGCGAGCGCAGCGAGCCCCGCGAGGAGACGAGTATACCTGTGAAGTTATGCACGTGTGCTCGCCATGCTTCGGGCTCGGTGGCTCGCTGCGCTCGCCACACTTTATAAAATCAACTCCGCGCCGACGTGGATAGTGGGGGTATGAAAAGGTCGGAGGACGCGTACCGCTGTGCTCGCCACGCTTCGGGTTCACGTTTATACTGGTGGGTGGCTGGGGGTGCATTTAATATTGTAAGCACCCATTAGGGTGCTTATACAAGTTATAATCGCATCCCATCGCATTTTATGGCATTGTATGCCATATACAACTTTAAAATTGTATGACATTGGGGAACATCGCGCGATATCGCATTGCATACCATCGCATGCCTTATGGTTTGCAATGCGATGGGCGCCGTGATACTACACAAGTACCTAGATTTGTTTTCTTCAGCTAGTTGGAATGATTCTTTTCGTCACACGGGATCAAATAGCAAATTAACCTTTTGCTCCCACTAACTATTCACTTATTGTTTCAACTCAACAATTAGCAGGTTGGAGCAAAATAATTCTAGCTTATAGCCCACTTTAGTTTACAACTATGACCAAGACCTGCCTAGACTCTAATGCAGTGTTCTCACTGCGAGTGAGAAAGACACGGCTTTTACCCGGCATTAAAATGCTGGGGACTGCCGCACTGGACCCACGTTCTTACTGCAAGGCAAATTCCCGGGTGAAGAAGTTCTACCCGGGAATTTGCCTTTAAACACAGGTTTTTCGGCAGTGTGAACGGGTCAACCCGTGTCTGCATACCCGGATCTCAGACACGGGTAAAAAGAAGGGTTTTACCCATGTATGAGATCCGGATATGCGACCCATTCACACTGCCAAAAATCCTGTGTTAAAAGGCAAATTCCCGGGTCCACATGCTAGACCCGGGAATTTGGCTGCAGTGAGAACGGGGTATAATATTGCTCAGTATCATGGACTATGTTCCTGGACTCCGTTCCCCAATTACATGTGGCTTACACCACTACTTGACGTCTGCTTTCATCGGAGTATAGAATTCTTTAGAGCATTTCTAGGCCTTATTCCCAGTGCAGTGCCTACAAATACATATCCTATGAATTCATTATAATCCTCCTCCCAGCATGCAGAATACATATACAGTATTAGTAACATGTACATTTTTACAAGGTAAAAGAGCTGCAATTGTTTTAATTGTATTATGCATAAACACTGAAGACTGCCGATATAAACAAAAGATATCACCTGGTCTTCGATAGGCATTACTAAAAGCCCACCAATTTTCAGTAAGATCTTCATATAGTTTTCATGGTCTTTCTGTACACCAGCACCGCAATAAATCCGATCATACTGCGGACTTTCTGATGCTATCTCCAAACAATTGCCAACTACAAAAGCCGGCTCACAAAATTCAAATCTGAAAAAATACAAAACCATCACATTAGACACATGCTACATTCTATAAGAGCTGAAGAATCATTAACGTTGGCAAATAGAGTATGCTGCTAATGGTAATTCTACAGCCTGCACCCATTAGTGTGCATCCAAAATGATTCCCATTGTGGAATTTAAAAGCAGAGTAAAAAGATATTGATTTAAATGCATACATGCCAACCCTACAGAGGTGAGTAGCTAACAAGCTCCAGAAAATAAATGGGAAAACGGTCCAACTTTAAAATATGGCTCACATTATATTCACATAGAACGATGTAGTACTTTATTTTGTTTGTAGCCAAAACAGTATTTCTTTCTTCTTCTTCATGTATTTACAGCCTCACATTCTGTTTAGGTAGTGGACTACAATCTTATGCTATAGGAGATGGGTATCCTATGTTTTACAAGTATGCCATATATACGATCCATGCTCCTCTCCGTAAACCAAAATGGTCCTATGTGACCGATCAGAAATGTGTGGCGTTACTTCCAGAAAGACAGACTTGAGGAAATGGGGATGTAGTCAAAAGGTCAACAAGAACAACGTCGACATGCATGTTTTTGACAGTTATGTCAACATTGTAAAAATGTTTAATGTCGAAATTAGGATTAGGCACGAGGGGTGGTTAGGGGTTAGCGTTAGGCATAGCAAAGGTATACTTACGGGTAAACCAGATGATTGGAGGTCTGACCAGGAAGTGTTGGTCACATGACCGCTGTGAAGCAGAATATGCTGCTGAAGCCATCAGGAGGAGGAAAGTCACCACTGGGCCATCAGTGCAATGTGTCAACATTACATCACTGTCTACATGATGAATGTCAACATCATGACTATTAGCTTATCATACCCAACCCAAATCAAACATGTACTTCCAGTCATAACAAAAAACCCTTAAAAACATAATTTTCCTAAGCACCACTAAATACTAGTTAGCAAGATGATTATAAGATCTAAGCGGTCAGGGTAAGGAGGTTAATTGCGTCTTCAAGCCTATCGATGATCTGCTTTGTCCTCCAAAAATGGTAATTGGAACAATATAAGGTGATTAACAAAACAAAACAAAAAAAACTTATAAGGCTATCCTTCTATAACTGGTCCACTGTTATGTATAAATATACTAAAAGATAAAACTTGCCATCTTACATTAAATATTTATTTGGATGTGAATGGTAGAGATCACGGTTGTAAAGCAATACAGAATAGTGCCTCCACTTAAGCGATTAAGCTTATACAATCCCAACAACATCTCAGCGCAACCAGATTCCCCAGGACACCTGTAAACGAATGTGATCAACGTGGTAGTCTCCTACAGAAATGAGGATGCATTACTAAACTAATTGAGCTTACGGAAACTCACTTGTCAAAGCTATCACTATACTTAATGAATGCTTCCAATTTGTCTTTGGCATATTCCACCACATCAGAATGAAGCTCAACTCCATGATTTATGCCAAATGGACCTACAATACAGAAAAAAAATGATCTGGTTAACACGGGAAGCAGCATCTGAAAACATTGTAGTAGGATTTATCATTTTCAAAAAGATCACGGTCACACTAGCGTTTTTAGCATGTTAGGGCGTTTGTGAATTTAGGCCCTTATTCTGGTTCATTGGCAAAGGCAAATTCCTCCTCAAATGGACAAAACCATGTCCACTGCAGGTGGGGCAGATGTAACTTGGGTAGAGAGAATAAGATTTGGGTGGGGTTTTACTTCAAAGTGAGATCTATATTGCAGTGTAAACCAGTCAGTATTTTCCCTCCACAGAAACAAAATAACTCAAATCTAACTCTCTCTGCACAAGTTACATCTGCCCCCCTGCAGTGCACATGGTTTTGTCCATTTCAGAAGGAATTTGTCTTTGCGAGTGAACCAGAATAAGGGCCCTAGTGTAGGTCTGGGTTGTAATTGTGACTCTACTATAGATCTGGTAAGATCTTAAGCTGTATACACACTATATAACATTTTCAATCTGACTGGTTGAAATGAAAATCTGGTAATGGTTGATTGTAATTTGTTCTCAGGCAATACCAGATTTGCATTCCAACCAGCCAGATTGGAAAGATATATCTTATAGTATGTATCCAGCTTTAGTGTATGTGTGATAATTTAGTGTACATTTAGAGTCTCACACAACTTAGCCTTGTCTGGCCACACTGCATACTCCAGGAACAATCATTCAGATCTAGGTCTGTATCCAAAGGGGTGCCAGTCGGGATCCCGACTGTTAAAACACAGACAGACGGGTTCCAGACGGCCACCGGCTATTCTCTCTCGTGGGGGTCCATGACCCCCATAAGGGATAATAGAATAGGTGGCAAGCATAGCAAGCAACCGTGCCCACAGCGTGGCAAGCTCAGCGAGCCCACAAGGGGCTTTATTGCGCTCGCCATGCTGTCTGAGTCCTGCCAGTCGGGATCCCAACGTTGGGCTAATGACTGTCGGGATCCCGACTGTCGGAACCAGGGCTATTTTTGTGCAGGCTCCAGCAGGAACTGTGGCCCTTATTCTAGTTCACTCTGACAAAATATTTCTTAGATGGACAAAACCATGTGCTCTGCAGGTGAGGCAGGTGTTACTTGTGCAGAGATAATTAGATTTGGGTGGGGTTTTACACCTGCAGTGCACATGGTTTTGTCCATCTAAGAAATATTTTGTCAGAAAGAGTGAACTAGAATAAGGGCCACAGTTCCTGCTGGAGCCTGCACAAAAATAGCCCTGGTCGGAACAATATACCACACCCATCCAGAGTTGGCCCCATCTATGTGAAAGAAATGGTCTTTACTTGCATGCAGAAATGACTGACAGAAATGTCTGGGTTGACAGTCAATATGTCGTCAGTCAAACTGTCAATGCAAGCAAAAGGTCGACATGATGTTTTGGGTATTTCTTTTGATTTTATTTTTACTTTTTCATACCTTTACCATCAAAGCAGAATTTAACTGGAAATGATATAGTGCGCAGAGAACAGTGGAGCGAGGTATTATGTGTGAAGTAAGCCATGCAATGGGACGCGGTATGTAAACTGGAGGTCCATGTGTTCAGGTGTAGCCATTCGTACCATAAAAAGTGAAAAAGTCAACCTTGTGCATGTACTAGACATGGTTGACCTAATATATCACACCCACTTTTATTATTGGCCTAAAGCCCCGTACACACGCGGGGAGATATATCGCCGAGCGATATATTGCTCAGTGTCCCGTTTGCATTAGCGACCAGAGATGGTCGCTGATGAAAAAGAAACTGCCGGGGGAGCCCGGCAGTGGAAATCAGCTGGGCGCAGGAGCATGTTCCTGCGACCAGCGATCACAAATATGGTCGTTTAGCGACCATATTGCCCGCGATATTAGACAAAATCGCCCCTGTGTGTACACAGCCTTAGTGTTCTATTTCCTAAGCATCAGGTTTGAAATCTGGGTGGGATTTTACTGGTTGCCTAGTGTAATTGCTTCCCTTGATTTACTGAAATCACAACTGTTGCAATCCCACAGGGAAACCATTCTTTATACGCCGACCCCCTTTTTCTACATTAAATGAATACAATCCCCAGATTTACTAAGCAGTGGGCTCTAAATCCGGTCAACAGAAAACCCCCAAAAAATTGCATTTTGCAAAAAGCAATGCAAAGATGTCTGGGTCATATCCCTTGCCCTGATGCCAAACTCACAAAATGTTGGGAAACATGAACAGCTTAAACCAGTTGTAGCCAAGAGCTACCAACAGGTCACATTTTTCAGACAACCTAGCTGCTGCACAGGTGCACTCACTACTCACTAACACATTTTAAACGATCCACAGGTGGCGCTAATTACTTCACTTGTGATTCTGTGAGGAGATCTGGAACACTGTTGGTAGCTCTCGAGGACTGGAGTTGGCTACCCCAGGCTTATAGAATGTGAATTAACCCCTTGAGTGGTGGGATTTGTTGTGGCAGGACAAACCTACGGCATATTTTTACAACTTCCCCAAAACTGTTGCATCTTTATTGTTGATAATGTCTTTCCATTCAGACAAAGTTCATTGCAATACAAAAAAAATACAAGCCTCTTTAATCAGTACTGTAAATAGAAAGTGTTCTGGTGCTGCGCAATTAGAAACAGTCTAGTGGCTGTGTTGAACTTTTTATGAAGAGAAAGAAAATAAATGATACAAGCCGTAAATTAAAGTTATACTCATCTGTTTGCACAATTGCATACAGTACATTGAATGCTAAAAGGCCAAAGCTTTCACATTGTATTGGTAAACACTTGAAGCTGGGAATTCATGAAAGAAAATCAGCAGGCAGTGGTGTTATGCTACTTTCACACCGCAAAACCTGCTCAGACCAGGTATTTAAAACGGTTTTTGAAACAGGTCAGAGCAAGTTTAACCCCTTTCACACCGCCTGTAAATACCTGGTCTAAAGCAGGTTTGCGGTGTGAAAGCAACAGTGAAAAGCGGTAAAGCCCCCCCCCCCAAAAAAAAACTGGAGAGCAGCCAGCGGTGCAGCTGATGGAGAGCGGGCAGGGGGGCGCATAATGAGGCGATGGGGGGCTTCACCTCACTATGCGCCCCCCTGTGCCCGCTCTCCATCAGCTGCACCGCTGGCTGCTCTCCGTCCCTCTCATCATCAGCACACCCTGCGCTACTGCTGCCTGTGTCGGACTGTCTCTCAGCGCTGTCTCTCCCACCCCCACCGCCCCAGAGGGCGAGGAGGCAGCGGGACATCCACATCGTGCTCCCACTGCCCGCACTCCGCTGCTGCCCCGCTCCGGAACTGGTGAGACAGGGCAGACAGCCGCCCGCACCCCAGCCAGAGCTGCCCGTCCCCGCTCACCTCCTCGGCACAATCCACTGCGCCGCCAGCAGTAGCAGCAGCTCCCACTCTCACCCTGGGCAGGGCAGGACACAGTGCTCCGGACACCTGCAGGGACCCCCTGCCCCCAACGCGACCATTCCCTTCCCTGCGCTGGGGGGGGGGGGGGGGAGGGGGGAGAATACCGTTTCAGACCCGTTGTAGACACCAAAACGGGTCTGAAACTGGTAGGACCCTCCATAAACGGTAAAATCACTCAGCCCCTTTCAGATCGCACACATTACAGTTTTGAAACGGTAAAAAAACGGCAATATAACGGTTAATATGTGCAGTCTGAAAGGGGCATTACTAGTGGGGTGCAACCCGCTTCGGAGTATCACACTTCAATAAGGTGACACCAAAAAGCCACACTCACACCCCAGTCATGCTCACATAGGTTCTGCCCCCATGGTGACTTGGGGGTGCTTCTATACAGAGGAGCGCTCAGCGAAAAAATCTCCAATCTCTTCAGCAGCCATTTCAAATGCAGCACCAGCCAATTAGAGCTTGTATACTGGAAGCCACAGTCAGTGACTGGCTGCTGGGCAGCAAGTTCCAATATATTTGAAATAGCCACCAGAGGGGTGGGAGAAACACTCTCTGCTCTACTTCTCTCAGTGAGGGCCAGTGGCATTGTTGTTCAGCAGCACTACAGGAGACAATATGTATGTAAGCAGTAGGATGGGGGGGAGGGGGGGGGGGCATTATGTATGAAAGTCTCACTACAGGAGTAATAGTCTAATCTGGGGCTATCCGGATATCCCCAATGAGCCAGTTAAGGTGCCCATACATGGTATAATTGTTGGATGTGTTTTTGTCCTGATCGCATCGCATGCAACTTGTATGCGATGCAATCGGGACCTAGTTCAAAAAGTATGTGCAGCACATTCTTTTTGAGCTGTGCGATGGAATGTGCGCAGGAGCACGCATCATATTGCACAACCTCATCGCACCCTGCATGGGCACCACAAGAGCGGCAGCTTATCGGGCACTCGCTTCACCAGGCACATGAAGCATAATCCCCCAAAGCAGAAAATGGGGCTGCAGCTTTGCAAAAACAGGTTTCACTTAACTTGTGTTTTCAGCTGACGCAGGTCTTTTTATTGGGCAATCCAACAGGTTACCCCCATTAAGCTGTACATATGATAGTGTAATCTAAAAAGGTATAATGCTCACATTTTTTAATCTGTTGCTATCACTACTATGATATTATTATTTACAAGTAAAACTAGTACAAAAAACATACAGTAACTAAGAATTAGAATGTGGTGTGGTGTTGGTCCATGGGTGGTAGTGGTGGTGGTGAGGGGGCATGAGTTACCGCACCGGGTGACACCAACTCTAGTGACGCCTTTGTGAGTAGGTTATATTTTAGCAGTATACTTAAGCTTAAGGATGATTTATTTGATCTAGGCCCCATAACTATCTGGAAATCACTAGGGTGTAATAGCCCATTATTTCTGGACTAATCACTTTCATAAATGACTGCGTAAGGCCTTGTTAATCTTAATACATTTCAGTAGTAAAACCCTGTATGAACTATACGATATGCTAACAAACAATCCTTGGGTACTTGTACTATATCATTCAGTGATGTCATCGGGACCCCTGCCGAACATGCAGTCACTGGCGATACTGTTTATTCAGAAAGGTGTTATCATTAATGATCTTCAGGGGCACTCATCATTACAAGAATAGTACGCACTAAGAAATTTTGGGATAGGAGCAGTGTTAGCCATTCAATGTATAGGGTGGTTATAGCTCATCAGTAATAACACCATTATAATCAGGCTTCTAGGACAGCAAAGCTGACATTACAGCTTGATTGTGTGTTGCTTACAACCGCGGCAGCTGCTGGTAGTTGTAGTCTAGCTCTGAATTTTGTGTTCTCTAAATAGTGTGAAACGAGCATCAGTTTTAAACTACAAAACTGAAAGCCTGCAGAACTTCTCCAGGTGACATTCCCAGGAATGCCCGAGCCTCAGAAGGCCTGTCCTAGACACAAGGAGGTATCTAATAGGGTCATTTGTGAATGCTGAGCAGTGTGTGCTGTCAGGTATCGATTGAAAAGAGGGGTGGAAAGAGTGCTGTGAGGTGATTATTGAATGGGGTGGGTGCTGTCAGAGGTAGATATTTGGACCTTGTTGGATGTTGCCCTATTGTTGCTGGTTTTGACTGAGCCCCATAATACACTGCTCAAAAAAATAAAGGGAACACTTAAACAACACAATGTAACTCCAAATCAATCACACTTCTGTGAAATCAAACGGTCCACTTAGGAAGCAACACTGATTGACAATCAATTTTGCATGCTGCTGTGCAAATGGAATAGACAACAGGTGGAAATTATAGGCAATAAAGGAGTTGTTCTGCAGGTGGTGACCACAGACCACTTGTCAGCTCCTATGCTTTCTGGCTGATGTTTTGGTCACGTTTAAAAGCTGGCAGTGCTTTCACTCTAGTGGTAGCATGAGACAGAGTCTACAACCCACACAAGTGGCTCAGGTAGTGCAGCTCATCCAGGATGGCACATCAATGCGAGCTGTGGCAAGAAGGTTTGCTGTGTCAGCATAGTGTCCAGAGCATGTGGCCATGTCTTAAGTCAGGCTATGGTTCACCATGGCCGCACAGCCCTCCATGTGCTCGCCAGAGGTAGCCTGATTGCCATTACGGAGAGGAGATCCTTAGACCCCTTGTGAGACCATATGCTGGGTTCCTCCTAATGCAAGACAATGCTAGACCTCATGTGGCTGGAGTGTGTCAGCAGTTCCTGCAAGATGAAGGCATTGATGCTATGGACTGGCCCGCCCGTTCCTCACACTTGAATCCAATTGAGCACATCTGGGACATGTCTCGATCCATCCACCAACACCACATTGCACCACAAACTGTCCAGGAGTTGGTGGATACTTTAGTCCAGGTCTGGGAGGAGATCCCTCAGAAGAACATCTGCCACCTCATCAGGAGCATGCCCAGGCGTTGTAGGGAGGTCATACAGACACATGAAGGCCACACACACTACTGAGCCATATTTTGACTTGTTTTAAAGGACATTACATCAAAGTTGGATCAGCCTGTAGTGAGTTTTTACACTTTAATTTTGAGTGTGACTCCAAATCCAGACCTCCATGGTTTAATAAATTTGATTTCCAGTGATAATTTTTGGGTGATTTTGTGATCAGCACATTTAACTATGTAAAGAACAAAGTATTTAATAAGAATATTTAATTCATTCAGATCTAGGATGTGTGATGTTAGTGTTCCCTTTATTTTTCTGAGCAGTGTAGTTTAGGCTTCTGGGTCACAAAAATGTAGGTCCGCCATGGTATACTGTAGCCCATGTTTCTTACAGTCTCCCCTCTATTGGATCCAGGGCATTTATTCACTTTTAGCCTTTATAGGTTCATTTGCATTCTGTCAACACATTTTTAGGTCTTCTATTTATTTCAATTCAAAATGTTTAAGAGATGTAATACAGCTAACACATTAGTAAAAAGATCCTCTCCTCTTCATACCCAGACTGCCCAGTCTTTTACCTGCAAAAAGCCTAACCATTGGTCTTAGGAGTGTACCATGGGTCTAATGCATTGTGCAATTTGTTTACAGTACTTCTTTACTATCCATATTTTTATGTGGTCTTTAACCTGTAATATTTACCATTTCAAATTTAGTTGGTTTTATTGCCATGTTCATCATACTGTATCTCCAAAATTGCTTAGAAAGCCCATTGTAATCCGATGTAGTGCACCCATTAGGCTGCTTTACCTGGTACTCTTATGGGAGGGATGAATAATCTATGGAACAGGCAATGCCACGGGCAAACTGTTTTTGTATTTTTACTCTTAAGTTTGTAAGAAGATAAAATGGTGTGACCTCAATGTTGCGCTCATAGAAGAGCAGCACCCCTACAGTACCTCGCTGTTAACAGAGGGACTGAAAGGGAAATGGATATAAACAATATAGAGTTTTAAAAGCGACTATTGTCACGCGATTTATTTTTATCAAATTTTACTTTTTAAAGAAAATCTTTTTTCATAAATGCCACAGACTATGTTTGAAATGTAATAGGATGTGAGATTCAGAAAGTGAGAGATTTGCGAAGAAATCTCCAGTTTTTTTAAAGCGGCAATCATTTACACTTCAAAAGCAAACTGGTTTTGCAGTGTAAATGATTGCTGCTTTAAAAAAACTGGGAGATTTCTTACCAAATCTCTCACTTTCTGAATCTCTCATCCTATTAAATCTCACCCTATGAGTTTAACGGCATAGTCTTACCATTTTAGATACATTTGTTGCCCCTGATGAAGTCCTGAAGGACGAAACGCGTAGGAAATCAAAGTATTGCTGTATGTGGCACACCGTGAAAAATGGAAACGCATAACTGAAGATAAACTACATGCTGTACTACTGAATAAATGTTATTTGTTGTTATCTATTTGATATTCTTTTTGTTTTACTAGCCACCTGATAAGTGGGCATTGGTGATAAAACTGTAGCGCACCTCTATCTTGTTTCTATCCTTTTAGGTATGTTAGTTTAATTATTTAAACCTCTACGCATTGCTCGTTTCACGCACTCTAACATATGTGATGCATCCAATATGGCTGCTTTGCTCAGTACTTTCATGTGTATCTTCTAGGTCGACTGCTGTATTTTTATATTTTGTATAGCCCCAAAGTGTAATCGCAGCTCCATGTGTTGCTCATCCCAATCATTGTACTCTTTGGCAGCTTTGCCGTGTACTTTTGTGGATGGGATGAACAGATGATTCTGTGGGTGCCATGTTATTTAAATTCCACATGTTATCTTCACCCACTTTGATTATTGAAGTGTGCCCAATATAGCTGCCTTTAAAGGTAATATGGTCAATCACATGAAAATGAAAAGCATTGAGTCCTTTTGCATAAAGGTGCAATATAAATACAATCATAAATATTAATAGTGACTGAAAACAGGAAGTTATACCTGCCCTCACAGCCCCAGATCCCTCCTAGTTTATGATTGGTTAGCCAAAGCACTGTATATCTGCTTTTATTCCCAGCTAAGCTTCAACCGTTGCCCACATGTTATTGAATTAGTCCAAAGGTGAAACCCAAGGGAACATTAAGTTGAAAATAAAACTGAACTCTGAGGAAGGATATGAGGAGATTTTGTGCAGTCTGCCAGTCATTGCTTTTGAGTGTTGTATAATAGCAAGTGGTAGGTAGGAGAGTGTTTTGAGGGAAAATACAGTAGCTTTCTAAAGATCCATAAGGTTGAGTTTGGACATTGTGTAGGCTCTGCAGATATTGGGTAAGTGGAATTCAGACTGCCCATGTAGCAATACCTGAAAGTTTTTTGGGATTTATGGGACTTATTCTAGCATACCTTTGATAAAATGTAATGTTTTAAGCAAAACAACCAAAAAAAAAAACCGATAAAAAAAATAAATAAAATACTATGAAACCGCTTTTATAAATATGCAGTATGGTAATTCTGAAAAATCACTTATAATTATAAGTATCGTCACATCATTATTGCTTTTAACATTTTAGAAAAGCATGAAATAATTTACCTAAAATTAAGCCCACCATTGTACTTAAATATCCGGTTCCACTTCCAAGATTAAGGAAAGATAATCCTGGTTGAAGTTTTAATGCCTCCATAACTTCCGAATAGATGCAAGGTGCAGACAAATGTATATTCCCATGCTTCCAAGCAAGGTCTTTATAGGCATTGTCCCTGTATCCTTCCAGGTAATATTCCCCTCGATCAATAGCTCTGAATGCCTGTTCTACCTTTTCAGTACGTATATATTGTGCCTCCTTTAGATTATCAATTAAATCATCATTGTCTTCCCCAGCGCTCACTGCTCCTCCCATGATATGTGAATAGTTTTAATTTATTTGGAAATACATTTGCCAGGGAAAACAGAAAGTAACAAAAGATCACCAACTTGAGTCTGTGCACCTAACAGGCTGTGAGTTCACCCGCCATATGTATCCTGTGGAGGAAACAGAATGAAAAGATTTGAGTATTACAGATATAAATAGAACAGCAGTGCATTAAACAAAGGGAAAGGGAACCTTATTAAAAAAAAACTAAACATAAATTCAAGATTTTAACTATGTGACCCATAAAGTCTGTACAATCATATGAAAATAACAAAATTACAAATAGCCAGCACGTAAAGTTTTTTTTTTTTTTTTAAATACATACCAGCTGACATATTTAATCAGGTTCTATTAAGGCAGGGGTTCTCAAACTCTGTCCTCGGGACCCACACAGTTCACGTTTTCCAGGTCACCCAGCAGGTGCACAACTTTATTACTCATTGACACATTTTAAAACATTAATAGGTGGAGCAAATTATTTCATTTGTGATTCTGTGAGGAGACCTGCAAAACATGCACTGTGTGGGGGCTCCTGAGGACCGAATTTGACAACCTGTGTATTAAGGCATTTTAGTACTATTACATTTTAAATTAAATTTAGAGAAAAAATGCTATATGTTAACGCTTTTTACGTGAGTGCCTCCCTTTATGGATTTAGCCCAAAAGGGTCATACGAGCTGCGTCAAAATGATCATCTCATTGCACACCTAATGTGTGTTACCATTTTTTATTTTTTAAAAGGAAAATTCCTTCTCAAATGGACAAAACCATGTGCACTGCAGGTGGGGCAGATATTACATGAGAATTACATTTGGGTGACTTATTTTGTTTCTGTGCAGGGAAAATACTGACTGCTTTATTTTTACACTGCAATATAGATCTCACTTTGAAGTAAAACCCCACCCAAATCTAATTCTCTCTGCACAAGTTACATCTGCCCCCCCTGCAGTGCACATTGTTTTGTCCATTTGAGAAGGAATTTGCCTTTGCAAGTGAACCAGATGTGGCCAATGTGTAGATCTGATATGGAAGCTCAACAAAACATATCATTTATCACGGTAGACAACCTCCTGCATCAAATCAGGCAGCAATACTTTATTTGAAGTCAGGATGGAAGACACCTTAACCCCCTATCTCTGGACTTTGAAATACTATTTTCAAGCTTAGGGGCATAATCTATTAAGGGGAAATTATTTTAGGATCCACCCTAATCTAGTATATAGGTCTGCTCCTCCCCTCCTCTCCCAGTCTTCTGAATGTCGCATATACATATGGAAGGGAATATAGATTGTAAGCTCCACTGGCGCAGGGATTGATGTGAATGTTCAAATGTAAAGCCCTACGGAATATGTATGCGCTATATAAGAAACTGTTAATAAATAAAATATACCAAAGCAGAAAAAGGGGAGGGCAATACTTTAACTTAAGCCATAGCCTGACTTAAGACATGGCCACCAAAAGATTCCTTTGACACCTCCAGTGCATAATCTTTGGAAAAAGTGTGCACGGATGACCAGGTGGCTGATGCACATATCGCCTTCAACGACACCAGCGCCATTTTAGCCCATGAAACAGACATTGCTCTGGACGAGTGTGTCTTAGGCCCTTATTCTGATCGGTGCGGTCGGAGCCGATTATGCGGTAAGAAGCTGTCCATATGCGGTAAGAAGCTGTCCGAACGGACCGCACGTGTATTTTTCACGGAATACGCCTCCTCCATCTAAGGGAACCTCCCCCATCATTCGATGGTCGCAGACCATCGAATGCAGGACCGAGTGCTCCACCAGCACCCGCAACCTTAGACCACACGGACATTTTTCCGTGCAAAAGCAGAGATCTGGGCGGGCAGCTGACATCCGGCGATGTCATATGTCCGCCCCCTACACGTGCGTCACGGCCGCATTACCATACGTACGCCCAGTGTTTTCATGGGAACGCCCATGAAACGCGGGGCGTATGCATATGGTAATGAGCCCAAATAGCCCTTCACGCCCCTCTCCACCCCCTGTTCGGAGTGTTCACATATCATGCGGAATTTGGCCGTACGCCCCGCTCGCACATGCGCAGAGACGCCTCTGCACATGCGCAGACACAAAACATCGGCGGGCCGAACGCACGCGGATATATCCGCACCGATCAGAATAAGGGCCCTAATCACTTTATGAATATCACGTCCAATTTTTTTTATATGCAAAAGTAATAGTTTATTTTAACCAGTCTGCAAATGGTTTGTTTAGTTAAAGCAAAACCTCTCCAAACACCAACTGGAATAACAAATAAACGATTTGCTTTCTTACAACTGCTAATCCTATCTAAATAGATAGAGATAGCATGGACAAAATCTAATGAATGGAGATTCTCCTCTTTTTATTCTTGGGATTTGAGAAAAAAAAAAAAGAAAAAAGGAGGGCAAAATAATCTCTTGGTTAATATGAAAAGATGACACAACTTTGGAAAGAAACTACGACTTTGCATAGAACAACTTTATCCAGAAAAAAAGTTTCAAATATGGCTCCAGAGCCCATAAGGCCTGCAATTCTCTGATACATCTGGCTGAAGTTATTGCAGCAAGGAAGACGACCTTCCATGTAAGATATTTTAACTTTACCCTGTCTAGTGGTTCAAATGGTGAAAGCATAAGTGAATTAAGTACCAAATTTAAGTCCCTTTGAGGCCCAATCGATTTAATTTGAGGCTGGAGTTTCCTGATGGCCTCACAGAATCTAGAGATCAACTTATCTTCTGCCAATTTTATCTAACAGGACACGTAATGTGGCTATATGCACCTTCATGTGAAAACTTCTAGGCCTTTGTTAAACCTTCAGACAAAAACTGCAAAACCTGTGGTATACCGGCCTTTAAAGACATCACATTTTCCTTTTGACCAGTCAATACTTTTCATATTCTGTAATATATAATGGATGATACTTGAATGCATAAGAAGGTCTTCCACAGGAGGGGAAGGGCCTTTACTTCTCAGGATATCCCATTCAATCTCCAAGCCATCAAAGACAGATCTTGCGGGTCCCTGCCATAACATTTGTGGAACTGCCGTTAGCTTCAGAGGCTTCTGAACCACCATCCTTAACATTGTTGGAAACCATGACCTCCAGAAGGCCAACACTGCAATCACTTGTTCTTGGTCTTGCTAAACCAGTGGTCAGGGAACTCTGTCCTCATTACCCCACGCAGTGAATGTTTTGCAGGTCTCCTCACAGAATCACAAGTGAAATAATTAACTCCACCTGCGGACCTTATAAAATGTGTCTGAGTAATTAGTACACCTGTGCACCTGTCGGGTTACCAGCAAAACATGCACTGTGTGGGGTAATGAGGACCGAGTTCCCTGACCACTGTGCTAAACCTTCCTAAGCATTCTGGTTATTAGAGCAAATGGAGGAAATACGTATGTCATCTTGAAATCACATCTCTGGAAAAAAAGGTATATATCTCCTAAGCACCAACTTCCTTGTGATGGATAAAAAAAGAAAAAAAAGAGCTTCAGTTTTGTGTTTTTGGAGGTTGCCATAAAATCTATTTTGTGAACCCTGAACTTGTACACTATCAGTTGCAAGATGGATTACTCTAGTAATAACTAAGTTCCCATTCACCTAGACAAACCGCGTTCCTGCTTAAGTTATCTGCAACCACATTTTTCCCATTCCCGGAACATGCAATGCCATTAACGAACTTAGAGGATTTTCCGCCCAATCCATAATATTTTTTACTTCCTGCATAACGGCTGAACTTTTGGCGTCACCCTGCCTGTTCATATAAGTAACTATGGTCATATTGTCCATGAAGACTTTTAGATGATTTCCTGCTATGTCCTCTTGAAAATGGCACATCACTTACCAAACAGATCTCATTTCTTTTAAATTTGATGACAGCTTCTTTTGTCAAAAGGTCCAATTTCCCTGACAACTTTTTGTGTGACAGATGGGCCCCCCAGCCTCTCATACTTGCATCTGTTGTCTAAGTTATGACTTGTGGGTCCACCAAGGAGGAACTTCTTACAAAAATCTGATCGTACCCCCACCAGGACAGGGACTCTTTTGCTGAGGCAGATATTGTTATCCAATGGTTCAAAGGAGTTTCTAGCCTGGAATACCTGAGTAAGTCCCATTGGAACTCCCTCATTCTCCATCTCCCCCAGAGGATAATTCCAATGGTTGACACTATCATACCTAATAGCTTTAAAGCCTCCACCAGACAAATTTTGTTTGGTATTTGAACAATGTCCACCAAACTCTGGATCTTGCAACACCTCTCTCCTGAAAGGGTAATTTTGAATTTTAGTTACTATTATTATACCTATAAAAATAATATTTGGGATGGTAGTAACCAACTTTTTAGGTTTATCAACCATCCAAATTTTGTTACTACCGAAACCTCTTCTCTTGTCTGACCTGCAATTAGAAGGTCGTCTAAATATGTGACCCTAGATGACCTAGGCTAAACTGTTGCCTGGAGGAAAAATCCATAAATCTACCATGCATAACTTGTGGCAGTCTCACAGACTTTCCCGCAGAAATTCTATGAATTAATGAATCAAGTTTACTTCCAAATATATAAGAAACTTCATAAAGTAGCATAGCAAGTCTGCCTTTAGAATGGGAGTCTGTTTACGAACACCTGAGCCATAACGCCCTTCTGGCTAAAACCCCTGCGGTTAGGGATTTTGCAGAAAGGTCCAGGACATAAAACGACGCCTCAAAAAAATAATCTATAGCCGTTTCAATAGATGAAAGACTCTTACATATATTTTCTCTAGCCACTCTCTCTTGTAAATCAGAAGAACACCATAATCGGTACTTGTGTATTATAGCGGCGCCCCTGATGTGCATCGCGCGATGTTTTCATCGCGTCGCATGGCATGCAATGTGATTTTTGCCCGTTGAAAGATCGTATAAGTACCATAAAGGGTGCTTTTAAGCACCCTAATGGGTGCTTACAATGTGAAATGCACCCCCACGCCACCCCCTCCCCACTATAAACGTGAACCCGAAGCGTGGCGAGCGCAGCGAGCCCGCGAGGGGCGGCGGTACGCGTCCTCCGACCTTTTCATACCCCCACTATCCACGTCGGCGTGGAGTTGAGAATAGAAAGTGTGGCGAGCGCAGCGAGCCCGAAGCGTGGCGAGCGGACGCGGATACCTTCACAGGTATCGGAGTCCCCTCACGGGCTTCACAGGTATCCGCGTCCGCTCGCCTCGCTGCGCTCGCCACACTTTCTATTCTCAACTCCACGCCGACGTGGATAGTGGGGGTATGAAAAGGTCGGAGGATGCGTACCGCCGCCGCTCGCCGCGCTTCGGGTTCACGTTTATAGTGGGGGGGTGGCGTGGGGGTGCATTTCACATTGTAAGCACCCATTAGGGTGCTTATACAATGTTTAATCGCATCGCATTGTATGCCATGTACGATGTCATACAATTTTAAAATTGTATGACATTGTACAGTATCGCGTGATATCGCATCGTATGCCTTATGGTATGCGATGCGATGGGCGCCGCCAAAATACACAAGTACCCCATAATCAAAGGCTGGGGTAGCCAACCCTAGTCCTCGAGAGCTACCAACAGTGCATGTTTTGCAGGTCTCCTCACAGAATCACAAGTGAGCTAATTAGCTCCATCTGTGTATCTTTTAAAATGTGTCAGTGATTAATGAGTGCAGCAGCTAGGTTGTCTGGAAAATGTGCACTGTTGGAAGCTCTCGAGGGCTAGGGTTGGCTACCACTGATCTAAGGGCTCTAGCGACTGAAGCCACTGCTACCCCAGATTTCAAAGTTACAGGGTTTGAAATATAAAGCCTTTTTAAGGCACTCCCCAATTTTTTAGCTATCGGATTTTTGAGAGTAGCACCGTCTTCCAATGGAATACTGATCCTGGTTGTTATCTCAGCTATTGCTGCATCAGTTTTGGGAATATTACACCATTTAAGAAATTCATTGTCATAAATTGGGTACATATGATCCACTCTCCTCTTATTCCCAAGTCGTTTAACAACACTGCCGTTCTTTTTACAAGAAACAGTAACTCTTCACTACTTTGTGAATAGCAAAATATCCACCCTTTCTGGATCTATCCTCAAAGAGAGAGTCCAATTAAGATTACTTTTTATAATTCAAAGACTTATATACATTTTTCAAGACAACATCCACGAAATCCAAATTAAATATCCTTTCATCCTGTATTACTTCCCTTGACTCCGCACTAGATACAGCCGAAACACCTAAACCATTTACTACTTTGGAGAAACTCCTCCTTAGAAACAAAAGATTTCCTCATCCATTCCATAAGTTGAACCAACTGAGAGGATGTTTTAGGAGCAGGGGTGGAATCTTTGACACAATCTGGGCACATAGGTTCCTCTGATGAGCTAGAAAAAGACTTATCACAAGCTAGACAAATGTTTGTTCTATTTTTCTTCTTGCCTGTCCTCTTCTTAGAACCAGAAGACACACAAGAAGAAAAGCAGAAAGGAACTAACTAAAACTGCAGTAACTGTAAGGTAGAAAAAAACCCAGTCCTCTATGAGGTCCTACCTCGGTGTAGAGAGCACCTGCTTCTAGGGTAAGGCATCTTCCTCCATAATTTCAACAGAGCAGAGGAGCAAACCCATAGAGCTGGACAGATAAAACAATGTCTCTTTTAAACTGACCGCCATAGCGAGGCACAGGCATCAGCGTTCGCCAGCAGAGGCTGGGACCCAGAGCCCAGAAGTGCTGTAAGCGCCGCTGGCATCACATGCAACGCATATCGGCACCCACCACAGCCCGGGGAGCCACCGGAAGCTCTGCATTCTTCCGTCGGGGTGAAACGCATACACGCGTCATATGGCTTGAACAGTATTTTTGTAGTGCATTTTTTTTAAACAGGATGAGAGAGATCTTCCCCATTCCATGGATTTCATAGTGATTTATGTAGTGTAGTGGTTCTTAACCTTGGCCTAAAGTTTTCCTAACATGTCATGTTTTATTTCTGTCAATGGAAGCTGGGAGAATTACCGACCCAGCAAAATATATTAAATCATATGTACATGATTAAAGACATACACAGAGCATGAACGGTTAGTATAACTTGAGGACTGAGGTTTGAAAATAACTGGTGTAATGTATTGGTTGGGAGGGAGGTTTAATGACTCTGTGCCTGGCCCAATTAGAAAATGTGGGGCCAGTGACTGACCAAATAGGCAGGCCCTAATCCTTATTATTTGGCCCACCTTTATCATTGGCTGTTTTTTCTGTCCTCTTCTCTGCAATGCAGTCTATGATCACTTGGAGCACTCAGGCGTGGTATCTGCCACACGAGGGCACTCCACCCCAATGAGACAACATATATAGGTATAGTGCCACGGACACACAGGAAAGATTCAGAGAAGGCTTGGTTTTAAGTAGTCCTTCCAGTGCATCTGCCCACTGCGGTTGCATAGCATGTTACAGCTCTCCAGGTATCAGTGGTAAGCACCAGGGGAGCACCTTCCTCTGTATGGGCCTGGCACACCAGTCCTGGCAGTACCCTTTGATGGCAACCCATAAAGGCTAGTCTCTTCCCAGCTTCCAACAGCAGAAAGTTGCAGTGATTATGACACGTGACGCATCCTTAGCATTTCCTATTTACAGATGTGTCCCGTCACAGTAATGTAATTGCCACAAGAGTGCCCACAAACGGATGCCTGCATAGATTCACATCTGCAGCCCATACACAGAGCCTTGATAGTAGTCACAGCTAGTCTTACAAGAAAGGAGCAAAGCACTTGCGTATGCATCACTTGTAAGATTGAGACGACATCTGTATATTCAGTGAACAGGTCATCCTCAGCCTTACAAATGAAAGTGTTAAATGCAACTTCTTCCTTAAATATATTTATATAGTACTTCCTGCATCAGGAAGTACTATATAAATAAAATCCTTGTTGTCACAATATTTCGATAGCAAAGTACAAAACTACTATGCTGTGGAAGTGACTTGTATTATCTCCATAAAATATCTGCAAACCCCTGTACTGACACACTTACCAGATATTGTTTGACCTGGACATCCAGCTATACATAAGACCTTAGCAGTGACCAACAAGAATTCCACTCTACCACACAGCTATGCATGCAAGGGCAAATAACCTATAACACAAAAATAGATAAAGCACTCTGTACCACTACTTACAAGTACAATGACGCAGCCTTTATTGCAAAAGTACAAACAATATCCCTCAGTGAAAACTAGATATTCAAAGTTTGATGGAAACTAACATAGTTTTTGGTAAAAACATAGTGGCATCCAAAGCAAGCATGCAGACTCACTTAGGACCTCATTCTGGTTGACTGACAAAGCTGCAAATTTCGCAGCTTTGAGAGTCAACCAAATGCTGCCCGCATGACCCACCTCGCACTCAGAGTGTCACCGGACGCATAGGAATGGATGTTTTCCATCATCATCCATTTACAGCTTGTGTGCGAAGAGGAATTCATTCAATGATCGACGATCATCGAATGATTTCTACAGTGCTCGCAGACCTAAGACACCTCTGCGGGACCCAGCTGACATCCGCTGGGTGTTTCCATGGACGCAGCCCATCGCCTCCACACCATCCACGCACTGCTAGGTGCATACGGGATGGCGAACAAGACCTGTGATGACGAGTATTTCAATCCGAAATCCCTGGATTAAAAAAAGCCAAGGATTGGCTTACCTAGATGCACCACATCGAGTTGTTCTGTTAAAACTACACTGCCACTTGGGGGTTTATACAAACTCTCCTTTCCTGATGCCCTTGAGTCTTTTCTATAAAGTAGTTGTCTCTGCAGGTGGGGAGTCAGTAAAGGACCAATGAGAAGCAACAATCACTGCTGTTGCTCATTGGCTTCCCACTGGATTCCCGGGGGAATTCGGAGGTCCAGAGGTGTCGCAAGTGCTGCATGTAGGATCTTTCGCATCAGGCCACCTCCAGAAGCACTTGCTGAGATCGCATGCAATATATCACACGCAAAAGGACTTCATGTGATATATTGCATGCGATCCGGGAAGGTACTAGATGGCGGTTCAATGGGGATGGCAATCGACTTCTCCACACGAAGAAGTCGCCACAAGTGTATGAGGGCCTTAAGAAACAGATCTGGAACAACTTCAGCACACAGCAGTTCACAGCACCCTTAGCAGAATATAATATAGGCCTCTAGAGGGCTTGTACAGGATCTGGCAGCAGGAGGTGGGTAGGGCAGACCCCCTCAGGTCTGCCCTAGCAGATATGGGGCTCTTGCCTGCTAATAAAGGGCTAGCGTTCACCTTTGCAGTATGACATAGCATCATCTATCATTCTTTAAGCTGGGTACAAAGTAGATGGCATGCACAGCGGCTGACTATTTCCCTTAAACGTCCTGGACAAGCGTATTAGTGCGTACACACTGAGCTATTTTACAAGAGATATTGTTGGTGGCCACATTCCGGAGTTATGCTGCTATTATTGACATCCCTCAGATTGTGATGCATGTACAGACAACATAGGACATCGCAAATGACCACGCATCGTTATCGATATAGAGTGTATATACTGAACGATTTTAAGACTTTGTCATTACGAATGGTGATTATCGGCAAGATCATTCAAAATGTCATCTAGTGTGTACCCTGCTTTAGAAACAGTTCTGCCAGACTGTATACTGATAGATACTGTACAATGCATCTTGCCTGTGGCTATTCTGTCAGTAGGTGGCGCTCCTGCAGTCGCCCATCCTCCACTGTTATGCTTTTCACTCACACTCAGACAATAGGCAGCTGCTCAGTATGTACTCAGCTGTCACACAGCCTTTCTCACCCCCTGCCTAGATATGATGTAATAGCTCCCTGCGCGCAGTACACGCAGGATCACCTGTGACATCTGTAAACAATACAGACAGATGCGGGCGAAAGTGACGAAGGAATCGCAGCGACTTTCCTCCTACTTTAATAATCGGTAACGTGTCCAGAGAGAGAGAGAGGTGTGATGTAGTGCAGATCGTAGAGCAGGCCAGAGCAGCCCGCGCTGCAGACAATCACCAGGCTGTATAACAGCGCCATAGCCCGGCCATCAGCCGCCGGGTACCGGGAGACTGCGACGGGGTACGAGACAGCTCGTCATATTTCTACATCGGCACCGCGCCAGCGACAACAGCTGCCTCCCCAACAACTCACCATGAGAGAGAGAGGCCGTGTCCTGGTGCGGGGCGGGGAGAGGGGGGCCCGGGACCGGAGAGGCCTGTGTGTGCAGCCCGGACTCGTTATTTGTTGTGATGTGTGCGGTGCATTCTGGGAGGAGGCGGCGGGGAACAGCTGAGAGGATGTAAACAGTGTGGCAACGTGACCGGCTACCGTGCTGACCAATCAGCGCCGCAGCTGGGTGCAGTGACGTCAACGGGTAGGTGGGGACTTTATATAAGGTATCTATAGGATGTATACAGTATGGGGATTATTCTGGTTCACTCGCAAAGGACAATTCCCTCTCTAGTGGATAAAAACCTGCAGGTGGGGCTGATTTAACATGCAGAGAAAGTTTAGATATGGGTGTTACATTGTTTCTGTGCAGGGTAAATGCTGGCTGCTTTATTTTTACACTGCAATATAGATATCAGTTTGAAGGACGAACCCCATCCAAATCTAACTCTCTCTGCACATGTTACTTCTGCCCCACCTGCAGAATACCCTCCAACATCTGAAGGGCAGAAATCGGTACACATTCGGGAAGGGGGTGTAGCCATGTGTGAAGTAGGCGTGACCACATGTAAAGTGGGCGTGGTCACACCCCCTTTCCGAATGTGTACTGTGCATTTTTTTTTTGCATTCCATGCTGCTTGCCTAGCTGCCCCATCCCCGTATTCCCTGCTCACCATGCCGCCCTAACCCGGGGAGGATTCACCTGCCCATTTTCCGGTCCTCGAACTCACCTGCACTCCACTCCCCAGAACCCAGACCCGGTCACCGCAGATCAGGTGCTGGGCGGCCCTCACACCACACCAGGAAGCCGCTAGTACGCCAAGGTATCAGAAGAAGCTGGTGCAGGGCACAGGCATCTCATCCAGCTGAGCTGCAGCCATGTCCCGTAGCCGCCTGCACAGACAGCGACACCCGGAAGAGAGGGCGCACAGTCACAGTGTGCGAGAGGTCACTGTCACCAAGTATCCGTGCCCACACAGCCTACAACTCGCCGCTTCATTGGCCGCAGCGCACATCACTCTTCCCAACACAGCCCTCATTGGTCAAGTCGATCGCATTTTCAGTGGCTCACTGTAGCATCAATCACATAGCTCCGCTTGAAACTTGCTTCATCCTCACTCTGATTGGAAGTCGATGACCGTTTCCAAAACTACAACTCCCAGAGGCGCTGGCTACAAAAAAATCGGTACATTCGGTACAGTTAGATTTAACCGGTAAAGACCATTAAAAACGGTACTGTACCGGCTAAATTGGTACAGTTGGAGGGTATGCTGCAGTGCACATGGTTTTGTCCATTAGAGAGTGAATTTGCCTTTGCAAGTGAACCAGAATATCCCCTATGTCAACTCTGTAGAGACACAGCTAGAGGTCTGGAAGAGATGTCACCTAGCAGCACATATAACATGTGTGTACCTAGGGACCTGGTTCTGCCACACTCCTGAAACACAGGCTCACATTAGGTCTATACGTTACAGTGTGCTCTAATTCCATCAGACATTTACCTGGCCAGCACGTAAAGTAAAAAGCTGTTTAGTTGCTATGGGTTACTGCACTGTCTAGCTTCTGGCAAATAGGCTACTGTAGCCAACAATGGGTTCTTTATTCATCCTTAGAAGTCATTTCTAATGTAAACTCTTGTCAAAAAATGTAGTGTCTTGAAAACTAAGTATTTAAAATGCATCCCTGCAGGATGTTATAGGGGTTTATTTCATTTTTAAGATAGAAATGTAACCTTTTATCTTCTTCAATTTGGACACTCATTTCAGGAATATATATCAGAAACTGCAGTTTCTTTATGATTAATGGGGCAGATAGGTTTGATAAATAGAAAACAATCATTTAGGGTCAGAGCCTAAAGGCCCCCAAACACTGAGACGATTTGCCCGATTGCAACCAATCGGGCCTTTAAATTGGACCAAATCGGCTGTCCTTGACATGCCGTCGGCCCTGTGCGCATTGGACCCGAGCAGGTGGTCCGACTGGTTGGCCGTCCAACCACCTATCCTGGCGGGAAGCAGGGACGCATGCGATCCATCACAACAAATTGTGACGGATCGGATGTATCCCTGCCGCCCGGGGTATAGGGTGTCCGTACACTGCTGCCAGACATCAATTGCAGTGTAATTGATTGCTGCTTTAAAAAACATGGGAAAACCCTACCAAAATCTCTCACTTTCTGAAACTCTCACCCTATTACATTTGGCCCAATGTGTCCATGGGAAATGATTTCAAATGTGAGCAACTACTGTACTAGGGATGGCCATCGTTGCCATTGCCATCGATGGTTGCCATTGATGGCAATTCTGCAACAGGCCATCGATAAAAATTGGCTGGTACTTTATCACTCTCCACTTTATCAATTTTCAAGGCTTATTACATCTTGTCCTGAATATGAAATATTGGTAATTTTACCCCCAAAGTCGTCCAATTCAGTATGGCTCATGATGTGATTGGAGGCACAAACTTACCAATGAATGGCCAAATGTAATAGGGTGGGAGTTTCAGAAAGTGAAAGATTTTGGGAGAGTTTTCCAATGTTTTTTAAAGCACCAATCAATTACATGCAAAATCAACCTGGGTTTGCAGTGTAATTGATTGCTGCTTTAAAAAACATGGGAAAACCCTACCAAAATCTCTCACTTTCTGAAACTCTCACCCTATTACATTTGGCCCAATGTGTCCATGGGAAATGATTTCAAATGTGAGCAACTACTGTACTAGGGATGGCCATCGTTGCCATTGCCATCGATGGTTGCCATTGATGGCAATTCTGCAACAGGCCATCGATAGTCCTAAACTATGCAATGGATGACCATCGATATTTTAACATATCGATGGTCATCCATTGTGTTTGATTGATTGGCCTGTGGGCCAATCAAAACACGGGGGCAGGGCTTCGTGGGTGTCAGGGGGGTGGAGCTATGCTCCGTGTCCCGGCACTTTGAAAAAAGAAAAAAAAAAAGCAAAACATTGTTTTGTTGTTCCATCGATGGAGGGAAACCATCTGGTTCTCCCCCATCTATGGCAAAAGTATTCAACATCGGCCATGAACCATCGATGATTTCGAATCATCGATGGTCGATGGCCATCCCTATACTGTACACTGTTGCATGGAACCTGTGTTGTAGTCTTATACTGGGTACACTCTATATTGATCAGATGAAATAATGTGAACCCTGGAGTATTTGTTCAAAATGTTTTTTTTTTCTTTTTAGGCATGTACATATTTGTGGGAAGTGGATCATTAGGTAAAAAGTGACAAGGTTGACAGTCACTCGGATGACCACTTTTGGTCGACAGTGAACATTTCGACACAGGAAAAATGTCTATATGTAGTAGGTCGCGGGGCTGCAAATCTTTGGAGCCTAGTGATCAGCTAAGCGCCGCCCCATTTAAAGCCTCACCCTTCCCCTGTGCACAGTGGAAAATTAATCCGCAGACGAGCAAACAGGGAGAAAAACATTCGTAATCACTCCCCCCTGTTCCTAGCCGCAGAGTAATTCTAGACTTACTCAGCACTGTGATGGCTGTGGGGAGATGGAAGCTGCTGCTGATGGCGGCTGTCCTACCTATCAATGGCCTGTTAATGCCTGCGTTTTCCGGGGCACTCCTAGAAAATGCTGGCATGCCCATCACTGGATTTGTTTACAAGGATAGCTCTTGCATGCTCACCACTATCTAAAATTTTAAACACAGCTTGTGGGGGTTATTGGGACCTGATGCCAAACCTGCTTTTTTAGAGAAAGAACAAAACCATGTGCACTGCAGGTGAGGCAATATAACATGTGCAGAGAGAAAGTTAGATTTGGGGGGAGGTTATTTTGTTTCTGTTCCGGGTAAATACTGGCTGCTATATTCTAAAAGGCATAGACAGAGAGATAATATCCCATTTCTTAAGTGATCTGCCTAGATCAGCAGTTCTCAAACTGTGGGTCCTGACCCCAAATTGGGTCCCTACCTTCTCAGCATGGGGTCGTGACTCCATGTTGCTGACCATCAGGCTGATGACTTTTCTTATCTCAGTCAGTGATTTAAGGAGTCTGAAAAATCAGCTGAATTGTCTGTTATTTTAGACTCACATAATTTTGTGCCTCCACAATGCTGCCATAAATGTGCTGCCTACACATGTGATGTGATGACCTTCTGCAGTCACTTGCTGGGGTCCTGTCATTATTTTTATTGTATGATGGGGTCCCAGATCAAAATAGTTTGAGGACCCCTAGAAATAAAGCATGGATTGCTTTGTGTGTATGCGACATAGTGATGGCAATGGGTGGTCCCGCACGTCACGTCAGATCTTGTCTACATGAGTCAATATCTTGTCAATTCGCCAGTGTTCTAACCAGAGAACACTGGTTAGCACAGATTGCTCATACACACGTCACTACATGAGTTTGGATGATCTAGCCACCAGGAGTTCAAACGCCATTTCCCTAGCTGACATCGCTTTGCATGCAGGCTAGGCAAAATCCCTTATACTGCAATATAGATTTCTGTTTGACCACACCCCACCCAAATCTAACTCTCTCTGCACATGATAAATTTGCCCCACCTGCAGTGCACATGGCACATTTGCTAAAAAAGCAGCTTTGCAACGAGGTCTAAATAACCCCCTGTAACTTGGCAGTTAGGAGCTAATAGCTTAGCTCTCTGCACTTTATCTCTCTCCAACGAATATACAGTACAATAGGGCAGGGTTGCCGTCATTCTAACTGCCGCCTCCGGGAGCTGTACAGGTGGGCGTGGTGCAGCATAGCAAGCAGTATGGGGGTGTCGCAAAACTTGCCCCCCTCTCCGGGGTCTGGGAGTGGCACCCTATATTCAGGAGCATTCTGTCTGTTCTGGTAAGGTAAGGAAAGTATGTAATAGGCCCCTATATATGTTTAGCTTTCTCACTGTGGGGATCATTCTGGTTCACTCCTTCTGGCAAATTTCATCTCAAATGGACAAAACCACGTGCATGTGCAGATAGAATTAGATTTGGGTGGGGTTTTACTTCAAAGTGAGATCTATATTGCAGTGTAAAAATAAAGTAGTCAGTATTTTCCCTGCACAGAAACAAAATAACTCACGCAGTGCACATGTTTTTGTCTATTTATGACGGAATTTGCCAGAAGGAGTGAACCAGAATAACCCCCTGTATTATGCTGGCTGCTGTTCCCACTGAGATTAAAGATTGCTTATAAGAAGTGTACAGAGCAACTTAGAGCTTGGGCCTGCTAAATGTGAATCAAAGCAAGTCAAAATTTGAAAGCTTATTATTTTTCTAATGTGAGTTGTCTTAATATTGAACCAAAATTAGTTTAAACTGCGGAAAAACAAACTCCCTAGGACTTCATAAACCTCAAATCAGCCCCTGTCAAGATTTTTTTCTAAAGTGGTAAGAGGCTGATGCAGTGTTAGACCGTGACCCATGCCTGTTTTTTTGAGTATATGTTATGCAGAGCTATAACTGGGCTTTAACAGGGTGTTCTCATTGTAGCAAACCAAACTTACAGAAAAAGTTCAGGCATACATTAAGATGTGTACAATTCTGCAAACACCATTTTTCGTGCATGAATTACAGAAGCAAAAAAGCCACTTACAGTACCTGTCCAACTCTGCTGCAGGCCATTCATGTTGCAGCAATTCTTACTTTATTTACTGCAATGTTGCCTATAGTGGATATGTTTGGCTATGTTTCAACTCCCTATTCCTGGCTTGTCATGAGCATTTGCCTCTAAGATGATGCTTCATTAGTTTGCTCACTTTTTCTAGGGCAGACTTAATACTATATGAAACAACCAGGAAATGCACACATCACAGCAGACGGTCCTATAAATGGATCAGTATGGATGCAGATGTTAGGGGAGGTGGCTATGCATCAAAGAGACCTCTCAGTTCAGTTTCCTAGTCTTGAAATGAGGCGCATTACAAGAGGAGGGATCCCATGCACAGCCTCAGTCCCAGTGGAATTGTCCCAGTGCTGGACTGTGAGGTTATATATAATGTGTGCTCTCCCTCTGGACCGAATAGCTCATGGACATCACACACCTTACACCCATTATAGATACGCCAGTGTGTGTGTGTGTGTGTGTGTGTGTGTGTGTGTGTATTCATGTTTGTGTATAGGTCATACTCACCTTGATGTAATCACTCCCCCTTTTCATGTATGTGCCAAAGTTTTGCACACAAAGACAAAATCCCCACATTCCAAATGTCTAGACTTAAATGCCTTTGTCCCCCCAAAATCTGTAATCGAGCTCTAACCAGACAGTTGGGAGGTTGCATGTGTATCAGCCAGTAGACATTCTTATGTATTATTTTATCTTTTAAAATACCTACACCCATAGGGCCTAATTAAGACTTAACTGCCCAATTAGAGAATTTGCAAATCAAGTGATTATCGACGGACTGCACACGTTCGATTCATGAAGGGGAATTAGCGGCAGAAATGGGTATGGATCATAATCCTCTCACAGTTTGACCTACAGGAAGCCAGCGTTTGGGGGTGGAAACCTGCCATTTTCTAGGTTTGTCAGTAAAAATGCAGGAGTGCCCAGGTGTTTTTAAGGAGGATTTGTGGCGTCAACAAGGATCACTTCCAGCCTGTATTAGTCGCGGGTTAATGGAAGCCTCAGACTTCCTCACATTAGCACAAACAGTAACATCCTTTTGATGGTCCTTGAATTGCATATGGATCTTGAAGTGGATGTCGATTATCAAATCATTCACTATTCTCTTTTACAAAGGGTGATTACTCTTTTTGTCTGGGTAGCGGCTTACTCCTCGTAGTACAGGTGTGGTACGGGATCCCGACAGTCATTATCCCGACGCCGGGATCCCAACTGCCCAGAGTCAGACAGCATGGCGAGCGCAAAAAAAAAGGCCCTTGCGGGCTCACTGCGCTTGCCACGCTGCGGGCACGGTGGCTCGCTACTCTATTCTATTCTCCCTCTATGGGGGTCATGGACCCCCACGAGGTAAAATAGCGGGTGGCCTTCGGGCACCCGGCTGTCAGCGTTTTGACAGTCGGGATCCCGACTGTCGGGAACCCGTCCGGCACCCCGTAGTACAGTGTGAATTCTCACATTAGCGGTCAGGTCTGTACCAGGCCTATACAGCAAAAGTTTGGAAAGAATCATAAGATTTACTTTTACTAGGAGTGTCTGAGTCTCCATAGGAATTTAATCATTTTTCTACACACAGCATATTGGGAAAATTACGTTGTCTATGTATAAATATTTTGATTGAAGCAATGCAATTTTTTTTTAAATCTTTTAACATCTTTCTCTAAATGAGATCTGTTTTTTCACAGCTTGTTGAACTGCAACAAAATGGGTGGGTAATAGCGTGATCCTATGAAACCGTGGATACAAAAGTTAGGGGATTATTTTGGTTCACTCAGAAAGGCACAATCACTCTCTAATGGACAAAACCATATGCACTGCAGGTGGGGCTGATGTAACATGTGCAGAGAGAGTTAGATTTGGGTGTTTTATTGTTTCTGTGCAGGGTAAATACTGGCTGCTTTATTTTTACACTGCAATATAGATATCAGTTTGAAGTACACCCCCAGCCTAAATCTAACTCTCTCTGCACATGTTACATCAGCCCCACCTGCAGTGCATATGGGTTTGTCCATTAGAGAGTGATTGTGCCTTTCCAAGTGAATCAGAATAACCCCCTTAGTGTACAAATGATTATTGTGAAAATAATTAAATAAAAAATTGTAATAGGTCCCTTAGTAGGTTTGAAGAATTTTTTTAGGTGTGTGATTCTTCCAACATATGTAAATGATGATTTCCAATGCAAATTGTTCACCAATAGAAACTAAATTTTGTGCATAGAACATATGTAATCCAATATTGTTATAATGATAAACACAGAAATAAAAAAACTAAAAATGGGGAACAATCCCTCAATATTTTGGTCAGTCTGATTATTTTCCTTTCCTCTCTTACCTCGCTCACCTCACATTGAGGGTTGAATAAGCCAATAAAGGTTTGGTACTTGTGTAGTTTCACGGCAGAAGGCTACTCTATGCCGTCAGCGTAGCCCAACAGAAGCCTATCGTAGTTAGCGTAGTGCCCCAGTGGCAGCCCTGCGTAGTCAGCATAGTGTCCGAGCTGTCAAGCCTAGTGAGCTCCTCTCACACAGCGCCGGTAACCGCCATAACCGCGTGGCAAGTGACGCAAACTCTGCGAGGGGACGCGGATTACACGTCAAGTGATCCGCGGCCCTTGCGGGGCCCTCTGCGCTCGCCACGCTTCGAGCTCGGTGGCTTGCTGCGCTCGCCAGACATTGTAAATTCAGCTCCACATCGATGTGGATAGTGGGGGTATGAACAGGTTGGAAGAATGGGTACCGCTTATGTCAGGCTGGTTAAAAATGGTCAATGGTGCCCACACAATGTAAAAAGCGCTGACTTACTACGCTAACTGCGTAACGCTGACTGACTACGTTAACTACATAAGCTCTGGCTGGCTGCGAATGTACTGACTACACTGGCTGCGGGAACACGATGCTGATACTGACAGGGACGCTGGCTACGCTAACTACGCTGGCTGCGGGAACAGGATACTGATACTGACAGTCCCTGTCAGTATCAGTATCCTGTTCCCGCAGCCAGCGTAGTCAGCTGACTACGCTGACCGCGTGAACACTATGCTGATTCTGACAGGGACACTACCCTGATTACGTAACTGCCACCGTGAAACTACACAAATACCAAAGGTTTATTTTATCTACTATATTTGTTGTTATATTTCAATGAACTTTAGCCAATATTTCAATAAAGGAAAAGGGATCCCACTCAATATAATGTCAAAATGTAAAGCAGGTTATACAGTATATCAGGTTTAAAAAGGTCCATAAAACCAGATAAATCTTTAAAAAAGTCATATGACTGAAACGCGTTAACGGAATCTCTGAGAGTGTAAGCAGCCATCTCTTTACTCAATTTTTTTTTTTTTTACTACTTTTGTATTTTTTGGTTGTATATGTATCTGTTTTTATGGACTTCATTTTTAAGCCTGAGATAAATTTGGACATTGTATTGATTTAATAGGCACCCCAGATGTTCTGGGGTCCCCTATTTTTTATCTATTCCATTTTTAAGCATCAGTTTGTCTTTGGAATTTGAAAAAAAGTTGTTCTCTGGAATGAATCCGGTCGGCCATGGTTTGGTGGCACATCAAAAGAAACCCAGATAATCTGGGTGCACGTTATAAACTGTGAGTAATTGTATGCACTGATTGTCGTTTAACTTAATCTAAAGAAACCACTATACAGTGGCGAGCCCCCCCCCCCCCCAGAAGGGGCGAGGTGATGGACTACTGGCTGAGCTCTGACAAGTGCGCTGAGCTGGTCCCTCTCCGTGAATATTTAATGAGCGGGGACCCAGCGCAGTGCATATTTAATGAGCGGTTCCCCGCCCCATGCATATATAATGAGTGGGACCTGCTCATTAGATATGTACAGGGCGGGACTAGCTCAGTGCTCACTGCTGCCTGTGTCACCTGTCAGTTCAGCCAGCGGCGCCCACCACAGACCCCGCTGGCGCCGCTCCCCCAAGCCGCCGGGGGTCTACCACATATGTAGCTACGCCACTGCCGCTATATGTGTTTAACTTCCCTCAAGTGTAAGTGGGTACTGTATGCCCTTTTTTTGGTTAAAGTATTACCTAAAGTTCATTGAGTGATGTTATACACTGAAGGTCGTTTACCTCGTGATTTAAAGAAACCGCTATATGTGTTTATAACTTCCGTTATGTGTAAGTAAGGTATGCCTGATTCTTAAGGGGGTCCTTCTAATATCACAGGGTGATGGTTTATTCCCTTATGTGGTAATTGAGGAATGTGTCTCCTTTATAAAAAAAATGCCTTTCTGAGCATCTGGACCATCAGAATCCTGACCTTTGAAAGGTTTCCATACATCCGGGATACTAAAATAAACCGATACGGACCTTTAAAAAGCATCCTTTACTGTGCGCTGGGTAAGCCCTTTTCCCTGATTTAAATATTGGCTAAAGTTCTTTAAATCTACTAAGGGACGCATCACAATTTTTGGTACTCTTTACCTAGCACGGCGCCCACGATTTTGATCGTGGGCATCGCAGGTAAAAAAATCACGGGCGACACGACCGACGCAATGCCCGCGATTTCCCATAGGGAATAATGTTAAATTTCTCAATTGACCAGATTTTCATGTTCAATGCCTCAATTGACCCGATTTTTTCCATAGGAAACAATGTTAAATGGCCCACAGAGGCAAAATAGGCACCCTGAAGTGTGAAATGGCCCCCACAATTGTTAACGCCACCCCACGATCAACGTCAACCCGAAGCGTGGCGAGCGCAGCGAGCCCGCGAGGGGCGGCGGTACGCGTCCTACGACCTTTTCATACCCCCACTATCCACATCGGCGTGGAGTTGAGAATAGAATAGTGTGGCGAGCGCAGCGAGCCACCGAGCCCGAAGCGTGGTGAGCGCAGCGAGCCCCGCGAGGGGACGCGGATACCTTCACAGGTAAACGCGTCCCTTCGCGGGCTTCACAGGTATCCGCTGCGCTCGCCACGCTTCGGGCACGGTGGCTCGCTGCGCTTGCCACACTATTCTATTCTAAACTCCACGCCGACGTGGATAGTGGGGGTATATATGAAGGTCGTAGGACGCGTACTGCCGTCCCTCACGGGCTCGCTGCGCTCGCCACGCTTCGGGTTCACGTTGATCGTGGGGTGGCGTTAACAATTGTGGGGGCCATTTCACACTTCAGGGTGCCTATTTGGCCTCTGTGGGTCATTTAGCATTGAACAGGAAAATCGGGTCAATTGAGACATTTAACATTGTTCCCTATGGGAAATCGCGGGCATCGCGTCGGTCGCATCGCACCCGATTTTTTAGTGCATTCAATGGCCGCGATGGGCGCCGTGATAAGTAAAGAGTACCCAATTTTTTTATTTAATTGCTTTCACATTAATTGTTTGTACACTGTTTTGTATCCACAGCGCCATAGCAGGCTGGTTGGGCCAGGTGCTTTTTCTCAAAATATGGAGGATCCCTACTCCTTTTGTCCCCCATATATTGGCAACCATGACCATGGTGCTGGTTTTAAAAATTCAAGAGAACTCCTTCATGTTTTGTCCCATGAATTTTTAAAACCAGTGCCGGCTTGTATTTGTATTTAGCGTCTGTATATACAGCCACCAAATATGAATACGGCGGCTTACGCCATCGGCCAATTAGTAAATGATTTGTATTTTCCTGAGAATATGGCCAATGCCGCTTGTAAGGAGTCGTACTCGGCATCGGCCGTATTCTCCAGCCTTTGTAAATTCCCCCCTATATGTAACGGGATAAGATATAATACCATTGAAGTTTAGTCTTCCTTATTTTAATTCCCATTCTATAAACTCTAAAACAAATCCACCACCCTCTCACACAAAAAAAGAGCCACCAGCTATAAAGCATAAACAGGATTCATTAACAGAAATCATGGCAAGATGCAACATACAGGCAATTATATCTCATGCACAAAAATGAAAGTGCTTGAAATGAACTTTGGAGTATGAAATAACAGGTGCTTGAGAGCAGTAGTCTGGTGACAGATGGACAAGATACACAAACACACAACAAAGTGAATTTGAATAGGGAAGGAAGAGGATCATTAGCTACATAAGAGAGCAGAAATAGATGAATTATTAAACAAGCTGGTGTAGCTGGTTTCTCTTTGAGAATCATCATCCTCTGTTTAGCACAACAGGGAACAAACTATTTAGTAGAGTGGCAGATGCATGTTTACATGACTTGAGATTCTAGGCAACATTTCATTTTTACTTGAAAAAATTTGTTGGGATTTTTCCTTTAGTGGCAGAAATCAGTCAGGAAAATATAAGCAGGTGTGTTCATTATGAAATATTTAATGTAACATTATACATTTTTACTTCATAATCTATTTAAACATAATTATTGGGAATATATACAGTATGGCCTGTTTGGTCTTTAAAAAGGTTTTATTTTTTTTTAATTTGTACATAAAATCTACTTTTAATCTTAAGAAAATACAAACATAACAAGATTACATTTACAACTGACACACCATGCTGCAGTTTGGGTAACACACTGTAGTGTTTTAAAGAAACATATTGTAACAGACTTGACAAGTATATCTAGTGTCATGTCACTGCTCAGTCTTTTTACAACCTCAAAGTGATTTTTATTTTTATCCAAAGTCTAAAATGTATGATGACCAGCGGTGATTCCTACCTCTTGGTAGGGGGCTGCCAATATCCATACCAGGGAGGAGAGTGAAGTGTCCTGGCTCTTGTGCAATGGGGCGGACAGGGCCGGGACCTTTGCATGCACACAAGGACAAGCATGTACAAACCCTTTGCTTCAATGGACTGCACCGAATGCAGCCCATATAAGCTGGATATGAATATAGGAAGTGAGCTCTCTGCTTACCCTGGTGCAGATTGGCATTCCCAACGAAACTGCTTTATGTGTCAGTGAATGAAAGGTAGGACATCCGATGGGAAGTCACTGACAGTCACAGTGAAGCCACTGCAGTCAAAAAATGCATCTGGGTTCGCTGACACTGATAGGGGTGGTGGATTTTACCTGGGTGGACTGCAGTCCTGCAGACCCATAGGGTCTTCTCTGTTAGCAACACTGGATATTTTGAGGATCTCTAACAGCAACGTTGGCACGCAAAGGGTTAATTGTGGTAGCAACTAAACCACATTCTGGGGTGTGTTTACTAGCAAGCAGGTTCTCAAAGCTGTTAGTAGTTTGAACCAGTATATATAAAGGTCTTGGAGTTAAAGGAAGTTGATTTCTCTATAAAAAATTTCCTTCCACGAATATCTATAGCTTCTCTTATCTTGCGTGTTATGGTTTAACAAAAAAGGGAATCTTACATGTTCCATTAATATTTATAAAAAAATCAATGCTTCTGCAATTTAGAGTATCTGTGCTATATAAGAAGCGGGCACCATAGCAGACTGGAGATATCCATAGGCGTGCACACATTGAGTGTTAGGGGTGCACGCAGACACCCTCTAATGCGGTGCACACCCTTATGAACACCTCCCTGCCGCTAACAATACCTTTTATCAAATACTTTTGCTTTTTGGAACTGTATTCCATTAAAGGATGCCCATCAATCAATTATGTTTTGCATTGTTATTTGTACTAGAAAATTGTCATATCACTACACACCTGCGTCATCCATATCACTACATACCTGTGTCATCTATATCACTACATACCTGTGTCATCCATATCACTACATACCTGTGTCATCCATACATGTTTTTTACTTTATTTGCATGTACTGTTACACAGAAGAGGGCACTTGTGTAGTTTCACGGTGCCAGCATGGCGCCGTGCTACTTTAGGGTTCTACGCTCGCCACATCTATCTAAAATAAACTAACTTAACTCCATGCCAACATGGATAGTTCATACCCCCACTATCCATGTTGGCATGGAATTGATTTTAGATAGCGTGGCAAGCCACCGAGCCCGCAGCATGGGCGAGCGAAGCCGTGAAACTACACAAGTACCCAGAAAAGTAAAACTGAAATAGGCAGGAGATTATGGTGTGGCTGAAAGACAATTTATATTGTAGTGAGTGCCAATAGATCATAGTAGACATGTCTGATTGGTGGTGTTAGACACGCCGAATAGGTGGCGCACCCCTAATAAAATGTGCTACGCACACCTATGGAGATATCTGTATATGCAATACACATGTGAACTGCGGTAATGCCAGATTTACAGAGTTCTGAAAAGCAATATTAGCTAATGCCGTAGTACTGTAGTCTATAGGCTGCAAAAGTGTATTTTTGGCAGAGTGATCAGTAGATCAATGGGCATTATTCTGCTCGGAGCGGCCAAACGTGCGTACGTTCGCCATTACCGCACGCTAGCCGTACGCGGCCGTTAGGGTTAAGTCCACCCACAAATCAGCCGCTTACGTACGGGCAGAAATACCGTAGAAAGGGAGTGGCGTACAAATGAGCGTACGGCAACGTACGCGGACGGGCCAGCCCTTGCACTCCGACAACAGGCGTACAACTGAGCGTACGGCGCCGTGTACGGCCGTCTTTCCTCCGTCTTCCCACCGACTTCTTGCGGAGATCTGAGCGTACGCCAGTTTGCACGGACGGGTCCCTATTGTTTTCAATGGAAAACTCAGCTTATGTCACCGCTCGTGAGAGTGAGCGTACGTCCGTGCACGCTGCCATACCCTTCACATATATGGACCTGCAAATCTTGCCTCTCAACTACTAATCTGACAATTGATTAATTAATCTATTTGTTATTCACTTATTGTTTTCTATTAACTCAATTGTCTACCTTAATAAAGACCTAATAAAACTACATTTGAACCCTCATTACATGTATATTTGTTATGTTCTAATGTGGCATTTTAATCACTATCTATGTGTCCCCATATTGCTGTTACTTTTAAATCAAGTTATGTTGGTGTTTCTGTATATGTACTAAATTATGTCCATAATTAGTTTGTCCAAAATGTGTAACATGTATACCTACCCTGATGTTATGTGTGATGTTTTAATCGAACAACATTAAACATTCATGCATTTTCACTATGTGTTATTTTACTCAAAAACACACACATTCACACATCAATCATTACCCCTCACCTCAAATTACAAGTATAACTTACAGTACACATCTGTATGTACCTACCCTTACAAGCCCTCTAACATATTTATTAGTAAAAACACAGGCAATTAATAAGACAATATAAACTTTTATTTTGACCAAAAATAATAAGGGGGGGGGGGGGGGGGATAAAAATAAATTAAATGCGGGCCTCCAGAAGCCCAAAAAGGATTTGGAGATAGAGGAGTGTCCTGAATATCTCCTGAATAAGGGCTGCCACCTCCTCCTGCTGCTGTTCAGTGTCTGTAGTGAAGGGATAAAAAAAAAAAAAAAATATATAACATACACAAATGTTTGTTGTATTTGTACATAATAAAAAGTTCAGAGTTATGTGTGAAGGCCACATACATTTGTAAACTACATTGAAGATGGGTCTGCTGTAAACACAGTACTAAAAAATAATATGTTAACACACACATACTGTACATAGTAAATAACATTAATTCAATTACTCCTTCATCAATGAATGTATGCTGTATCCCAATTGGTACTTTGGTTTTGGGGGACTGTCCTCTAACCTCACAATTAGCCTGTGCTATTTAAGGGTTATGACATTGTTGTGGCTTAAGCACTCCTTAGTATTTTAAATTTAGGACATTGCTGTACAAATTATAGGCCTACAGCTATGTTTGTAAAGCATGCATCCGCATGGCCTCACACACTATGAACAAAACAATCTCTACATTTAAGTTGCACCAGTGGCAGATTAAGCCTTTGGGGGGCCCGGGGTACTTTAGAGCGGGGGGCCCCCTTGCACTTGTCATTATTGGCCGCACACTGCATGGGCGAATATTATACTGTCAAAACACAGAGTAAAGGCAGAATAAACTTGGTCAATGGTTACCTGCAGGGGATAGATATATATATATATATATATATATATATATATATATATATATATATACATACACACACCACATGAAAAGCCTGTGTTTGTCCCTCTGCCCCTTACTCTGGAGGAGACCTCACAGTCCTAGTGCTGCCTCTGATTAAAAACCCTCCTATGACTAAGCTGCTGCTGCTGTTCTCCATGGACCTGAGAAGCATGTAATGAGCTCCACCAATCAGAGCTCAGCACAAACTTCTCAGCCTCTGTCCTCTGGTGCAAAGTGTCATGGGACTTAGTCAACTCCCAGAAATGTACTGCACACTTGTGCAATCAGTGTGCCTTGGCTCCCGATGCTCAGCACCATAAATCATTGTCACATTGGCAGATAGGTCAAGCTGCAGCACTACCCCACCCATGCACAAAACATTTAGCTAAAATAAAAAAAACATAACTTAAACATTTTATTTTAAAAAAATACATGACAACCACAGGGGGCCCCTAGCTAGAGGGGGGCCCAGGGGCACTGACCCCTTGCGCCTCCATTATAATCCGGCCCTGTGTTGCACATCATGCTGGGAACTGGAGTTACCCAACACCTGGAGCCACATAACTACCACACCACTAATGTCGGATATCTCATTGGATGTACTGTTATGTCAATTATTCAAGGGGTGAGGCATGGCCACACTCAAAAAAACCACCAAGGGGAGCCTTGTTCCTGGAGAAGGACAGGACACACCTCATGGTCGGCCTGCAGTGATATGTTGCAACTAATGTTGATGTTGGATACACATATGGGGTTGTTGTGATTGTTTATGTGTAGAAATGTGTAGGTCAACATTAGACACATTATTTACTTACGGCTACTTGAGCCATCCTGGTCGCCGCTGGTTGGCTGTGCAGTGGTTGGGGGGGTCACGAGCAAGGGGGATGGTCCTGGAGTTTGGACCGATGTAGTGGGTGTGAGTGGGGAGTGGAGAGGTTTGGGGGTGGGTGGTGGAGAGGTGTAGGGGGGTTGGAAATGGGGTGGGGAGGGGGGGGGTGGGGGTTGGGGAGGGGGGGGGGGTTGTGGAGGGGGTGGGGGTTGGGGAGGGGGGGGGGTTGTGGAGGGGGTGGGGGTTGTGGAGGGGGAAGGGGATGGGGAAATTGTGTGGGTCCAAACTGCACCCTGGGTCTCCTCTTCTTCCTCCTCCTCTTCTTCCTCCTCCTCCTCTTCCTCCTCCTCCTCTTCCTCCTCCTCTTTCTTCTCCTCCTCCTCCTCCTCTTCCTCCTCCTCCTCTTCCTCCTCCTCCTCTTCCTCTTCCTCTTCTTCCTCCTCCTCTTCCTCCTCCTCCTCGGCTGCCTGGTCCCGGGCTGCCTGCTCCCGGGCTTCAATGCGTGCCCTTGCCCGTGCTGAAATGCTCATGTTGATGGCATAGAAATCGAAGATTGGGTTTCATAAAAAAGGGGGAAAGAAAAATTCACATTAGTCATGCTCATAACCTTCAAAATTATCATTGCTGTGAAATTTCAGACATTTATCATGCAAACTATTTGATATCCTACACCCAAAAACTGATCAACTACTTAAACCCCCCCTATACACCCCCTATACACCCATATACCCCCCATATACACCCATATACACCCCCTATACACCCATATACCCCCCATATACACCCCCATACCCCCCATATACACCCATATACACCCCCTATACACCCCCATATACACCCCATATACCCCCCATATACACCCATATACACCCCCTATACACCCCCTATACACCCATATACACCCCATATACACCCATATACACCCCCTATACACCCAAATACACCCCATATACACCCCCATATACACCCCATATACACCCCCATATACACCCATATACCCCCCATATACACCCATATACACCCCCTATACACCCCCTATACACCCATATACACCCCATGTATGCCCGCCGCTTTTCCCGATTTGACACATAAGGGCCCCTGGGCCCAGGTGGCGGTCCATGACCTCAACCAAGGCCAATAGCTCCTGGGTAGAAAACGCCCTAGCCCTGGTTGAAGTCATGGTGGCAATGGCGCAGTTATTAATTGCAGGTACATATATCACTTTTGGTGCTTGCTGATTGGTGTAAAAAATTGTTTGTTTGGTATTAACTTTATTAATCCTTCTTACATTAACAAACTGGATGCGAATAGAAACTTACGCGGACCGTTCCGATATACACACACCACAACCAACAGCATGCATTCAATGAAGAGAGAAGTACTGTATTTACAGTGTGCGGAAAATAATACACGCAACCCTCTACTTATAACTACGCTGCTTAAAGGGGGCACGATACACCGATATGCATGGAGAGGAGTACTGTATATACAGTAGGCGGAAAATAATACACGCAACCCTCTACTTATAACTACGCTGCTTAAAGGGGGCACGATACACCGATATGCATGGAGAGGAGTACTGTATATACAGTAGGCGGAAAATAATACACGCAACCCTCTACTTATAACTCCTCCTCCTCTTCCTCTTCCTCTTCTTCCTCCTCCTCTTCCTCCTCCTCCTCGGCTGCCTGGTCCCGGGCTGCCTGCTCCCGGGCTTCAATGCGTGCCCTTGCCCGTGCTGAAATGTTCATGTTGATGGCATAGAAATCGAAGATTGGGTTTCATAAAAAAGGGGGAAAGAAAAATTCACATTAGTCATGCTCATAACCTTCAAAATTATCATTGCTGTGAAATTTCAGACATTTATCATGCAAACTATTTGATATCCTACACCCAAAAACTGATCAACTACTTAAACCCCCCCTATACACCCCCTATACACCCATATACCCCCCATATACACCCATATACACCCCCTATACACCCATATACCCCCATATACACCCCCATACCCCCCATATACACCCATATACACCCCCTATACACCCCCATATACACCCCATATACCCCCCATATACACCCATATACACCCCCTATACACCCCCTATACACCCATATACACCCCATATACACCCATATACACCCCCTATACACCCAAATACACCCCATATACACCCCCATATACACCCCATATACACCCCCATATACACCCATATACCCCCCATATACACCCATATACACCCCCTATACACCCCCTATACACCCATATACACCCCATGTATGCCCGCCGCTTTTCCCGATTTGACACATAAGGGCCCCTGGGCCCAGGTGGCGGTCCATGACCTCAACCAAGGCCAATAGCTCCTGGGTAGAAAACGCCCTAGCCCTGGTTGAAGTCATGGTGGCAATGGCGCAGTTATTAATTGCAGGTACATATATCACTTTTGGTGCTTGCTGATTGGTGTAAAAAATTGTTTGTTTGGTATTAACTTTATTAATCCTTCTTACATTAACAAACTGGATGCGAATAGAAACTTACGCGGACCGTTCCGATATACACACACCACAACCAACAGCATGCATTCAATGAAGAGAGAAGTACTGTATTTACAGTGTGCGGAAAATAATACACGCAACCCTCTACTTATAACTACGCTGCTTAAAGGGGGCACGATACACCGATATGCATGGAGAGGAGTACTGTATATACAGTAGGCGGAAAATAATACACGCAACCCTCTACTTATAACTACGCTGCTTAAAGGGGGCACGATACACCGATATGCATGGAGAGGAGTACTGTATATACAGTAGGCGGAAAATAATACACGCAACCCTCTACTTATAACTACGCTGCCTAAAGGGCCACAATGCAACATGTTGCTGTATGACAATTTCATACACATTACATATGTAAGGAAAGCATTATAACGTGATGTTTTGAAATGTGACTCACAAAGCATACACGAACTCCAACAGATACCAGCTGACAACACTCGTCATTGGAATGACAGGTGCCCACATTTCACGATGTAGCACAATGCTCCACAACCTGTGTATGTGCATATACAGGTGTTTGATCAGGTGCGTTGAGACCTGCGTAATTTAAGCGGGAATTATCGGCGGGAAATATCGGCGTAAATTTGCATCTACATTGCGGGAAAAAATATACGCCCCCTTGTTCATGGCGGGAGATTAACATATAAATATTCAGTCAGATGCAGCCCACAATTGCTGCAAACATGTCTGACTCAGACGATTCTGCAGCAGAGGACGCTCTGCAGAGAGCTACAGCACAATCCATGCTTGATGCACTCAACAAGAGGGAACAGGAGCGGAGAAGGAGGGCCCAAGAGAGGAGTCGCCTGCAAGATCAAGCGGGCCCCTCAGTAACAGGCCCTGGTGAACCTCCACCAGCTCCACAAGGGCCAAGCAACCAGCCAGAACAAGAGGTTGCATCTCTCCAAACAGGTGTGACCCAGCAGGTGCATGGTGAGAGAACTGGGGCCACCAGAAAACGTGCTGCAACATCTAGGGTGATGACTGAGCAGGATACCACCACCAGAAGGAGAAACCCTGCATTTGTAGAGGCCGAAATGCGAATTCTAGTGCCCAGGGCACGCGAATGGATTGAATTGGCAACCAGGAAGCCGGGTGCCAGTGCAAGGAGAAACCTTTGGGACAAGATCACAGAGGAAGTGAACCAGGTGTCACCAGTGGTCAGAACTTGGGACGCGGTGAAGAAAAGGTTAGTGTGTTTGTCAGGGCAATTTTTCAGCAGTCTCCAGCAGGAACTGAGGCCCTTATTCTAGTTCACTCTTTCTGCCCAAATATTTCTTAGATGGACAAAACCATGTGCACTGCAGGTGAGGCAGGTGTTACTTGTGCAGAGATAATCAGATTTGGGTGGGGTTTTACACCTGCCTCACCTGCAGTGCACATGGTTTTGTCCATCAAAGAAATATTTGGCCACACATGGCAAAAAAACATAAGATCACCCACACTAGGAAATGTCACGTAGCTAGGGGTACCACCTAGTCCCTTTAATTCCGGACACATATTATTTACACAGGTTCTGTGGCTGGCTGACTTCAAGACTCCACTTCACCTAATTTTAAACTGCCACAGAACCTGTGTAAGTAACATGTGTCCGGAATTAAAGGGACTAGGTGGTAACCCTACACGTAGCACAGTGGTGCACATATCTCATGGTGATATTTGTATTTTTAAACTTGTAGGTGGACTGACTTCAAAAGTGCCCTGAAGAGGAAGATGACTGACCGGTACAACCACAGCATGTCCACCGGGAGCGGTCCTATGCCTGACCATTTGGAGTATACCCCCCTGGAGCTGGACTCCTGTGACGTGATCGATGTGGGGGAGATCAGGGGGATCTCCAATATGGACAGTGAGCTCCCGGCGGAGGTCTTTGCTGCTGCTTTTGATGGTAAGTCACAGTAATGCATTGTATTTAGAAAGATATTTTTTATTGCGTATGTGATGGTGACATTGTTTTCAATTCTTATCCTAGCAGAAGCAGAAAGTCAGGATGTACCGGCAGCATCTTCCTCTGCAGAGCCACAGGTGGAGCAAGTGGTCCAGCCTCCACCAAGACGTCGCCCCCAGCCCCAGCCACAGGAGACATGGAGTGAGAGCCTGTTGGTGACGCTGGACAGGATCGAGCAGCAAGGGGTGGATGCTGCGATCCGTCAGCAGCAGGTGGCGGATTTTCTGGCGGAGTGGAAGGCCACAAACCAGCTGCAGGTTGAGGCCTTGAACCGCATTAATGAAACTCTGGCGGCTGGCATGCTAAGCATTGGCCAACACCTCAGCCGCCAGAATGAACTTCTTGCGGAGCAGCTGTCCACCGCCAGGTCCCTAAGGGACAATCCCCCATCTGCTGCCCCACCCCAAGCTGCTCCCCAACCTTCCACCTCGACTGACCCTCCTGTGTCGACTAGGGGAAGATGCCGAAAGCCAGCTGAGCCAAAGGCCCCTGTCCCCAAGGCCCCATCTAAAAGGGGCAAAAAAGGGCCCAAATGAGACCTGGTTCACTTCCTCTGTGGTTGGAGGCCAAAGGTTTAAATTGCACTGGACATCCGCTTCCTGAGTTGCCCATCGATCCATTTGCGTGCCATGGGCATGAAAGTTCGTATTTTGACCTCTACAAATGCAGGATATTTTTTTTGGTGGTGTGTATCTTGCTTAGTATTCACCCTGGTTGTTGCAGTACGTATTCTGGTGTCCCCATTTCTTTCACCATTGCATTTGCAGGGTAACACATGTTTGGAGATATGCAACCTCTTGTTCTGGCTGTTTTATTATTTATTATTTGTTTTAAAATAGACACCTATTTTATTTGTTTATTTGATTTCTCACATTAAAGTGTCAAGCTGTGATGCTGAACAGCAAATAAATTTATTTTACAAATTAAATCTAAATTGTGGTATGTGTCATTTCTTGTGTGAAACAAATACTAGATTTATGTGTACTTACTGACCAGGGTATTTTTGAACATTTGTTGAAGTGTGGTCGAAGTTTCCCATGTGTAACCCTCTCCATGGCCATTCCCATGTTCCTATACAACTTTTCCCTGCTAATTAGTTTGTGTCAGCACATGTGCAGAGCAACTTAATAGGTGAGAAAGCAGTTTGTGTGCAGGTGAGGTAGCTCCTACAGTAGTAGGTAAAAGCAGGTCCAGAACAATGCTTTCCTCATGGAGTGGGTGAGGCAGACAAACAAGGGTGAAAAGGTACATTTGTGTAGGAATGCATATGTGTCCTCCCTAAAAAAAGATGTGTGAATGGGCCAAACATGATAAATTAGCTTGTGAACAAACATGCCTAACTTTTTAAATATATATGATTTGACAGTGTCATAAGCATATGTAGGAATCCTTTGTTAGAGAGATGAGAGTGCAATAATGTGATTGGTGGCATCTTACATCCAGAGTGTAGTCAAATCCAAATCATAGCAGATGAGATAGTGGTACAGGTCATTATTTTGGGTACTATACAAAGATTGTGTGGAAAATAGTGGTCATGGGCTTCAAACATTGCTGAAACATCCTTTGTAGGTGTTAGATGTGGTTTATGTTATTGTATCCTAAATACAAAACCTATGTTAGTATTAGAGTGAACACGTTGACACATGTCGACTTGTGTAGATTGAGTGTGCTACTGCGTAAAGTCTATGAAAGCACGTAGTGAATGTGTCTGTTTAGCAAATACCTACCTTAGCGTATATAAAGATTCTTACCTTAAATTAAACAAACCTTTAAATGTGGCGAAGTATAAAAACATAAGCTTCCAATGTGTTTGCGTGCTGTATGTGTGGCTTGCAGGCAGTGAAATCATGGTTTGGAGTTAATAGACTGCAGCATTGCTTATTACATTCAGGTGTATGTGTTTGAGTAGTAATCAGCGTTAATTAGCCAACTCAGGCGCACGCTGGCATGCGGTATCTGTAGGGGTGGTTTGAGCTGGCGGTTGGCGGCCGCCTGTTTGGTGTCCGAAATGAACGGTGCCTTAGTCGATCGTGCGGTAGTAGCACCGCTCATTTTTGGTGCACACCCCCGTGTACGCCCATATTTATGCCCATTTTCCCTCATTATTTCGTCCGCTCCCATCAACACGCCCCTATGCCGCCCCATTACCCGTACACTCGCGTACAGGTTTTTTCGCACGTTGAGACACCGGCCGTAAGCGTTGTGGAGTGTTCGCGCCGGCGCATTAGCGTATCTGCACATGCGCAGATCGTTAAAAACCCCGGGACGTACGCGTACGGCCCGGACGCTCCAACCAGAATAAGGCCCAATGTGTGTTAGGAAAGATGGTTCTGGAAACCAGAGTTTCTATGGCAGCATTAGCTATTACATTATAGCCTTTTATTGGTCGGTTCTTTTTATAGACAGTGTCACTGTTCCTTCCCCTTAACCTTCTACCCAAAGCTGTCTATACTGAAATAAGGTTTCTGATTATCATACTATTAGTAAGGTACACACCATTGTCTCGTTTTTTCCCCTGCATATTCCAGGATACCCATTTGGATATATTCTTATATATTCAGAGAAAACAGACACCAATAAAACACCCCTATTTCACCCCTTCTTCATTGACAATTGAAGAATCCCAGCTGAAAGGACCCAGTCGTTTCTGGCCACGCCTTTTATAAAATAGACAAAGCAAGGTATAAATAGCTTGGCATTTCATAATCAACTTTATTTCCTAACATCCACCAAATGTACAGCACAAAACACAATTTGTTGCTCTGAATGTAAGAAATATTAATTTATGAAGACACAATATACTGTATAAACTACTCCAAATAAAAATTGCATACATTGCTCCTTACAAATGATCTAATTTACAGTGCTGCTCATTGATGCAATTTAACACAAAAAAAATCAGTGCACAGTACATAAAACACATCAATTACAAAGTTAGCAAAGTAATAAATACAAACATACACTACCAAACATTCTTAGCATCAGACATAAATCAATTAAGCATTAGGAATAAATACATGTTTGTGAGATTTTCTCATATTCAACTTAAATATAAAACACATTTAAACATAATAAATTAAACAATAACAGTTAAAGTGATTCCATTAGTAACTGCTTCATCCCTGAATACCCCCACTTGTATACAGTATATAATGCAAAAGCTGATAAACCTTCATTCTTAACACGAAAAAGCCATGTGGTGTTTAGGTAAGAGTTTTCTCCTTGCAGTACAGTAGGTAACCATTTGTAGCTGAATAATCTGTTGTGTAGCCTGTTCTCTGGGAGCATGTACTGTACTTTATGTACAGATGAAAGCAAATCCTGCTTCCTATCTGATATGACTAAGATGAATATATATAGAGAATGATATCATGCACATGTGTGGTGCAGAATGGCTAAATAGGAGAAGGAATAATAATAAAACAATTCTATCAGAAGAACATCTCTGATTTTCAATAAATATTTAACTAGAAAACATTGCTCAAAAATAATTCTAAATTTGCAAAATTAAACATGACATACAGTACTGTAGGCTAATAGTTATAAAACAGACATTGTGAAATTGAATCTAGTGTACAGTAAGTACAGTATAGCACCTCTTAATTCAACTTCCTGCACCAGCAATTTAGAAAGTCTGGAATCTGTGATAAGCTCATTGTTAGGGGACTGGTCTCACTCGCCAAACCCTTTGAAGCTCCCTCAAATTCCCTCCTCCATCGCCACCTCCATTGCGTGAATTCTGTTTCTGTACTAGGGGCCTAAATCAAGTTTGATTGGAGGGGCCAAACTTGTCTCCGTTCCAATGTGAAGAGATCTGTGCATGCGCATATATGCGCATGTGCAGACTCCCTGTGTGAATGCCTTTGAGGAGGCTAGCAGCTGATGTCACATGACGTATGTGCCACCCTGTAATTGGCCATCTATGGATGAAATAAAAGTCCGTTTTCGCTGACTCTTTTTCCCGAAGGGGAAAGAAATCATTTGATGGTCGACGACCATCGAATGATATCTGTCCCCTTTCACTACATGTTACCAAGGGGATGCGGGCAGTGCTGGGGGAAGGGGGGTAGCAGGCTAGGCACTTACCCGCTTGCTGAATCAGGCCCTAGGTCTGCACTGCTGCCAATAGACACAACTGTAAGCCACCAAAGCAGTGATGAAGACATCTATTATTGTACTGATCATTTATGAAAATTTCACTTATCTTTGGAAACCACAAAGATTGCTACTCTGTTAATATATAAATATTATTTATCTTTAGAAATTTTTCAAATGTAAATGAGATATAGGGTGAGATTTAATAGGATGAGAGATTAAAAAAGTGAGAGATTTGGTAAGAAATCTACAGTTTTTTTAAATGATTGCCGCTGTAAAAAACCTGGAGATTTCTTCCCAAATCTCTCGCTTTCTGAATATCTCATCCTATTTAATCTCACCCCTAGTATCTGGAAAACTGATTATTCAATAATTCAGTGTTCCACCAAGAAAAAAAAAAGAATTATTGCAACTGTTTGGTGATGATGTCAAAGTCCCACGTATGATCATTTGGTGCCTGCTCCTACTGTGACTATGAGGAGTATTGCTAAATAATTGTGTGAGAAGGGTCACTATGGAGAGACACAGTCATTTATAATTTGAATGTACTGTATTTCAAGAAAAGTATTCTGTCCCAAAAATTCCACAAAACAGAGCCTTTTGTTTTCTTTACAGTAAAGGCCCATACACGCTAGAAAATTATCTTTCCAATCTGGCTGGTTGGAATGAAAACCTGGAAATTTGGGGGAGCAAATGACAATTGATCATTTGCTCTTAAACATGGAAAACAGACACAAATTGGTCCTACAAACAAATTGGTCATACACACTAGACGATATGAAAGACAAAAGATATTGGTGAACAATTTCCCTTGAGCTGATTATGAAAGATATTGTGCATCCACACTGAATGATGGGTGCAAATGGCATGAGCTATATTGGCAGATTGAACTGCATGTCCGGAAGATGTCAATATCTTTAACATTGAGCCTGATGGTGCAGTATTAAAGATATTAAGCATACACACTACAAGATATTGCCATCAATATCTTTCAGAAGCCCCTTTCTAAAGGAGATTGATGCCAATATCTTCTAGTATGTATATTCCTTTATCCCAGAAATGTCCAGATAATTTTCTAGTGTGTATGGGCCTTTAGTGTCTAATTTTATTTTTATTGCGTTCCACTTCATGTTTTTATCTTATTTATTTCAGTGATAATTTTCCCTTTAATGTTTTTCAAGCAGGAAACTATTTATATATTCTATGTGTAGGTCTACAATAATTTTTTTCAATTGTAGTTTATATTAGGGCTTTTAAGTTCTGAACATCTTCGAAAATCAGAGAGCAGAGATATATTGAATTCATGAATTTAGCTGTCCTTTATTAAAAACACATGGATTTGCATTTTAATATATAATATTCAGATGAAGGGTAAATGTCCCCAGAAATTAAAAGCAGTAGTTCGGAAGTCAATTGTCATGCGAATAACTCTTGGGAATGAAGATTTAAAGTATTAAAAATAAAAATCGTTTATGCATTATTTTTGTATAATACCGGCTAATCTTAAAAAATGTATAATAATAATAATAATAATAATAATAATAATAGTGACAAGTTATTGTTACTATCAGATGGCACATTTATTTAGAAAGTTATAGTCCCTTCGTTATAACTAAATTATTTCTCTACCATTAAACTGTAACTTGGAAATTGTAATTAGTTATTGTGTTTTAAATAGTCACCTTTCTACGTGTAGCCAAGGATTTTGCATATCCAGCTAGTAAAGTTTATACAGTAACAATAGGTAATTTTTTTCTTCTCCAGGGTGAAATGTGAATGCATTAATTAAAGTGAAATTATATGTACTTTATACACACGAAAAGAAAAAAAAAAACACAAATTGAACCTAATAAATTACACTGAGGCACATATGCACAAGAAAAGTGCATACACAAGGCAGTTTAGCTGGTTTTTTACATCATCTGTTGCAAAAATATAGTTTGTGAAAACTAATAGTACACAGAAAAGCACTGTAATCATATTTGAACTGTCCTTGGTTATAAAATGCTTAGTATTTTAAACATAAACATAAACTGTTCCATCTAGTATCAAGATGATACCTAATACACTCCTGAACTTGGCATATAGTGTATCACAATCTATGGAGGTGCAGTTAATTAGGAAAACAACTATATCAGCACAAATAAACTACAATAAAGTACATGTAAAATAAAACATCATGTGACATAACTTTCTTGAGTTCTCTAGGATTACCACCTTATGTGAAAGAAGTTTCATCTTTACGTAAGCAAACACACCACCAAACCATACAAAATTCCATGAACAAAAATGGGTACTTGTGAGTTATCTGGGCGTCCGATTTTTTGATTGTAAGCCTTAAGTTAAGGCATACAATCAGATGCGATGCGATACGATATCGCATCGCATCGCATCGCATGCGACCATCGGATGCGATGACCCGATTTTTCCATAGGAATCAATGTTAAAATGGACTGAGTCCATTTTAACATGGAATTCAATGGGAAAAAGGGGTCCTTTTCATACCCCTACTATCCAAGTGGGCATGGAGTTGGATATAAACCTGTGGCGAGCGTAGCGAGCCACCGAGCCCGAAGCGTGGCGAGCGAAGCGAGCCCCGCGAGGGGACGGTATTCCGTGTCCCCTCGCGGGGCTCGCTACGCTCGCCACGCTTCGGGCTCGGTGGCTCGCTACGCTCGCCACAGGTTTATATCCAACTCCATGCCCACTTGGATAGTAGGGGTATGAAAAGGACCCCTTTTTCCCATTGAATTCCATGTTAAAATGGACTCAGTCCATTTTAACATTGATTCCTATGGAAAAATCGGGTCATCGCATCGCATCGCATCGCATCGCATCCGATGGTCGCATGCGATGCGATGCGATGTCCCGACCCGGATAACTCACAAGTACCCAAAAATGTTATAATTTGATATTTTACTTTCCTATATTCTAAAGGCCATGAGGTATCAATTATGATTTTTTCAAGTGCTAGCAAGAAATCCAGTGTATATGACATACATAATAAATAATATAGATTACAATAAACAACACTAAATGCTACTATATTCTTATTGCTAGCATCAATCAAAATTAAACATTTATTAAAAGGAAAAAAAATGAGGCCAAATGTAATAGGGTGTGAGAATCAAAAAGATTTTGGGAGGGTTTTCCCACTTTTTTTAAAGCAGCAATCATTTACAAAACCAGGAGATGTTACCATGTAATTGATTGCCGCTTTAAAAAAATGGGAAAACTCTCCCATAATCTCTCACTGTTTGATTCTCACAATCTATTACTTTTGGTCCATGATCTCCGTATGGGTGGCTACCTCATAATTTTTAATCCCTGATCTCATGTCGCAGCAACAGTACTTTTTAAAATAATAATTAAGGAAAATGGGCAAGAGTACCAAAAATATAACAACTGAGAACCCTTTTTTATATCACCGAAGTAACTTTCCTTTTCATTCCATGTTTTATTTTTCATTATTATTTTACAGAATCGCCTTTCATAAAATCTATTTAAAATCCACTCAGAAAATAACTTATAAAAAGATATTTGTAAAAATATGGTAAGCCTAACAAAAAAATTGTTAAAAGGTATGAACAAAACCTCCTTCAATCTTAAATAAATACAATTTATAAAAAATAGTTGCAAACACCTTTTTACATTCACTATACAAAATAAAGAGTGCAATAGAGGAAAAATGAGCTGAAATAAGTACATTGAAATACACTTGTCAAGTGCGTTGCTGTTAGTTCAAACAGTCTTATATATTTTTGTTTTATGACCGCTGGGGAAGAAAATAGTGCAATGTTGAAGTTGTTAATGCAGCACACCAATCAACAATATCCTTTGTGCCAGTATACAAACTGCAGCTCATTATAGATGAAGTTCGCTCTTGTATTATTTTGTGGTGCCCAGCAGATTTTTGCATACTATACATGGATTCCTTTAACTGCTTGTTTTATACTTTCCAAGAGGGTTTTGCATTCTGGCGAATAAACCCGCTCCATATTGCTGTACATTTCTGTGAGAGTATTCACATATGATTCAAAATTATGTTCACTGATTGTTTCCTAAGTGGAAAAAGGGAAAAAAAGAATAATTTCAAAATGTAGTAAATTACAGATCATAGCAGTTAAATAAAAATAAAATGCATGTTGGCAATGTAAAGAACAAACGTATATACACACAATACAATAATGTATCACTGGTTTGGAGGTACCATACATGTATTATATCATTCCAATGATAATATTTTAAAGCAAATTTTCTTAGTCCATCTAACCAAGGGCCTTATTCTAGTTCACTCTTTCTGACAAAATCCTTCTTAAATGGACAAAACCATGTGTACTGCAGGTGGAGCAGATGTAACTTGTGCAGAGAGAATTAGATTTGGGTGGGGTTTTACTTCAAAGTGAGATCTATGTTGCAGTTAAAAAATTAAGCAGCCAGTATTTACCCTAATTCTCTTTGCACATTTTACATCTGCCCCACTACAGTGCACATGGTTTTGTCCATCTAAGAAGGATTTTGTCAGAAAGAGTGAACTAGTATAAGGCCCCAAATGTTCTCTTTTCAGTATATTACATATAGCTATCTACATTATCTTTAGATAAATATCACTATATTCATTACTCAAAAATGTAATTGCATAGACCTTCTGTGTTGTAGCGGTTAATTATTATTATTATTAGAGATGTGCGGCGGCCACTTTTTCGGGTTTTGGTTTTGGATCTGGATCTCCCTTCGTGTTTTGGATCTGGATTGGTTTTGGCAAAACCCCCTTGCGGGTTTTTGTTTTGGTTTTGGTTTTGGATCTGGATTTTTTTTTTTTTAAATGCAAAAATTGCTAAAATAACAGAATTTGGGCCTGTTTTTGCCCCTAAAGTATTATTGACCTCAATAACAATAGTTTCCACTCATTTCTAGTCAATTTTGATCACTTCACAGCTCACAAAATTGTTTTAATTTACTGTAGTTGGGCCAAAAGGTTATACCGAGGTAGCTGGATGACTGAGCTAAGCGACAGCAGTGGGCATCACATACATGTGGACCTTACACTTACAACCTGGCACATCTTGGAAGCAGAGCGGCACTCCAGGGGCAGACAGGGTGGCAGTTTAATAAACTACCCCAAAAAAAGAGAAATGCTCCAAAGAGCAAAAAATACAAAGAGGTATCGGCCTTGTCATGACTGGTGGTAGAAGCTTCAGCACTTCTATCAGGTTGCTGATCTCCCACTATTTCCTCCTCCATCATCCTCCAAAAATGTGTTTTTATTTTATTTATTACTTTTATTTATTTTTCTTACTTTACACTGGACATAGCCTGTCACACTGGACACAGCCCCTTGGACACTGGACACTGCCCCTGGACACTGGACACTGCCCCTGGACACTGGACACAGCCTGTCACCCTGGTCACAGCCCCTGGACACAGCCCCTGGACAATGGACACAGCCTCTGGACACAGCTCCTGTACACTGGACACAGCCGTCACACTGGACACTGCCCCTGGACACAGCCCCTGGACACTGGACACAACCCCTGTACAGTGGACACAACCCCTGTACACAGCCCCTGTCACACTGGACACAGGCCCTGTCACACTTGACACAACCCCTGTACACAGCCCCTGTACACTGGACACAGCCCCTGTACACAGCCCCTGTACACTGGACACAGCCCCTGTACACTGGACACAACCCCTGTACACTGGACACAACCCCTGTACACTGGACACAGCCTCTGTCACACTGGACACAGGCCCTGTCACACTGGACACAACCCCTGTACACAGCCCCTGTACACTGGACACAACCTCTGTACACTGGACACAGCCCCTGTACACAGCACCTGTACACTGTACACAGCCCCTGTACACCGGACACAACCCCTGTACACAGCCCCTGTACACTGGACACAACCCCTGTACAAAGCCCCTGTACACTGGACACAGCCCCAGTACACTGAACACAACCCCTGTACACTGGAAACAAACCCTGTACACTGGACACAGACCCTGTCACACTGTACGCAAGCCCTGTCACGCTGGACACAAGCCCTGTCACACTGAACACAGCCCCTGTACAGCCACTTGTACACTGGCCACTGCAGCCCTTGTACACTGGACTTGTGTACAGCAGCCCCTGCAGACCCTAATCGAGTGAGCAGCAGCAAAATAATATATTATTATTATAGCACAGCACACAGCACAGAGCACAACCACCCTCGTCCCTCTCCTATGCTGGAGTAAAGATGGTGGGCGCGCGTGCGTCTTATATAGAATCCAGATCCCGCGAGAATCCGACAGCGCGATGATGACGTTTTGCCTCGTTTTCGGTCCGGAATTTAGGCGGGAACTCCAGAGTCGGCTCGGATCCAGACTCGGATCACCATATTCGGATCTGGCGGATCCCGGAGAGCCGGGCCCGCTCATCTCTAATTATTATTAATAATAATAATTATTATTATTTATTTATTTAAGGGAAAATATAAGAGGTGCTAGATTAGATTTGCACTATGATTTTCGTCATTTTTAAATTGAAAAAGATTATTTCCTGCTATTTAAACATGCAACTGCGTCTTGTTGATTTGACTTTGGTGGTTATTCAGACCTGATCGCTGCTGTGCATGAGAAATTATACCACACATACGCAAGGCCAAACAGCGACAAAAATCAGCAATTAACGCTATTTGCAAGTCTTTTGCAAGTTGATTAGAAAGAAGCAGCTGTTTGTGGGTGTTACCTGCCCATTTTCTGTAAGTTTCAGGAAAAATGCAGGCGTGCCCAGGTATTTTCAGGGAGGGTATGTAATGTCAGCTCTGGCCTCAATCATCCTTTTACTATCGCAGAGTTGTGAAAAGGTTAGCATTACGCACAGACTAAAAAAATCTTTGATTATGAGTGAGTTGCCAATGGATTTGCATCTTGCCGATCGGTGGGATTTTTGCAAGCCATTTACAGACTTGACCAGGTCGAGCTTTTACTCTGTCTGGGTGACAGCCAGGGGTGCACATAAAGATTTTTTACTTAGTGGTACTTAGAAAAAATAATAATGGACTTGGCCACGTGTCGTGAGGAGATGTGGTCACATGAAACTAGGGTAGTGGCTACATTATGCCATACACCATATTGCCCATTACACATTATGCCACAGACCATATGCTCATATCACATTATACCACACACTCTAATGCATAATGCCCACTGTAGTGCTGCTTCATAATGCCCCCTGTAGAGCCACTACATACTGCCCCCTGTAGTGCCGCAACATACTGCCCCCTGTAGTGCAACTGCTTAATGCCCCTGTAGTGCTGCTACATAATGCCCCATGTAGTGTCACTGAATAATGCCCCCTGTACCTCCAGGGGAGCCGAGAGGGGGGGGGAGCAGGTACTAATTACCCGGGCCCAGGCTTTGCTGAAGGGGCCCCGCAGGGGCCCTGGTTGGACCCCTCCCTTCCCCCTCCGTCCCTCCCAGGTATCACCAGTAGCACACACTTCTACAGCATGTGCTGTTCTGACAGCAGGCTCAGCATGAGTGTCTCACTGACAGCGTGAGAGGTCATGCTGAGCCTGCTGTCAGCACAGCACATGCTGTAGGTGTGTGCTGCGTCTGAGATTACAGTTTTTAGAGTTTTCTTTTACCCACCTCTAAACATTTTGGGGGTGTGGCCTAAGTGTGGGAGGTGCCCACACCAGACACACTTAGGCCACACCCCCAAAATATTACCGGGGCCCGGCATTCCTCTCGGCTGCCCTGTGTACCTCTGCTTAATAGACCCTGTAGTGCCTCTGCTTAATACCTACTGTGGTGCAGACTCACCCTATAGACCCTAGCCAGCCTCCTCCTCTGCTGCTGCGAGTATGAGATTGGATTGCAGCGCTGCAGGCTTTACTCACCCCACTTGCGGCTCTCGGCCATTTCAATTATGGCGTGCTGACTCATGAGCCAATTGGAGATTGCGACCTGGCAGCTAATCACCTTGGCTGCCGGTATGTGAGCTCTGATTGGCTCAGGAGCCGTGCCGCATTTGAAATTGCCGAGAGTTGCTGGAGGGGTGGAAGAAGACCGTGGTGCTGCCCTATGCTCTCATATACTCGCAGCAATGGAGGCGCCGGGTGGGGGAAGCCTGTAGTGCTGCTCCACACTCTCCTCCTTCTCTCAGGGGTGGCGGGCAGGGCTGGTAGAAGAATGTGGCAGGAATCTTAGGAAATTGGGTACATTTTTATGTAATTGATCATTTACTTTTTATATGTGTGTGTGTGTGTGTGTGTGTGTGTGTGTGTGCGTGTGTGTTTGTAGATATAAAAAATGTAATAGTGTTTGTTATTTAATGTAAAACTACTTTGTGTTCATCAGTGGTGATTCTTGAATAAAGACATTTCAATTTACTTATATTAGAAATTATTATAGAATTATTTTTTTTAAGAGGCAAAACATTTTTTATAGCCAATATACTGCAAATACTGAGCAGTAGATAACTGTGGTTCTGATGTGCTCACTTGAATCATATTTCTCAGTGTGCTGGCCACATTACAGCATTTATTATAAAATCCTGTTCTGTGGTGTATGTGATTCAGTGGGGTGCCGGACGGCTCCCCGACAGTCGGGATTCCACCCGCAAGGGGCTTCATTGCGCTCCCCCCTCTGTGCAGTCGGGATTCCATCGTCGGAGTAATGACTGTCGGAATCCCGACTGTCGCTGTGTTATACCACACCCATTCAGTGTAGATAATGGAATCAGCTACTAAGTCATTTACTTATTATGCATATTTGCATATACTTTACTTAAGAGGGGTACATTTACTAAGATCAAAGTTCTGTTGAAGATGGGTATAATCTGATTGGCTGCTATGGTTGCCCATAGCAACCAATCAGATTATATCAGTTATATTCTAGAATGTGCTCAATAAATAAAAAGTAGAATCTGATTGGATGCTATGAGCAAAATCCCATCTTCAATAGAACTCCCATTGTATAAAATATACCCTTAGCTTCAGATCACCAATATCTCAATGTGAAGTGCTGTAATTTGTGGATGGGAAACTAAAGTATCTTACCATTTGTGGAAGCTGGATATCAGCAAGACTTGAGATAAGGGCTTGGCTTAGACCACCCAACTCTTTCAAAAGACTTTCATTGTTCTGCTCTATAAGTTTGTTCTCCTCCTCTATTGTTTTCAGATTTGTCTCCATTGAAGAGATCTAAATCAGAAAATTCAAATAGTTATGTAATTATGGGAATATAATTATGGCCATTATGATAAATAAATTCTATACACAAAACAATTTTATGCAAAACTCCACACAAAAATTGTTTAGGTACAGCTTTCCTGTCTAATTAAAGGTATTATACTGTAGCTTGATGTATTTGAAGATGTATCTTTAATGCCATGACAAAATGGGTTAAGCCAGTGGTTCCCAAACTGTGTGCTGTGGCACCCTGGGATGCCTTGGAGGACTTGCAGGGGTGCCATGGATTGGTGGTCCTTGACCCATTAATTATTTTATGACCAATGTAATAGGCAAATTGTGGACAAACAGAAGTGAATCCTGTCCCCCATCCCATAACTGACACTAAGGAATAGATATAAACACAATTGACTTACTTTAATATTAATTTCTTATTTTCTCAATTAAAAACATTTGGGCTAGGAGTGCCGTAAAAAATGTTCTGATACTTAGGGGTGCCGTGATTGAAAAAAGTTTGGGAACCACTGGGTTAAGCACTTTATTTATTGAACAACTATGGGCAATCCTCATTTGGACCAGGACTGATAGCAGAAATTTAGACATTTAGGGGGAAATTTACTAAAGGAAATTTGTAAAAAATAGGTGTAAAAATAAGTGTATTTGTATCCAGAAATACACTTATTTTTGACATTTACTATCCCGAAAATACGGCAATTCGTATTCGTATTGATGTGCTATCAATACGAATACGAATTGCCGTGTTTTCGGGATAGTAAATGTCCAAAATAAGTGTATTTCTGGATACAAATACACCTATTTTTTACACATTTCCTTTAGTAAATTTCCCCCTTAGCGTTTGCAACGGTTTCCACCTACTGCAAGTTTCCTTGCTAAAACTAGATGGAATACCTTTCCAACAAGCTGGCAATATAACTATCTGTTCCCTGGATAAAATCCTGGTCTTGCTAAACATCTTTCAAACAACGATTTACTTTTGAAGTTATTATTTGTGGCTGGTTCCCCATCCATTAGTACTTGGACTTACTAGTGGTCTTTTGCATTATATCATGGGTCCTCAAACTGCGGCCCTCCAGATGTTGTGAAACTACAAATCCTAGCATGCCTTGCAAACAGTTTTGCTATAAGGAAGTGTTAAAACTGTGGCAAGGCATGCTGGGATTTGTAGTTTCACAACATCTGGAGGGCCGCAGTTTGAGGACCCATGCATTATATTGTCAGGTTTTGCCTTAATACCATTTGTTTTATATGATCTATATAGAAAGTGAGAGATTTTGGGAGAGGTCTTCCATATTTCTTCCAAAGCAGCAATTAATTACATGCCAAATGATGGTACATGGTAAATGATTGCTGCTTTAAAAAAATGGGAAACTAACAAAATCTCTCACAGTATGTTTATATTTCTTATGCTATTATTGATGTATCTTTGTTTAATAGCCTACTTTTTAATGTACTTTCATCAAGTCTTAGGCTAATTTGTTGTTGTTGTTGCTGAAATTTCTGAGAACTGTATAACCAACCACTTATTTCATATGACAGTGCTGCTGGGAGCTGGGACTCTATCATGCTGAGGTGTGATTGTGTATGTGTGTGTAGGAGTGTATTTGTATGTATATGTGTGTGTGTATGCCCTGAACAGGGCCGCCGACAGGGGTGGGGTCTGGGGGTACTTGAGTCCCGGAACCCCGCCGCACTGATAGAGGGTAGGGACCGGGCAGCTCTATCCCCTGCAGTCCCTTCACATTCCTTGTACACCGACAGCCGCCTCACGTCCCCTCATTCCCCAGCCATACAACGGCAGGTTACTATGCAGACGGAGTCAGGTGGGGGGGGGGGGGGGGGGGGGCGGACTGCAAATCAGTCCCGGGACCCAAAATTCTTAGCGGCAGCCCTACGCCTGAACGGAGCTCTATCTGGTGCCATAGAGGTAGGGATCAGCATTTGGCATTTATTATATATGATAATATACCACACTATATTGTCATATGTCTGCTTTCATACCACACCATAGAAAAAGGCGGTACACTAAGTAGGAATATCAACCATCAAGGTAAGTAAAGAGAGGAAAGATTGTTTTAAAACAAATTTCATCCCTTAACTCCACATAATTCAACAAATTCTTAACAGTACTACAAAGGGCTTTAGTAAACAATAGAAATGCATTATCTGACTAAATTGAAAGTTTACATAATGCATTATTTAGCCGCAATTACTAAAAATTGTTTTCCAACCTGGGTTTGAAGTTTCATCATGTCAGCTTCTATCTTCAAATTTGATTCATTCAGTTCTTTGATCTCTTCATCTAAATTCCTGATATCATCCCCATTTTCTATGCCTGCTGGGTACATTAACACATTTATATTTTATAAACAGTTGTTTTTAATACAGTGCCAGTGTTCAAATGTTAATTACCAAGTCTCCTTTTTATGTTATTACTGTATTTATTTAAATGAAATATGGTGTAGGGGTGTATAGTATTTAAAAGTATTTTCATCTTATAAGTACTATAATCATATCAGATGGAATTATCAACAATTAAACAGCTTTAATGGGAATGGAAAATCTGCTGACCGATAAGGCCATTATAAATGTGGAAACTTACATATTCCTGCATGATAATGATTAATAATGGCAATGCACTGCAGAAAATACACCCATAGACCCAAAAAGAGGTATGCTCCTGTGGGCCAGTCCAACTGTGTTGTTTACATGTGTTTGCATTGCCACTGCCTAGTTCCCATCCCAAAACGTTATTTGTCACAGACAGACATCTTACAGTCACAACATATCGGAGAACAAGACTTGCATCAGGCAAATACACCCAGAGAGAAAAATAGGACAACCAGTCCTTTCAAAAACAAGTAAGTGCGGCATAAACTAAACCCGCTCTTCCCAGCTTACAGCGGGTTCTGGGACTGCGATCCCAGTCGGAACAATAACTGCCCGCATTTCTTCTATAGAGCCGCTCGCCGCAATATACTCAGACTGTAGAGTCTGTGACCACGAGCAGCCCACCGCAGCATACAGCGGCTATACTTACTATACCGCTGCGGCCACAACCACTGCTTACACCCCCCCTAGAGTGGTTCTGCTACAGAGCAGATCTATACCGGCCTGCTGCAGCATACAGCGGCTGTATTCACCATACCATTGCGGCCACAATCATTGCCTACACCCCCCCCCCCCAGAGCAGTTCTGCTGCAGAGCAGATCTACACCAGACATACAAAAACTGCCAGCCACAACCTGAGTATACAGGTAGTAGACCTATCCAACAATAAAGGTAACCGTGATGACCACATTTTTTCTTTCTTTATAGAAAACTCCCAATATAAACTTTCTTTGGGTAAACTACATCCATACTGGGGCCGCTCATTCTCCACCTCTGCCCGTTGACAAGTGGGGGAAGCAGCGCTTACTTTAAGTGGAAGTATATACCATTATACAGTATCTCCTCTATATGCCTCTACTCTAGGATACACTCATCCGTATTATCTGGCCAATATCTCCCTGCACTGGTCATTACCCAACAGGGAATTTTTGTCTAAGAAACCCGGACAGCAGATATCCCTTTAAACTCCACTTAGGTGACATTACCACTATCACTCGCTCACTTGCCTAGAGGTAAACGGTGCCCGGCAAGAAGCAGCGGTGAGAAGGGTATAGTGGAGCCTTCTCTCATACTTTACTATCCTCTTAAGGTCACCGCGGACAATTAACCTAAAAGAACTTTATTGTCACCGGTAATTTAATGTGACATTGGTTTGATTATAACAACTAACCTAACAAGAGAGTAATATATTGTATACGGTGTAAATTATAGGGCACATTTGTCCTTCTGTTACTGTTATATATATTTTTGAAGTGGGTGTATTGAAATTAACAAATATTCCTATAATTGCAAGTCCAGAAGTATTGATACAATTTTTCTGTACAATCATAAATAGCTTTGAGAAAAAAAAATTTCCTTGTGAAGAAGCATCAGATTAACTGTTTAAATAACCCATAGAGAACTTTAGAGAAAGTTATTTCCAGTACTACAGATAGCTACAAATATATACTTGTTATTCTTTAAACTTGCAATAGTTTGTGATACAATATGTTCCTCTGATCACTTCTTAAGGTCTTTAACCATTTGTACATAGAGATACATCCATTGTATATATTTTTTCATATGTATTTGGTTTTTCGCATTGGTTTAACCACCACAAACTGTACATAAAAAGGTATCCCTCAATATTTTTCGCGATCTGATACAACCTTATGTGTGGAAAAAAAGGAATAAATTCCTTTTGGAAGGAATTGTGTTAGGGAGAGTGAGAGCAGCTTGATGTTATATGGCAGAAAAAAGTACAAGGGCTAAGGAGGGGGGGGGGGGGGGGGGGGTGTGGGTACCGTAGATATAGAGTGGAGAGAATAGATAAAGTAATGGTAAAACTGAAAATGGTAAAGAAACAAGTAAAATTAAAAATAATAAAAATAACAATGAGATAAAAATAAATAAAAATACAAATAAAAATAAATAAAAATAAATATAAAAATAAATAAATAAAAGGCAACCAAACTAATGTTTACACTCCTTATTGGAGTTGTGGAAGCAGTCCAGATGTTTGAGGAGAGTTAGGCTGGCTACCCTGCACTATGTTTGTACTGCCGCAAACAGGGCTGCCGAGAGAAATCTTGGGCCCCGGTACAACAGCGTCACGTGGCCCCCCTGGAGTGGCAAGCAACAGAAAAGAGGTGTGGCCATTAAAGGATATAGGGGTGTGTACCACACCATATACCCTTTATGCAACACAATAGTAGACCCCTTATACTTGCCCCTTACACATTATGCTACACAGAATGAGCCAAAATTCACATGGAATGTCTTAAAATTCACATTATGCCACATGGAATGACACAAAATTCAAATTATTCCACACAGATTGAAGCAAAATTCAGGGAGAGTGAGAGGAATGGAATGGCAGGGAGAGAGATGGTGGGGACAAAGGTGCATAGAGCGGGATGGTGGGATGCAGGGACAGAGACAGTGGTGACAGATGGTGGGGACAGAGATGGTGGGGACGCAGGGACAGAGACAAAGTACATGTAGGTCTAGAAGGTCATTTCTATGTAAGGGATGGCAACAGAAATCTTGGAGCCAGTACACCAATATCAACAGGTTTCGGCGTAGGGTATGATGTGGGAGGCCCGGCGGCGAGCAGGTTCCGGTGTCGGGTATGATGTGGGAGGCCCGGCGGCAAGCAGGTTCCGGCACTGGTGGTCAATGCTGCGGCCTGCGCAGCGTGACCTATGACCGAATCACACAGCGCAGGCCGCACGCCAGGTCGGGAACAGCCGGGCAGTGTCTGAGTGAGTGCTCAGATGCTGCCCAGCATTAGACTGCACATGCGAATGCGTGAGTTGGTGCATTGACACAGTTAACCCCATGCCCGCTCTCCTAGTCCAGTGGTCTCCAACCTTAATTGAGCGAGAGCTCAAGAAAATAAAGAAAAAAGTCCCCGAGAGCTACTAAAATTTGAACAATGTCCCTAATGCTATGCCGCACACCGTAATGCCCCAGCGAAATATGCTGCACACTGTAATGCCCTATACATTATGCCACACACCGCCATTTCTCTGAAACATGATGCAGCACACCATAATGCCTGATACTATGCTGCACACTGTAATGCCCCTGACACATTATGCCACACATTGCAATACCCCTCACACCTAATGCATACCTCCCAACTACGGCAGTGGAGAAAGGAATATATGTGCTTGCCGCAGGCACGCGTCAAAAATTTTTGGGTGCCATTTTGTCGCTGTGAGGGCATGGCCAGTGTCTAATTCCCACAGGACCGTCCCAAAAAAATGGGATGTCACACAAAAATCGATACACACTGACTATGCCACACCACGTTGCCCCCCCACAGTAAGGCTTCTAATACATTATAAATTACCTGCTTGTTGCCAAGGGAGTTAATGTCCATTGCTAAGGGGTTAATATGCATTGCGAGGGGTTATTGCTTGTTGTCAAGGGGAGTTAATGTCCGTTGCCAGGGGTTCTTGCTCGTTGCCAAGAGGGGGATTAATGTCCGTTGCTAGGGGTTCTTGCTCATTGCCAAGGGGTTAATATACATTGCCAGGGGTTATTGCTTGTTGCCACCGGGTTTATATTTGTTCCCAGGGGTTAATGCTCATTCCCAAGGGGGGTTAATGTACGTTGCCAGGGGTTCTTGCTCGTTGCCAAGGGGGGGGTTAATGTCCATTGCCAGGGGTTCTTGCTCATTGCCAAGGGGTTATTAAATGTTGCCAAGGGGTTAATATTTTTTGCCAGGGGTTCTTGCTCGTTGCCAAGGGGGGTTTATTTCCATTGCCAGGGGTTCTAGCTCGTTGCTAAGGGGTTAATATGTGCCCGGCCAACTGCCCGTCAGCTGCTGCTGCCCCCTGCTTTACCCTGCCTTCCCCTGTGCACAGAGAGACAGACGCTAGAAGTCATTTTTCACTTCCAGCGTCTCTGACAGGGAGCACAGCTCTACAGCGTTACCAGGAAGTGCAGAGCTGTGCTTACTGTCAGACGGTAGAGGTGAACTATGACTTCTAGCGTCTGTCTCTCCGTGTGCTGGGGAAGGACAGACAGATGAAACCGCAGATGACGGGCGGGTGGCCGGACACATGGGCGGGCCGCGGGCGGGCCGCGGGCGGGCCGCGGGCGGACAGGTTCTTGTCCTCCCGACGCACCCGCAGCCCAAAAAATATATTTTAAAGTGTGTGTCCGGACCCGGGCCCCCCTGGCAGGCCCGGGCCCAGGTAAAATGTATCCGCCCCCCTGCCTCTCGGCGGCCCTGGCCGCAAGATGCAGGCTTAGTAACTTTCCGGCGAGACTCCGGAGGATTTCACAAGTGACGTCACCTGCCGGCTTTTACCTTGTGCTTGTTGCGGCACTGGCGGGGCTTCTGGCTTCAACCAATGCATTTCACACAATGGTGCTTTTTCAAGGATGCTTGTGGCTTCATTTTTTTCTCTTTAAATAGGGCAATCTTTATTGATAAAACGGAAGTTTAAAAACGGAAGTTATATCCAACCAGCGGGAACCTCATGGTCTTCTTGGGCTATTCTTGGGCTGTTGGTTGGCAATTGGTCTTTGATTTTTTAAATAAAATAAAAACAAAAAATAAATAAAAATAAAAATAATAATAAAAATTGAAAGTAAAAGAAAAAGAAAAATATATATAAAACTAATACAAATAAATATAAAATAAAAATAAAAATGAAGTAAAATAAAATAAAATGAAATAAAGATATTTTGGTACTTGTTTCCTATCAGGTTTTCTACGTACGGCACCGTACTGAAATCGGATCGCATCGCATCGTACACATACACGATATTGAACGATGCGATGCGATGCGATGCGATGCGATCCGATTTCCCATAGGAAACAATGTGAAATGGCTCAATTTAGCCAAATTATCATAGGAACAATAGTAAATGGGCCAAAAACACCCCTGAACATTGAAATGTCCCCCCAAAAGTAGTTGACGCCACCCCGCCATCAACGTGAACCCGAAGCGTGGCGAGCGCAGCGAGCCCGCGAGGGGCGGCGGTACGCGTCCTCCGACCTTTTCATGCCCTACTATCCACTAGGGCGTGGAGTGAGAATAGAATAGTGTGGCGAGCGCAGCGAGCCACCGAGCCCGAAGCGTGGCGAGCGCAGCGAGCCCCGCGAGGGGACGCGGATACCTTCACAGTTATACGCGTCCCCTCGCGGGCTTCCCAGGTGTCCATGGCGACGCGGACACCTGGGAAGCCCGCAAAGGGACGCGTTTACCTGTGAAGGTATCCGCGTCCCCTCGCGGGGCACGCTGCGCTCGCCACGCTTCGGGCTCGGTGGCTCGCTGCGCTCGCCACACTATTCTATTCTCACTCCACGCCCTAGTGGATAGTAGGGCATGAAAAGGTCGGAGGACGCGTACCGCCGCCCCTCGCGGGCTCGCTGCGCTCGCCACGCTTCGGGTTCACGTTGATGGCGGGGTGGCGTCAACTACTTTTGGGGGGACATTTCAATGTTCAGGGGTGTTTTTGGCCCATTTACTATTGTTCCTATGATAATTTGGCTAAATTGAGCCATTTAACATTGTTTCCTATGGGAAATCGAATCGGATCGCATCGCATCGCATCGCATCGTTCAATATCGTGTATGTGTACGATGCGATGCGATCAGATTTCACTACGGAGAATAGCATGGTGCTCAATTAACTTAGTGGGCGCCCAGATAGGAAACAAGTACCGATATTTTTTAGAAAAGCTGATTAAAGGAGAAACAAGGTACCCAATTGAAATGACAGGGGGAGGTTGGGGCAGGGGTTCAGAGGAAGGATTCAGTATTGAATCCCGGCGGTCGGGATCCCGGCGTTCAGAATCCCGACGCCGGGATCCCAACAGCCGAAATGCCGACAAGGGGGGGACGTGGATCACCCCCCCTTGCGGGCTCGCTGCGCTCGCCACGCAGTGGGCCCGGTGCCTCGCTATGCTCGGCACACTAATTTATTCTCCCTCCAGGGGTGTTGTGTACACCCCAGGAGGGAAAAAGTGTCGGCATTTCGGCGGTCGGGATTCCGGCGTCGGGATTCTGAACGCCAGGATCCCGACCGCCGGGATTGTAACTGCATCCCCAGAGGAATGCTTTAAGCTCGATGTCAATGTTAAGGCCTTTTGGTATGAGAGTATCTAATGTGTATATCCATTTGGTCTCGATTTTTTTCAAATTGGACACTGTGTCTCCTCCTCTCCAATGGGCTTCCACATGTTGGATACCCATGAAGGTGAGGCCTTTGGGATCTTTGTTATGTTTTTCCAAGAAGTGTGCTGATACAATGTGGGTTTGTAATCCTCTTTTGATGTTATAGAGGTGTTCAACGATCCGTACTTTGATTTTTCTTTTTGTCTGGCCCACATATTGGTATCCACATGGGCATTCAAGAAGGTATATTGCTCCCTCTGTTTCGCAAGACATGTGTTCCTTTATTTGGAAGGTTTTTTTGTTCTGATTGGATAGGAATGTTTTAGTGGGTTTTGTTCCAGTTTTTTGATTTCTGCATCCCTTACATTTTGTGCAGTGGAAGAATCCATTATTTGTTTTCTTGCCTTTTGGTTCTTGTAGCAGTAGAAAGCTTTTGGTCAGTTTCTGTCTCAAATTTGTAGCTTTCCGGTAGATTATTTTCGGTTTTGGGGGGAGTATTTGTTTCAGATCTTCATCCAGTAAAAGGATGTGCCAATGTTTTTTTTAAATTTCTTCTATTTTTTCATGATTACTATTGAATTGGGTGATGAATGTGATTGGCATTTCTGTTTTGGGTTTTGTAGAATAGTTGATAAGGTCGTTTCTTTCTATGGTTTTGATTTTGTTCATTTGATTGGTCAGGAAGGGTTCTTTGTATCCTTTTTCAAGGAATTTTTTCTTCAGGTCTTCACTTTGTTGTTCGAATACTGTGTCTTCCGTGCAATTCCTTTTGATTCTCCTGAATTGTCCTCCCGGTATGTTTTTCACCCATTGACGATGGTGATTACTGTTGAAAGCTAGCATATTGTTGCCATTGCATTCTTTTATATGTGTGATTTTGTTGTTTTTTTGTGTATACTTCTAAGTCTAGGAATGTGACCATGGTTTTACTGAAGTTTGTGCTGAATTCCAGATTGAGTGAGTTATTGTTCATATGTGTGATGAATTCTTCCAGACTTGCTTGTGGACTATCCCAGATAAAAAATACGTTGTCAATGTATCTTTTCCAGCAAACGATGTTTGATTGTAGAATGTTCCATTATACCAGAAATAATTGTGTTTTAAAATAAAGTCAATATTGTCCATAATGAAATTGATCTGAGCATTTGAAATGGTGGTATTCTCGGTCAGATAATGTCGAGTGGCCTTATATTTTCTTAGTGACATTTGTTTAACACTAAGCTAAATTAACAATAAGAGGAATTGATTGTAATGATGTGTGTTTGTCTGTGTTTTTGTTTTGTGGTTTGAACCTCTACAGTTTTATAATAATTAAATTAAAATAAAAGTTAAGTTTTAGTATAAACTAATTAATTGTGCCCCCAAAAAGAGAGAGTATGTTCTCCTTTTTCTTGTTCTCCAGTTGTCCTATACTCTCTGGGGAGCACCTCCACTACCTTCATCTGTATAAACCAGTACATAACTTTTCTTACAGTGGATAATCTATAAATATTTTAATTACAATTGTATACCATTTAATAGCTACCTGTGCAGCAGTAATTTCCCATCTTCCCCTTCTCCCTTTGTACAAAGTCACAACATATCATTAGCAATATTTACTATATACAGTATATACTGTGGCAGAGTCCGCATTTCCCCACATGAAAGTAATATGGAGGATCCAGGCCTGTAGATACTGTAGATCCCGTGTATTTATATTTATTAAGTTCTGTGGGCATCTGCATACCTGAAGGCTCCTGCCAAAGGCAAAGCTGCATATCTCTATGGGCCTTATTCTGTTCTGTGCGGCCGGAGCCGAATATGCGGCCAGGACCGTGCGTCCTAAACCCCGCCTTCCGTACGGATCGCTCACTCCGTCCGAATGCGGTAAGCCGCTGACCGCATGGAGCACGAGTGGATTTCTCATGTATACACCTCCTCCATCTCTGGGAACCTCCCCCATCATGCAGGACCGAGTGGTCAGGCAGCTCCCGCGAGCTCAGACCACTCGGGCATTTCTTCGTGCAAAAGCAGGGATCTGGGCGGGCAGCTGACATCCGGCAATGTCATATGTCCGCCCCCTACACGTGCGTCACGGCCTCATTACCATACGTACGCCCAGCGTTTTCATGGGAACGCCCATGAAACGCGGGGCGTATGCATATGTTAATGAGGCCAAACAGCCCTTCACGCCCCTCTCCTCCCCCTGTTCGTAGTGTAAACAATTCATGCGGAATTTGGACGTATGTCCCTTTCGCACATGCGCAGATATGCCTCTGCACATGAGCAAACACAAAACATCGGCGGAACAAACGCACATGGACATATCCGCACCAACCAGAATAAGGGCCTTTGTCTGGCTTGTATCCTTTTCCTTTGTTTTCTATTAACCCCCTAGGTACTGTCGATGTCTCTGTGCATTACATGATCTGTTTTCTTTTGCAAAAATATTTTTACTGGTTCATAGAATCTGATATTCTATTATTTATATGTACATTTATTAAGTTTAATTATTGTATTGTATTTATCATTTATGTAAATATTTCAATAAATATTTATGTACACCTCCACTTCTTACTACTATACTACTACTTATACTACTACTACTACTACTACTGCTATCACCTCTTCTTCCTTCTACTGTACTACTACTACTTTTACTGTACTTCTACTCCTTCTACTATCACCTCTTCTTCCTACTGCTGTACCACTACTACTATAGTAGTAGTAGTAATACTGTACTACTACTTCTACCTCCTTCTATTTTACTACTACTGCTTATATTACTACCTCCTACTACGCCTGCTACTTCCTCCTCCTACTACTATTACTACTAATAATCCTACTGGTCAGTGGCGTAGCTAGTGTAAGGCAGCCCCTGCTGCTGCTTGGGGGAGCGGGCAACAGCGGGGGCGCCAGCACCTGCCCGGCACACTGTTTGACAATTATCATCAATAATGACTTACATGCTGCTGCTGCCTCCTGTCGCGGCAATACTGGGTGCAGCACAGACGTGGACTCCGAACCCCCCTACCCCCGGCTACAGCCTCCGAGTCTCCAGCATGTTCCTGCATGCCGCTGACCAGCATGCAGTTAATGAAAGCCCGGCTTGCTGCCCCGGCCCCCGCACGCACCCGTCACTCACTGCACAGGGGCACAGGAAAGGAAACACGCAGTGCGGGCAGGCACGCCGTGTACATCATCATCTCTCTGGCGTCGGGGACTCAGGAGCAGCAGTGCGAGCCTGAGGAGGAGACTGTGCTGTGTGCACCCGGTACCGTGAGGGAGTGAGGCACGGTGAGGAATAGTGAGGGAGGACTGTCACCTAGTCTCGTGCGGTGAGGTTAGTTGTTAGTGGCTTGGTGGAGCCAGCACCAATATGCCACCCGCGTGCCCCCAGTCTACTGTTTCTATTTGGCTCATATTATACTCTTTTCTGTCTTTTTTCCATATACTGTGTGTGTGTATTGTGTGTATATATATATATATATATATACACACCACAAGAAATGCCACACTCCAGCCATCTATATAATTTGTTTGACCAAAAATGGGAGGGGGGGGGGGGCGCCAGAATTGTTTTTGGCAGGGGGAGCAACATTTCTAGTTACGCCACTGCTACTGGTATCACCTCTTCTTCCTACTATTATTTTTACTACAACTTCTACTACTACTACTACTACTACTACTACTACTACTACTACTACTACTACTACAACTATTATACTATTACTATAATTTCTTCTTCCTTCTACTGAATTACTACTATGACTTATTTTTCCACCTCTACTAATGTACCACTACAACTAACTCCTTTTCCTACTTCTACTACTACTGCTACTTATATTATTAATTCCTACTACTCCTTTTGCTACTACTTCCTCCTCCTCCTCCTGCTACTACTGCCACTTCTACTACTACTTTTACTATTACTACTATTACTACTACTGCTATCTCCTCCTACTACTACCAATACTACTTCTACTCACTGCTGCCAGGGGGAGGGGAAGCATGTACTAAATACCCAGGTTCAGGCATCATGGAGGTGCATGTGGGGGCTGTACTGTGGTGGTGCAGGGAGGCTTCTGCCACTTACCAACAGTCTCTCCTGCCTATGCCTGTTGGGGTAAGGGCAGTGAACACACCAATTGCACCCCCTCTGATTTGTTCCTGGTTAGCACCCCTTAAAATCTGTGCTTAGAGACTTTTTTAACATCAGTATGTATAAGGGGTTGTGGCCACACATCTCATGATGAGGCAATACCCCCCAAAATTACCTGGACCCACCACAGATCAATACACCCCTGCTTCTACTGCTACTATTACTACTATTTATACTACTACAACCTACAGTATTATCACTTAAACTACCTATGTTATTACTACTACTACTACTACTACTACTACCTACTATTACTACTACTACTTCTTCTTCAGTACCTACTACTGTTAGTCCAGTACTAATACTAATGCCTACTTTTACAGCTACTACTACTATGCTGTTTTTTACCTGAACTTTGATGTCTGAAAATAGATATTGACAGTTAAAAGATTATAACCTACTCTTTTAAGCATATGATTTTTGTTATTTTGTATATACTATGGCAGGTTAGTTATATTCTACTTCTTTATAACGCCTTGGGTAGTCTTTTAAATACAACTGTCAGAAAACACATTCAGCAGACACATATTTATGTATTTTGAATTCTGTTTTGTTTTTTTCAATGAAAAACATATACTGTATCAAAGTCAGGAATGTAGAGTTGAAGCTGTCTTGTATAAATACAGACATACTGTAGCATGTTCTTACCTCCACTTGTCTTCAATTTCACAGACATCAGCTCCTCTGCTTTGCCCTTCTTTATGGCTTGTGCATTTAAAGGGCACCCGGATAAACTGCAAAACATGTACAAGAAAAACTTTCCAGTGTACTCTGAACACATTCAATGAAAATGATACAACACAGAATTTATAATTAATGCCAATACATAAATATTGAATGTTAAAGCATATGAGATCCTGACCATTAGCAATTAATTACTTGTAATTTGGTAAAAGTGATCTTTGTTGGGAGCAAAAGGTTTTATTGCCTCCACTATATTAATGCCCCATGAATATGCTCTCTTTGGGGGTAATTTATCAAAGCTTGGACAAATATAAAATACCAGCCAACCAGCTCCTGGCACAGCCTGTAAATTGACAGAGCTGATTGGTTAGTAATGTATCTCTCTGCACTTTAATAATTCCAAGCTTTGTTAAATCTCCCCTTTATCACTTACATTTTATTCCCCCCAAAATATTTTTTTTTTCACTTGGGTGTATAACCTTTTCCTATGAATAACCTGCCCTCAATATTCCATTGACAATGTTAAAGTTTGCAGACCACACCATATTTATGTGCAAATAATGTCACTTAAAAAAGACACAATAGTAAGAAAAAAAAAAACACCTTGGAATTGTCACCTGCTACATGTGATTCACATAAAGTGGCATAGCCATTTATTACTGGTGAAAAGAGAAAGGCCTGGTGCCCTGTGCTTTTGCTATTACCTGTATTACAGTGCGGACATATTGCAGTACTGTATTTCCCAAATTTGTTCTCCAAGGACCCCTAGCACTGCATGTTTACAGATCTCCTTAGTAAAACTGTAATAATTAGAACCACCTGTGGATTTTTAAAATTGTTCCAGTCAGTAATGAATTCACCTGTGCACCAACTAGGAAATCTGTAAAGCATGCACCATTAGGGATGCGTGAAAACCGAGGGGCAGATGTGCTAAGAAAAGAAAGAAAGTAACTGTCATTTTTCAAACACAGGGTCAGATGTACTAAGTCTTAAAAAGTGATAAAGTTGAGAGAGCTTCTAATTGCCATTTTTAAACACAGCCTGTAACATGTCAGTTAGGAGCTAAGTGGAGGGTACTTTATTACTCTCCACTTTATCACTTTTTGAGGTTTAGTACAGTACATCTGGCCCATAGACTGTAACATGGCAGTTAAGGCTGTTTAGCTGGTACTTTATCTCTTTCTACTTTAGGTCTCTCCAAGGCTTAGTACATCTGTCCCTGAGTTTGACAAGCTTATTGCAAAAAACATATTGCATATCCTTATTTTTGCACTATCAGAGCTGTAAACAACCAGGGCCCTTTGTTGCTTCCCTTTTATTGTAGACATGTATGTCTACTATATGAAAAGCTAACATTTACACTAATAAGGCCTATTGCATGCCACAAAACTCCCATCATGCATCTTGCAGTATACATACTTGCCTACCTCTGTAAATGCATTTCATGGAGATTGTGAAAGTAGCCTATGAATGCGGATGTGTACTGCTACATCTGAGCGGCATGTCATAAATATGACTGTACCTCCAATTGTAAAAAGCCCAGGGTTCCGCCACCCAGCCGCCGAGTGACTGGGAAGTGCATACGTTTGAGTCTAATGGAGTCCCTCTCAGCCAGCGCTTGCCAGTGGGGACATTCTGGCGAGCACTAGCATTGTATGAGAGGGGCTCCATCTGTACTTGTCGATGCAGTGACAATGATACTTTATAGTGATTGGTCATGTGTTGTGCTGTTCTCACATGGTGTTTCCTATAAGTGGCAATGCGAACCTTATTAAAATGCATGTAGCTATAGCATACCTTCCAACAGTCCCAATTACAATGGGACAGTCCCGCTAACTGGATGCTGTCCCTCCCGTGGGTCACAGTGTCCCGCGGGCGAGGGGTACAAATGGTGAAGCCAGTAATTGGGAACAAGGGACAATTTTAGCTGAGAAGCAAAGTATGTGGATGTCAATCATGCTGTCACACTGTATATACCAACAACAGTTTTTGTTTTAAATCAATACGCCTAATACACACAATAAAAGGTATTGCTCAGAAGGGCCCTTCTTAGCAATATCTTTTACTTTCCTGTCTAGTGTGTACACTCATTATCAATAAAATTGATAACAACAAACCCCGGTCTGCTGAACATGCAAGTTGATTTTGGCCATATGACCCAATGACCCAAATTTTCTGCATATGCCGGTGACATCACTGAATGATATTGTTTACCAATATCGTTCAGTGTGCATGCTTAATATTGTTTGCCAAAGAGACACTGCCAATGTAGCTAATAGAGCATACAGTACTGCCAATATAGCTAATAGAGCATACAGTACTGCCAATATAGCTAATAGAGCATACAGTATCACCTAGTGTGTTTGGGGCTTTAGAAAACATATCTACATCTACAATCTCTATTGTATTTGCCTGCATTTATTTTTTAAGTGACGGGGTATCCGGACTCATGATAGATTGACTCTAGGTCGACAGTCATAAGGTCAACCACTATTGGTCGACAGGGTGAAAAGGTCAACAGTTAATAAGTAGAAAGGGACCAGAGGTCGACAATGAAAAGGTCGACAGGGTCCAAAGGTCAACAGTCAAAAGGTTAACAGGGTCAAAAGGTCGACGTGGAAAAGGTGGAAATGAAAAAGGCAGACATGCAGTTTTAAACAAAATTTTGTACTGACATGTGGCTACAGTCGGTATTTCATACCCTACCATCCACTACGTCATGGAGGGAGAATATAATAGTGCCCAAAGCATGGCAAGCATAGCGAGCCATGCGGTACACTTAGACGTGTCCATGTCAACCTATGTCGATATAGACACCTAATATACCCAGTGTTGGCTCTCCCTTATTGGGGGCTGCCTCTGGCTGCAGCGGGGGTACCTCGATTCAGTCACCCCCCCTCCCCATGTCGCTGCCGCCACTGCTTCCTCTAGTCCCGTCCCCGACTCCTGTGCAACAGGCCATAGAAGCAATCTTGTTCCCGGCTCCTGTTCAAAACAAATGACAGGCACCGGGACCAGCGCGTGCGCAGTACCGATATAGGTACTGCGCATGCGCAATCGCCGTTTTTGCACGGCAGCCCGCACAAAGGTGTCCCGGAGGGAGGGAAGACCTCCCAATGGGACTGCCTTTGTGACTGGCAGGTCAGACTTCCAATTGGTAGTCACTGCCAGTCACAGTGAAGCCAGAGCAGTCTCACAGACTGCATCTGGCTTCACTACAGTGGCGGATTTTACCTGGGGGGCTGCAAACCTGCAGTCCATAGGTAAAAACCGCCGCTGAATATACCATAACTAAGTGACAGATGTACTTAGCTGGTCTATCGAAATGCAGTATGTTCCAGACACATATTACATTTTTACCAAAAAAAAAACAGAAATACTGTAGTTAACATGTCATAGTTAAGCAGAAAGTACCTTCTGTGTGTGACAAAGACATTATTGACATGCCCTAGTCCATTGCAGCCCGGTAGTGGACAATGCGGCAACTCCTGCTTATTCTGCTTCCAGGACAAGGGGGAACCATTCAAGGCACTATCCTTCTGTCTTTTTGCAGCCAGGGGACAACCAGAAGCACTTCGATGTGATGTGTATTTACCTGATATGTGACCTTGGCCATCACAGCCTACAACAGGACACCTGTTCAAAATACAAGAAAAAGAAATCTAAAGCTGTGTACACACAGGGGCGATTTCAGCACATATTGCTGGCAATATGGTCGCTGAGCGACCATATTGCCAGTGATTTCATGTGATGTGGGAGAGAAATTGCTAGGAGCGCGTTCCCGCTGCCAGCCCTTCATGGTCGCTGGTGGCAGAAGCATGCTCCTCCGATTATGGCTAAAAATTGCTGGTCGGTGGTGCACAATGTGACCAGTGATTTCTAGTCAAAATAAGGTAGAGACAGAATGAGACAGAATAGCTTGCAATTTTCAGCCAAAATCGCTGGACGCTGATGAAAACAGTACACTTAGCAATATATTGCTGAGAGATTTTAAGCCAAAATCGCTCAGCGACCAAAACGCACCGTATGTACACAGCTTTAAGCTATTACTAATAAAAAAAAAAAAGATTCATATGGACGTAATACTACTCCTACAACTACTGTAGTATTACTATTACTCCTCCTCCTACTACTACTACTACTACTACTACTACTACTAATAATAATAATATTTTTGAAAATACCTGCCTGGAACTTTTATTAATATATTACACATTTCTCAGTGTTAAATTGCAGGGTTTGCATGTCTGAGGTGCATCACTATAATTATATGACAGGAGATATAAATTATCCCTGATATGCACAGTGGGCGGTATTCAATGAGAATACCTGCGAGGTGCAGCGAATCCTTTTTAGGATTCGCTGCACATTCGCCACGTTTCGGAGCCGGCGGGCTCCGGTATTCAACGTGTCAGGGGCTCGCTGCCCCTGACTGGCGAATATGAGCTCCTGCGGCGATTGCCACAGGGAGCCTGAGAACGGTGCCAGGCAGAGAGATGGTAGTCTCTCTGCCTGTCCCAGAACTTTGTGGGGGGTAGGTGGGCTCCCCGGGTGCCAGGCAGCACAGGCTGCCCCCCGGGGGTGCCAGCAGGGGAGCGTATATTCACTACACACGATCGTAACAATCGGGTGCAGTGAATATATGAATATGTAATGAGCGGCTCGGCTCCGGCGCCCCCTGCTGGATGCTGTGTAAAAAAAAAAAAATATATATATATATATATATATTTTTTTTTTAATTAAATATATATTCATGTGCTTACAGCACATGAATAAAAATAGCATGCCCCTCCTCAGAATAAAATTCCTGATTTTTTGACACCAAATGTAAAAAACTAAACACTTTATTTTAAAAGTTCACATTCCACTTCACCATAAAAAGATAGCGATTGCTACTCGGTGAATCATGGTGAAAAAAACCTTGAAATGTATTCGCCATGTGGTCATTAAATAGGGTGATTCACCGTTTTAGTCAGAAATTCGCCAAACAGCACAAATTCGCCATAAAAACATGGCGAATCAGGCTCATTGAATACCGCCCAGTGTGTTGCACAGTCTGGTAGTTCTATACGCATCTACTGTTTAGGGCCATAATGACGAGTGTGTTACTGGTGCTGACACCCACACTGCAATGCATCATGTTCCTCACCCAGATGACACCCTGCACACCTGTTCTACCTGGCAGTTAGCTGCTGGCTTCCTGGAATGCTATAGGGCTTATCTTTCCTCTACTGCCTCCCTGGCATTTGCTGTGTTATTTACCTAGGAATCATACAGGTGTGTGTCGTTACTGGATGAAAGACTGTCCTTTGTTCATGTGCCACTGGACTTGGTTCTGGTTGAGATATCTACAGTGTCTTGATAGACAGTCAATAGGTCTACCCCAAAGGTGAACATTCAATATGTACGACAGGGTCAAAGGTTGGCATGAAAAAGGTAGACACATGACAAGGTTGGGTTTTTCATGATTTAAAAAAAAAAAGGTTTATTTTTACTTAACCATCCATGTCGGCATAAAGTGAGAATATAATAGTGTTCCAAGTGTAGCGAGGCACCGAGCCCGAAGCATGCCAAGCGAAGGGAACCATTCAAGGGTACACATTAAACTAATGGGGGGTCCATTTCAACGGTTATTGACATTGACACTAATAAAATGTGGAAAACTCATGTTGACCTTTTCATTAGTCTACTTTTTGACCCTGTCGACCTTTCCCATGTCGACCTTTTGACCCTGTTGACCTATTGCATGTTGAATTTTTTGGGGTCGACCTATTGACTAGGTCTAAATAGACACTGTCTATCTAATAATCCACACCCCCACAGGACTATGATGTGTTTGTCACATTAGCCTGCATGACAAGCGACAAGCTTGGATATGCATTTGCCCATTATAGCGCGGCGTATGTGTCCGTACGACTGTGCCGAAAGGATGGCTGAAGGCAGCTACACTTTGATCTCAGCTATGAAAACAGTGTATAGTGATTACTGCCTTTTTCCCTATTACACAACACCTTACATTTGTTCACCAACTATTTTTTTTATTAATGAATGAATGGATGAATTAATTAATTAATTAAATAATTGCCACACCATCATATTAGGGAAGAATCCATACTATTTTTTTATTTTATTTGTCCAGATACAGATTTTATTTATTTTAACATTGAAGCCTATGGCAAAATCGCGGGCATCGCTTCGGTCACGTCGGGGGCCATGTTAATGCACGCGACCGACGCGATGCCCCCGATTTTGCCTTTGCCGGCAAAATGGACCTGATTTCAAAGGAAATCGGGTCCATCGCGGGCATCGTGTACCTTAACTTTAAGGTACACGATGCCCGCGATTGTGGCCGTTCTAGGAAACAAGTACCGTAATTACCTGCCTACTGTATCTGTAAAATTGTTTAGATACACTTTTGCTATAGTGATTTTGAAACAGCTAACATTAATCAGATACTAGTGGATGTATACAGATGAATAGACTCCTCAAATTCAAATAACTTTATACAGTATATACAATGATAGAGTGCATCTAATCTATGGTAAAATGACGTATCTTGGTTTATTACCTCTTTTTAAATAAAATAATAGTGAACAAAGGTGAAGACACCATTTAGCAACAATGTTGTACAGTATTTGAAACAGGTAATCTTCCTTAAAGAGATAATCTGTCCACATATCTAACCAACATTCACCCAACTAAACAACTCTTCAGTTGGTCTGTCCAACTTAATTATTATGAAGTGTAAAGCTTTTTTTTTTTTTTATCAGACCACCCAACTTTGCTTCAACTAAAGGGTTTTGTTATGGCCCAGAAGTAGGCAGACACTGTCTATAAACTGCTATTTGTTTTAACAGAAATAACAAAAATATTTTTTTCTTTTAAATGCATGGGGGTCACACCTGTTGGATTATGTGTGTACAGCTGGCGGTAATATGGTAAAGTGTATGAACACACTAGCGGAATCTCTGACACAATAACAGCCAGTACTTAACCAGAAGGGTGATTTATTTAGTAGCAATGTGAATGTAAAGTTGTACTCGCAGTTATGTATTCATAGACTTGTTGTATGGAGTGAAGCATAGAGGTAACCAGATATAGATTGTATGTGGGTAGTAGTGCAGGGTGCAAGCATTATCAGTGTCTCTAGTAGGGTGGATTAGTAGTAGTCATGAGATGGTGCCACTACATCAGTTCTTCAGTTCTATACCAAGATGGCCAACATCCAAAAAACTGGGTATGAATAGGCACTCGCTACTATTTCATCCATCAGAAATAGCGGCAGAGGATTGAGTAACCCCGTCAGCTTTGCTTTTAAATAACAAAGGTCTTCTCTTTTGATAGCTTTAGACCACAGGTGTCAAACTCACAGCCCGTGGGCCACATGCGGTCCCGTCCCCCTATTTTTGCGCCCCGCAGGCTGCGTGCTGACCTAAGAAGGGCTAAAGCAAACTTTTGATATATAAGTAGGTGTCGGTTCCTGAGCTAATCAGAACTCACGGATCAGCAGCTGTGGCTCTTGATTCGCTGCTGGACAGCAAGTTTTCATTGGTTCGGCACCTGATTTCACTCACAGGGCCATGTTGGAGGAAATACTCGGAATCTGACTGACACCAGCCACAGCATGTTTAGAGAAGGCGGCACCAGGGATGGTGCTACCCGTTCAGCATGTTCTGCAAAGCAGGGAGGCGCAGTGCTGTAAAGGCGCTCTCCCTGCTCTGCCAAAGCTGCTGCCTGTGTCGCATATTACAGTTATGACAGTGGACAGCATGAAGAGCTGGTCTGTGCTGGACCATGAACCATTCTCCAGCATCCAGCCTCCTCTTCCTCAGTGGAAGGACCTTTATAAGTTATGTCAGCTCTGCTGTCATAAATCATGACAGGCAATGATGCTGTAACAACAAAAAGTGGTGTCCATTTCCCCCGGCCCTCCTTACACCCTGTGCGGTGTGCTTAATATGATCATTTATTTTAGTGGCTATTTAGCTTCCATGTCCCGCAGCCTGTCAACCATTATGACAGGCAGAGAACAGCACCAGCATCATTAAGAGTGGCTCCCCAAGGTCCTCATTCTGTGCCTGGACATCAGCATCCACCCCCTACCCATATCTCCCTGCTCCAGTCCTATCTGCTGTGACTGTCAATCTAATGACGAACAGGCAGCAGGTCCCTTCTGTCTGGTCGAACCTCTATGGGTGCCACAGAAAATTAGTCCCCAGCTTCAGTTGGCTAGGCTGCAACCCGCAGGAGAGAGTAGAAAGTGTCTCCAGCTCCACGGCCAGCACTTCTTGTTTTCTAAGTGTGACCCTTAGCTGTATAAGCACAATTGGAGGTGCCGCAGGTCGAGTATAGGGGGTTAATTGGTGAAAGGAGGGGGAGCTCAGGTTTAGTGCTGCCTGTCTCAATGGCTGCAAAGCCACCATGATGGGGGGGGGGGCACGATTTTCAGCATCTGCGCATGCGCAGTTATGCGCATGTGCAGATGCTTGGCGCGAGCGGGCACAGCGAATTGCATGTTTGCCATCTTGCTCACATCTAGCAGTGCAGGTAGGGTCTTGGAGCGATGGTGGGGGGCACAGCCCATGGAAACGCCCAGTGCTTCATGGGCGTTCCCATAAAAATGCTGGGCTTACCAAGGCAATGGCCCAGTGATGCGGGTGCGGGGATGTCAACGGATGTCAGCTACCCGCCCGCTTCCCACACAGAGGTGTCTCAGATCTGCGAGCACTGGAGAAATCATTTGATGGTCGCCAATCATCAAATTATTTCTCCCCCGCACCCAAGGCTGCAAATGGATGATTATGCAAATCATCCATTCACAGACATGTGGGGGTTTGCAGCATGTGAGGTGGGGGCCGAGGTGGGGGCGGGCCGCCGTGCTTGCAGCATCTGGGTGCCTTGCGAGTCAGCCAGAATAAGGTCCATAATGCTGCATAATATATTGGTAGAAATAACGTATAATAATACCATGTTTTTAAATATTGTATATATGGTGGTTCTGTAGGTATATGAGAAATGCTTTGCTTTCAATCTAACTCTGCACTCAGGAGCTTGTCCAAATGGAAAACATACGGTGGACCGACAAACGGAATGCTGACAGAAACCAATGTTGGCTTCCCGATTGAGGGAATCAAGACAGCGATCTGGTAAGTATACTGTACTTACCTTCTCCCTTCCTTCACCTAACTCTAACCATCTCTCCACTGCAGCCCAACCCTAACCCTCCTTGCTACTGCCCTAACCTTTATACCCACAGCCTAAACCTAACCCTACCTTCCTGCAGCCTTACCCTTCCTTCTAAGTTCCTAATCCTAACCCTCCCTCCCAACAGTCTGAGCCTAAATCCCCCACCCCCCATAACCTAACCCTTAAAACCCTGCCTACTCCAGGATACAAATGTTTGACTGGCGGTTAGAATGACAGTGGCTAGAATACTGACGCCTTGCATTCTGAAGTAAGGAAATCTGATAGGGGTGAGGTAAGTATACTTACCCTCTCCCTGTTTCTCCCCTTACCCTCCCTTCTAGCAGCCTAACCATAACCCTCTCCTCCAGCACCCTGAGCCTAACCCTACCCACTAGTGCCTAACCCTAACACCTGTACCCTACCACCTAAACCTAGCCCTACACCTTGCAGCCATGCAACCTAACCCTAAGCCCTTAGTGCCTAAACCTAACCCCAATTTCCTGGGCACCCTCTACTGCTCCCCACATACTCAGGGATACCAGCTCTCAGTATTCCGGCAGTTACATACTGAATTTTTAGAACTTCTGAAGGCAGTTAGGATGCCGGCATCGGTATACTGCAAGCCAGCATCCGGATGGCCCGGATGCTGACTGCATCCCCTTACTCATACCCCCTAGCCTATCGCTGACTCGCACTGCTACTGGCTGCCGATTGGGATGCCGTGTCAGTTTTATGACTGACTGCATTCCTTTCACAGAATGCTAACTGCATCCTGTCCAAGTAACAGTTGCCTTACTGTATGGTGTAACCACAGCCACCTTACTCATCTTAAATGGACATTGTTATTGGTAATCCAGAATCAAGTCCTAAAAGTGCTTTTGTGTGTCCAGATAGGAGACTTGTTCTGATTCCAAGAAGACTCCACACTAGTTAAATCCTGTCCTATATTACTGCTACTAGTTGATTTTGAACGTACTTAAGTTCTGGGTCTTCTTTTTCTTCTTTACTTGGGAACACCTTGGCACCACTTTTTCTAGCCCGTGGACAGCCTGACAAACTGTAAGCATAAATAAAATAATTAGGACCAATGTTGGTTGCTAATAAGATATTTACAAAGGAGAAATGAATTGTACCTTCTGTGAGAAGAATAGTTTCCAGTCACATGTCCAGATCCATCACAGCCTGGTGTTGGGCACCTGAAGACACACAGATAACTAATGCCGATTAGCTCACTACTTTGTTTATTGTACTGTATGTTTTTGTATGTTTTTATATTATGTTTAACTTGATATCTGATCTTTTTTTTTAGTTATTTCAGCAAACTCTTTTACAGAGAGGTGTATACTGCCCTCAGTTTATTAATTAATCTAACACCAAGAGGAGTATTCATAAATGCCCTGGGCAATTGCCACAACGAAGCAATCCAATTAGTGGGAAATGCCTAACGTCTGATAAAACCTTGCAACTCCACGTGGCATAGTAAAGTTTACTTAAAATCATTAAAATCAGTGGGTTCATGTATGAAAAAAACATTAATTCTGCAATTTACACATAATTAGTCGGTTTCCATGCTTGAAACCCAATTTTTAGCATTGGTAAAAAAGCTATTTCATTGAATAGCCTTTCCACACGCTGGCAATTAGCGAACTAACAGTTGGAAATACAGAAGAAGCGCCTCTCAGCTAGCTCAGGGAATCGCCAGCTGGCGAAAGCTGGCGGAGAGGCGATGCATCTGATGGGGATGCATGAGCCTCTCACATGCATGTGCATCCCCTTCACATGGCGGCGAGGAGTGGAAGCCCTGCCCGTCTCCACTTCAGGGAGATGGGCATTGTTAGGTGGAGGGGGGGGGGTGGGCAGTGAAGGGCAACAGCGGGCACTGTCCAAATGGGGCACATGAGCAGTGGAGGGCAGCGACGGGCACTGTCAGAACAGGGCACGTGAGCATCTCATGTGCACATGCCCCCTTCTGGTGGATGGTGAGCAGCGGCGATTGGTGATAGAATTGCCAATAGCAGCTCTGACGAGAGCTGCTCCACCTGTAGGTCGTCATTGTTAATGTCTACAGGGTTGGAAGGTCAACACAAGCATTAGGTTGACAATGGCAAGGTTGACAGTCAACCTAAGCCTTATCAATCTTCATTGTTTGACCCAATTCATGTCGACCTAATATGGGATGACCTAATGACCCATACTGACTGGGCTATGGACTCTCAGGGACTCACCAGTCATACTGCTCATGTGCATGTAATGAAGATGATACTGGCATCTAATGCTTGCGACATAGGAAGGAAACTTTGGCTTTAGGCGGCGCAGGTGACACAATTTACATAAAGTAATGGTTCCACCAGTAAGTTACATTGGCGCAGCCATTTAGAAGATTGGTCAGAAAGCAAGAATAATCAACCCTTGCAAAACTGTAGAAAGCATCAGAAATAGCAATGCATTTGGAGATCCATTCGCAAAATCCAAGCCATTAAACAGTTTTTTCTATCTGTGTAAGTCTAGGGCTTCCACTAATCTACTAAATAACCAGGCTGGAAGTGGTCACCTCTAAGTTCAGATACCCACCCAAAAAATTATTGGGCATGCCTGCATTTTCACAAACACACCCAGAAAATGCAATGTCTCCAACCCTAAATGCTTGCTTCCCTTAAATCAAACTGTGACTGCTATGCATACGGATATTAATTCTCCAATTGCGGCCAGGCATGCTCAATTGATCTCTGTGCACACACAGTCATTTGATAGATTTCGAAATGATCCACGCTGAATAAGGCTCAAAGTTCTAAATAACAAACATCTGTTTTGATGCCTTTCTTTTTCAAATTTTGAGATATATATATATATATATATATATATATATATATATATATATATATACACACATATATACACAGTGGTTGCAACAATGGCATATTCAGGTTAAAGGAATATAAATACCAAATCCCATTAAAAGAAAAAAAGTTTTCAAAAATGCAATAAATTTAATGGATATTCTAATCGAGTATTATTTCCCGCAACAACTTTCAACCAACTAAATTTATTTGCTTAATATTGCAGCTAAAGTTTACTTTAACTATTTTAGTAAATACCACAGGTTTTTTATTTTAAATTTAAAACTCACTTAAGTTCCTGGGAGTTGGCAGCCATGAGAGACTTCAGGGTCTTGTCAGCCAATGGGCAACCGGAAACACTAAAATTGTCCAAAAAAACATAATTTAATAAAATAGCATATACTGTACCACAAAGTAAAACTTATAACCATGAGCAACATAAATATACAGTATATAGAGTCATATAGTTTTGAGAATAATTTTGAATTTTTTTATTGTTTACAATACGATATAAAATTGTTAGTTTTTCTGCAGCGCTAAACTTTAGTACAAAATGTTATACTATACGTAATAGGAAAAAAACAGAATTATATGAACGCTCAAACTGAATTTATAAATATCAGTAACATTAGCAGTAGGTAGATTAGAGGCGATTTTAATTTAGTGCTACAAATTAAATGAAACAACGACGTGACTGTTAGGAATGCGCTGCACACACAGAATAGTGTCACTGCTTTCACGCACTGCTCAAACAAAGAAATTCACATTCAGGTTTGCAATGTTTATGAAGTGGAAACAGTATACAAACTCGCTTGTATGAGTCAGAGTTCATTGTATTCAAGGTAAAAGTAGCACAAGAAATACGTTATCATACATGCTCCACAGAAGACATACAGTGGGTCTAATTTAGATTTATTGAGTTGTTACAGAACACTGGGGTAAATGTATGAAGCTTGAAGAAGTGGCATCAATCACCATAAATAGCGTTATGTGCAAGGTGATAATGCACCAGCCAATCAGCTTCAATATGTAAATTGACAGTTGAGATCTGATTGTCTGGAGCATTATCAACTTGCACATAATGGGGCAGATGTATTAAGCTTTAACAAGAGATAAATGCAAGGGTGATAAAGAGAGATAAACATCCAGCCAATCACATCCTAACTGCCATGTTACAGGCTGTGTTTGAAAAAAGTCAGTAAAGAGCTGATTGGCTGGACGTTTATCTCTCTTTATCGCCCTTGCATTTATCTCCCCATAAATAAATAAAAAATAAATAAAAATAAATAATAAATAAATAAAAAAATAAATCACTATTTATCACTATGCCCCATAGTTCTTTATAAATTTACCCCACTGTGCCCTATAATGCTTCTAAAGGTTTCAGCTATCCGAAAAAAAAACCTTCCTCACTGCCTAGCCAGTGACCATTACATGCAGTATAAAGGGTGGAATGTAGCTGAGCCCAGTGGCAAAAAATTTTCTTACCAAGTCTGGTTTGTGTCTGTGTGTGTGTGGATCTGAGTGCTCGGTCAATGCACTACAGAAGGACTCTGGTAAATGGCTTTCTGGGATCATTGGGCCTGCATAGTATATGTGTGATGTATTGGATTACATTAAGTGCACCTGGTTTAGGGCATACTAAGGGCAAGATGTTTCAAGCTTCACAAAGTGATACAATGGAGAGTGATAAACAAACAGCCATTTTTGTCATTTTTCAAACCCAGCCTGTAACATGGCAGGTAGGAGCTGATTGGCTGGTTGTTTATCACTCTCCATTTTAATGCTTTTTGAAGCTTGATACATCTGGCCCTATAACTTATTGCATGCTGCATGGGCTGGCAGTAATCACTCTAAAATCAAACATTTGGAAAACCACACTCCAGAAATCCTGCATTTACCCCTGGCTGTAGTTACGTACCTCCGATGTGAAGCATAGTTTCCTGTTACGTGGCCACTGCCATCACATCCCGGAGTTGGACAACTGCAAAACGAAAAACTAAATGAAAAATAAATCTAAAAACATATTGAATAATTGCCTGAGGGCCCCCCTCATTCTCTAGGGATCGGTTTCCTGACTGTGCACAGTACACTGTATGTTACATTATACTGCACATGACTTTGTTGTATTTTCTACAATGCAATGCTCTTATTAATTTAGTACATTCTCATACATGCACTATCAGTATTTACTGTTCACACTGTGGGCCCAATGCACCAAGCATCAAAAAGTGATAAAAAGGAGAGTGATAATGCAGCAGCCAATCAGCTCCCAACTGTCATGATACAGGCTGGATTTGATAAATGATAGTTAGGAAACTGATTGGCTGGTTGTTTATCACTCTCCACTGTATTAGGTATGCATGAATATTAACAATGTGTAAACATATTGTCATTTCATGAAGAACCGTATGTAACACTGCATTTATCTCAACAGGTGCATCACCATTTGTCAGATGGGTGGCAATCTGACATTCCGGGACAAACAGCATCAAAGCCAGGGTCTCTGGTAATATTTCAGTTTTACTTATCTGAACCTGTAGTGCATTCTGGGACTTGTAGTGTTGATAATGTCTTGCAATAACTGCAGATGTGTCCCTTTATGTTATTGCCACAATGCATATTCAACACCCAGCATAGAGGGGCATACACTAATCGTATGCTCTCGTTATGCTTACACTTAAATAAGGCTGGTGTGTGCATGTGTCGCCCCCTCATTGATACCTATGGGAGACAGGAGCAATGTAAGTGAGTACGGCATGCCATGCTGCATCTGCATTGCAGTTCCACTGCAGAACATTGCTATACATCTAAGTGGCTTTATTATATGTACATTTGTTTGGATCACTGCTCTACCTATTTAATTTTTTACATACAGGTATTTTTAATTTTATTTTGGGGTGCCTGATGATTTTGGCAAGACGTTTGCCATAGTTGGATGCACAGCTGGGGTGCCGGATGACGTCCCGACAGTCCCCACAAAGCTGTCTGTAAGATCACTGCATAAGATTACTTTGTCAGATGCAATCACTTTTGAGAAAATTACACAAATAGGTAACTGTGCTAAATGACCAGGTATCAATTGAAGCAATTAAAAAAATGTATATGGTATCAAATTCAAAAGAATCATGAAATAGCAATGCACAGTGTTCGGTATAGTCACCCGACTGGGATTGAGTCCAGCTGAAGTTCACCAGTGTCCATTCCTTAGAAATTAACCCAGTTTTGTAATCCTCAAAATGAGCATGCTTTCCCAGACATCCTCTGCATAATGTGGCATGTTAAATTCTGAAAGGTGGTAAGCCCTTCCTCCCAAGGGATGCCATCAAAGTAGAAGGTTTATAGTTTTAGCTTCGTAGCAATGGAATAACAAGGAATTTGGGCTGGTGTACCCATCTTATCAAGACCAACTGTAGCAGTGTCAGTTTTTTGGGTAAGTTAACTCACATGCAAATTAGAGAGGGATGTCTCAATTAGGAAACCAAGATAGCGAAAAGGGTCCAGGACTGGTTCGGCCTATTAGCTGGAATGCAGGTGGTGGTCCAGAATCGAGTGATGACATATAACGTGTTTCACTGCATATATGCAGCTGTTAAACCTTTGAAAAATCTGCATATACACAGTGAAACGCGTTAGTTTTTTAGAAAATATGAAGGAGCAATGGCTTGAGTGTCCAAGCCTCATCATTTTATTTGTCAACTGAAATCAAACAGGGCTTTTTTGGTAGACTTTGTAATGCCCAAACCATTGAAAAATTTCAGTTGCAGCTGCTTATGGACACAGAAGGGTCTTTAGGGTTTAGCTGTCACTTTGATGGATCTTGATGCACTGTGATTTGGCCTGAGTAATGGATGGGGAAGAGATTGACAAAAGCTCTTTTGCTTCTTGAAATTCTGCCAATTATGATTTGGTGAAACAGGTTTCTTCATCACTGTAGATGTACCTTGGGAAGGTACATGCCTTTAATTGGCAGAGGAATAAGTAATTGCTGAGTTTGCATCTGCTTGCAAAGATAGTTTGATCTATTTATGGGTCATTGTGGTTTTGAAACTTGGCATTAAAATGATTGCTGGTGCATTGTCTGGGTTTCAGTGTGCCGGATTTCGGCCTCTGGTGTCTGAGGCTATTAACTCACCCAAATCTAATTCTATCTGCACATGTTACATCTGCCCCCCTGCAGTGCACATGGTTTTGTCCATCTAAGAAGGATTTTGTCAGAAAGAATGAACTAGAATAAACCCCTATGTTACTGGCAGATCCAGTGCAGTTGTCTCTTGACCTTTCCAAGAGTCTTCCTAATTTTTACAAGCCTTTTCTCATTACAAAGGCTTTGAAAGAACCACTTGTCCCATCTAGTAGTCTGCCCCTTTTTTAAACATGTAACCTCAAACCATATTTGATCCTTATTTATTTGTAAGGATATGAATATTCCTATCCCATGTTTATATTGCTCTACTGTATTTTGCTCTACCACCTCCGATAGGAGGCTATTCCACTTCTCCACTACCCTCTCTGTGAAGTGAACTTACGCTGAATCTTCCTCCCTCTAGTGTCAGTGCATGTCCTCGTGTTTTGTTGCTCATCATTCTGTGAAGAATGTCTCCCATCTGTACCTTGTTAAAACCGTTGATATATTTGAAAGTTTCTATCATGTCCCCCCTTTCCCTTCTCTGCTCTAAACAACACATGTTAAGATCACTTAGTCTTTCCTGGTACGTTTTGTGATGTAGGCCATGCACCATGTTAGTTGCCCTTCTTTGTACAATCTCTAATGTATTTATATCCTTCTGGAGATATGGGACCTTATTTTGGGCCATTTGCTCATCTGCGCATTCGCACAGGGGACCGATGTTTCTCAAATGCACATGCGTATAAACGTGTATGCGCATGAGCAGCTGCTTGCTGTGCTTATAATTCCGCCCAATCTTAGGGGTTTATTCTAGTTCATTCTTTCTGACAAAATCCTTCTTAGATGGACAAAACCATGTGCACTGCAGGGGGGCAGATGTAACATGTGCAGAGAGAATTAGATTTGGGTAAGTTATTTTGTTTCTGTGCAGGGAAAATACTGACTGCATGATTTTACACTTCAATATAGATCTCACTTTGAAGAAAAACCCCACCCAAATCTAATTCTCTCTGCACAAGTTACATCTGCCCCACCTGCAGTGCACATGGTTTTGTCCATCTAAGAAGGATTTTGTCAGAAAGAATGGACTAGAATAACCCCCTTAGAGACAATGTAGAAGTGTGATCCGCATTTATCCATCCACAGGGTTAATATTCACCACTATAACCATATAGGATATATTACTAGAGTGAAAGCAAGTTCTGGTAATCGCAGTACAGGAGAGAGGAGATTATGTAGTTACAATAACAATGATTAAGGCAATGAACCCTATTGCTCGTATTCCATTCAATGCTATATGTTGCACAAGCTGTTTATTGTGCTCCTTTATACTAATGTCAGCTCCAAATTACACAGGCTGTATAGTACACTGGATAAATGTGGTTACCTCAACACTGCTATGAGTGGGACTGCAGCATCTGTATGAGGCAGTGTGGCACCCTCCACTGTACCCTCTCTTTGCTCTTTCCTGCATCTGTCCTGGTACCTGAATGCTGGTATGTGCATGCACCACATGATCCGGCAAGAATCAATTTGCCGCGCCCGTTTCCCACTAAGAGGCTGCACATGCGCATCAATGTTTATGCGCCTACGCACTAACAAAACATTGCTCCACTGTGCAAACCTGCAGGGAGCGATCAGACCAGAATGACGGCCTATTGTCTGGTCTTGTGGTAGCGTAGGGTGACATTTTTAAATGTTTGATAGCCATATATACACATTAAAAGCTGTAAACACGTGTGCAAATATTTTATTACATAAATCTATTATAAACTTGTGTACAATTGATATTTGTAATGCACCAGTACGCTACACATTGACTTCTTAAAAATATAAGTTGCATTCTTGAAATGCTAAAATGTTGTTTCTAGTATGGAAATGTAAAGGTTGATTACTAGATTTGATTTGGAGGGATAACTGCTGGAAATTCTGCATAAAAAATGTACAGTATTGGAAATTTAATGTGTACGAACTGTTGTAGAATACAATACTGCTGTTTCCCCAGAAGATGGTGCTATACAGTAAGCAGAACAAAGAATTGTTTATGTAACAAAAAAAAGTTTAAACTTAGAACAAAAATTAATTATAGCTTTCAGAACAGTTATGTTTAGCTAACAGAAATGATCACTGTTGCTGTAATGTATATGTATTGAAAGTAATTAGAAAATATTGTAGAACAGAAGTCATCAAAAGAAAAATCGCACGAGACATACTGAATAAATAATATAGAGAGTATTCTGGGAAATTCTGTCTGTCTGTTTGTCTATCTATCTAATTATAATTTACGAAATAAAATGTAAATCTACATAAAGAATCAGATTAGGGCCCATTTAATTATACAGACAAATATTAAGGATCCACAAAATTTACTGTATAGGAACCACAGCAGTTACAAATATGGCCTTGTTCATCTGTCCCAGGCATTCCCTAATAATTCATGTGCTTTACAGATTCTTTTACTTTTCTATCAAAATCCTTTATTGAAATGTTCTTCTCAGTGACATATATGGGTGTGCGTGTGGGTGTGTGTGTGTATGGGTAATAGGGTCAAGTCAAAAGGTCGACACAATAAAAGGTCAACATGTATTATGTCGACATGGTCATCAGAAAGTGAGATTTTTGGAGAGTTTTCCATTTTTTTAAGGTGGCAATCATTTACGCTGCAAAACCAGGTTGCTTTTTCTATGTAATTGATTGCCGCTTTAAGAAAAATGTGAAAACACTCCCAAAAGCTCTCACTTTCTGATTCTCACATTACATTTGGCCCAAGCTGTCCATTATAGTTAGGGTTCAAGAAATTAATTTGTGTCCTGGTGGAGAGCTAGGTTTTTAATGTCTTCCGATCATGTATGCTGACAACAGTAAAGCTCCTTTTTATTAAATGAAACTTGGACCTCCCTTTGAACATCTAACTTTGCACCACTTATGCATTCTATATAAGCCTACATTGTTAAAACCCGATAGCCTCCCCCGAAGGCCTTATTAACCAGCCCGCATATCCTTACCTACACAGATATAGTGGAAGCCCCCATTTGTTAGCATCAATTTCATGGTTCCTGCCCCCTGTAAGGATTTGCACAATTCACAGATCCACCTACAGTAGTCCATCAGCTCTCACTTGATTAAATGTTTGACAGGAAAGCAGTGTGAAGAGTGCAGTCTAAATACATAATAAGAGAGCCGATACCTGCATGAAGCATAGCAGCTAAAGATACTCCAGAGCTCTCCTCAAACTATGTATACGGAGGATGGGGGTTGTACTAAGCCTTCAAACAAAGAGTGATAAAATATTGTCTCCTAACTGTGACTTTACAAGCTGTGTTTGAAAAATTACAGGAGCTGATCGGCTGGTGATTTATCGTTCTCCTACCAAGGCTTAGTAAATCTTCCCCTCAGAAGCAAGCAATGAACACAACTGGCCTGACACCGGTTACTACAGGGTAGGGTACAGCCCATACACCGTTCCTCTCTCCCTTAAAGCAACAGAACACATCGGGAGACCAGGTACATACCTGCAGGGAACTTTAATTAAGGACACCAGAGCTAACGTTAATTCTTACGTGGAGTTTTTTTCACACAACTGTAATGTATGACCTATGGGGTGTTTTACTGGTAAACAAACCTTTCTTAATGACATTAGTTTGTGGTGGCATATGAACTTCTATTAGGTCTAGGAATTTCTTGGAGAAACCTGTTTAATCTCACTTTTAGAATGTACTGTATTAGGTGTTTCATGTAATAATGTGGTACTATGGCCCTTATTCAGATCTGATCGCAGTACAAATTTGTTCTCAAAATAGACAAAACCATGTGCACTGCAGGTGGGGCAGATGTAACTGTGTGTGAGTTATTTTGTTTTTTTTGCCGGGTAAATACTGGCTGCATTATTTTTACACTGCAATTTACTGTCTCTGCGCATGTTACATCTGCCCCACCTGCAGCGCACATGGTTTTGCCTAGTTTGAGAACAAATTTGCCCTGCGATGAAGTCTGAATTTGTAGATACTGTAATTGTATTATTGTTTTATTTCGTAAATTGTTTCTATGTACTGGTTAGCGCTGTCCTTTATATCTTCTTTGCTTGACTGGTAATTAGGACGACCATTTTGTAAACAGTAGCAGAGAAAAGTAACTATATACTGTAAACTCTCACGTGCCAGGGTTATCTTCACCAATGTCATTATGTCATACTGAGAAGATGTCCTTATGATGCTCTAGTGTATAAATATACAGGATTGGCCACCCTACTCACCATGCTTCAGCTAGGTTACTATTACTACGTCAAGCAAAAGTTGGAAAAACGAACCCCCCCCTCCCCCAAATAAACTTTATGACCATTTGTCAACATGGCTATTGTCATGTGGATTTTTTGTCGACCTTGTGTGCCTGTCAAACCAATGCATGTCGACCATATGGGATTGACCTGTTAACTGTCAACCTAGACCAGGGCTGGGCAACACCGGCCCTCCAGATGTTAGTGAACTACACATCCCAGGATGCTTTGCATTAGTTTTGCTATGTGGCCATGCTGAAACTGATGCAAGGCATGCTGGGATGTGTAGTTCATCAACATCTGGAGGGCCAGTGTTGCCCAGCCCTGACCTAGACAGTGTTCACCTGTACACTGGAATCCACCTAGCAAGCCAAACTCATGTTTCATGTGTTTGTTACAGTGCCTCCCCCGGGGCCCTGGTAACACCTTCCTAGTTACGTTCCTGATGCAGCCTACAGTATATCGCGCCACTAGGAAGCCATTAAAAAATGTGACATAGAGTGCAGCCTACTGTACACATTCACCACTGAGACACAATAATACACAGTGTAATACAGTATGCTATATACTTAGAGGATACATAGAAGAGGAAGGCTATAGTTTACATGGTGCACCTCAGAATATTAAAATATAACTTGTATTAATTTTAATTAAGACAGCAAAATATAAAAACAACAGAAGTGATTTAGAAATATATATATATATATATATATATATAAAGAACCAGGAATAGTGGACGGCACTCGCAATCACAACATGGATAGTCGGTCAAAAAAGAGTCTACACACGGAGGTGCAGTCAACGTTTCGGGTCTCTGACCCTTTATCAAGACATAACAGACATAGAGTACATTACTTACATTTATAGGTGACAATCGTGATTAACCCACCCAGTGCTCAGGCTCGCGCTGGCCTCCCGGAGTACTATGACGTCACCTTAGCGATGCAGGCGCCGATCAGTCCTGTCATCACAGGGGGCGTGCCAGAACCGTGCACCCGTAACCATGGTGATCAAGGTGAAAAAACATCTAAAATACAGGAAAAACAGGGCATGAGCAAGTGGTACCTGTGATACCGAATACCGGCAATGTAACAGTTTGTAAGACAATGGTACAGACCCTGTAATGCATCAAAAGCAATAGCAACGTAATCAAAAAGATGTATTGAATCCTCTCAAGTTAATTAAACAATTAAGGAGGAAACAATGAATGTCAAGTACATCGGAACAAATTCATTAGACTAATCAAGGGAAAGTCAATGCATCTGAATCAAGAGACAAAATTACACACAACAAGTGGCATGTATAGTAGGACGCTGGCAGGAGGCGTCTAAATGAAGCTGGTGAGCGAGAGTTGCTCGTTCAATCCGTGCGGGGATACCGTCTGTAGACGGTGTATCCATCGCGCTTCGCATCTCAGAAGTAGGCGGTTGCGGTCGCCGCCTCTGACACTGGCAGGGATACAATCTATCATCTTGTATCTAATAGAGGGGAGTGGATGATTGTGGGCTTTGAAGTGGCGAGCCACTGGCTGGTCCGAACCTTTTTCTGATAAGGCTGCTCTTATGCTAGTTTTATGGTTGGCGATTCTTTCCTTGAACTGAGTGATGGTTTTACCTATATACAGGAGCCCGCACGGACACTTTATGTAGTATATTACGTACTTGCTACTACAGGTCAAAGGAAATTTAATGGGTATTTTTTCACCCGTGTGTGGATGGAAAAAATGGTCTCCTGTTTCTAAGCTGGAGCAGGTAGTGCAGCCTATACATTTGTAATTCCCGTTTTTGCGGGTGGGAAGAAATGATTTAGGTTTAGGGGTAAATGAACTGATGTCATTGTGGACAACCATATCTTTTATGTTTCTTCCTCTTCTGAAAGAGGGTAGAATCGAGCTGTTCTTTAGGGAAGGTAAGGTTTTGTTACATGAAATAACTGGCCAGAATTCACGGGCTGCTCTCATGAGTTTATTACTTGCTGTAGTGAATTTTTGGGTCCAAATGATCTTGTTATCAAGGGGTTGTTTTTGGGAAGAACTTCATATTGTGGTTCTGTCTAAGCTCAACACTTTTTCTTTAGTATTTTTCAGTAGCTGATAGGGGTAGCCACGGCATAAAAAATCTGATAACATCTTGGAGATTTCTATCTCGGCATTAATAGGGTCACTGCATATTCTCCGAGCCCTTAGAAATTGGGAGTAGGGTAAGCCCCATTTCAGAGAGGGCGGGTGATGACTGGAACCTAATAGAATAGTATTTTTATCGGTCGTTTTTTTATACAAAGAGGTGGTAATTTGACGATTAGGTAGAATGCTGACCGACACATCTAAGAAATTGGTCGTGGAGGGGCTGCAAGTATAGGTGAATTTGATATCAGGATCACTCAAATTAGCTGTAAGCATGAAGTCATGGAAAGATTCTTCACTACCCGCCCAAATTACGAATATATCGTCTATGTAGCGATAATAGATTTTGATGGCATCAGCAACAGTGGGATTCGAGAAGAAGATATCACGCTCCACCTCATGCATGAAGATGTTTGCTAGGTTGGGGGCGACACAAGACCCCATCGCCACCCCCGAGCATTGCAGGAAGAATTTATTGTCAAAGTAGAAGTAGTTCCTGGATAAGACCAAGTCCAGAAGTTGAATAAAGAAATCCGTGTCTGGGCCCGTGTATAGGCTGCTGGAAATGACCGCTCGTCTCACGGATTCAATGCCACGATGGTGAGGGATTGAGGTATACAAGGATACGACATCGATGGTGCATAATATGTGGTCATCTGGTAGAGCGGGTTGTTTCATAAGTTCAATCAGGAATGTGTTGGTATCCTTTAGGTAGGTGGATTGTGAAGTCACAACCGGTTGAAGAAATAAGTCGAGAAATTGTGAGACAATGTAATATAAAGAGTCTCTTGCCGATATTATCGGCCGACCAGGTAGTTTAGATAATATAGGCAAGAGACTCTTTATATTACATTGTCTCACAATTTCTCGACTTATTTCTTCAACCGGTTGTGACTTCACAATCCACCTACCTAAAGGATACCAACACATTCCTGATTGAACTTATGAAACAACCCGCTCTACCAGATGACCACATATTATGCACCATCGATGTCGTATCCTTGTATACCTCAATCCCTCACCATCGTGGCATTGAATCCGTGAGACGAGCGGTCATTTCCAGCAGCCTATACACGGGCCCAGACACGGATTTCTTTATTCAACTTCTGGACTTGGTCTTATCCAGGAACTACTTCTAATTTGACAATAAATTCTTCCTGCAATGCTCGGGGGTGGCGATGGGGTCTTGTGTCGCCCCCAGCCTAGCAAACATCTTCATGCATGAGGTGGAGCGTGATATCTTCTTCTCGAATCCCACTGTTGCTGATGCCATCAAAATCTATTATCGCTACATAGACGATATATTCGTAATTTGGGCGGGTAGTGAAGAATCTTTCCATGACTTCATGCTTACAGCTAATTTGAGTGATCCTGATATCAAATTCACCTATACTTGCAGCCCCTCCACGACCAATTTCTTAGATGTGTCGGTCAGCATTCTACCTAATCGTCAAATTACCACCTCTTTGTATAAAAAAACGACCGATAAAAATACTATTCTATTAGGTTCCAGCCATCACCCGCCCTCTCTGAAATGGGGCTTACCCTACTCCCAATTTCTAAGGGCTCGGAGAATATGCAGTGACCCTATTAATGCCGAGATAGAAATCTCCAAGATGTTATCAGATTTTTTATGCCGTGGCTACCCCTATCAGCTACTGAAAAATACTAAAGAAAAAGTGTTGAGCTTAGACAGAACCACAATATTAAGTTCTTCCCAAAAACAACCCCTTGATAACAAGATCATTTGGACCCAAAAATTCACTACAGCAAGTAATAAACTCATGAGAGCAGCCCGTGAATTCTGGCCAGTTATTTCATGTAACAAAACCTTACCTTCCCTAAAGAACAGCTCGATTCTACCCTCTTTCAGAAGAGGAAGAAACATAAAAGATATGGTTGTCCACAATGACATCAGTTCATTTACCCCTAAACCTAAATCATTTCTTCCCACCCGCAAAAACGGGAATTACAAATGTATAGGCTGCACTACCTGCTCCAGCTTAGAAACAGGAGACCATTTTTTCCATCCACACACGGGTGAAAAAATACCCATTAAATTTCCTTTGACCTGTAGTAGCAAGTACGTAATATACTACATAAAGTGTCCCTGCGGGCTCCTGTATATAGGTAAAACCATCACTCAGTTCAAGGAAAGAATCGCCAACCATAAAACTAGCATAAGAGCAGCCTTATCAGAAAAAGGTTCGGACCAGCCAGTGGCTCGCCACTTCAAAGCCCACAATCATCCACTCCCCTCTATTAGATACAAGATGATAGATTGTATCCCTGCCAGTGTCAGAGGCGGCGACCGCAACCGCCTACTTCTGAGATGCGAAGCGCGATGGATACACCGTCTACAGACGGTATCCCCGCACGGATTGAACGAGCAACTCTCGCTCACCAGCTTCATTTAGACGCCTCCTGCCAGCGTCCTACTATACATGCCACTTGTTGTGTGTAATTTTGTCTCTTGATTCAGATGCATTGACTTTCCCTTGATTAGTCTAATGAATTTGTTCCGATGTACTTGACATTCATTGTTTCCTCCTTAATTGTTTAATTAACTTGAGAGGATTCAATACATCTTTTTGATTACGTTGCTATTGCTTTTGATGCATTACAGGGTCTGTACCATTGTCTTACAAACTGTTACATTGCCGGTATTCGGTATCACAGGTACCACTTGCTCATGCCCTGTTTTTCCTGTATTTTAGATGTTTTTTCACCTTGATCACCATGGTTACGGGTGCACGGTTCTGGCACGCCCCCTGTGATGACAGGACTGATCGGCGCCTGCATCGCTAAGGTGACGTCATAGTACTCCGGGAGGCCAGCGCGAGCCTGAGCACTGGGTGGGTTAATCACGATTGTCACCTATAAATGTAAGTAATGTACTCTATGTCTGTTATGTCTTGATAAAGGGTCAGAGACCCGAAACGTTGACTGCACCTCCGTGTGTAGACTCTTTTTTGACCGACTATCCATGTTGTGATTGCGAGTGCCGTCCACTATTCCTGGTTCTTTATGCTTCCCGTTGGGGAGGACAGGACACCGCAGAAACTGCTACCTATTAGTTTTGAGTGCCGGGCATCATTTGGAATATATATATATATATATATATTTCTAAATCACTTCTGTTGTTTTTATATTTCGCAATCTTAATTAAAATTAATAAAAGTTCTATTTTAATATTCTGAGTTGCACCATGTAAATGACAGCCTTCATTTCCTATGTTTCCTCTGATAGAATTGTCTAATGGTAGCACACCCCCATATCCAAACTGCCAAACTCTGACAACAGGCATATTGTACTACAGGGGAGGCCCTCTCTTTATGTATACAACGTCCTCCTGTGCGATTGCCACTTCGCATCAATGTTATATACTTACGTAATCAGTTCCTTTTTTATATCTCTTGAATGGAACTTAGTTTTAGGACTGGGCATCGAGACATCTCCAGAGAATTTCGTTTCATCTGTGTTTTCTGAACAGCTACCATGATCCATCTGAAAATACATTTTACATACAAATAAGATTATGTTCTATATGTGTCTTGCTCTTGTCTGAATTTGGTACATACTGTACAGTATTTGTCAGAATGAGAGTCATCCTAAATTATCAAAATCTATAATGTGACCAATGATTTATTAATTTCATAGGGAACCACTAATGTAAGATTTAGACTTCACCATCTTGCATTTTCACTAAGTTGCCTATATTCTTCCTGTGGGTAGAGTAGCGTAATCCACTGGAGATGTCTCCACTGTGCGAGTATTGGAGTTATGCCATAACAATTCTTATGCAGCAGACACAAGCTAAGAAGATCTAAGTTGAATCAATTTTCTCTTAGGAATATAACAAAAGACTAATGCACTGCTAAATGAAAAGAGGTAATGTTGTTCATGGAAACCAATCATATTATGTCTATCATTTATCTGTTGCATCCTAGAAAATGATAGACTGAATCTGATTGGTTGTTATGGTCAACTTTGCCTCTTTTCATTTTTAGAAGTTTAGTAAATTTGCCCTTTAGACACCAAAATTTGGGTGCTCCGATGGTGCTGGTATGTGCATGCACAGGGTCATTTCTGCAAATGTGCATACGCCGGGTACATGCGGCCACGGCAAACAGGATGTTCGTTGGGCACACGCTCCCAAGTGTGCGGGCAGGGGCATGGAGGGACGTGGGACAGCGTGCTGGGCCATTTACATATGGGAACACCGGCATTCCCATGAGAACACTGGGCATTCTCATTCAAATGCCTTATGACATGCGTGTGAGGGGGGCATCCAGCTGACATCACCGGATGTCAGCTGCCCGACCACTTCCTCCCGAGCGTCCACTCATACAGTAGGAGCAAGTTTCATCTTTGCTCCTTTGGCCATGGCTAGCCATGGCTATTCTATTGTTCTCAGCTGCAATACGTATTGTATTGCAGCTGAGAACAATAGAATAGCCATGGCTAGCCATGGCTAGCCATGGACAAAGGAGCAAAGATGAAACTTGCTCCTACTGTATGTAATTAACTTGAGAGTCACTTTTATATGCGTGGACCTTCACCATCATTCGATGGTCGCCGACCAACAAATGATGTGTGTGGATCCCACTAGGCTGCCAATGTGTAACATCCATTCGAAAGCCCTGCGTGGGAATTGCTCTTGCAAATGGATGGTGGCCAGGCCACCTTTCGCAAGACAAGGTTTGGTGGACTTATGGCTCACCAATACCTTACTCTTGTGGCCATTGCACTAATCCCAATTACAGTAGCTCCAATCTCTGCAATGGTATCACTGATCCTTCTCATGGAATCACTAATTCCTGGCAACAGAAGCATCAATGCCTGACCAAATAGTGGTAATCCTCATTTCGGTAGCGACAGTGTCAAACTGGTTAAACTAATCTATTTTGGGGTTTCAATATTCTTTATGTCTGAATTTTGATTGTCAACAGTTTGATATGTCGATATTTTAGTAACTGATATCATATTTTTACAGTAATCTATATAGAAAATGTAAATATTTATTAGCAATTATTTATATAGCACCAGCCTATTCCAAAAACTTCACCATCGGGCAAGGTAAAGGTCAAGCAATTTGCAAAACAAAGCTGCCAAATATCTAATTGCACAAAAATATGGCCCTTATTCTGCTTCCCTTGCAAAGGCAAATTCCTTCTCAAATTGACAAAACCTTGTGCACTGCACATGATACATCTGCCCCCCCCTTCCCCTTGCAGTGCACTTAGCGGGTTATTCTGATTCACTCGGAAAGGCACAATTACTCTCTTATGTACAAAACCATATGCTCTGCAGGTGGAGCTTATGTACCATGTGCAGAGAGAGTTAGATTTAGGTTTTTTATTGTTTTTTGTGCAGGGTAAATACTGGCTGCTTTATTTTTACACTGCAATATAGATATCAGTTTGAAGTACACCGCCAACCAAATCTAACTCTCTCTGCACATGTTATATCCCCACTTGCAGTGCATATGGTTTTGTCCATTAGAGAGTGATTGTGCCTTTCCACGTGAATCAGAATAACACCCATAGTCTTGTCCATTTGAGAAGGAATATGCATTTGGAGGTGACACAGAATAAGGGCCTTTGTGTATAGTTTATTTTGGACAGTATTTGCATTTGTTAAGTATCCTCCTAATTGATTTATGTAAATGTACCAATCACTAATACACAAAAAAAAAAATTTCTAACAATGACTAATCTTGCACAAGAATTTCCATAAACACCAAATTGTTGCCTTTCTATTACACAGCAAATGGGGCAAAAATGATAATCTATGCCCTCTGTATAAATTATTTAAGGAATAATTAAATGTTTAAACTAAAAGTATGAGAATTTGTCATTTAATTTATGCAGAATAAATGGTGCTATGTGCAGCTGCGGTGGAGGGGTGGTCCACAAATTTCATCACTGAGCCAATAGACCGCCCAGTTTATTGAATAAGTTGGTTCAAATTCAGAGGCTTCCCAAAATTCAGGTATTTACATTCTGGGGGATTAGGCAAATATGGGCCCACAATGAGCCTATCACCTTCAGGCCAATGACATGCAAGTGATAGGAGTAGGTTATGCTTATGGAGGACACATTTCTGAAAAGTATAATTTTGAATAAACTATGTTGCACTGCTGAGAAGACTTTAATAATTTAAACTATGAGAACAAGTTTGGTGGGAGAAAACTAACATATTGTTGGCAGTTTGTGGGTATCAAAGGATTTAAAAAAATCACTCCCCTCCAACAAAAAAGAATAATAAAAGTTTAAAAAAAAAAATCTTTAAAAAAATCAAAATGAAGACCCCTCTCCCCTACTCTGGGAGTGCTGTGCCTCGGTCAGCATTGGGTCTGAACCACTTTGGGGGTTAAACAAAAAAGTTCCCCCTGGTCCTCCCTAGATCTAGGGACTAGTGTGTACTGCATACTCTGCAACCATTATAAATTCACCTACTGTGTGTTGCAGATGCTGAAATCTAAATATCTTCACAAAATACAGATGGAGCCAGGCTCATTCAGGCTGGGGCTTGCGATCGAATCGCCAGCCTCCGCCATCTGCCACCAGCCTCCTCGGGTGCCCCCACTAGAAGGGGTGCCCGCACGAGACGGTCGTGTGCCCCATTCTGACGGAGCTCCCCGTTGGTCCCTGCCGCCGAACCGCCGGTCCCTGTTGGTCGCCGCCTCCTCCCATCACTCACCCTAACCCTGCCTTTCTCCCTGAAGCGGATTTGGGCAGGGTTTCTGATCCCCACTGCGAGTGACTGGGACCCGCGTGCATGTGAGAAGCTTACGCATCCCAGTCAGATGGAGCCCTCTCTGGAGATGTATGAGTAGGGCTCCATCTGTATCTAAATATCCATTGCCAAAAAATTATTTGCTAATTATACATTTATACTTTTTTAATCTTTCTAATTAAACGAATTCCCCACAAATAGTACAGGTAGTGGAGAACTACTGTGTGATAGCATTATGATAAAGTTGCTATTAACGCCTGTCCAGTTTTGACAGGGAAAGGTCTATCTGGACGATAAATCTAGAAAAATGTCATATAACAATTTACTTACTGTTAGTTGGAGTGCACATAGAAATGATGTAGAGCATTATTCAGTACTTTCTTTTATGATATTCCAGTACAAGTATAACAAAGGCAGGTCTTTATTGCCATGCAACATAAGCTTAAAAACAAGTCTTTATCTCTGCATTGACCTTTCTGGTTAGATATCAATAAAAAGGTAAAGGCTGCCATCTGTTGTTTTGTAAGTTGAATAGAGGTTTTTTATAATTATTCTAGATTAAAACAAAGGTATGGCACATAAATAACTTTTGTACTTTAAAATAAAACACTAAGCAAATGTTACTTAGGGGACGTCGTTGTTTTGTGCTTATATCATGTTGATAATGAGTAACAAAGCCCCAAATTTCACATTTACAACTTACCAACTGAAAGGCATTTGTGTAACATAAATTAAACTCTTCTTATCATTATTCAAATGGATATAGCTAGTTGTTAAATAATGGGGCACACATATACTGTATATAACTGCTGTTGGATGTGGCTCATTTGTACTAAGATAGAATCAAGTAAACAAGTTTTACAATGTTAAAACTTTCATTGAATTAACTGAATTTTACAAGTAAAACTGCATAATAAGAGTTCTGTTACATTGCGTTTATTTATTAAAACTACAGCATATAATCAAACCCCCTGTTATATTATTATAATTCATAATTCCCCAAATTTTACACTTTTTGGTTTTGCTTTTTCCCTGTTTTGTTTAATCACCTTTTCTCACTTTAATCATTTAAAAAAATACATTGAGATTAAGGGGAATATTCAATCTCTGCCACTATTTCCGAGAGGGGAAATAGCGGTGGGCGCCTATTCAACGCTGTCTTTTCCATCAGCATTGAAGCGGCAGCTCATCAGATCAGACCGACTTTAAAATTAGTCAGGCCCGCTTTGCCGAAAAAAGGCAAGGATTGTCGAGATCACAGGCGGATCTCAGTAATTCACGGCAGTTTTTTTTCAGACACGCCCCGTTTTGGCAGGTGGGACATTGACTCCCGCCTGTTGATAAACAGCGGAGCAGACACAAATCGTGCCACGTCCCGACTGTCGGGATGTACCGACAGTCTGGATCCAGGATTGAATACCCCCCTAAATGTTGCAATGCCATTGATATTAGAAGGATTTTGTATTTGTACCTAAATTACATTTTCGGCAATGTACTGTACCACTGTACCTCCCAAATATATTATATAATACACTTTCCTTTGCAAGAATCTCATAATATTAGCACTGCAAAACCATTCAGGGTCTTCAAATCTCCCATCCAAGGAAGTTGCATTATATATATATATATATATATATATATATATATATATTATATATAATATATATATATATATATATATATATATATATATATATATATATACATACAAGCAAACTGTATATAAATTTATAATTTTTGAATGGGCTATCCTACTATTACTATTAAGAGGTGTGCAAAATTATTTTCATGTTGTTAGAGAAGACTAAAATTTTAAAAACTTGAAAATATTAGAAATGTAATATTTGACATTTTCACCCAATTTTTTTTCTTTAAATAACAGTGATAAAGATGACATTTTGTACAGTAGGTGTTTTTGTTAATATGCCTGATGGTGATTCAAAACAGCACAGAGAGGGAGAGGGAGGAATAGTTTAAATTCCATTAATATGCAGATGGAAGTTTATAGTGATTTCAGCAAAGACCAGAACATAGTGGTAAAATGGATAACAGATAATGGCATCTGGCACTTTCAACATTTTTTTAAGCCTTGAAATTGTTGGAGAACTGACAGTTTGAACTAAACTAACAGCCCTATTTATTTATCAAGGATTTTGCAGAGATTTTGAGCCATGTCCAAATTCATCCTTTTTTTTTTGTTGTTGTTTGTTAGAGGGCATCTGGACAGGCTATTTCACAGAGACATATAGACAATGTTTTCTGTAAATTGCCACCCAAATTAAGCAACTGTTGTGTGTATGAACTGGTGCAACGAGCAAAAGACCATGTATTAAAAAAATCATTGTCTGCAATTTACTAGAAAACAGAAACAGCCAAAAATTTGTATACATTTGATCTGGTGTAGGAAGCAATAGTAACCACACAATCCTGTCTCACTGTTTTGCAGTTTATCTGTTTTGAATGAAAAATAAGCTCTAAAAATTATACCATAAACAGTATTTTAACTGCAGATTTTGTTAGACATTAGCCTGTGGTATTTGTTAAATTGATTGTAAATTAGTCAAGTAACAATAGAAAATAACCAAGAAAAAATTACAATATTTATTTATTAACAATTCTTATATAGCGTAAAGCTGTAAAGCATATCCCGCAGTGCTTTACAGAGAATATTTGAACATTCACATCAGTCCCTACCCTAGTAGAGCTTAAAATCTATATTCCCTACCATATGTACACGCACACACAGACGTTCTAGGGTTAATTTGTTGGGAGGCAATTAACCTACCTGTATATTTTTGGATTGTGGGAGGAAACTGGAGTACCCAGAGGAAACCCACGCAAGTACGGGGAGAATATACAAACTCTGCATAGTTAGGGCCATGGTGGGAATCAAACCCATGACCTCAGTGCTGTGAGGCAGTAACGTTAACCATTACACCATCCATACAATACAAAATTTCGATCTTTGGTTTTCCAGGGCAATAATTTTTGGTACTTGTGTACAATCACGGCTCCCACGATGGGCATCGTACAGGGAAAAATCGCATCGCATCGCATGCGATCGCATGAGATCGCATGCGATCTGATGCGATGCGATGTCATTTTTCACTGAAATTATGGACATGAGTTGAAATCATGTAAAATGCACCCCAAATGTCATTTTTCACACTGTACCACCCCCACTATCAATGCCAACCCGAAGTGTGGCGAGCGCAGCGAGCCCGCGAGGGGCGGTGGTACGCGTCCTACGACCTTTTCATACCCCCACTATCCACGTCGGCGTGGAGTTGAGAATAGAAAGTGTGGCGAGCGCAGCGAGCCACCGAGCCCGAAGCGTGGCAAGCGCAGCGAGCCCCGCGAGGGGACGCGGGTACCTGTGAAGCCCGCGAGGGGACACGGATACCTGTGAAGGTATCCGCGTCCCCTCGCGGAGCTTGCTGCGCTCGCCACGCTTCAGGCTCGGAGGCTCGCTCGTTGGCGTTGATGGTGGGGGTGGTACAGTGTGAAAAAATTACATTTGGGGTGCATTTTACATGATTTCAACTCATGTCCATAATTTGAGTGAAAAATGACATTGCATCGCATTAGATTTTTACCAAAAATGCATAAAACCACGGTGAAATCGAATCGCATCGCATGCCACTACATATGGCATGCGATGGCATGCGATGGCATGCGATGGAAGCCGTAAAAGTACACAAGTACCTACTTTTTTTAGACAGATGTCTCCATTGTTATCGCACCCATGAATATTTCTGGGTGTGAATAGTTTGCCTTAATTAGCATGCCCGTTTTCAGGCATGTGTGAGTAGTCACACCCGCGATCCATCAGAAATGCATTGTGTGATCATGGGTGTGACTATTTACACCAAAGTGCATGCAGCCACCGCAACAATGTGTATTCACATATTCCATAAACAATGACAATTGACACATCTGTACATGATTCTCAATCTTGTTTATTACACAAGATTCACAGTTTGTATTTTGGGGGATGGTTAGGAAAAGCACCCATGCTTTATAGCTTGCATTTGATTGGTTTTGAATTAGTGAACACAATTTTATGTGCCACCCACATAATGCTATCCAGCTTGTCTTGGCTAGTATGCGTATAGCAGGGTGACCCATGTTTGTGGTCTCCCCATTAAAGTTGCAAAACACAATTGTTGGAGTATGATAAAGATTTGAGATGTGGGTATGTGGTCTGTTTTATTTCTTTGCTTTTTTGGACCAGACTCAATGGTGGTACTAATAAGTGAAGATATAAATCGATGATCTTAATTAAGTGCCATTTATATATTCACCAATAAATATTTCAGATGATAAAAACTTCACCTTCAAAAGTAAAACCAAGCCTTCATGTTTTTTGAAGATTTTTTTCATGATAAAATTTGTAGCTCTAACATCTTTAATTTACTGCACCTCACAAAAAGCAATGCTTACCCATTCCTCTCTGGGTATACCAGCCTGCACTGAAAAGCTATGGGACTCTCACTCATTGAGTTGGGGAGGCAGATGTTTGGGACCTCCAGAGTTGCAACTTTACCACTCAATGGGCCTAGTATAAGGGATTAGTCCCAAAGACCTAACTTTGAAGATGGTCTTTTGCAGGATTTTATAAACTTAGAGTGTTATGATAGAAAGTAAATCGCCAAGATTCTGAAAGGCTGTTTTAATAAAAGTGTGGTATACATTTCAGCATCATTGTGAACCATAAGGGTAGTTAATTCATAGCAAATACACCAATTAGAACTCCTTCAATGTTCCCTTACTAGAGAGACACATCTTCTGAGAGGCATATTTCTAATTTTTAGGATTTCCACAGTTTAGAGTCATAGGACAGTATTCAATGCTCCCGATTTACTGTTTATTTTTCGGCGAATCATGCTGTTTTCACTCCTTGCAGTGAATCTTTTTCACTGAAAATCTGATTCACCCTATTCAATGTTCACTGTTCGCCGAAAGCGAACAGTGAATGACGGACAGTTCTCCGTTTCATTCTCGCTGCAATTCGCTGGTGTATTTCAATGGGGTTTTCACTGGGATTCGCTGAGAGTGTATTCAGCATGATTTTCGCCATGATTCACCATTTTGCATTCAACATCTTTTGTAGGTGAACTGGAAAGTGATCAATTAAAATAAAGGGTTTTTTGCAGATCAGAATTTTTTTCTGTGAAGGGTCATGCTATTTTTATTCATGTGCTTGAAGCACATAAATATATATTTATTTTTTATTTATTTTTTACACATTCGCCAGCAGGGGGCCGGGAGCTGCTCATTAAATATTCATATATACACTTCACACTGGTCTCGGCTTATTACGAGTGGGACCAGTGAAGCGGCTCCCTACCCCTGTCCCCTGCTAGCTCTCCCGGGGGGGCAGCTTCTGCTGCCTGTGTCCCTGGGAGCCCTCCCCCACAAATTCTGGGGCAGGCAGGGAGGCATACATCTCCCTGCCAGCCTCCATCCCCTGGCTCCCTGTGGCGAGCCGGGGCCCCTGTGGCATTGAATAGGGTGACAGGGAAGGGCTGGCAGTGAATGCTGCAGCCCTCCGGAACCCTGCAAATGTGCAGCAAATCCTAAACAGGATTTGCTGCACATGGAGAAAAAAACCATTGAATACTCCCCAAAGTATTATATTTACTGAGCTGCGGTTTTGCACTCCACCAATTTGCTAAGAGCATTGCAAAACCACCAGGAAAACACACTTAGTCAATAGAACAGATCTGAATATCAGACCACCATCTTTATTTAAGCCAAAGAAAGAATAGAGTAGAAACAGTCATATGATCCAATTAGACTATGGAGGAATGTGACAATGGGCCTTATTCTAGTTCACTCTTTCTGACAACATCTTGCTTAGATGGACAAAACCATGTGCACTGCAGGGGGGGGGGGTGTAAAATGTGCAGAGAGAATTAGATTTGGGTGTTATTTTGTTTCTGTGCAGGGTAAATACTGGCTGCTTTAATTTTATACTGCAATATAGATCTCACTTTAAAGTAAAATCCCACCCGAATCTAATTCTCTCTGCACAAGTAACATCTGCCCCACCTGCAGTGCACATGGTTTTGTCCATCTAAGAAGGAAATGTCAGAAAGAGTGAACCAAAATAACCCCCAAATGTATATCTGTGTGAACCTATGCTAGAAGAGCTCCAATGCAAGCAGCTGTGGCTTATCCACACGCCAAGTACTACTGTGCTTCATTTGTAACTTTGTACAGTATGTGTGTTAAACAAATTCCTGTACATTAAAAGTGGCAGCATAGTATATCCAGTACACTATGAGTGGCTCTTGAGAATTAGCGTCTGATCCTGGTAGACTCGGTAAGCTGCAAGGATTGCAGTTTATCAAGTGCCAGAAAGCCCGCCCCACTGCCCTGACAAGAATCTGCCTCCCCCCTGCCATTTCCCCTGCCATGTTCCAAAGACACATCCCCTTGCATGTGTCTGCTGGTAGAGAAATCATTTGATGGTTGCTGACCAGCAAATGATTTCTACTGGCCATGCAAAAAAAGTCAGTGGAAATTGACTTTTATTTGCATGTGTCGAAGACAGGGCGGGAGGCTGATGTCATGTGACATCAGCCACCCACCCCTGGCACACATTGGCACACCCACATTCCATAGAAAAACTCAGCATTTTCATGGGGATGCACATGAAATGCTGGGCGATCTCATGGGCGTCACCCATCTCTGCCGCCACACACCTTGGCTTGCTGGCCCGCAATGACCAGTGCGAATGGCTTGGCAACTATGCAAGTCGCCAAAGTCATATGCCCAGGGAACCTGCACATGTGCATAAAATATTATGCCCACAAGAAAAACATCGGAACCCCCCGCGAACACGCTGTAGTTTTCAACAATATTTTTATGCTTTTTTAATTTATTTTATACTATTTTGTGATTACAATGTGATGGCAAATAGAAATCACAATATTACAAATGAGGGCTGGTACTGTGCTGACTGCAGAATCTTTTCTGCATGAAAGGTAATTGCCTTTTTTTACAATATTATTTTTATCTAACTGTGTAAAATTAGACCACAAACCTCAATATCCTCTGCATTTTTACCATGCACCTTGCTGTAGTTGATTGGCGCATCCCAGCCCTCCTTTTCACACAGGGCTTTGTAGAAGGCAGCATTGACCAAAAGGCTACTAGTTTTAAAGGGAGAAGACGATGGAGTTGATATTATTGGATTGGAAGAGCTTAAATCACTAGCTTTTTCATTGAATCGATTCTTCTTCATACTCAAGTCCAAAGTTCCATTTTCATCAACTTCAATCTCTGCAGCCTGTTAAAATTGTAAAGATATATTTTAAATTGATGAACAGTTTGTGGCTTTGATAGTGCAGCCATGTGGTGCTTTTAAGGGATAAAAGTAAATGCAAGCTTTTATTTAAATAATATCTGATTTAAAAAGCAGCTTTTGATTTACATCACATCAGTTAATGTGTAATTCTTTGCCAGAGTTCTGTGTAACCTCATAATGCTTTCCATGTTTTCCAGCTTATTGCAAGTAGAATTTAAATAAGACGCTTCCAGAATTTAAGCTGGAAAAAAAAACAATACTAAATCTGAGTTTATTTAAATAAAAAAGCTGCTTGATCTTTTTGATGCAATGAAAAGTAATGTTGACCTGGTTTCCATAACATTGTGAAAACTGCAACATACTGTTACCCTTGTGCTTAAAATATGTGAGTCATAAGTTATGTTTTAGCATACAATCATTGCAGATATTCATATTTTCTCACTTTTGACATTTCATTTTGATCTGCCTTCATGTAAGGAATGGTAATATGCACAAAATACTATATAGATCAATTACATTTTAATTTTTAAAAATCCATCATTTCAAAAATTTCTCAAATGTATATCAAATGGAAATTTGAAAATATATGGGTAAACCTGTTTAAAAGTCTTAAGATGCAAATTTACATATTTGTTGTAGGAGAATGAAAAGTCAAGATTTACGAAGATCATGCATATTAAAACAATTAGCTTACATACAGTATGTGTTGGTGATTGAATGTAGCCAGCAATATTTTATGATACAGTAATATGGACATGGTCTGTAATTTTTGTCCCTCCACATGTGTTTTGAGAATGCTTACAATTTGTAGGTAGATAATAATAATAATAATAATAATAATAATAATAATAAAAATAATTTTATTCTGCATTATTTTATTGCTCATTATATTAAAGAATATAAATATTATATAAAGCCATTACAATTGTTACTTCACACTGCACAATTGTTAGGTACACTTCTGACAAATTGATTTATGCTTAGTGCTATTTGAGTGCAGTTTACTGTAATTCACGTTTGAATGTGTAAAATAAATAAGCCGCAAAAAAGCTAAATTAAAAAATCTAATTCAACATACATTCCAACATATGCCACAATATAGCATTGAAAAATATCTGCATAAAGAATTAAATACTATTTTATACACTGTAAATTAGATTCAGAAACTAAATAGAAATGTTCTAGGTTATTGCTATTATTAATAAAATATTTAAACATATTTATATTAAGGTGCTTTAATTGTATTTTTATTTCCATTTCACTACAATAGTCTAATCTGATGTGATAGTTTTAAGTCCTAAATTTAACAGTGCAGCTTATCCTAGATAATAACTTAGTAACAACATCTTGTGCCATCTGTATAATATAAAATGCATTTCACATCAGTATTAATAACTCTTAGTTACAGAAATGAAAGATATTAACTATATCTGTACCAAATGCCCATAAGTATGAAATGTATCTTTGAATTGTGTTCTGACAGATTCATGTATTATTATGTAATTTAGAAATTGCTATCACTCAGAAATTAAATGTTATACATTGTATAGGTTTCAACAAAACACAAGTGTATTTAAATTAGGAATCTAAACTTATTTTAAAAATATAAGGGAATTATACATATTACTACTTTGTGTTTTGCGATGATTAAAAATATTATCTTTCAATTGGAAAAAATTCTGCCTTTGTATTAGTAAAGAATACAGACTTCATAAAAAATATTATTCATTTACCTTATTTGGAAAAACTAATCTAAGCTAAAACATTATTACTTTCATTTTCAGGTTTTCTTTTATTTGGTTACATTAAAGTTCCAAATAATTTAGTAGAAGGTTTTTTTCTTTCACATTAATATAAATATTAAAATTAATAATTATTTAATACTATTCACATTTTATTGAATAAGAATACAATGTGACTTAAGTAAATAATTGTGTTGTTGATAGAAGATTTTTTTTTTTTTAATAATAACAATAAAACCCACCAAAACTCCAGACCTTCACAACAGATGGTTTGGATAAAAAGACAAGAAACTGGGCAAAAATAATTTGTGCTCCAAAAATGTAAAAACTCTCTTACTAAAAAAAATATACTCTTAAGTCACCAAATGAGCAATATTCCTTTACATAAAATAACAGATTTGCTTCAACATGGAGCACACTGAGTACTTAACAATGGAAAATAAGTACTAAACATCTTCCTGCTGTGATTTTTCCATATTGAGCAGATTTACTATTGTTGATATTATGGATTTGTTTTGCAATCAGCAACATTTTGTATTTGAGTCTTGGCCTGTAAGCCTAACTTTCACTTCTGAAGTGCATGCTATGGGTTTTTTTTTTTTTTTTAAGTTTAAATACATAATTGCGTATTTGTATATGGGTTTAAAGGATCGGTTTTGCAATTTGAAATAAAAGATTTTTCTCATTATTTTTCCTTATCAATGTACATTATTTCATCATTAAGGAAAGACCAGGGTTATATATTTGATATACTGTAATATGACTCTTCCTCCTTTTTAATCTGCATATTAATCAGCTTCAAATGTTAAGCAATAAACTGGTATTGGGGTTGCAGATACAGCGTAGACAATTTGTTTCATCTTGTGCTCCTTCCTTCAATAGTTACTGTAGAGGGCAGCTGGTGACTACTACACTGGAGGAGATTGAATGAGTTACATTATTTTTTCCTTGCCACTGGTAGGAAGGTGTTGATTTTCTCAAATCCTTTTATGATGGAATTACCCTGTTTAAAGTATAAGAACCATTAAAATCTTTAAATAGACTGCTTTCCTTTTTAACTTTAAGTACATAAATTGGGCTGTGTCGGGGTTCTCTTTTATTTATATCCGGAACTAATCATATTTTCTATTATGTTCAGTTATTCCTCTGTTATTGACCAACAAGCCTTTGTTTTTTCCTACTACATTTTTATAATTAGGGGATACAGCTAATTACCATCTAGGGATAAAATACGGATTTTCTATTATTGTCTAATAATCATAATTAGAAAAAAATGTATGCCTATAACATAGTAGTATTTAATCCAATATTCAGTTAAATTTAAGTATAATCTTTATTGAAGTAAAAACTAAAAAAAATATGACATTTTGACTTGACTATGAAATTTCTTATGGGAACAGTAGAAAACCCATCCAAAAATCATAGAAACTGCATTGACCAGAGATGTCAATGATTTGATCACTTATAAAGAACATTACTCAATTCTAATCATCCTACATGTCTCTTCTGCATTTGACAATGGTGAACACTATATTCTGAGACAAATGGTACTTTCATTTTCTTTAGGACACTGTTCTCCTTTCTTTAGGACACTTTTCTATCCTAGCTGTTATCATTTGTATCAATTGCAATTTCAAATTGCATTTCATTGGATCCACCTGGTCTTCAATTCCTTTAAGAGATGAAGTACTATGAGCTTCTTTTCATGGAAAATATAGCTGTTAGATCTCTTACCATCTCTGTTAGCCAATGTACTGAATATCTTTCTTATATACTGTATACAGTAATCTTGGATGTCCTCTCATCCCCTCAGTCTTAGTATTTTTTTCTGCTAGATAACATAAGTAATCTACAGTATGTGATCTTCTATTTATAATTAAAACATTGCAACAAACCATACCACTGAAACTCACTTCCTAAGTGATTTCATTTATTCATAATTGTCCTTCGACATTCAAATTCAACATCCTGTTACATACATCGGATATATCATTTTTTTTCCATAATAGGTGTACATATCACATACTGTAAAACACTGTTAATAAAATGTTAATGTATTATATTTATTATTATTATTATTATTATTAGTAGTAGTAGTAGTAGTAGTAGTAGTAGTAGTAGTAGAAGTAGTAGTAGTAGTATTCTTTAATTATATGGTGCCACAAGAGATCTTACAAAGTACATAAACAAAAATAATATGAGCAAAATCCGAAAAAAAGGAAAATTTAAAGGCTTTGATAAAGAATCGGGTCTTGAGATACCAGTATGTAGGGAGTTGGAGAGTCTGACAGGGAGTGGAAAATCTTGGGGGCGGGAGTAGGAGGAAGTAGCCAATTGCAAGATAGGTAGTATTCATCTGTAGAGCAAAGCGGGTAAGAATGCAAAAGGACATAAGGTCACAGATGTTAATAGGAGAGGATTGGGTGAGGACTTTGTAAGTGTGAAAAGTTTGAATTGGGTTATGGAGCAAAGCCAGCAGAAGACTTGTAGATGACTAATGAGTGGGTGATAAGTTGCCTCCATGGTGTGAAAGGGTATGATCCTGGAGATATATTATAATATATATGTCTATATATATTATATATATATATATATATATATATATATATATATATATATATATATATATATATATATAGACAGAAACAGCAGCACTGGCAAAGGTAGTGAATGTAAAGTTTGAAGGAGAAAAACTCCAAGACAGCACAGTTACAGGCCAGGGGGGTTAAAAATGTTCCAACAACATACTGTACAGTATAAGGCCATTAATAAAACTACACCAAAATCCACCTTTACCCAACACTTTACATAAGATGAATGCTTTAAACCAGGGACACCAAGGAGCAAATAGTAGAGAGGAAATCAGAAAACCAGTCACAGAGACAGGAAGATGTCAGAGAAAGAGGGGTAGATGTGAGTGTCATCATCATAGAGTTGATATTGGAGGCCAGAAGAATGGAGGAGCTTATGTAAGGAGGAGAATATGAAAGCTCTTAGATACAAAAAAACCTTGGAGGACACTTATGTACCCTCCTCTACAGGTGGGCACAAAAAAACACCCTACAAAGGTTTGCCAGGAAATATCTGATAAAAATCCATAGGATTATGTATATAAATATATGAGGCCTTGATCCAATTCCTTTGGACCATATCCTTTACAGTACACCAGAAATTGAACTGTACCGTGAGACATTCTGGAGTGCAAAATCTGTTTATCTTCATATTTATTCTGACAATCCACTGGAAAAACAAAAGGAGGGAGGCAGGATGTTGAAAGCCCTTAAAAAAACATCTGCTTGAAAGAGGAGACATGGAAGACATTCAATATTCAGAGTGTTCCAGGAAGTTTCAGGTGGTATAACACCAGATTGATCACTTTGAGAAATGGCCCAATGACTCTGGGAACAATTTTCATTGTGGGCACCTTTAGTCACAGATGTTTGATTGATAATGGCTAGGTCAAGGAGTCATTCCCACAATGGAGAAGCCCATGCTAAGGCTTGTCCAGTCCAAAGTAAGATGATGGTGGAGAAACTCACAGCCTGGATCGTGAACTGAATTTACTACTGATTCAGGAACCCAAAAAGCCAAACTTCATGGGATTCAGAACCTGTAATTGTGCAGATTAAGTTCCAGCTGGGTTGGAGGTGGCACTGCAGGAAGTGGCATTGTTTGACTGGAAGTGGTTGGGTGACTTGCTGCATGAGCATCTGTATGCTTCGCTTGTTCTTGTATCTCTGATCTTCTCCTTGTGTCTCTATCCTAGCAATTACATTCTCCAGCAATTGATGTAGTGAGAATTTACCAGTGCCATCTATTTTTTGTGGTCAGTGTATATTGTCACAAATCATGATGAGTAATGAAGTTTGCCCATATTTGACATTGACAAAGACCCAGAACAGGAGTCTAAAATGCAGTGGTGTTTATCAAGGACCCCCACAAGGCAAAATGGAGTTAGCTGTACTCAACATATAAGTCAAGACTCTCTGTCCAGGTTACTTGTACAGGTGCTGGTTGCCCAGGATTGTAACTAGAAGTACATGGTCAGGCTTACAAGTCTTATTGGACAAGTCAGGTCAGAATCAAATGGACAGGGAAGTACCAGGGAGAAGGCAGAATCGAGTTACAAGGTAAGCAGAAGTCAAGTCAGGAGTCACCAAATGTCATACCAAGGGATCAGATGGAGATGGGTTACAAGGAATAGCAGAAGGTCAAGTATTCTGGAGCAAAGCGTGAGCTCTTCCAGGAACTTCCTTTTGTAGGTGGAACTCAATCACTGCACAAATAAAGACCTCAATTTTTGGCAAGCCTGGCCCATGAAATATTTATAGATTGGCTCACTTGTCCCTATGGGAGCCATGGCCATCTTTGCAGTGCAGCCACCAGAAGTGACATAGCCTGGAGAGGAGGGCACAGCAGCCAGAACTCCCATCCCATTGCCCATCACTGGCTGTGATCTCAGAACTGCCAAACCCTCTACATGAGAGCCAGATTCGGCCTGCGGCAGGGTGTTATGATCAAGGGTGGGTATTTTAAAAGTCAGGGAGACAAGGGCATGTTTAAATGTAGATGAAAATTGTCTGATAAGAGGGAGAAATTAAAGAGATGGACAAGTGGGTGAAAGGGGAAAGGATCACAAAGGGGACGTGAATGGAGGGAAAACAGATTACATCTATGACTTCTTGAAGTCAGAGTTGGTAAAACTGGACCATGGATAGGAGATGCACCATGGGGAAGAATGTTAAGTGGTGAACACTGTTTGGTTGGATGTAATGTGCTGACATATGGATTAAATCTTAGAAGTGAAGTGGGTCATGAAGTCTAGGGCAGAGATTGAGGAGGGCAGACCATTTCAATAATATCCTTACTGATCTTCTCCTAAGTAGACATTCACCTACCTCCATCAGTCTCTACACTGTTTCCCATTATTATACATAATCTTATTTAAAATACTTCCAACATAATTTACCAACAAAACTAAACTAACAGTCATCTCTGCACAACACTCACATGTGGCTCTTTCTTTATTCTGATAGCCTGCCTCCTCGGACAAGTGCAATGCTTTTCAGAGAAGGCTTCAATTGAACTTGGCTGCACTGCTTGCTTACACTGACAGCTCCTCTTGTGTGGACAACATGATGTCACATTGCATAGTGGGAGACAGAGCCCAAGCCATGAGGAGGATGCAGTCATGAATGCTAGAGGACATTATGCACAATCTGCTTCCCTTGATGCTGCTGCAGTCATGGTGAGAGCTCTGTGATTTATTTATTTATATTTTGACAGAAGAGAACAGCCTAAGTACTGGGATGGGGGCTTCTAACACTGAAAGGTTGGGAACTCTCAACTACAGTATGTTTGGCCCCACACCACAGTGTTTTTTTATTTTGCTGGAAACATGAGGGGCTGCAGCAATGGCAATGGAGGGGAGGGGTGTGTTAGAAATGACACATGAAGGACATGAGGAGCTGCTGCAATGGCAGTTAGTTATGGGGCTGGAGTGACACACAAGTAACTGCTGGAATGACTTATGAGGATGAGCTGGTGACACACCAAGGAGCTGAAGTATTTTTCTGAATCTAGCTTTTAAGATGGATGTGGCTTTTTCTAAGTGCAGTATTTTATGTGGACATTTATTTTAAAATGTATTTCTGTGGAAGTGGCATTTCCAATTTATTTTATGTGAATCTGACTTTTAAAATGTATTATGTGGATCTGGCTTTTAAAATGTTTTACAATCTGGATCTGGCTTTTTCAATTTATTTTTTATGTAGATCTGAGTTTTTCAGTGTACTTTATGTGGATGAGGCTCTTTAAATGATTTCAATACCGCTCTGAATTTTTCATTTACATCTTTCACAACAGTTTTATATTGGAAAGATTATGAAAATTATATATTATTTATGGTGCACTGGACTCGCTCCCAACATGTCTTAAAATAGGGGTGTGATACACAGTCATTAGCCTACATAACGCCATACCAGGTTATGTGGACTAGCTGGTGCATATATGATAATGAAACTTTGACAAACCTACAGATTTTGGGCTCTTTATCTCTAACTCGATGTCCACCCCTGTCACAGATGCTCATTAAATCCTTCCATTCACAGATAAGAGTTTATTTTGTCCTAGAATGTCCTCATTTGTACAACAAGTCTTTCTACTAGCCTCCAAACCTTCAAACATTGTCTAAAAACTGACCTTTTTTAGGCGGGCTTCTCAAATACCTGAACTACACAATTATGTCTCAATGTACTAACATCCCCTCTGCACAGTTCACACAAAACATAAATGTACACTCTTTCTATACTCAATCAACCCTCTGAGCTTAGACCGGACTGTCGTACTTTAACCTTTGCAGTCTGGACTAGGGATGCCAATCCCGGGGCATTTTTTCAATTCCGGGATTGAAAAATGCTCAATCCCGGGATTCCCGGGATCCCGGGATTGGCATCCAAACCAAAAAGCCCATTATTAGCATTGGACCCACCTTGGCCGACCCGCACATCTACTTACATAAGGGAGCGGGCGGGCGGCCAGGAGTGGGTTTGGAGGTGCACGGTGCCTCCTGGCAAGTGCACCTCCATCGAAGACAGCAGGCAGGTGGGCGGAGGCAGGCTGGCGTGCAGGCGGGCGGTGGAGAAGAGGCGGGCAGTCAGAGGCAGGCCGGCGGGTAGGCGGGCGGTCACTGGTGACGTGTGGCCTGCGCAGAGTGACCTCTACTGTCACGCTACGCCGGCCGCACGCGGGGTCAGTTTACGGGAACAGCCGGGCAGCGTCTGAGCGAGTGCTCAGACGCTGCCCGGCATTAGACTGCGCATGCGAAATCCCAGACTTTTTTAGGCCAAATCCCGGGATCCCGCCGATCCCGATCCCGGGATTGGCCACACTAGTCTGGACTGATATGCAATAATATATAGCACTACATCTCATGTGTTAAACCCTTATTAGACAGCAAGGCATTAAATCCAAAATCTTGTGGTTGGAAATTAACCATGGCAAATTACAAAGTGGGAATTACTTATAAAGAACAGTTATAAAACAGTTGAAAAACATCGAACAACATCAAGCAAGGTCAATACAACACTTACAGTATTACACATTATTACTATACAATATCCACTCTACTTAACCCTATCTCAAACTTACACACAATCACATCATGCTCACCAAACTGCTACTTCTCATTTCATTACATGGCATACTCACCAAACTTCAACCATCCTATAATCTCCCTGACACTCACCACTCAGTACACATTGCCTCTTCTATTATCCACTCCCCTCTTCTAAACACACATGAGCTCTTTACTTACTTCTATACTTGTACTTTCACATCGACATCTCACCACCAATACAAAAAAACAGAAACATCCACCTATATCTATCTCTCCTTTCTAATCTTATTAGCTGGTGACATATCACCAAACCCAGGCCCCAACCACCTGACATACTCAGATTTAATTGGTTCTAATCCTAGAAATTCAGCTAACCTCATAAATATCACATGACTCCCACCACTCACCAAACAACTTAAATGTGCCCTATTAAATGCATGCTCTGTTTGCAATAAATTAACATCCATCCATGGCCTCTTCATCTCTCACAACTTCAACCTGCTGGCCATTACAGAAACCTGGCTCACACAATCAGACACAGCCTCGTCTGCAGCCCTGTCACATGGTGGTTTCCACTTCACTCACACCTCCAGGCCTGGTAACTGTAAAGGAGGTGGGGCTGGTATATTATTGTCTCAAGCCTTCACATACTCAGTTCTACCACCAGTTCCTTCACTCACATTTACATTATTTGAAGTACACTCTATTAGGGTTTTTCCCCTTTCTCTCTGCGCGTTGCTGCTATCTATCACCCACCTGGGCCTCCCAAATCTAAATTTCTGGAAGATTTCTCTGCCTGGCTCCCCCATTTATTATCCTCTGACATCTCCACTATCATCCTGGGTGACTTCAACATTGCTATTGACAGTCCACCATCTCTGCATGCTTTCAAACTCCTCTCTCTAACCTCCTCGCTTGGCCTCTCCCAGTGGTCCGACGCCTCTACTCATGAGGAAGGCCACTTCCTTGACCTGGTTTTCACCAGGCTGTGCTCAGTCTATGATTTTACTAACACCCCCTTTCCTCTCTCTGAGCACAATCTCATTACCCTCTCGCTCTCTTCCATTACCCCAAGCTCACTGACACTGAAATCATGCAAGCCTACTCTAACCCACAGAAATACTAATGCTATTAATTTTCCACAACTTTCAACCTCCCTGCAACAACAGCTCTCACTAATTTCTACATTTACCTCTCCTGACTTTGCTGTTTCCCACCTCTACCAGACTCTTGAAACAGCCCTTGATGAAGTTGCTCCAGCTACCCATTATACCCCACGTAGGCTTATATGCCAACCGTGGCACTCCAAAACAACAAGACAACTACGAAATCAGTTATGTAAAGTAGAAAGTCAATGGCATAAATGTCGTAATATGACTGATTTTCTCACATATAAGACTAGCTACCACTCCTACTGCAATGCTTTGGACACTGTTAAACATTCTACCAATCTCTCATCTCTTCTCATGCCACCAACCCTAAGCAACTTTTTAACACCTTTAAGTTTCTTCTGTACCCTCCCCCTCCTCCCCCACCGGCTACCGTCAGTGCACAAGAACTTGCCTCCTACTTTAAGGACAAGATTGATAACATCCGAGATGAAATGGTATGCTCTTTCACTACCTCTAACCCACTCTCTTCCCCACCTGAACCATCTGCCACTTTCTCTTCATTTGATCCAACAAATGAAAAGGAAGTATCCACACTCTTCTTATCCTCCTACTCTACTACCTCTCCTCTTGATCCTATACCTGTTCAAGTCATTAAAAATCTATCTCCTGTGCTTATTCCAACCTTAACTAAAATCTGCAATCTCTTTCTTGATACTGGTACTTTTCCGTCTCTGCTCAAACATGCAGTGATTACTCCCATTCTAAAAAAACACAATTCTGACCCTAACTCTCTCTCTCTAACTATCGTCCTATCTCTCAGCTCCCATGTCTCTCCAAGCTACTCGAGAGACTTGTCTACTCTCACCTCACAAACTTTCTTAACTCTAACACCCTATTAGACCCGCTTCAGTCAGGCTTTTGCTCTCAACACTCCACTGAGACAGCACTGACTAAAGTGGTGAATGATCTGGTAACTGCTAAGTCTAAAGGCCAATACTCACAATTATTCTTCTAGATCTTTCTGCTGTGTTTGACACTGTGGATCACACTCTTCTTTTACAAACACTACACTCCCTAGGTCTTAATGATACAGCTATTTCATGGTTCACATCTTACCTATCTGATCACTCTTTCAGTGTTAGCTTCTCTGACTCTACTTCCTCTTCATTACCTACCTGTTACCTACCTGTCAGTCGGAGTTCTGCAAGGCTCAGTCTTAGGTCCTCTGCTTTTCTCCATCTATACCTCCTCACTTGGCAAACTAATCAGCTTTTTCGGATTTCAGTATCACTTATATGCGGATGATACTCAAATCTATCTATCAACCCCAGAGTTGTCACCAGTGGTCTCTAAATGTTTCTCTGACATTTCATTTTGGATGTCTTCTCGCCAACTCAATCTCAATATTTCCAAAACAGAAATACTTATATTCCTGCCAACTAAGAACAGTTACCATCCTGATATCTCCATCACTGTTGACAACTCGACAATCTACCCTACCCCACAAGCTCGTTGCTTAGGGGTCATTCTCGACTCTGACCTGTCCTTTCTTCCCCACATTCAATCTGTCTCCAAATCATGTTACATGCATCTAAAAAACATATCCAAAATATGACCGTATCTCACACAAGACACTACTAAATCTCTTATCCATGCACTCATTATATCCCGCATTGATTATTGCAATAGTCTCCTAACTGGTCTTCCCAAGAACAGACTCTCACCACTACAATCCATTTTAAATGCTGCTGCTAGGCTGATCTTCCTTGCAATATGCTCATCGTCTGCTGATCTGCTCTGCCAGTCCCTCCATTGGTTACCTCTATCTTACCGTATTCAATATAGAACACTTCTACTGGCATATAAAGCTATTAACCATACTGCACCAGCTTATATCTCTCTACTTATCACAAAATATCTCCCATCCCGACCACTCCGCTCTGCACAAGATTTGCGTCTCGCTTCTGCACGGATCACCAGCTCCCATTCACTATTACAGGGCTTTCATCGGGCTACTCCCACCCTATGGAATGCCCTTCCACGCACAATAAGACTCTCCACTAGCCTCCAAACTTTCAAGCGTTCCCTGAAAACTCACCTCTTCAGGCAAGCTTATCATATTTAAGTTCTACACGCATAACCCTCTGAGGCACTTATGTATTATATAGCTTCCCTTCTGGACTTGTAACTTGGTGGTACTGCTGTGGTGGGATCTATATCCCTATAGATTGTAAGCTTGCAGCCGGGCTCTCCTTCCTCTAAGTCTGTCTGTTGTTACCCAGTTTGTTTTATCACTGTCTACTATTGTCAAGCGCAACGGAATCTGCTGCGCTATATAAGAAACTGTAAATAAATAAATAATAAATGGCCGACTGGAAGATTTTGAATGTGACCCGCTGAGTGCATTATCGAACATACACACTTAACAATACAGTAGGAGCAAGTTTCATCTTTGCTCCTTTGGGCAGGGCTAGCCATGGCTAGCCATGGCTAATCTATTGTTCTCAACTGCAATACAATACGTATTGCAGCTGAGAACAATAGAATAGCCATGGCTAGCCATGGCCAAAGGAGCAAAGATGAAACTTGCTCCTACTGTATGCCTGATTTGTCAATCCATTTTTCCTGGAAATGACAAATCAAGCCAAAATCAGTGTATACCCGCCCTTACACTGGCCGTCTGAGGCTTGACTATGATGTCACAGTCAAGCCCAACACTTCCATCATGATAAGCCAAGGATACCAATCCAACTCTTAACTGCCATAGTAAGAAGCACTAAGGCACTTCCCAGGGTGCTGCCTTGGATCCCCCCATGGCTTTCAACACTGTATGTTAACATAACACAAGTTGTTTAAGAACTTTTCAGATCATCAATAATCTGTTCAGCCTAAAATCTAGTAAACAGTATGCTTAAATATAACCTTACTGTGTGTGTGTGTGTGTGTGTGTGTGTGTGTGTGTGTGTGTGTTGGCTTCTTGAAATCTGTACTCTTCATACATCTGGAACCCTAGTGTTATGATTACTGTATGATAATCTTTTTGTTTTTAGAAACAATATATTTAATACACATTCATGTAACTAGGGATATGAAGACCACACAAATGTCTTTATTTTGGCATTTGCAGAAAGTCACCACAGACTAATTTCAATTGTTCGTTTTTTCTTCTTAATCACAACACTTGAATCACAATACACTATGGCAACAAATAATCTACTTAATGATTCATTTTCTCAGGAGGGATGAGTATAATGATTTCACTCCTCTGTTATTTACCCAGCAGTCTTTCAAGGGCTTTAGCACAGTAATTTTCTCACATCCTTTCCTAATACTCCAATGCTATGAATACATATTGATTTTTTCCACTAAAAATTATATCACATTGTACTGCAATGCACCTTGATTTTTGCTGTGGAAAACAGGTCATTTACTGTAGAAACTATGGTGCACATTTAGAGCTGGACTTGCGTTTCTTGGAATACACAGGAAATAGCATTGGCATAAGCACATGTTCATATGCATCTTAAGAAACTAGTTGCATTTGTATCAGACATAATGATAAGGATAATTTAAAGAAAGCATAGCCAAAGTATTAAAATGTATTAGTAGTAGGGATGTGCACCAGCCACTTTTCGTGTTTTGTGTTTTGGATTCTGATTACCTTCAGGTTTTGGGTTCTAATGGGTTTTGCCAAAACACACCCTAAACGTTTTGTGTTTGGATTTTTGGGTTTTGGGTTCTGATTTAAAAAAAAAAAAAAAAAAGCATAAAAACTGCTAAAATTGCAGAATTTTATTTATTTATTTGCTCCTATGCTATTATTAACCTCAATAGCATTAATCTCCACTCATTTCCAGTCTATTCTGAACACCTCACAATATTGTTTTTAGGGCAAAAGGTTGCACCAAGTGTGCGGCACAAACACGTGGCTCATGTAAGAGTGGCACTGCAGCGGTAGATACGGCAGTACTAGGAACTAGGCATCTGGTCTGGTGCCTAGTACTAGGCACCAGACAGGTAGATACGGCAGTACTAGGCACCAGACAGTAGATACGACAGTATTAGGCAGTGGGCCCCAGACCAGACAGGTAGATATGGCAGTATTAGGCAGTGGGCCCCAGACCAGACAGGTAGATACGGCAGTACTAGGCACCAGACAGGTAGATACGTCAGCAATACTAGTATGTGCACCAGCAGAATTTATAATAATTAATTTTATTATTAGGTACTGCTTAGCACTCAGTGGCACACGTCAGTGCACCAGCAGCATGGAATTATTTTTTACAGTCCCACGCAGCACAGGAATTATTTTTTTATTAAATTATATATAGCTGCCTAGTATGTAGTTGTACTAGGTAGGTACACTTAGGCAGTAGCACTGCCAGTGGCAACAGTGGACTGAGTAAATAATACTGGCAGATTCAAGGCAGGCAGCACCAGTGGACTATATACATATATAATATAATTAATTATGAATATAATATATAATATTACAGCACAGCACCAGAGGTAGACCCCAGCACAGAGGAGGCAGTAGTACTACAAGTACACAGTTAGACTGTCCTCCTTGCTAGGGTGATCCCACCCTAAGCAGAGAGGAGAACAGAGTACACAGCAGCAGGGAGAGACAGCCACAGCGGAAAAAAAATATTGCGTTCAAGGTCAAGCTCAAGCTCAAGTTTAAGCCCCAGCAGCAGCAACACACCCTTTCCCAACCCTCTACTAGACTGGAGTGAAGATGGGGGGCGCAGCAGCCGCTATTTAAAGCCTCGCGAAATCCAGCGCCAGGCGATGACGTTCTGCCCACGCGGATGGACCCGAGTCAGGCGGGAATCTCCGAGCGCTGCTTGGAACCGGGTTCAGAATGATGACGTCCGTGCAGGCTCGGATCTCTGGAATCCGAGTCTGCACATCTCTAATTAGTAGTAAATGCTAAAGTCACATTACCCTATACAATATTGTGTATAAATACGGTACATAGAAAATCCCCAGTGGGCCCCACTGTGCAGTATAACGGATCAAACTTGGTGGCTTTTTTCCAATGGAAACTTTACCAAAATTAGCCCTTCTTCCAATCAAATTATTTGCATGTCCTCTCAAAGGGTTGGCCAGGCCTCTATGGTTGCTGGTCCCACCCACCCAGATAGCTGGTCACATACAGTATGTTACATTTTGGGCCTCTACTCCACTGTAGGGCCTTAATGTTCTACTGTGAAGTATCATATACATAACAGAGTAAATATAACTGCTGTATTAACAAATAACATTTACTTAAAAACACACTTCAATTTTTTCCACCTTTACAATTCAAATATTAATCTTCTTTCCTATAATCATTCAAATTGATATTAAGTAAAACAAGCTAAGCAGCCTGGAATTTTTGTAATTTAGCAGCCACACTGATGAATTAAGTCATGCCAGAGATGAGGGGTGGAGGGCGCTGGTTTAGGTTGATAGATATGCAGTGTCTAGATAGACAGTCAATAGGTCAACACCAAAAGGCCAACATGGTCAAAAGGTTAACATGAAAAAGATCAACATACAATAGGTCGAGATGGTCAAAAAGTCAGTGTGGTCAAAGGGTCAACATGAAAAGGTCAACGTAAGTTTTGCCCAATTTTTTTTTTTTTTTTTACATATATTTTAACATCCACGTGGACTACAAATGTGAAAGTTCCCGTAGCCTACCAATTGGATGTCCATGTTGACACTGACACCAAAAAAGTGGAAAAACTCATGTTGACCTTTTAATCTGTCTTTCTTTTTCACCATAACATCCTTTTGACCATGTCAACATTTTTCATGTCAACCTATTGACTCTGTCTATCAATCCACACCAAAGGGAGCCTCTAGAAGCAGTTATCCAATCAGAAGCTCCTAGCTAGTACTGCTGCTGATGCAGTTTTGCCTTCTAGAGGTGTATCTGCAACTGTAATTGAGTCACATTTATGAGAACACACTGTATCCTTACTGTATTCAGCCTATGCTTGCTGTGCCTTGCCTCCCCCATTTTGCCACTTAAGGAATAATTAGAGACAAACCAATGATATGTAAAATCTATGTACATATGAATTTTTGTTTCAAATGCAGCACAGAAAATGGGCATCTTTATTATGGAACGCTGTTTTCAACTTGGGGCATATGTATCAAAGCCTAGAGAGAGATATAGTACAAACCAATCAGCTCCTAACAAACACAGGAAAATATAATTTCACTGGAGTGAGGAACCACTTGGCCATTCTAGTCTGCCTCTTTATTTATCCTATAGGTAATCTCAACCCTTTTTGAACCTTAGTTCTTTGTAAGGATAGTCACACTGTATGCCGATCCCAAGCGTGCCATGTTACAGTTTGTGTGACGGGAGTTGATTGGTTGGTACATTTTTTCTCTCCACTTTATCACTTTCCATGCTTTGATACATATGCCCCTATATGAGAAATGTGATCTTTTCATTTTGGGGATTTACAGGTTTCTAATAACATTCATGTTAATCTTATATGATAAACTATTAAAATAGATAGCAGATGCTAATTGCAACTGTGGCATTCATTTAGATGAAGCAAAGCCTCTCCAAGCCTCCAGGCACACTAAAGAGAAGGTACTTGTGTACTAGCACGGCGCCCACAAAATTTGGTCGCACGACATATAATCGCATCGCATGGCATACACCCGATGCAATGCGATGCGGTTTACAATTGTATAAGCCCCTTATACAATGTTTAATTGTATAAGCACCCTAATGGGGGCTTACAATGTTAAATGCACCCCCACTATGAACGTAAACCCAAAGCGTGGCGAGCGCAGCGAGCCCGCGAGGGGGCGGCGGTACGCGTCCTACGACCTTTTCATACCCCCACTATCCACAGTGGCGTGGAGTTGACTTTATATAGTGTGGCGAGCACAGCGAGCCACCTAGCCCGAAGCGTGGCGAGCACAGCGAGCCCCGCGAGGGGACGTGTATAACTTTACATGTATTCTGCGTCCCCTCATGGGACTCGATGCGCTCGCCACGTTTCGGGCTGCGCTCACTACACTATATAAAATCAACTCCATGCCGACGTGGATAGTGGGTGTATGAAAAGGTGGAAGGACGCGTACCGCCGCCGCTCGCCACGCTTCGAGTTAGCGTTGATAGTGGGGGTGCCGTTGGGGGTGCTTTTAACATAGAAAGCCCCCAACACGTTTAATTAACTTATAGGGGCCACTTTTAACATGGGAAAACCCTTTAGGTTGCTTATACAATTTTAAATCGCATACCATTGTATATGCGATAGAATGGCATACAATTCGATGGTATACAAGTTAAAATTGTATAACAGTGCATCGCATCGTATACCATCGCATGCCTTATGGTCTGTGATGCAATGGGTGCCGTGCTAATACACAAGTACCAAAAAGAATTCTCCCTTGTGGGTTGTTTAACATCACTTGAATGGACAATACTGAGTGACTCACAGACCCCTATAGAGGGAGAATAGAATAGGTGGTGAGTGCAGCTCACCACCAAGCCCACATCGTGGTAGCGAGCCTGCAAGAGGGTTGAATGCACTTGCCCCCTATCAGGCTCCTGATAGTCAGGACTCCAGTGTTCTAGAAATTACCATCGCAATTCTGACTGTCACATTGCATAGAAAAGTACACATTCATTCAAAAAGTATTCCTGTCCTTAAAAAGAGGTAGTAGGTTTGAGACACTACAGTAAAGGGAGATTTTGGGACCAGTTAAATTCCCAATCATATGGTTTATATTGTTGAGTGATGTGTGCAGCCAACCAACCATTGCTTGGAATTGAATTGGTCCCTATGAATGCTGTGTGGAAATTGGTATATTTCAGTCCCCTCAAACATTTTTTAAGGTCACATGCATTAGTCCTGTTTTTTTTTTTGCCAAGGACCATAAAGCCCTGGCAAAACTATATGCATGGATCAGCACCCAGGGCTACAGGCAGTAAGTGATCAGGTTAGTAAGAGTTAACAATTACATGTTAATGCAGCCGAAAGCTTATTTAAATTCAATTTATATATATTTTTAATGTAATCCAAATAATAGGAGACCTCTCAGAAGGGGTTTTTAATAAGATAGGGCTCAACAATTGGTATATGTTCATAACAAATAGATTAGTACATGCCTAATTCAGCATATACCATGCTCATCCAAATGTTGGAGACGCTGCTTGAAGTCTCCCAGAACAATGTAAGCAAGACAGAATTACCAAATGCCTGAAAAATCATAGCTTTCCAAAAATAAAAAAAACTCAGCTCCATTTAACATGGAGATGACAGTGGGTCATGTCTTATACTTCACTACTCTGACGATTATATCTGCTGAAAAAACATATACCGTACTTCTAATTTCAGAGTTTAATTCATTGCACAGTTTTTTTCTATTGGAATATGTCAAATTGTTGTAGATGCTGTAGAGTACATTGCTTGTTTTTTGTGGCATTTAACATTAATGTGAAAAGCAGTTTATTCACAGCTCAGTAGCCACTACAACCTCCAGGATCTTGGATTCTCCTACCTTGGCAGACAGACCCAATGGTTTGTTGGACAGGATCTCTGCTGCTGCTTCCCTGCAGCGGGTGGAAAGGTTGAGGATGGCAGCAGCTGCTGCTATGTGGGTGTCTTCACCACATTGACCATAGCTGTAAGAGCTGGCATGGTAGGGGCTCTGTGTGTGGGCGCTAGGCAGTCGGTTGGAAGATTTCACTGGACTTGTAAATTGTTTTGCTGTTAAAGAAAGATGTGATTACATGCATGCAACATATGATTTCATTTGTGGCTAAATACTTCAATAATTATGCATAAATGTATGTTGCTGCGTGCTCTCTCTCTATGTGTATATATATATATATATATATTTATATATATATATATATATATATATATATATATATATATATATATATAGAATCCCAGTTAGAGCGCGGCACTCCAAACAAACGATATGGCGGTGGGTAAAAGATAGCTCTTTAATTAGCAACGTTTCGATGCTACGCAGGCATCGTCATCAGGCTAATTAGCCTGATGACGATGCCTGCGTAGCATCGAAACGTTGCTGATTGTTTGGAGTGCCGCGCTCTAACTGGGATTCTGGGATTCTGCATCTAAACTCAGTGTGGGCACCCAGAACGCAAAACAGAAGGAGGTTGTGCCCGGCAATACAACATGTATATATATATATATATATATATATATATATATATATATATATATATATATGGGGAAAATGGGGGGGAATGTGGTCCTTTTTCTGCGCTGGTTAGTGAGCAGCACTTCTACCGTACCTAGCTGTTAATATAGGTACCAGGTGGGACAGATAGAAGGAAAAGAGATAGATGTGCGCTCTGTCTGTTTCACCACTTTAGTACATTAGCAGTCATGCATTGGTACATAAAAAAGTTTTTTATTATAAATTTCATCACAATAATAGTGTGTCAGAAAAAAAGGCTTATACAAAGTTCACTTTTCAAATTCAGATCACAATTTTGTTCAGATAAGTAGCATCAGATCCAACTTCATGATATGTGTAACTTCTTAGGATGCGAAAACCCTGTTCTCGCATCCTAAGAAGTTACACATATCATGAAGTTGGATCTGAGGTACTTATGTAGTAACTGGGCTGCCGATTTTGAAATCGGGTCCATCGCATCGCATCGCACCCGACCATATCGCATGCGATGCGATGCGATGCGATGCGATGGACCCGATTTTTCCATAGGATTCAATGTTAAAATGGACTGAGTCCATTTTAACATGGAATTCAATGGGAAAAGGGGTCCTTTTCATACCCCTACTATCCAAGTGGGCATGGAGTTGGATATAAACCTGTGGCGAGCGTAGCGAGCCACCGAGCCCGAAGCGTGGCGAGCGTAGCGAGCCCCGCGAGGGGACACAGAATACCGTCCCCTCGCGGGGCTCGCTTCGCTCGCCACGCTTCGGGCTCGGTGGCTCGCTACGCTCGCCACAGGTTTATATCCAACTCCATGCCCACTTGGATAGTAGGGGTATGAAAAGGACCCCTTTTTCCCATTGAATTCCATGTTAAAATGGACTCAGTCCATTTTAACATTGAATCCTATGGAAAAATCGGGTCATCGCATCGCATCGCATCGTATGCGATGCGATGCGATATCGTATCGCATCGCATCTGATTGTATGCCTTAACTTAAGGCATACAATCAAAAAATCGGCAGCCCAGATACTACATAAGTACCGGATCTGATGCTACTTATCTGAACAAAATTGGGATCTGAATTTGAAAAGTGAACTTTGTATAAGCCTTTTTTTCTGACACACTATTATTGTGATGAAATTTATAATAAAAATCTTTTTTATGTACCAATGCATGACTGCTAATGTACTAAAGTGGTGAAACAGACAGAGCGCACATCTATCTCTTTTCCTTCTATATATATATATATATATATATATATATATATATATATATATATATATATATATATATATATATATATATATATATATATAGCCTGTAGGAATGGTCTGAGGACGGGGTTGGTACCCTGAAACATCACCTTTATTCCTCAATACACAATTTGATTGATTTGCAGATCCGGCTCTTTAAAAAGCAGAATCGGCATTTGCGTAAACGGACACTAAATTCGTTTCCGTGGAAAAGACATGGATTTGCATATCTATGTCTTTGACGATTTTTGGATTGTTTCCGAAAATAAAAAAAAATGTTAAAACATTAAATAGATGGAATGCGAATTCCATCTATTCTTTGAGGAAATGGATGCTTTTTCGCCTTTTTCCACGGAATCGGAACATTGAATACCCTGCTTAGTAGGTAAACATTGATTGCCCAGTCATAAGACTGGGACGAACACACTATAATGATTACAACATGTATACAATTTATGGCTAAAGTACAATTCAATGCTCTTTAATTGGGTTTTGTTTATCTCCTGTCATGAAATGTATTTTATAAGAAGATTGTCAGAAAACTTCTTGAACATTGTAAACCTGTGATTTTCTTTCATACAAGATTTTGGCAAAGTTCATAACACACCAATGTGCAAGACTCCAACTCGTTACTTAGGCCCTTATTCAGATCTGATCGCAGTACAAATTTGTTCTCAAAATGGGCAAAACCATGTGCACTGCAGGTGGTGCAGATGTAACATTTGCTGAGTGAGTTAAATTTGGGTGGGGTGTGATGAAAATGAAATCTAAATTGCAGTGTAAAAATAATGCAGCCAGCATTTACCCTGCACAGAAACAAAATAATTCCCCCATTAACTCTAAACGTTACATCTGCCCCGCCTGCAATGCCCATGGTTTTGCCCATTTTGAGAACAGATTTGTACTGCAATCAGATCTGAATAAGGGCCTTAGTGTTTGTGAGCTTTGATCTTTTTCAGTGACCAAAATGACAACCAGCCAGTCAGGAATTACCCATTAACATTGTCTAAATTGATGTCTTTCGACTCCAGTCCTTACAAATAATGGCTATGGCAAAAAAGAAAACCCTCACAGATTTTAGAGGTTAACAAAAAAAAGGCATTGCACTCTAAATGCTATTCAAAATTTTAGTTCAAAATGTAAAAGTGCATGGAACACAGTTTATTTTCAATTAGTTTTGAATATGATATCGTCATTTCTTGGTCTATAGCAGACCAGTTCATTAATGGTTCTTGGTTGATGTTTGTAGAACTCAGCTCTTAGATGGCCTCGTTGACTGTGTAGAGGCCTTTCATGAGGACTGTTTTCTGCCTAGCAATGAAAATTCTGCTTGTTAAAGCAGCCAGGCAAATGAGAGCGTGCTTAGTCAAGATATTGCAGTGATAACACCGGAAATTACCCGCCAAGTGATGCAAAACTTCAGAAATTGACTACAAATGTATATCGCTAATGAAGGACACCAGCTGGATGATTTCATATTCAAAACCAATTGAAAATAAATTGTGTTCCATGCACTTTTAGATTATGTACTAACATTTTCTATAACATTTACAGTACTATACCTCTTTTGTTAACCTTTAAAATTTGGGAGTTTGTTGTTTCACTCTGTTATTGGATGATAAACAATACACAGCAAAACTGTCAACTGGTAATACAGATTCTAATAAGTACAAGCCCAATAAACTATGCATATATATGTTCACATGTTGGCAAGATATAATATATGACACATATTTATTATTCTCACCTTCGCCATTACTTGTCTCTTGGCTGTGAACAACTGTTGCAATAGTATGTTTCCCAAACACTTGTGCATCAAAGCTGGCATAGTCAAAAGGAGCTTTCCCAAATCTATCATGTTCTTTAATTATTGTCGCTCGTGCTGTAGTAACTGGCGCAGTCCGATAACTGAATTGTGTAACTTCAACGTGCTTTACACATGTCGCTCTAAAAGAGGTGTACAGGCAAAAAATGAACACCAGTTAAAAAATGTTTTTGCAGTCAACGAATACAAGGGAATATAAATATTTTATTAATTCGTATAGTATCTTCACTCGGAGGCGGTGAGCCAAATCCCTGCCCATCTCCGCTTCAGGGAGATGGTCAGGGTTAGAGGGGTGCGGGGGCTACGGGCACCAACGGGGGAGTGGTGGGGAAGCGATGGAAGGCGGCGGTGGGCTCAGATGGAACGGCCGTGCAAGCATTTTGTGTGTGCACACCCCCTTCCATCTAATGGCGGGTCCTGGCGGTTGGCGATAGAATCGCCAGGACCAGCAACAAAGACAGCGGCTCCATCTGTATAATACATGTAATTATCTGATTCAGCATCCAGTGCCATTTTTAATAACATATCTTCCTCTCCTCCTTTGATCTCTTCCACTCTTTCATGTACTGTTCTTTGTATCCATTTCTCTCTGCTATCTCCACATAGAATACTGACTGGTATCTAAAGCTTAACGCATAAATTATCGCTTTTTCCCTCTTTGCATCAAAACCTTCCCTGAAAGCACCCTTACGTTAGGCACCATCATTTCTTCAGTTTTTTGAGTACACTTCTTTGATATCACACCGTGCATTATTCCTTACATCAAGTCTCTGTCACTCTGTATCATTTCTAAATTAAAGCCATCACTATTGTTAAACTTGGGGAAGGACATAAGAGTTTCTGAATGCAACAAACTGCAAGATTACATTAAATGAAACACAAATGGAATAAATTCTCCAAATTGTGAAGACCATTGCTTTGAGAAAAGTAACATTCAAAATGCTCAGGATCTTCCCCACCAAGGAACACTTTTCATGTTACCATGTCCAGATCATTTGGCACAGTATTTGGAGAATCAACAGTAACTACATCAACTACCAACCTATATGTCAGCCAATGTAGTAAAGGAACTGTATGCTAGACAATCTCCTACAAAGGAATGAATACAGATTTTTTTTTTTCCAATGATAAATCTATTAACGGACTGAAATTCTGTAATGAGATGGGTACATCACACAGACAACAGGCCTGATCCAGATCCAGTTGGTATACCAGAGAAGTCCCAATGTACCCATGTTTGGTTCATTGCACATGTGCAGGATCCATACTAAGCATGTGCACTATGGGTATTGCATTGTAGCATGCAAAGAGGCTGCAGACATCATGTGAGACAGTCAACAGCCGCTTGTGGCAGAAAGGGGGCAGTGATGGTCTCAGTTTCACAAAACATAGACATGTCATATTTGTTTTTTGGAATGCTGAAGCCCAGGTCTCCATCATCCAACAGGCCAGTGGTTACATAGTTACATAGTAGGTAAGGCTGAAAAAAGACTTGTGTCCATTTAGTTCAACCGTGAATTCAACCTGGTGTTGCAGAATGATCCAATGATGCAGTCATCTCTTTAATCCAGACACCTCTTTTACATTTATATATGTCAGTATTGCTGCTGGAATCAACAGCTATGTACTGTATAATACAACCGCACCTGAATCAGGTCCAATGTGGGGGTGTTATAACTATGGCTACAATGTCCAGGTGTTATACATTGACACATGCCAGTAAGTGGTATGCTTAGAGTAAGAACATGATACTGTCAGGAAACTGCAATGACCTTGTTGACATCCTCACTGTGAAAATATGGTCTCCTATTGATTCATACAGATCTGTGGGGTTGGATGGAAAAACAGTGCGAGGCAGAGGAATATCCAGAATTGTATGGGCCCATATTTGTGACTTGGTTCACATTATGCTACATTGTAGAGCTGCCAATGCACATTATACAACACAGTACCAGCAGTTTACACTATGGCATACAGTTCCCCCACTCATATTATTACATATTACAATGCCCTGAGTTCATAATATGTCACACTATAGGGTATCCACATCATATTAGGCCACAATACAGTCGTCCCCCCCCCCATTTCATATTATGTAATATAATGCCTCTAGTTAATTTTATACCACATTACAATGAACAGATCCAGGGGCAAAACTTTGACACGAAAAGTGGGCCACTCCTTGTTCTGGGCCCCATAGCAGCTGCACTCCCTGCACCCATGGTAGCTATGCCTTTGGAGAGAGCAGCAATTTACGGATTTAAGATGTATGGATACTTGCATTATCCCTACGGATGCTCACATAGTAGTAAGGTTTTAAAGTAGGATTTCACAGTATCAAGAAAATGCCTCCATTTTGCTTCCAAATTAAGCTGGTTTCACATCGCATAAATGGCATTGATCCGTTAATTTGAAACATTTTAAAAAAATGGGCACACAGCCTTAACCCCTTTCACAACGCATAGCTTAAACTGTATATTACCCGTTTAAGTGCGGTCTGAAAGGGGTATTACCATTTCAATGCCGTTTTTTACCATCACTTTTTTAAACGTGTAGGATCCTGCTTTTAACACGTTTCAAAATACCGGTATTCTGTAACCGGTAAATTGACAATGGAGCTTTCACATTGCAGCTGTCCCGGTTTTAAAACGGTAAAAAAACAGCAATATACCGTGTTAAAGCTGCAATGTGAAGCTGGTTCGAGACAGCCAAAAATGGCAAGTTGACCAAATCCCCAATTAACATAGGTCCTACACATTATTTATCAAATCCATATTAATATATATACCTGTGAATAGATTCAAGGTTTGAACCAGTAGTAGAGGAATAGTGTTTATCTTGTGTTTTTGAGAGCTTCTCAGCTGCAGCAATTGGACAACCTGAAAGACTTTAGTCAGAACAGAAATGTCATACTATACATTCATAGAAGAACAGAGAGCATGCTATATAATTTACATCAAAGTAATGTTTTAGAGACTATGGTATGTATATATATATATATATATATATATATATATATATATATATAACCTCCGATAAGAATGGGCGTCACTCCAGGTCTTAGGTGAATCAAGCGGTGAAGTTTATTTTTCCTTCTAAACGGTCAACGCCGTTTCGGGCAGTCGCCCTTCGTCAGGACCAGAAGAAATAAAGTACAATGGTGCAACAACCATTGTACTTTATTTCTTCTGGTCCTGACGAAGGGCGACTGCCCGAAACGGCGTTGACCGTTTAGAAGGAAAAATAAACTTCACCGCTTGATTCACCTAAGACCTGGAGTGACGCCCATTCTTATCGGAGGTTGTATTAGTGGCAGCAAGGCCACAGGGGAAGGCACCCGGGCACGTTTATTCCGTTCAGCGAGGAGTGCCGGACACCCCACTTGTTATATATATATATATATATATATATATATATATATATATATATATATATATTAAGAATCAAGAAAAGGCTGGCACCAACGTTTCGGGGGTGGTCCCCCTTTGTCAAGGTGCGTGGTGATAAATATATATATATTAATATATAAACCAAATTGTAACAGTAAATCAATGAATGGAAATAAACGTGTACAGATTTAGTTCATGTGGATTTGGTTCATGGATTTGGTTAATGTACATGCACATTCATTCATGGCTAATTGAATAGACCTGGGCTATCAATTAGACAGTGATAAAAATCACTGCGGCTAACTGAATTCCCCTTAGCAATGATCAACTCATTTACTACCATTTTGGAGTGTTTTGAGTCTGATTGATGTGGGTCCAATAAGTTGGGAAAGTCAAAAAATTGTATGAAGGTGCCCATACACGGTACAATTGCTGGGTGCGATGAGATGCGCGCTCCCATCACAGATCTCATCGCACAACTCAAAAAGTATCTGCTGAACATACTTTTTGTACTATATCTCTCCTCATTGCATTGCAAAACCTATGCGATGCGATGTAGTCCAAATTGTATACAATCATCGCTCTGTGTATGGGCACCTTGATGTGGATAAAGGGCCTGATTCAGAGAGATACTTCGCATGCAGGAGCCCAAACATTGACATAAATAGCATGTGGGGTGAAAATCTGGGTCTGACAGAAAAAATGCAGGCATGCCCAAGCGTTTTTTTTTTTTCCAGGAGGGTGTGTGACATCCGTGCCGGCCTCTATCAGCCCGCCTCTGTCAGGGATGGCCGGTAGAGTCGGACTCACATTTGCTCAGAATGCAAAAATCATTAGATGGTTCGGGAATTGCAAATGGATTTGCACAGGAAAGAGAATAGCGATATTTCCATTTTGCAGAATTGCATGGGGCAGTTTTCTTTTTGTCTGGGCTTTGCAGATGAGTGATCAGGTCTCAAAAAGATCCAAGTATCTAAAGTAGCTTGGAGGGGTATGGGAGATGAGAGATACAGTAGGATTATTATTTTAGAGAGAGTTAATCACAATTCAGGTTTCTTTTAGATTAGGCACAATCATTACATGCTTAAATAATGATCCGTACAAGGGGAGCATTATTTTCTGCTTAGAAAGTGACTGAATATTCATAGTAACAAACTTTAGCTTTTGCTATGTATTGAGGGATATAATTATACTATAAGGTCCAAATGCTGGCTCACTTATCCCTTAATGCTGGCACTTATCAGGGATCATGCTTTGCGTGCCTCAGGGAACTTATCCGAGAAACCGTGGGTGAGATTTAATAGGATGAGAGATTCAGAAAGTGAGAGATTTGGGAAGAAATCTCCAGTTTTTTTAAAGCGGCAATCATTTACACTTCAGAATCAAACTGGTTTTGCAGTGTAAATGATTGCTGCTTTAAAAGAACAAGAGATTTATTCCCAAATCTCTCACTTTCTGAATCTCTCATCCTATTAAATCTCACCTCATGTGTTATCGCATGAAAACTGGACATTTTTTTGCCAACAAATTCGGGCTACAGTATAATTTAATAGGCCAAAAATATTCATAGTTACAAACTTTAGCTTGTTCTATATATTGAGAGATAAACTACAACTATGGGGGCTATCCAATTAGCAGCGGTAATTTACTGCTACAAATGGATTTGTAGAAGGCTATCCTATTAGCCCCGATGCTAGCTTGCTTATCCCCTGATAGATTTTTTGCAGATTATACTTCGCGTGCCTCAGGCACACAAAGCATAATCCCCCAGCATTCAAAACTGTGATAACACATAGTTCTGGGAATTTATCCCAGGTTCCATTTATTATCGCCCAAAAATGGAACATTTTCTAGCCGACAAAGACAGAGCTACACCAAAATAACAGGGATACAGCTCAATTTTTTGATAGCTCAATAATCACTATTAGGCAAAAATTGCAATATTAGCCATTTTTTTCCAGCCAAAAAATCAACGGGGATATGACCCTATGTGTTACATATTCAGTAACTGGTTTCTTACATCAATGCCTGCTTATCCAGAAAATGTAACTTTTTGTGTGTCTTTTTCTATTAATATTTTAGCCGGGATGTAGGGAGAGATGATTTTGATCCAATTTTGCGAAATGTCTTGATTTTTTCCCCAAAACAAATTGGTAATTTTTCTAAGTCGCCTAATGTAATATTGTCTGAGTTCACTCAAACTAAGAAGATTTTATCTTTAAATAAGAGCCACAAGTAAAAAGTCGGATCCAGAAGGTTACTCATGTTAAACATACAAATCAATCGGTCAATGTAATTGTAGCTGAGTTTACAACTCAGGCACAAAACAGAAATGAGGACATCTTTAGATCTGGTTTGTTTGGGTGAGTTATGGTGTGTACACACGGTCGACGGCCATGCTATTCGGTCCGAAACACACGGCAAGCCAAAAGACACAAATGCAATTTTGACTATATAGTACAGATCTCACCTTGAAAAAGCTCCCTATAGGAGCGAAAAGCGTTGGTGAATCATCTGGGGTTGACTGACTGGATCCACTTTCCCACTTCTGCTACAAAACCGTTTAGCCTCTGAAAAACTATTGGTCTGTTGGACTCAAACTCCTCCTGGTATCTACAAACACCCAGATATACCCCACACCATCTATTGGGCTACAAAATCTGCAGTAGACCTTGCACCCTCCATTGAGATAGCCCACGGGGTTACTTGGAGCCACCAATACCACCAAATAACAGTGAGGTGTTATCTTAAACGGAAGAGGACTACAACCTAACCAGCTGGCCTATAAATACGGTACCGTATGGACTTTCAAACCAGTCGAGTCACCCCCTGATGTCCTTCCTTCCCTCCCCCCCTCATTTTTAAAAAAAATACTTAACTTTTTTAAAGTATTAATGACATTTTTATTGTCTATGTTATAAATTGTACATTAAACACATTCAATATTGACATGAGCACCATGTTATAACTTGTTTATTAGCGCAGTCACCTCCATATCTTCTATATAGTCAATGCAGCCCTGTCCATCTGGCTTCAATTTGTGCTGTGCAGGAGCGCACATCGGGATTGCAAGTTTAAAAAACCTCTTTGATCTGCATGCGATCTACATGCGATCCCAATGCAATTTTGACTATTTAGTCAAAATTGTAGGCTAAATTGTACCATGTGGACACACCATTAGATTCAGCAATGTGCAAGTGAAAAATTCTGTCTGTCTTTATAGAGATTACATGAGATTTGCTAAATCTGCTCCCAGTACTTCCTGGCCTGCAACTGTTTCACTATATACATCACATTGCAGTTGGTTCAAATAAACCTGGTATAAAAATTGCCATACTGTAAGTTGCATCTGATTTGTATATTAATGGCATACTTGCCTACCTGACCCTCTCCATGTGGGAGAAAATGCTCTGTTTCTGGTCTTCCCTGGTAATGTATGATTGCCATCACCTGTGGGGGGCTAGGTTAAGGTGTTTCACTACAGGTGATGGCAATCATACATTACCAGGGAAGTCCAGGAACAGAGCATTTTCTCCCGCATGGAGAAGGTCAGGTAGGCAAGTATGATTAGGGTAAAAGTTGCACACCCATTATATTAGCTGCTGAGTTCCTGAAAAAAAGTCTGACACTCTAGCATCCGAATTGGCTCTCATTACATCCCGGCCTTTACGTTTAATCGCATTGCTAATAATTAAACATTTTGAATTTATTATTTAAGTTATATTTTAAGTTAAGAGGGATATACCAATACCTATCATATAATTAATTCTGTAATATGGCCAAAGTAAGCCACAAATTTATAGCCTCATTTGTTATCCGTTTAAAATGTATAACTCTTTCAAAGTTTTAAATTACTATTTTAATTTAAGTAAATATGTGGCATCAATAGATTTAGAAATGCTTCCCATTGAGCGTGCCATCTGCTCAGTCTTGGTACAAGATGGTTCCTTTGTAGACAACCCTGGATTAACCATGAAGAAAATAAGCACTTGTTTAAAGCACAAGGGAAGGGGGGGGGGCAGATTTTTTTCCCATTAGCTATCATGCCAATAGCTTGTTCATTGCTGCTTTGGACTTTGAAGTCTTTTTTTTCTGTTAGTTGTTCTTATCTGTAGTCTTAAAATATAATTTGCATTCTTTAAGACAAAAAGTGTTTTCTTTGGCATGGTGAGTGAGTTTACAGTTTGAGATCTTCAGAGCAGCCTATTGCAGATCTGTTCAATCTGACTAAAGGTACCTTCTGTGTGTGTTGCGATTACTGTTGACATGTCCTCTTCCTGTACAGCCTGGTGTTGGACACTTCAGCACATTTTCATGCATGGCCAAAACTATTTCAATTAAAAAAAAAAAAGTTTAGCTGATAAATTATTGAAATGAATAAATTCATGTGAAATATTTAATCAACCAACTCAGTTACTGAGGAATCTTGTTATATAACCATGTCACAAAGAAACCTTGTGGCAATGCTAGATGTGTCTCCATGGGGGGAGATATATCACACCTTCTAAATTTGCCTATAGCAGTCAGTCGGCTTGTAGGTATCATTTATCTAGTACTTTCTAATAAAATGATTAGTACAATCTGATTGGTTATTTCTAAGGGCAACTTTTCCACTTATTATTTTTAAAAGTTTTGACCCATCTCCCACCATGTGTGCAATGCATTGATTCAGCATGGCAACCAAGCCTAAAAAAATCTTTTACAGCACTATTTAAAAATGGTATACACTATAAAATTAGCGATGGAAATTGGGGACTGCTATGGAGTTCTGTATAATACTGGTTAAGTGGTCTATATACTTAGCCTTAGAGAGAGATAAAATGGATGGAGATAAATTACCTGCCAATCAGCTCATAACTGCCATGTTACAGGCATGTTTGACAAATGACAGGAGCTGGATCGCTAGTAGTTTATCTCCATCCAAGGCTTAGTAAATCTATTCTTTAATCACTAAAGCTACAAATGAAACTCTTATTACTTTACTTTATGCAATTACTTTATGGCATTTAAAAAAATAGTACTACACTACTGCTACCACTACCTATTACTACTACAACAACTACTACTTTTATTATTAGTAGAAGTAGTAGTAGTATTACTACAATAATAATAATACTTCTACTACAACAACAACTACTAGTACTAATTTTACTACTACTTCTACTGCTGCTGCAAATACTACTATTAATTTTACTACTACTACTACTACTACTACTACTGCTACTACCAGTACTACTACTACTACTACTACTTCTAATGTTATTACTAATACTAGTACTACTACAATTGTAACTTCTACTGTTGCTACAAGAACAACTACTACTGCTACTAATATTACTTATTTTACTACTACTATTACTACTACTTCTACTACTACTTATTCTACAACTAATATTTTTGTACTAGTATTAATACTACTACTGTTACAAGTACTACTGCTCCTACTACTATTGCTACTACTTCTTCTACGACTATTTCTACACCTACTAATATTAGCATTATTTTTCCCTTTAATATGATAAAAAAGTAAATAGTTTTAGCTGCATGTCTCAATTAAATGTACATTGATTAGCAATTATACTAAAGATAACATATTTATTAACTAGGTTTGATAAGTGGAAAAATAGCTATAACAAGTATAACATTCCATAGATTTTCTATTCCTTTGTATATAAAATCGTGTTACAATCATATCAATTTATGCTGTAGTTTCATTACAAACCTATTATAAAACATGATACTGTAGTTTATGAACTGATGGGTGACATTTAATAGGATTAGAGATTCAGAAAGTGAGAGATTTTGTGAGAAATCTCCAGTTTTTTTAAAGCGGAAATCATGTACACTTCAAAATCAAACTGGTTTTGCAGTGTAAAGGATTGCTGCTGTAAAAAAAAATGGAGATTTCTCACCAAATCTCTCACTTTCTGAATCTCTCATCCTATTAAATCTCACCCGTTATGTCTAACGTGAATATAGTCTCACTAACTTTCTAAAGGCACTCGAACTTTGTGAGGACACCCAGATAGGCTGCGATGATGTGGATAAAGTCCTGTTACATGGCCTGTGCCATCACAACCCGGGATAGGGCATTTGGTCTCCCGTTTATCAGGATGTGGAGAGTCTGCAAGAACAAAAGAACATAGATAAATTAAACATTTCTAATTCACAATGTTCTAGAAAGTGGATTTAATTTATAAGCACTGGAAAGTGATGGCTCACTGGACAAATGTCTTCTTCTATAATGTCGCTTCTATGTATTTTGAGAAAAAAATAAAAGAAAGTAATGATGTCCATGAAGTACTTAAGACAAACAGCATTGCGATAAAAGCAAAGGAACACATTTCTGTTAAGAAGTGCTGTCTAGAAGTGATAGTAGTCAATACTTTCTTGGACTACAATACAAAACCTTGGCTATCTGCATGAATGCACTTTAACATGCACCTGTGAATGCACAGGATGTACTGTATAAATAGGCACTGCTTCCCCCACACACTTGTTTGTTAATTACCACAGCTATATCACAGTTCTACACTACATTGCAGTGGCGGTTTTTACCTATGGGCTGCAGGGCTTCAGCCACCCCAGGTAAAATCCACCACTGTGTGAAGCCAGATGCAGTCTGTGAGACTGTACTGGCTTCACTGTGATTGGCAGTGACTTCCTATTGGAAGTACGACCTGCCAGTCAGTCAAGGCAGTCTCATTGGGAGGTGTTCCCTCCCTCCTGGATGCCTCTCTATGCGCAGCTGCAGGGCAGCCCCTAAAAACAGGAATGCTCAGTACCGTGGATGATAATGCGCATGCCCCGGACCCGGGACCTCAATACAATTCTACGAATCTGCTCCCGAAGCAGCTCCATAGAGGCTGGGGCCAGCGCATGTGACTGTCCCGTGACAGTTATTGGGACAAAAATATGGTGGCAGTGGCAGCGGGGTCCTGGTGGGACCAGCAGCGCCAGCACCGAAGGGGGGGGGGGGGCAGCATCTCAGCAGCCCCTCTCCTCCGATGAGGTAAGAGCCACCACTGCTACATTGTATTTGAAACATTGGGGTAAATTTAGTAGGATGAGAGATTGAGAAAGTGAGAGATTTGGTAACAAATCTCTAGTTTTTTCAAAGTGGCAATCATTTACACTGCAAAACCAGTTTGATTTTCCAGTGTAAATGATTGCCGCTTTAAAAAAAACCTGAGATTTGTTACCAAATCTCTCACATTCTGAATCTCTTATCCTATTAAATTTAAATTTATTTTATAAAAAACTCATAAAAGAATTAGACCAGTAAAAGCATATCAGTCATCTACTGTAAGATATGTTTGTTTTGGGCATGACTAATAATTGGAAATTTTAATGTGTAGTAATTGAATTGATCAACATCTTACACCATTGTCCATTGGAGTAAGTGTATTCTATATGTGAAAACATTTTTGCTATACCAGCGTATTGGGTTTTGTAGTCTGCCTGTATGCTTGTGGAGAATATATTCCATTGGATTGGGAATTGAACCCTAGCGGTCTAGATTCTGTTAGCTTAATCAAAATGGTCAGGATCCTGACAGATTGTGGTGAGTATTTCACCCTACCCTACTCTTAAACCTAATCCTAACCTACCCCATTTATAAAGCATATTCCTTATTCCCCCTCTCGCAGCCTAACCCTAATTTCCCCCTTCCCCATAACGTAACCCTTAATGTATGCAGGAAGTTATTTAAATAACAGTGTTTAAAAGATCAGTAATGTATTTTAGCAGTGGTTAACTTGGAGAGAGGTAAGGTTGACCCACGGAGTGACAAAAGGATCCCCAAAGGACCACCTGAACCCCAGGTGAAACTACAGTGAAAATTTCCCACCGAGTGGGGACCCCAATCATGTGTCAAGAACACCCATTATCCACTACGAGACAATTACCTAAGACTCATACCCCAGCGGTCACGAACCGCTCACTTTAATTATTTATTATATTAATAAATTAAGCCAATCACTCACAATCTGAATCTTGACCTCATTCTTTACCAAACTAACCTTTCCCACCTATCACAACACCACACAGGCAGTGCTTCAGCCCATCCCAGTTTTTCCATATATGACTAACAGGGGGTTCGGGACATCCCTAATGCTAAGCAGCGCCTAAAACAATACAGACAAGGTGAGCTCACTATATCCACCTTTTCAAAATTATAACTGCAGCCTGCAGTTCTCATAGCCGATGCTGAATACTAATCCAGAATGGGACATTCTTGTGTTTGAGAAGCACAAGTGTCTCATTCTCCATGAACAGTGCTACGGCTCTGAATGGGAGCTCTCTTTAAATAGACTCATGAGCACCGGTTTCTATCACAAGGAGGCCAGTGGTTAACGTGCATGTGTCGCTGTGCTGGAGACCTGGTTTCGATTCTTAGAGTGATATTTTTGGGGGGAGTTTCTTTAAACATTTCAGAAAGTTATATTTAATATAACTAGGCACACACAAAAAATCCTGTTTTCCTAAACAACCTTTCCATGTGCCTCCATGCGCACAGTTAACAGAATACTGCTAATGTGCAGTACTACTGTACACATTTCTCATGCTGTCCCCCAGCCAGACCGAATGAATGCTGTATATGCCCTTCCTTTGCACTCATGCCAACCTCCTTCTCTGTGAAAAGTCTCCAAGGGAAGGGAGGCGGTGGGCAGGAGCAGGGTGGGCTGAATACTGTGAACATACTGTAAATCCAGAACTGGATGCTCTTGCATCTAAGATGCTCATGTGCCCATGAAGCCCTGGCTGATGCCCGGTAGCCATTTTGTTAACCCCTATTTCCTCGAGTCTGCCCTGCTCGTACTGCATGACATTCCTGCATAAATCTGTGTTTAACCAGTGTAGTGTAATAAGACACATGGACAGCAGTGCAGTGCTAAGTCTGTCCTGCTCCTACTGTATGACATGCGTCATATGGGATACAATCAGTAGGGAGGGGTGGAGGTTTATTTTGCTTTTGGAACACTGGATTTCAATAAATTACCCCCCCCCCCCTCAAAAAAAAATTCACTCTAAGAACTCCACCCAGGTCTCCAGCATGGAGAGCGGCACACTTATCCACTAGCCTATGACACCTGCTGACAGTGACTTGTGCTCAAGAGTGATCCAATGCAGATGGAGCAGTAGTGCTGTTCGGCGAGAATGAGGTGCATAAGCGTTTCATTCTAGATATGTGTGCACATTATTCATTTTGTTAACTCTCTCTGTGCTTGAGTCTGGCCTGGTCATACTGTATGACATTCCTGCTGTAGCATACTGTAAATCTGTGTTCATCCAGTGTAGCATAATGAGACCCATAGATAGCAGTGCCCTTACGCAAGTACTGCTGCTGGGAATCGGACGCACGAGCATCTCACATGCACGCTTCAGTAAAAGCACTGTATCCTTGATCATTTATCCCCGTAGCCCGTAATACTGTCAATAGCTTAATGAGATGCCTACTGTTCTGTATGTTACATTTTCTGAGAAAAATTTCTGCTAGAGTGCATTTTAATGGACACCAAAAACACGCAATGTGGATTATTTCGCTATACAGTAGCAGCTGTGCATTAGACATCTCACTCATGTGCAGTGGTGATTTTAAAAAGCGACATCTGGTGGATGATCACTGCTATTGCACTCATCCGGTAATGCCATTCGCCAAACTCCAGGCTCAGAGATTATAGCGCATGCTGTGGAGAGTTGGCACATCAACCACCATAGGCAGGCTAGATGAGCATGGCTCCTTCTGAATATCAGTTACCAATGTTTAAAAATAATTATATTTTACACATGTCAAAACATTTTTGAAATACATGTACTTAATGGAATTCAATCATAAAAAATGACAAGTTCTGGGTAGTTTTTGGGAAAATATAAGCCAGATAAGTGCTTAAGAGAATGTTAAACTGTCTACAGGTGGAGAAGTTGACCATATCAACTAATCAATTTTTAGCTACTGTACTATCATTTTATTATAGAGTGTACTTCATAAATAATAACTGGACTCTGTTTACTTTATATTAGGAACTTTTCTACATGTCCTGTTGTGAAGATTATATAAGTCTCCCCCAAAGTAAAGGATCACAAAGAATAAAAAAACATAAGCAATTTGAATCTCTTACTTTTGTTGCTATATATTTGCCGGCCAGCTACATCTATTACTTTAGTTTGTCTTCGTTCTCTCGCTAGGTGCTCCAGCAAGAACATGTCAAGTTCTTTGTATGTGCTGTGGAACATGTGGCCTTGCTCGGCTTGTAAGGTTATTGCTTGTTCAAGCAGACTCAAGTTTCCCTTTGTTTTATCCAAATCCACTGACTCCTCTGTAATAATTGATATGCATTTATCATCATCCTCGCTCTCAGGAATCTGGTGTTGGCTTCTGTCATCATGTTCTGATATTTCTCTCGATGAGTCACTTTCAGTTTCCACTGCTTTTCCTTCTTTATTATTATTTTCACCCTTCTGCTTTATTTTTTGACTCAACTTGTCAGATATAAGGTCCTTGGAATTGGCGTCATCTGTGTAACTGTAAGAGCTGTCCCAACCATTTTCAGTTACTTCAGTGCTGCCATTATTGTTCTCAGGAGAAAATGCTGGTGAGTTATTTAATTTGGAGGGCTGGGTACAATAGCTTTCTCCATGGTCTCGGAGAGCTTTCAGCGATTGAATGACACCCCCTGTACAACTGTTTGTCACTGTATGTAAAACTGTTTTTTTTGCTGAGTGCCCCAATGCTAATGGATCATTAATAAGTTCTTCATAGCAACATTTTCCTTCTGATGAATGGGTTGTCATGCCAGTTGATTGCACAGTTATTGTACCTATAGAAAGCACAACAAAATATTAAGACAGGGTTGGCATACAAAGTGCATCAGTCAGTGGCAGAACATGAGGGTGGTGAGATAATTTGCAAAAATATAATTTAGGCCCCACTTCTCTACCCCAACCCAAAGTCACAAAATACAACACAAAATTGGCTGACAGGGAGAGGAAGTGGGTGATAGGGAGAGGCAAAGGGTGACAGAAAGAGGCAGGGGGAGGCAGATTGTAACAGGGAAAAACAGTGGGTGACAGGAAGAGGGTTACAGGGGCCTCCGGTGGTCTCCTCAGTCCTCAGGGACTGGTGTACTGCACCTGCTGCACCAATGGTAATTCCACTTCTGGAAACATTGCATATTGTAGATGTTACCAAAGCATAAAAACATAAGGGTTGATGTAGAGCTTGTGACACAGTACTCAACTAGGCACTGGTTCACAGTTTACCAAGTGTAGAATATATGGTGGATTTCATATACAACATGAAACACCTTTGTTTGTGAAGTACCCCTGAACATGTGCATATGACAAACAGTAAAACATCAACAACTTTGCGCCCGCACACAACAAGCGCATGCACATGCACAGAAATGCAGATAGAAGAAACATCGGTCCTCATGCGAATGAACGCCACTTGCGAATGGTCCATAATGTAATGTTAACCTAATGCTTATATTGCACTCTGATTTCTATGTTCTTTGATACAAGCATTGAAAAATGTATTAAGGCATCCTAAAATGAACACATTTTATTAACAACATCTGAGGCATCTGGCAAAATATTTCTCCCAAATCACTCTTCATCTCTGTGAATTTTTTTTCCAGTTATTTCCAGTTATGTAAGATCTTTATCACTTACTAATACCGCTGACAGTCTCTAGCTTTCATAGCCACTATTTAGTAAGTACTGTACTGTATATCCTCTGGTGAGAAAAAAAATGTTTTATTGCAATAAATTAGGGCAGTGATTATGTAAACACACAGAAAAGTAGCATTAAAAATTGATTGGGCTTTTTACGGAATAACACAAAGGGAAGGCAGTGCTCAACAATTGGTAAACATAGTGAAGATACAAATGTTAATAATAAACTAACTGCGTGGAATTGTCTGTACAAAGTAATAGTTGGTTTAATAAGTTTAGATAAGAAATAATATAAATTAACCCTAATAATATAAATATAAATTAGCCCTGAGCAGCAAAATGCGTTAAAAGCAATTTTATCCATCATCATAGCGCTTCAGTTTGAACCACACTGGATATTCATCTTTTGGACCATCACCTACCATCTAGAGACCGTCTCATTGCATCATTCTGCCTTTCATCTTACCACCGTGCAATCATGAGGACCTTCAAGCCTACAGAGACAATGCTTGGACTTAATATTCATCCTCCATCGGTTATGGTTGTTGGTAATTATATTGCGAACAATTGACTGCATTTCAGGAACTTTGCCTCCTTCACTTTTGGTACAACAGTGATTTTCTAGTTATTTCCACTGTGATGGATGAGTTTTTATTGATTGTTAATTTATTTGTATTTAGCACTCACTTATTTATATAATTTCTTATTTATACTTATTCACTTATGAATTATTACTTTGTAAAGACAATTCCACTTATTTTTAACATTTGTATCTTCACTATGATTTCCAATTGTTGAATGCTGCCTTCTCTTTGTGTTGTTGCCTTTCTCCTTGGGGCCTGACTCCCCCCACCCTATAGCAACTGCCTATTAGAACCTCAGCTCCTTTATGCGCTCAACTCTCTACTTCTTGGTAGAATACCCCTTTTTATTGCATAATGTGGTAATGTTAAACACTTTTTTAGTGCTACTGTACATGCAGTGTTGGCAAAACATTAAGATGGGAATGGGTAGCAGCATCATCATAATCTGATTTCTTCAAGTTCAGAGGACATTTACCATAACCAACAAGCCAATAAGGCTCTTAAGTCAGATAATACTGCTCTATGTCCATTTTATTTTGAGACCTGCTCTGTGTCCTTCATTGGTGTATCTATAATTGGTGCAGGGTGTTTGGTACAAATAGACCTGTGGTTCCTGGAGGACACCACATTGCACTCATATAATTATGTTTGCCATTCCATAGTCCTAAATGGTGCTGGTGACATAAATGGTGCAGTGGCCATTTTCCCAGTGACTAATGTATGCACAATTAATATGTCCCTGGGAATAAAGAGCTGGCACCATTTCCCCAGAGATCAGCACCAAGCCAGTATCTACAGTGCTGGGACTGCTGACAAAAAAGCTACCTCACAAAGATTCTGTACACCCCTCCACTCTTAGGGGTTATTCTGTTTGATTCATTCAGATGTGAATTTGCATCCTTTCGAGTCAACCAGAACCCACCCTGCGAATGGTGGTATGCCAGCCCACCATTCGCACGCCGGGTATGATTGCATGGCATGTGAATGGATGATTTACATATACATCCATTTGCGTGCCAGTGAGAACCTCATACATCTTTCAATGGTTGACGACTCTCAAATTCCCTTTTATAAGCGTGTACGTTCTCACTGAAATGGGCAGGCAGCTGACATCCAGTGATGGGAACCATGGGAACGCCCAAAATTTTCATGGCAACGCCCATGAAATGCTGGGTGTTCCCATGGGCGGGTACCCCTGCCAGCTGACCCACGCCCACCCCCCTGCCCACCGGCCCAAGGTTAGGTGCGTGCACCCAATGATCAGTTTGTTAGCCATGGGCCGACGGACACAGTGTCTGCACATGCGCAGAAATGCGTCTGCGCATACGCAGGCACTAAACATCTCCCCTGCATGAACGTATATGCTCTAACGAACAGACCTGAATAAGGTCCTTAGTCTGCCCTTGACCTACCTCTACTACAAAAACGACATCACCACCACTTACTGCATGGCTGTGTTTCCATGTGATTTGGTATCAGTATGACACCAAAGGACTTGTTTAAGTAATATTTAAGAATACAAATTTGTATGTTAATCTCAGTACCACACTAGAAAATCAGGCCTTGAGAAACAGACCATTCTGTAAAGTGTCTTACATAGCTGAGACAGAACAGCTTGCTGCTAACTGCACCCATTCAGACGGCAATGCCAGTTTATAAACATTTGTTTTCATTACATTTCTGTTAAAGTTCCGCAGCCAAGAAACTTTAATAAATATCTCTATTTATGCTAATTATCACAGCTATGTCAAAATGACAATATGAACTAGGAAAAATGGAGAAAACCAGCAGGTTGTACAAACCGGATGAGAGGGTATAATGATTGCAGACAATATGGCTTTTATGCACCACTGCAATCCTTATAAACAGCGCCACAGACAAGGGCACTCACACAAAAAAAAGTCTGCATTATGTATCTTTCTTGTAATTATCCCCCTAAAATCAACACTGGACTGCCAGGATCAAGTAAATATTGTCATAGTAACTAAAAGCATTTTTGGAAGAAGTCACAACACTAGCCCTTTTAATAACTTTGATTATAGATGGCGTTCTTTTGTTTGGATCTATTCACTATAAACCGAAAAATTTACCATTTTACATAGTGGGAAATAGGTTGAATAAAAGAGCGACGTATCATTTCTGCACAATGGTCTATCATCTCCTGGTTTCAGATCCAACAAATTCCAGCTTTAAATAATAAATTAAACATAGTCTAAAATGCAAATGAAGTTTTTCTCAATAACACTGCAAGCTATTCAGAGATGGTGTAAAGGGTTATGATAATTTTAAAGTATTATGAACTGGAGAAAACAAATAAAAAGCATTTTCAGTGAATATGCTCAATTCATTGAACTATTCTCTCAATCCACTTAACTACCCACATGTGTACAATAATGATTTATAGACATTATGCCTAATTATGCATATTTGGGCTGTGTAAAAGTGCCTAACAAAAGCTCTAGAAAGCAACAATTACCTCTGTTGCTTAGTTACATAGTTTAAAATATTCCTATTAAGTGCAGATTACAGGGGGGTAGAAATGCACATGTGCGGCCCAATGCATTTCACTTTTTCTGGTGCCAAACTGTTAGGATTTTGGGACGTTTCCAACTTACCTAATGTTTGGTTCAACTGTTTGTTATGTGTTAAAAGAAAATATTTATTAATTATATTGAAGAAAATAGGATTCATACCGTGAACGATGATTTGGATTTTGTGAACAGGGGTTTTAGTCAAACCAAGTTGTTCTCACTTTTTAAAGATATCCTGCTGGTTTACATCTCTTGTAAACTGAATACAAAAATTGGCATGCTGCTGAAATGAGGGATAACAAACAAGTCCATTTTTTTTCAGTCTTCATTTTCTCTTCAGTAAGAAAACAGTGGTCTGTCATTAGACTCTGCTATATTTTTACATTTATATTCTTAGCTTCCAATATAAATGTTTTTCCTATAAAATGATTATACATTTTGACACGCATACATAATTATATTTACCTAATGCAATATAGGGTCTTTTGAAATAAATTTAATTTGTAATGTTAGGTTGTTCCTTAGCTAAGGAAGTGCTGGTTTTAAGTCTAACGGTGTTCCGGGCCTGTAAGTTAGTCGTTCTTTTAATCTCATTATGAAAAGTAGTATTAGGTAGACTGGTGCTTGTGCATTTTCAATTTTGGAACCTTTTATTTTTCTCTGAGATGCATATTAAAGTATTGGAAAAAGCTAAATCCTACATTTATCTATGTGCAATCTATTATTGTATGTAGCATATTATGTTGACATTAATGCTGTGTACACACGGGGCGATAGGGGCTGAAATCGCTGGGAATATGGTCGCTGGCGACCATATTGCCAGTGATGGGAGTGTGCCCCAGCGATAAATCGCCGGGTGCGCGCTCCCGTTTTCAGCCCCTGAATGGTCGCTGGTCGGAGGAGCATGCTCCTCTGACCAGCGACATCCCCTGCCTCTCCACCCAGCAGTGTTTAAATTTTCATCTGCGACCATCTCTGGTCGCAGATGAAAACGGGACATGTGGCAATATGATTGCTGAGCAATATATTGCCAGCGATCATATTGCCCCGTGTGTACGCACCTTTACAGTTGACATTCATTATGTCACTATGGTTCATTATGTCGTCAATGAACTTTTCAAAATGTTCATAATGTCCATACTAACCACATTAATATTCAGCAAGTCAACATTGTTGAAGTGTTGACAATTTGTCTTTTGTGTGATTCTATCCAACACAGTAGCCCTAACCCAAAAGCCTCATACACAATAGGTGATAGAAAGTGTATTCTGAGCAATACTGTTCACATAGTACATAGTGCACCTGCAAACCAACTTTGTTTTGCATGTGACTACAAATCTCAGCAAGGTAGCGCTTCTCATTACAGGGTCTGCAGTCTACCCCCCCCCCCCTGCCCCTTCTATATACTGTAGTTTCTATTCTGTGTATTTTTACACACCTGAAGTCTGAGATAGATTTTTTCTAGATTAAAATCCCTCCCCCACCACCTTTAAATGTTTTTTTTTTTTTAAGCAGGGACTAGTAGCAACTGTACAATTGTGAACAAGGCATAATTTCAATTAAATCCTAATATTCCTAATGTCAGTTTTCTTGAGGTGAATGTTTGGGTGCAGGGCCCCTGGGCTTGTCTGGCTGGATCGAGTCAGGGCATCACTACTTTAGTACATAGACTCACATAAACATATTTTTTCCTCTGTATGTTTTGTTTGGTACTTGTTTCCTAGCACGGCGCCCACTAAGCAAATAGCTTAGTGGGCTATTCTGCGTAGGAAATCAATGCGATGCGATAACCATGTTAACCATGTTAAGTTCACAGAAGTGCTTATAAAATGAAATATTGCATAGGATCACATGGCACCAAATGTGATGTTATGCGATATTTTCAGTGTACAAGCACCCATGCCAATTTTAAGCACCTCTGGCATTGTTTTGTATCACTCCCAGTATCCACGCCACCCCGAAGCGTAGCGAGCACAGCAAGCCACTCAAAGGGGTGTCGGAACGCATCCTCCAACCTTTTCATACCCCCACTATCCACGTCGGCGTGGAGTTGATTTTATATAGAGTGGCGAACGCAGGGAGCCACCGAGCCCGAAGAATGTCGAGTGTAGCGAGCCCCGCGTGGGGACGCGGAGTACATGTAAAGTAATCCGCGACCGCTCGCCACACTATATAAAATAAACTCCGTGGATAGTGGGGGTATGAAAAGGTCAGAGGATGTGTTTCGCTGGCGCTCGCCATGCTTCGGAATGGTGTGGATAGTGGGGGGTTTTAGGAACAGATTATATTCTCCATCTATGGGAGTCATGGAATCACAAGAGGGAGAGTAGAACCTGAAATCGCATCGCACGGCAAAAAACGTACTATGCGATGCGATTTCACTACGTTTGCGTACGTAGCAAATCTGGGCGCCGTGCTCGGAAACAAGTACCTCTTGTTTATATGTATTTTTTCACATTTTTCATTTTTTTGTTTTTTTTTCACACACTATTATTTGCTTCACATATCCTACATTCTATGACATTTTACAGCTATATTTTATTTACGTGATGCCCTGGGGTGGCTTTGCTGGACTGGTTTGGGGGTGCCCTGCACCCCAGACGTGAACACTATCTAGGTGGCCACCTAAGATATAAATAATGACAGTATTACTAAAAGACATTCATATATTCTAAAAACATTGATACATTTGAAATTGAGACTTAAATTGTATCTTTATAGTAAAAGCACCTGGACTGTTAATCCAGCAGCAAATTAATTTGTGTCCATAAATCATATTTGATATCACAAGTATATGTGGATGTTTTCCAAAGGGATAGTTTAGTTGCCAAGTCACAACCGCAGTGGTGCTGGGCTGCGGCACCCACAGAGGTGGAGTCTTTTTGAAATAATGCTATTCACCAGGACAGTAAAGTTTTATATGAGAGTGTTATCTGCTGTGTGTGCGTCTCTCACCTGCGCTGCCGTGCTCTTGTAGTGTAGCCGGTGAAAGGATGATAGCGTGTCCCTCCAGTGAAATGGGCAGGGAGAAGCCGCCTGATGGTGCGGCTAATGTGTCTCTCACCCACTTTGGACTTTCATCAGAGAGTCCAACCACACCCCACCAAAAGTTATTACAGACAGTGCATGTGCCACATCATGCATATGCACGCAGATAATGACGGGCCACTGTTTCCATGAAATGGCCATCTCCGCCTGGTAACTTGGCACTGATTGTGCAGAACTGATTTTTGTCTCTATATAGAGTCATAAAAGTGCATGAAAGCCAATATTTGTACTTATATGTAGCATGTTTCTTTCAGGCTAATCCTTTGCACTCAACATAGAGGATAAAATCTGTTCTCCAGATCTGTAATCATTTCCATGAAAAGTGGTCGCTACCAATGAACTGTTAGTAGTAAGTAAATGCATGATTCTATTCACATAATCATTTCTGTACCAGCGCAGCAGTAACTGCACTTCAAAGAAATCTTCAAAACAATGACAGGTCTGTTGTAGTCACGTTCTCTGTATGCATCTAATAATATCACTTATAGTGGTAATGAATGATTTCAGCCCAGGTTACAGAGTGCTTTGTAATTTATCCAGTAATTTATTTGTAATTTGACATTTATTTGTAATCATACTCATTCTCAAATTACAAAATGTTTTAAAATCTGTACACTTTGTAATTTAAGCAATACAGTATCATATAACGTAACATCATAAATGTTGAGTTAATATGATAAATATGCAGGTTTATTCATGCTTGCTTGCTTGTTAGACTGCAGAGTGAGATGGGAATCCTGTTGAAGAAGAATCTCTTGCACCCAACTTGAAGAAGGCTCCGTACTATTGATAAGGACTGTGGGTGGGTCGGACTTCCACCTGGGAATGCAGACTAGCAGATACAACCATTCACATAGGTAGAATGCAGGCTGCTGCAGCCTTTCACCCCCAGATTTGTCTAAATCACTGTATTTCGTGTTTCTTGATGTGGCTTCATTATAAACATTTAATAGTTGTCTGTACTGTATACATCTTAAGATACAGAACATGCGACTAAAAATATACAATTTGCAATCATTTATTTATGGTTATGTTTGAACTGCAAAATGGCTGCCTGATAGAAATGAGAACCTGTAGTTAACAGGGCAGTAAGTAACGGTTGTTGGGAGATCAGTCAAGCAACACAATGGAGTAAATGAAGAGCATATTAAATATGATAATACTAGTAACAAATTAAGTTCCTCTATTAAGTTTACACTGTTCTATTAAGGTTGCTTACCAAACCTGCAATTTCCTCATGTATTAATCATAATCATATTTATCATATTAATAAATGTGAATTCTGTTGTGCAATGTACAGTTATCTCTTGCCAGAATATCATCCTTGCCTGCCCTCCCGAAATGCCTGGGAGGCTCCCGAAAATTGGTTCCCGCTCCCGATCACCCCCCCTGCCCCCAGAAGGTGGACTAGTCTCCAGCATGCTCCCTGGAGCTCCCCTTTAAGCAAGGGTAAATGTCAGAATTCTCAGCACTTTGGTGAGGGAGTGGAGCTAAAAAATGGTGTCATTTTAGAACCAGCCCCTCTTTGCAGATCTGCGAATCAGTGCATTTTGTAGAATATGGGCGGAGCCTGGTAATGTCAGTCTCTCCCGCCTCCCTCCAACTCCTTGATTTGGGTCTCCTCTCTGGGCTTCTCCCGGAGAGGAAATAAGAAATGTAGGTAAGTATCCATAATATATTTATACACACATCTGCTATTACATACCTGCAGTAGTGCAACACTTTTTTGTCATGAACTTGAAGCTCACAATCTCAGATTTATCCTCATTGTCTTCTTCAAGTTCCTCACTAGGATTATAGTGCTGGGGTTTCATTAACAGTGACTTTCTTTTGTTGACCGGAGCTGTGGAAGCCAGTTCTTGAAATTTCCTTTTCTTTGACATAGTGCAATTGTAAGCACTAAAAAGGAAGAGTTGAGAGACATAATTGGCATATCAGAGCGTTTAAAATGTTAAAGATGGGTCTGTTCCATATTTCTTGCCCTGTGTGTATTTTAGATTTGGATTTGATCTATGGAGGAATATTTTTCTGCCTCTAGCACACAGTAATTAAAACAACGCATATGTGAAACTCAAATACTCAATCTTAACTAAGAATTTACTAATCCATGATATTCAACATTGAGCCAAGAACATACAGAAAAAAAAATATTTTGTTAATTTGGATGCAGAGCAAATTGAGGACTAGAAATGTTTATTTCATTCCATCTTGCTGTAATACAAAACATGTTTATTAAATAGATTGGCATTATTTGTTAGGAAATGTTATACAGTATATACAGTTTTTGTCTGCTGACCCCTACGTATTTGGTTCAAATCATACATTTCAAATTGTGGCAGAATATTAAAAAGTAAGATGTCTATGTCTATAGGCTATCTAAGCCTTGGACGTAGATAAGGTGGACAAAGATAAGTGCCATCCAATCAGCTCCTAACTGCCATGCTACAGGATGTGTTTGAAAAATGACATGAGCTGGTTGGCTTGTTCTTTATCTCTGTCCAGTAGCGTAGCTATAAAATATGCGCTCCCCTGCAGCAAATTTTGCCAGCGCCCCCCCCCCCCCCCCAAGAAGGGTTAACAAACCCCTTACCTCTCCGCATCATGCCGGTAGTACGGTACCTGCTGCATCTTTCTGTGGTCCAGGCTCTCCCAGCTCCCTCCTGCTGCTTATGAAAAGTGACAATCAGAAAATGGCTGCCCCCATACAGCAGACCTTTTTAAGGCTGCTAGAGGAGGCCACCACCTCCTCTAGCATCCTCAAAAAAGTCTACAGTATGGGGGCAGCCATTTTGTGCGTGTCACATTTTTTTATTAGCAGCAGGAGTCGGGAGAGCTGCGAGTCCGTGACCACAGACAGATGTGCCGGCGGCACGTCCCAATAGACTGCAGCGGGTAACTATAGCCTCGCAGATCCCCCGGCCCCCACAGTTTCTCAGTGCCTCGCCACCACCGTGGGGGCTTCAGGGCTATAGTGACGTCACTGTCTCTGTCCATTTATCTTTGTCCAAGGCTTAGTACATAGACCCATAAGTTTGTAGGCAGCGGCCAATATTATAAATCATACATAAAAGAAACTAAATTACTTTTCATCTGTTGCAACTTCTTAACAGATATTTCCTGTATAAATTTAGGGTCATTTATTTTTACATCATTTTGGGGTGTCACACTGTTAATCAGTTGCATACGATTTGATAGTTGCAGTCATACTCTTCTCAAACATAATATATAGGTGTTCCATCATAAAATGATATAAAATCTTAGATTTGCAACACAACATATTTATCAAAGCTTCGAGATAGACATTTCTGATAGTTTATTCTGGTTCATTCGCAAAGGCAAATTCATTCTCAAATGGACAAAACCCATGTGCACTGCAGGTGGGGCAGATGTATTTTGTGCAGAGAGAATTAGATTTGGTGGAGTTTTACTTCAAAGTGAGATCTATATTGCAGTGAAAAATAAAGCAGTCAGTATTTTCCCTGCACAGAAACAAAAAAACACCCAAATCTAAACCTCTCTGCACAAGTTACATCTGCCCCACCTGCAGTGCACATGGTTTTGTCCATTTGCGAAGGAATGTGCCTTTGCGAGTGAACCAGAATAAGGTCCAAAGTGAAGTGAGATAAGGGGGGAAATGTAATAGGATGAGAGATTCAGAAAGTGAGGGATTGGGTAAGAAATCTCCAGTTACTGTATGTTTAAAGCGGCAACCATTTACACTGCAAAACCAGTTTGATTTTGCAGTGTAAATGATTACCACTTTAAAAATCACTGGAAATTTCTTACCAAATCCCTCACTTTCTAAAACTCTCATCCTATTAAATTTTACTCCTTATCTCACTTCACGTTTATCACTTTTTGTCAAATCTCAAAATTGTATCTCCTTGACAAAGCAGGCAGGTACTAATGAGTGTTGGTGGGTGTTCTCGAAAACCATGACACATATAAGTTCATTTTTTTTAAATATACATTGATTCCCATCTACTTATGGATTATCCTGTCTCCTGTTCATGAATGACATTATGGGCCTGAATGAGGTGTTCGTTATTCACAGACAATGCTGATAATTTATGTGATTGAATGATTATTTGCTACTGTTCCTGTTGCAAAATTCTCTGGAATTCTGTGGAGAATGCAATAACCTGAGAGGTCACCCAGTGTATTGTGTGCGGGAGATTTGGTATCAGAACTCAAGAAGCAAAGTGGGGAATGTTCCTGGGCAGTGACTTGGAGGCGACCTGAAGAGAATATAAAAGCAATCCCTCTTGTAGGTGTGTTATGGGAGTGTTGTGGGTGCAACACTGAAAACAGGGTGCATTCTCAGACACAGCTGCTTCCACAGAGGCCAAGTGCAAGTGTTGATGCTGGATGCGAGGGTGCGACAATGGTGGACTGTCTGGAGCCATTGGTGATGTGACTGTGAGCCAGACCTCAAAAATCTTAGGGCTTGCACATTACAGTATAAGCTAGTAGACATAGAGGTCGATCGTATTAGGTGCAGATGATTCAGACTGGCGAATCATCATGGTACTGGGCACACTTTATGGTGGACTGAATTTGCTTAAAAGTGCTTGCACCTCCATCGGGGTGCAAGCAATTTTAAGTGAATTCGGCCCAGCAAAGGGTGCAAGATCAGCTTAATTTGGATGCCGTTTTCAGTGTTTAAATGGCACCCGAACGGCAACTCGGCACTAATAGGATGGACCCCACAGAGGGAGCCCTGAAACTAGCATCTGCAAAAAATATCCTAGCATCTGTCAACAGGTACAAGAGAGGACGTAGCAGCGCTGAATCAAGCAATATATATATAAATTATTTGATATGTAAATAGACCCTCGTGCTTTTGTTTTACCAAAACCACCCTCCCTCTGAAATTTATTTTCTTTCTTTGTTTTTCAGTTTTGTCAAAACCATACTCAAGTGATTTGGTTCATATTTGGTTTTGGATTACTTGAAAAATAATAAAACACAGCTAAATTCGAGCAATATGCACCTATTTTTTTCCTACATAGACACATTTAACTGGTCCTTTCCAGTCCCTCACCAAGCTGGGGTTTCCCATACAATACAGAGAACGGAGAAATCATGCAATCCAATTTTTACATGGATCCCCTAACTTTAGATGAATTCAGATTTCTAAAAAAAAAAATCTCTATGAATACCTACTTTTAACGGTCATTAAAGGCCCATTTCAGATAAGCTCGCTAGGCTGCGTATATTTGCAGCCTAGCGAGCAGGTTAACACATTTACATCCGCTCGCATGAGCCCACACAGAGGAGAATCATTCAATGTAAGAAGTAAGCCTTATGGGGGCAGGCACTGACATCATGTGACATCATCTGCCCACCCTTTCCTGCGTTCGCTGAGATCCACCCAGTGATTCTAACATCAGGTCCACCATTTTTGCGAGCGCCTCGGTAAAGAGAAACTTACCCGAAGGCGCTTGCAGCCAGGGCTTGCACATACACATAGGCCATAATGCGCATGCGTAGACCAAAAACATCGGAGATGGGGTCAAATCCGGACCTGAAAGAACAGGTCTGAATTGCCCCCAAGTTCACTACTGTGTATATGACAACTATTTATGAGCCCTAGTAACGTGCTGGAAATAATTACTGATAACTGCTGGTATCTCTCTGGAAGCTCCATGTTAGTTAGTTGGCTACATATCTTACATTAGGTTACTCTTTAAGTAGTTGGACAGATTAAAATACTGCAAGGTCAGATACAAGTAATATGTCTAGCTTGTATTTATAGCTAAGGAGACTCCAAGAAATATGGGGCTGATGGTAAAGCTGAAGATTTATTGTAATTTATATCTTCCAGAGATGATTTGGAGATCCAATTATAGGGGGTCATTATGCTTCATTTGTTTCCCCTGTGCGTTCGTATAGGAGGACCGATGATTACTGTGCATGTCCGGAGGCCCTCAAGTCAGTCTCCACTGACCACAAAATTATTTTTCCAGCTACTGGCACATGCAAGGGGAAATGGCGTGGGGGGGGGGGGGGGGGTTCATTTGCCGGGGCGGTGTTACATTTACATGGAAAGCAGCAAGCTTCCCAGCTTACCTAGTCAGTCAGGGTCATAATGGGTACACCCAGTCTGTCATTTTCACTTGTCATTCATGCCATCTTATCATCTGATGTGCTGCAGGTCAGGTAAGAGGATGGGAAGAACATGTAGTGCACATAGGGGATGCAACTGGTTCACTTGGTAAGCTGGAGAGCCTGCCCCACCGAATACCCATCGCCACTCTGCCGCTTAGTCCCGTCACTATCATGCGAGGGGATGTGTTATGTGGCTGCTGGGATGAAGACAGCATGGGCGACTGACATCATATCAGCTGCCTGCCCCGGCACACTTTATCCTGTCCGTATACCCATAGGAATGCCCAGTGTTTCCATGGGGATGCCCATGAAATGCTGGGCATTCCCATGTGCGACACCCAACCACACCGCCATCCGCCCCCGAGTCTACCCCCATTCCTTTCAACGGCTTGTCGATTATGCAAGTCACCAAAGCTGTTCGCAAAGGGGACCTGCACATGTGCATAACAATCCATGCGCATCGGAATAGGGCCACATTTGTCCTGTTGTGAATGGATTAGAATAACCCCCATAGTGTAGTGGGTATGCACATACTGTACAGGAGAAAGGGGATTTTATCCAATTAATTATATCACAATATATTGTGCTGTTGTTCAAAAGATTGTATAGTGTGTATTATGTGTTCTGGGATTAGTGAAATATGAACAATTGTGACATAGTTTGTTACATCGTATAATGGACCTTATTCTGGTTCACAAGCAAAGCTGCGAAATTCGCAGTGCTGCGTGAGGACCAAATGCCACCCGACGCCCGCAGTACGATGACCATCAAAAGATTTCTCCAGCGCACGTCTCTGATCTGCAAGTGCCCTATGTGAGAAGCAGGCGGACAGCTGACATCTGCTGACATCAGATGCCCACCCCCCTGCATCACCAGGTGATTACCATGGGAACATCCAGTGTTTCATGGGAATGCCCATGAAACGCTGGGCGTTCCCATGGACTGTGTCTCCTGCTGCCACCCCACACCTTCCGCACCACTAGAACATGTAGTTTGCCATGCACGCTCGCACCCTGCATATGCACAGGTGCAGATATGCACCCGTGCAGACACAAAACATCGGTCCCTCGTGCGAATGTGCATGGGACCAATCAAATTAGAATAACCCCCAATGTGTATGCAGCCATTCTAGACCCAAACTTTACATTTAGAATTTGAGTCCCGCAAATCTTAAGATAGGTGTGACTCAGCAAATACAAATGTAGCCAAGCTCATCCATTTTCCGAAGTGTACACATAGCAGGATGGCATGGCTATTGTGCCCATGAATTCTCAAACATACATGCGCCCCATTCTTTCCTATGGGTGGCTGTGGTGCTGTGACTTGTAGCATGGCATATAGTGCAGCTTGCCATGATGCGTACACACAGGCATATGCATCATGGCAAGCTGCACTATACTCTTGTCTGCGACAAGTCATAGCATGACTGATACCCATAGAAAAAATGTGTCAATGATGAGTGTGGCTACATCTGTATGTTAAATGCACCTAAACAGGGCAGCAAATAGGGTGGTGCTGCCTCTGGAAGGGCCCGTGCAGCTCATTTTGCCCACTGCAACCCCCCCACCGACTGCCTCTGCTGCACACAGTGTGCTGAACAAAGCAGGTCCCAGTGTGCTGAACAACGCAGGCTTATTCAACCCGGTATGCCAACAACCAATTCAAACGCTGCACTGGCTTTTGAGAGGCTGCCGGTACGTGAGCTCTAATTGGCTCACCAGCCGGTGCTGCAATTTAATTGGCTGTTGGCATCCTGAGTAGCACTCCGGGACCTCCGGGCGGTAGCTCAGCGGAAGAGGAGATGGGGAGCAGGGCACGAGGCCCGGACTGGAAATGAGTCCCGGGCCCCGAAATTCCTGATGGCAGCCCTGAACCTAAATGATTAGAGTATCATAAACTCTATTGAAATACTGTATAATAAGCATGGATGGCTGTGTGTTGAATCAGAGACTGTGGTATAAGTGTATGTGTCCAGATATGACTCAGTTACAAATACTGCCCACCAATTACCATGCCGCCCACTCTCTAAGCGTAAGTTTTGCCAAAAATATGCATCTGAATCTGCTTGAATTCTTGCATTAACATTGTTTTGGGCTCTGTATGCCTAACTCACTATCAGGCTTATAGGGTATAGAAAACAGGTACCACGCTGACATTCATCATATGCACATTGTAGTGCTTGGCAATACTGATGCAGTATGTAGGGTTTACCCCTGCTAGCCTAATTAAACAGGATGCAGGCAGGGTAAAGGGAAACAATGTCAGCTGGTATGGAAACACTGAGGATTTTCTTCTCTTTGAGAGCAACAGGGGAAATGTGTTTTCAGTGCCAGGTCTGCACTTGACCACAGCAGCAGGAAGCATTGCCAGCTATTGCATGCCTGACCCATATATGGACATTAGAAACCAGGAAAAAAATAATATTTGGACAACAGAACAATTCTATCCAGCATACATATATGGAATGCTGCCGTATGTATGTGTAAAGGCAGAGGGGGCGAGGCACAGTTTGCTATCTTTGTTTTGGATTCAAAGGGGTTATTTACAAAGATGGGAGTTCTATTATTTATTTATTTACAGTTTCTTTTATAGCGCAGCATATTCCATTGTGCTTTGTAATTGGAAACAACAGTGATTAATCAAACTTAGTAGACACAAACTGACATAGAGGTAGGAGGGTCCTGCTCGCAAGCTTACAATCTATAGGGATAATAGGAGGGATTGAAGATGGGATGTTGTAATGTAAAACCAATCAGCATCTATATCTTATTTTTTGGCACCTTCTAGAAGATAATAGATAGCATACCTCCCAACATGACCCATTCCAGGAGGGACACAATGCTCTGCTTCTGGACTTTCATGCCAGTGGCAGTTGCAGAGGTAGGGGTAGTGAGTCACCCCAAATGCCACACCAACCAACACAGTGTGGGACTCACTGGCAGTAGGTGTGGCTTCCCTATGTACATTTTGGACTGCCCTACCTCTGCAACTGCCACTGGCAAGGAATTCCAAAAGCAGAGCATCGTGTCCCTCCTGGAATGAGTCATGTTGGGAGGTATGCCATAGCAACATACCATCTTCAATAGCACTTCCATCTTAGTAAAAAAAAAAACAACAACCCCTAAAGCTCTTTACACACGGGGTGATATTAGCCAGAATCACTGGCTAAATGGTTGCTGAGCGACCATATACCCCATGTGTACCAGGCAATATCGCTAGGAGCATGTTCCCGCAACCAGCCCTGTATCGGTCGCAGGAGCAAGCTCCTCCGATTTTGACTTTTTCATTGTGAGTGTCCCATTTTCATCAGCAACCACTGCTGGTTGCTGATGAAAAGGAGACACTCAGCGATTTGGTCGCTGAGCGATAGTAAGACCAGATTGCTTAGCGACCAAATTGTCCCGTGTGTATGGATATTAGGACCCCTTGTCCTCCTGCTGAGATAAAATAACATTTACAGCAAAGTTTGTGCATGGGAAATTGGCTAGTATTAATAATTTCCATGAAAAGTAGTAGATATGGTCTGATATTTGTAAGCAAGTCCATCATTGTGGGGGTTATACTGGTCCATCTATAGAGTGCTTTGTAATTTATCAAACACATTCATTTTTTTACGTTCATTTATAAGTAATATGGCAAAGCTACTATATCTATGGCTTATCACCATAAACGTTGATTTTATGTAATAAATATGCATGTTTATCTGTTAATCCCCCGCTTGGTAGCTATGGAATCCAAATCCACTGAGAACATCATGTCTGTAAATCCTTAAGGACTAGGTCAGACATTCTCTGTGACAAATATGTACCTGCTTGCTAACCCAGAATAATTCAGATTTACAGTATTGTCATTAACAATTGTTTGGAGTTATAAAATAGTCACAAGTATGTAGAACCTTCTCTGTTGAGTTACTCATAGATTTAACATAATCTACATGAAAGAAAAATAGAGATGAATGGGGGTAATTCTGGTTGATTTGCTTAATGTAAATTTGCATCCTTGCGAGTCAACCAGATGACGCCTTGCGAATGGTGGTACACCAGCCCACCATTCGCAAGGTGCCTACGTTCGCACTGGCTGCAAATGGATGTTTTACATAAACATCCATTCGCAGCCTGTGGGATAACACCTACATCATTCGATGGTCGCCGATCATTGAATGATGTGGAACGTGCACGCAAATCTAAGGTTGCTCAGAGCAACATTAGAGCTGCATGCACATTCGGTGATGTTCCCCCGCACCCGCATCCTCGGCCCATTAGCATAAGAACACCCAGCGTTCACATGGGAACGGCCATGAAATGCTGGGCGCTCCCATATGCTGATCGATGGGTGGGTGCGTGCACCCAGTGAACAGTTTGTTCGCCGTGGCCACATGCACCCAGTGCATGCACATGCGCAGAAATGCACCTGTGCAAAGCATAAGCATTGGCCCCATACAAATGCACACGGTTGAGCAAATGAACCTAAAGGCCTGATTCAGAACGCTTCGCAAGGCTGCGCATGTTCGTAGCCTAGCAATCAGGTAAGCCCTGCCCTGCCAAATGCCCCCCTCCTCCCCCTCGCCACACGAATCCCCTCTCTAATATGCAAGGGGATGTGTTTGATAACACATCTCGCATGCGGCCGAATGGGAGAGTAATTATTCAATGATCGTCTAGCATCGAATGATTTTACTGCCCTTTGGTAATAAAAGTCTAGCCTCTATCTGCTGAATTTGGGACTGGCGCTGACATCATGTGATCATGTAATCATCATGTGATGTCTGCGGCTTCCCCGAGCGGGCTTCATCACACCAGTGTTGAATGGGATGCCCATAAAACGCTGGACATTCCCCTGCTGCCACCTCCTGCTCACTCTCGGCCCTCCCTGCCTGGAGTGATCGGCTTGGCGGATGTGAAACTCGTCAAAGTCATTAGTTCCTGGGGTTTGTACGAGCTCATAATAGCACATGCGCAAACCATGAACGTTGGGGACCGGGACGAATTCAGACCCAAACGAACAGGTCTGAGGCCCCTTAGTCCTATCCTGAAAATACCAGCCTGAGAACGGGCTCATATTAGCTCCATATTTACACTGTAGCTGATATGAATGGAATATCACAACTCTGTGAACTGGCCCATTATGCCACAAAACAGTATTTGCATGAACTTTTGCCACAACTTTACTCAATAAAACTGTAAAAATCAATCATCTGCAATGGAGCCTAGCATCTCTAGTACACTTTGTGTTTCTCTGCTTGTATCATGTGAATAAGATGCAAACTTTAAAGAAGAAGACACCTCTCAGACACCATGGCGTTTATTTTCTAAGATGGAAGTTCTATTGAAGATGGGAAGTTGCTAGGGGCAACCAATCAGATTATATCTATAATCTTCTAGAAGGTGCTAAATAAATAAGAAGTAGATTCTGATTGGTTGCTATAGGCAAAATCTCATCTTTAAAAGAACTCCCATCTTAGTAAATAAACCCTACATTTGTATTACACCAGTATATTCATTGTTTTTTAAGGTATATTTTTAAAATGTTATTATTTTAGTGAGCATAATACTGTACTTAATATGATTTTTTAAAATATTGTTCTCAATATAAAAATGTGTTTAATTGCTTTACAATTTGCAGACACAGATGTAGGTATTATCCAATTCATTGTATATGGCTGACAACTTGTGGTTTGCCAGTTCACGCACATCCTCCCCATACTGTATTTTGGTTTTAGTTTTTATTTAAAATTTTCTTCACGTTTTGGTTTTGCCAAGCCACGCTTAACAATTTTTGGTTAGGTTTTAGATCTCATGTTCTTTCAAAATTGTTAAAAACAGCTACAATCATTTAACTTTGACCAGTTGTTCCTATAGTATAATCAACATCAATGACATACATTTGCAGTCAATTCAAGTAGTGTTGTGCAATTTTTTAGAAAACCAAAGCAACTCAAATATTGTGGATCTGAACCACACACCGATTCCAGTTCGGAATTTCCTGTAGTTCGGAATTTGGAGTTTAAATCCGAGTTTTGGGTTTTGGATTGAAAAATTACATGCTTTTGGCTGTTTTTATCGATTTTCAAATAAATCCAAAAGCTTTTATTTGGACATCAAATCCAAATTCAAAAACACTTGAGGTGCGCTTTTGCGAAACCAAAACACGGCAAAAAAATTCAAACCAAAATCAAAATACAATGACAAAATCCAAAACACATCTCTAATTTCCAGTCAATTTTGTCCTTCGCAACATACTCTTGTGAGTGAAATGGAATCTGAAATCACAAGGGAGGGACTTGCAAGCTACCCAAATCCTGAGATTCAGTTTTGAGGACAGATTTGACTGCAGACTCAGTCCGATCCTATCCCCAAAATTGATCCAAGCCACGTTGGATCTACTTGGCTCCCCAAAGTTCAGGTGCGGTCCGTTTTAAACAAAACTGAAATGCTTATATCTAATTAAGTATCAACTATGTTGTCTCAGACAGATCATATGGTATAATGCTACTACTACTCTACAACTAAAATATGCATACTTTAGGAGGATGAGATATAAAGGAATAGTTAATATACAGTTAGGCCCAATTGAAGACATGTACAATTTCCCGTGGGAAATCTTTAAAAATTCACATTTTCTTATATATTTTCAAGGTGCATCTGAATAAACAGTATTAATGAGAATAGGCATTTATAAACAATGGCTGAGCCTACCCTGTTTGGTGAGGGGTGCTGCCAATACTAAAGTAAATGGAACTGGCAGGTACTGGGAATGGCACCAGGAATTAGTTGTGTGCACACAAACACAACAAATTGCCATTTTAAAAATATTGAATATGTTGCTGGTTTCACAAGATAAAACTAATTGCCGCTTTAATGACTGCCTAACTGGATCACACAAATTATGACCTACAGATGAGCCATCCTCATCTAGCCCTTTAATAGGATTAAGTGAGTAATCTGCTAATCCTCTACTGTATTGTTCTGTGTATTGTATTGCAGTTGAGAACAAAAGGCCTTGGATAGCCATGGCTCACCATGGCTATCCAGAGACAGCTAGATGAGGATGGCTTCATCTGTAATACATTTGGCCCTCAATGTTAAATGTTCCATTTAGAATTACTTTGTTTTATTATTAACAATACTGTTGATATACAAGTACAATAATATGGCAAGATAAAATATGGTTAAAATGCATCGTGTATTGTTGATTGTGTTTACCTGAGTTCTTGTGCTAGAGAGTCTTCTTCCACTGTTGAATAAACAGAGATGGGATGAGTGTAAGTCTAAGTACATATCAAAGACTCTGGTTTATGTGATACTTCTTAGACATAAATCACTGCAGAACACTTGAAGAAAACCTTATGGATGGCTATTAAAGCTCTTTCTTATTAGAAATGCTAATTTTTCATAGTTTCATTTCTGCAATCTCTTTTTCGTAGGACATGTGGTGAGAAAGCTTTGCTCTTGTTAACATTAAAATGATCTGAAAAGGATGAAAGCTGGTGTTTATCAATACCTGCCCACACAAGGGTACACAACATATTGACAGAGCCAACAGGTGGTTTCAAAATTATTCATGTTGTTATAACAGCAACACTTGCGGAAACACACTCAGTGCAGATAATAAATGAGCAAGCTAGTTTCAATTTAACCCCCAACTGCAACTCAGCATAAGGATTATACAATGTAACAATGGTATAAAAGGCTTCAGACATTTAAGTATCATTATGTACACTTATGTAGAATTTACTATTTTATTTACTGAAACATCAAGAGATGTTACACATAAATGACCAGGCTTATTTAAAAAAGTGATTTTAAGCCAACTGTAGTGAGATGCCACAAAGCATAATTAAAACTCTTTTCTGTTGGGTAGATCTATGAAAATGACTTGGGAAAGGCAAAACCAAAGCAGATCAAATCAAGGCTGTAAAGGTTATTTGCAAATGTTCAAAATATAGACTCCAACAGGTCTTTTTATTGTTTGAGCTTTCATTTGCAAGTATGCATCACTTTTTAAAGGACAGTGCAAGGACTATTGTATCTGCTGATGGAAAGTGTTGGCAAGATAGAGATGTTTGAGTGCAAAGCAGATGTTCCGGGCCCATATGAAAAAAAATGAATTTTTGGGGGAGGGGGGATAAAATCTATATACAGTATTTGTAAAAGGCTAACTACTCCTCACCTCTATGAGTTGAAGTACCGCCAGTGACCACTAGAGGTCACTCGATGGACTAAATTACTTCTTTCTTCCTTTGCTAAAGGATGTCATAATAGAAAGAAGTGAAAGTACATTGCAGAAGCTGTCATTTTTACGGGCTTTTAACTAGTTGTTTATATTAGACCCAGGTGGTGAACACCATTCTTCCCTGCTTAACGAGGACAGGGTAATGAGAACTAGTTTCAGAACCCAATAGCATATTATATATTTTTTGATTAGTCTAATCCAGTGGTTCTCAAAAGTCGGTGGCCAGGACCCCAAACATTTCATGCTTTCCAGGTCACCCAGCACCTGCACTGTGTATAAACAACTGTCACATTTTAAAACTTCACAGGTGACATAGGAAACATTTACTGTTTGGGCTCCTGAAGACCGACTTTGAGAACCTGTGGTCTAACATCGATTGTTACATATGTAATATAATTTAAAAGGGCAAGTGTTACATATGTTCAGTTGTTTGAATCAGTCTATCTAGAGTACAGATGGAGCCAGGGCTGGCGCCATCACTAGGCAGCTTTAGGCATTTGCCTGTAGACACCGGTCACTGTGGAGCCAAGTGAGCAGCCATGGAGCTGGTTAGTGGCAGGGCAGCCGCACCTCCTTCCCCGTAGAGCAACACGTCCGTGGCCGCATCGGATCATCTCTCCCGTGGACTGGGTGAGAGTGATGGGGTGGCCACACCCCCCGACCAACATGGTGGCGGCTGCATCCAACCCCGCCTCCCCCGTGGTGCAGGACAGTGGGGCGCTCACAAGCCCCCCAACCCCTGTAGCAGGACATCAGCGGCCGTATCAACCTCCCCATGGAGCGGGTGCACGCCGTGGCACCCCTTCTCATTCAGCTCCAGCGCTCGCCAGAATGTCCCCGCTGGCGAGCGCTGGCTGAGAGGGACTTCATCTGACTGGGACACATGAGCATCTCGTAACATACTCTTCTATAGCTATGTGAGTGCTGGTTGACCTGGAGGCATACAGTTGCTGGTAATACTTCATAACCTCCAGACCAATCAGCTTGGTAGAGTCCAAAATGGTGCCATCGTCCTGCTTAATGTGATCTATATTATTTGCGGGGGATTCAGTCCTAGCCAAGAATGCCAGATATTTGCCTGGTCTATCAGAGTGTTGGTAGTGGCTGCTTACACGATGGGCCATTGTGCTGTTATTTTGTACCTGCAGTGCCTCTACCCATTTAGTCTGAGCTGCCAACCATTCCTGCCTGGCAGACTCAGTTCCATCAGAAAGATACTTGGTTTCTAGCTCTACGCTTCTCTGTTCTAGCTCGAGGATTTCTCTCCTTGTTGCCTTCTGAATCTCTGCTATTCCTTTAATTAATGTGCCCCTGATATACGCCTTGAAAGTGTCCCATACAATAGATGGAGAGGAGGTGCCTCGATTTGTCTCCCAAAATTCTACCCATTGACCTACAAGGTTACATTCCTGCCCCAGGGAGTGCAATCACCTAGTATTCAGCCTCCAAAACCTTTGACCTATATCCCTGTTTTCCCGAATAGTCAAACATAATGGGGAATGATCAGAGACACCCCTAGCCCCATACTCTATGCCCTCCACCTGCATAGTGCACTCCTTGGAAACTAATACCAAATCGATCCTTGAGAAGGTCTGGTGAGAGTCAGAGTAACATGAGAATTGTAAAGCAGAGGGATTACGGGCCATCCATACATCCACCCATCCAACATCCTGGACAAAGTTAAAGAAACTCTTATTACTCTTAGGTTTACTCCCCCCCCTCCGGCTCCATCTATCCAAACTTGTGTCTAGAACATTGTTGAAGTCTCCCATGCATATAATAAGCTTCCATTGTGACAGTGCTGCGAACTCAGCCGCTTTTGTCAATACTTCAAAATTGAAGGGTGGAGGGATATACACAAAGAGCATCAACATCTCAGTACCATTGACCTTACAATCCAGGAAGATGTATCGTCCCGCTGGGTCCAGAATACTCCTGTCACAGCTGAACGAGACAGACCTCCTGACAAGTACAGAGATACCCCGAGAGGAGGACGAGAAGGGAGCATGATAGGATTTACCCACCCATGGTTTATTCAAGGATAGAAGTTTATTTCCCACAAGATGCGTTTCTATCAGTCATATAATGTCCGCTTTCAATTTCCGAAGCTGACCTAGGATCAGGGAGCATTTGATCTTATCATTGGCTCCCCTGATGTTCCATGCTAAGATCTTAACCATTACTTAATTACGTAATTGTAGCCCAACAAGTGGCCCTTCGTTCCTCCATCTCGAGACCCCTCTCGCAACTTTTGGGAGAGTACACCTCCTTTATCGTTCCTAATACACCAAGTACCCTCCTGACCATCGTACTGTAAGAGAGCATATCTAGTTACGCATTTACCACATAAAACAACAAACCCACCCACACCTCCCACCCCCCTCCCCGTATACCTGCCCTGTGGTGGCATACTTTTGCAAACACCCCCCCCCCCCCCCCCCCCCAGGAAGAAAGGAGAAAAAAAAAGAAGGGAAAAAAGCACAACAAATAAGTCCTTTGTCTGGGGGCTATCTAAAGAACCCTAAGCTACTCAAAGCGAGGTAAGCTCCCCAGTGGAATAACACTCAGTCCATCTTGCCCAGTGTCCTATCTGCTAGCTAGTTGTTGCCGCCCTGGCACATTACTGTCCAACCATTTCGCCGCTTCTTCGGGCCTAGAAAAAAAGACAGTCTCCCCGTTGAGGACAACCCGCAGCTTAGCGGGGAAGACCATTGAGTATTTCAGGTTACATTCTCTCAGTCGCCTCTTGACTTCAGTAAATTTAGCACGGTCTTTTTGCACCTCGAGTGCGAAGTCTGGGAATATCGATATCTTGCTGCCATTGTAGACCAGTTGATCTCGGGTACGCATCAGCCTGAGTATAGTGTCCCTATCTCGGTAATTCAAAAATTTAACAATCAGGGTGCGTGGAGGAGCGCCTGGTGGCAATGGCCTTGATGGAACCCTGTGGGCCCTCTCAACCAAGAATTGATTAGAAAGTGCAGCCTTCCCGAAGGTATTAATCATCCAGCCTTCAACAAAATTGGCCGCCGCCCCCTCCTATGGCATGCTCAGGTAAGCCCACATATCGCAAATTATTTCTTCTTAACCATCCCTCTATATCAGACAATTTAAGCCGGATTTCGGTTATCTGGTTGGCAAGGAGATCAACTTTAGTGGACCATTGTCTGTTCGAATCTTCTAACGTTGAGATTCTGGCCTCGGCATGGCTGATACGGTCATTAAGCGCAGTAATTTCGTTTTTAACTGAAGTAACTTCGGCCTGCACCCCCTGTATTTTGTCTGACAGCCGCTGTTCACTGCTGGATATAGCTTCTAATATTTGCTGGAGAGTAGCGTCTGGAATATTCTGCGAGTTTTTATCCTTAGTCGGGGTGGTTGATGGGGTACCAAGTGGGGTCTGAGAGGTATTGCCCTGTGTACGGGCATATTTCTCAAGTTTGGCTGCAGCTGCCGCGGTGTTTGTCTTCCCCATCCTGTTGTTCAATGGGGGATGTTTGCCAATTTAAATAGAGAGGAGAAGAACAAAGCGGCCTGTGTGGCCTCGGTGCTCTGTAATCACAGTGTAATATTGTGCAGCACTACTAGGCTCTCAGGGGAGCAGTTAAACAGTTGGGCAGTTCTGCGTTTGGTAATGAATACTAATAATTCAGTCCGAATGTCAGCAAGACAAAAGAAAAAAAACAAACTCAATACTCATGCTGCCCCAATGCTGCAGTTCTGTCCCAAGTTCTGGGACGCCTAGGTGCGTGTAGCTAAATCCCCCTGTGTCTGCCAGTACCTCTGCAGGGCTGGGGACACATGAGCATCTCACATGCACGTGCATCCCAGTCACTTGGCAGTGGGGACCAGGAACCCTGCCCATCTCTGCTTCAGCTCAGTCGGAATGAGGCGTGCGAGCATCTTGTGTGTGCGTGCCCCCTTCCGGCAGCTGGCGGCTGATGGTGAAGGCTGGCGGCTGGCGATTCCATCACCAGTCCCAGCCTGAATGACAGGGTCTCCATCTGTACTTCTGGTATGGTCTACTAATGTAATAATACTATGGAGAATTGTCTAGTGTTGCATGACTTTCCTTGTTAGAAGAATACTATAAATGTAGGCACTTCGTAACTGAGGACAGGTGAATCCATTTAGTTAAGATCCATGCAGCTGTATTCAATGTACACAGGATAACTATTAAGCATGATAAATCTGTAACGTGTCCAAAAAGCGGAACCACAAGGAACATGGAATAGGGAGTAAAAGCAGGATTCATATTACATAGTAGCTGCTTTTCCGTCTGCAGGATCCATGATATGTAATTAATTATTAACACTTTGAGTTTAGCTGTTGTAATCATAATCCCTTATTTCTGGAAATACTGAACTGCACCATCAGTCCTACTACTTGTTAATTACCCTTTAAATAAAATGAAAACTATTTATATACATATATATACACGTATATACACATATATATACAGCATGACATCTGCACTGCATCTATTTAGGATACATTTTTCTATTACTTTCAAGCAGATGTAAAAAAAAAACTTGTTCCTTGATGAAAGACTATAGAAACTTACCCTTAATTTCTTTTGAGAGTATGCATAGATGTGTATCTTCTCCATCTACAGCCATCTACAGTATATGACAATAGAAATATATATATTACTGAAAAAATAATTTCTGTCTGTTATGTGAAATTTAACATACAGTAAATACCACTAAACCTTACATACAACATTTTTGAAAACGCTGATAACAGACAATATTAACAATATTAACTTTTTCCTATCTTAGGTTCATTTAAGATATGGAAACATTTATACACTTTTTTTTTTGTATAAATGTCACAAGGTAAACAGAGTCCATTGTGGATTGGGCTAGCTGCAGCTGTCACCCAATCCGTTCTACTGGCAACGTATCAATGGACAGAGTTTACTTTCCAGGCTATTATATATTTTATCTTTCATTTCTCATGTATTACCAGATTGTGTACACTTTCTAATGCAGCCCTGGTAACATACAGCATACATTTTCACATTGTCTTACATTTTCACAATTAATCATTGTGGTCATCATGTTGTTAATGTGACATATAAAAGGAAACATCAGCTAAACAGTACTGACCAGTCGCAACTACAATATATTTATTATCATTTATTTATTTATTAACAGTTTTTTATATAGCGCATACATATTCTGCAGCGCTTTACAATAGAATATTTGAACATTCACATCAGTCCCTGCCCCAGTGGAGCTTACAATCTATATTCCCTACCACATGTACACTCACACACAGACATGCCAGGGTTAATTTTGTTGGAGCCAATTAACCTACCTGTATATTTTTTGGATTGTGGGAGGAAACCGGAGTACCCGGTGTAAACCAATGCAAGCACAGGGAGAATATACAAACTCTGCACAGTTAGATCCATGGTGGGAATCAAACCCATGACCTCAGCGCTGTGAGGCAGTAATGCTAACCATTACACCATCCGTGCTGCCCAAATATATATTTATATATATAGCAAGGTGTGTGTTGACCTGGCACTCCCCCAGCTGGTCAGGGACCCAGGTGCCTTCCGGAACAGTTGTGCAGGAGTAGGCAAAGAAGCAGACAGCGGCACTCTGAGAATTTTCAAAAATGTATATTAGTGCAAAAATAGCATACCAATGTTTCGGGGCATAAGGTACCCCTTTGTCAAGGTGAACAGTGCACCTTGACAAAGGGGTACCTTATGCCCCGAAACGTTGGTATGCTATTTTTGCACTAATATACGTTTTTGAAAATTCCCAGAGTGCCGCTGTCTGCTTCTTTGCCTACTCCTATATATATATATATATATATATATATATATATATATATATATATATATATATATATATATATACAGTATATTTCCATTTCTCATTTAGACAAATGTGGGTAAATTATCCGTATGAATACTTACATTTAACAATAATATAAAGATACATCAGGTTTCATTCAGTTCAGGTTTTAGTGTTATCACAACAGCAAATATCACCAATCTCATATAATTATTCTGTATGGTTAATGTAATTTATAATTTACAAGTTAATACTGCAATTTTATTAGTATCTAAATCTAGTAAATGTCCAATGGTTGATCATTACATATACAGTATTGTACATTATGTATTTTATTACATATTTTGTGGATTTAAATTTATATTTATTCCAATAGAAAACGATTTCTACAAATTTTATTGATAATTTAGCCCTTAGGTGGCGCTCATCCATTTAAATCTACACATGTAATTTATTTTTAAGTCATCTGAGCGAGAAATTAGTAGATTACAATTTTATATAATATAACCTAAATATAATTATATATATATAAGTTAAATATTGCATAAAAAATGCCCAAATGGGTTTAAAAAAGGTCTATAGAATGCTAATAAAATTATTCTATAGGAAACTAATGTAAAATAAAATAAAAAAACATATATGCAGTGTGGGGCATTTATAAGAAACATTTGCACATAAATTTGTTAAAACAAAATCATTGCAAAAAAAAAAAGGATTGACTGCTATATTCATCTCTAATGAGCACCATATTTTAAATGGTTTAATTTGTAAACTACCTTAATAAAAGATCTTTCAGTGAAAGCACAACATTAAAATATTAAATGTATTCTGTCTCCTAAGATATGACAAAATAGAGAATAAAAATAGTATTGTTTTAGAACACAACATGAAAAATGTTTAGAATCCACTATCAGACAATGTGGTGTAATTGTTAAAATTGTCTTTTGTTTTTATGTAATGCAGCATGTTATAGAGTTGTGGGCACACTGAAGATGTGAAACTGAGTGTCCTCTTTGTGGAAGCAAATGTAATAGGAAACATGATCTATTCTGTGCTGCTGAGTTGTGATTGAAGGCACTGACCTGCCATAGACTTATAATAGGGGAGCAGGTGTGGCAATGATGGACTTTAATTTCCTTTAATAAACCTTTTATGTGCCACACTTTTACTGCCATTCTATGCTCTCCAAGGTCCTGCACATAATAGGTTCATTACTTTTGATTACTATAGTCTATTGAGATAAACAACTCCAGAACGTTGTATATATTATGCACAGATATACTATTTATCTATTGTGTTTTTTATGGCAAGCAACTCCACAGACAAAATTAAAAGCAGTCTGTGCCTCAATTCTGAAAAGAATTACTACTTGTCCAAACCCAAGTAAATGCCAAGAAATTATTTTATTGAAATATCTGCTTGTTTCATTGTTCTTCTAGAAATCCATTATGGACACGATATTCATAATTGTTCAGCATTTCGTGTAGTTTGTCTTATGTTTGCAAATGACCTACATTTAGGGACACATATAAAACCCCTGCTATAAAGCAGCCGAGATGCTATGTAACCTCTTTTAATCATGTTGTTCCATTTACAAACTAATGCTCATTCCTAATGCTATTTACTAAAGAATTTTCTCCAAGTATTTAACAGCCAACTACTGCTAAAAATAATTCTAAGCCTCTCATGTACATCTCATATTTAATGTTTTGTTTGTTCTTTACATGATGATCGATATGTTTGGCCTTGTTGACAATAAAAATAAAGTAAGTTATTTATAAGGTGGCATCAAAACCCTGCTTGAGTGCGTTCTGCACTGGTGATGCGCCCAATGCTTCAGAATGTAGACTCTCAAACTCTACCAATAATGATCGGATCGGTACCGTGAAATGTTGGTGATACAGAATGAAGTGGTGTTGTGATATGTCAATCCCTGCCAATATTTCCAACAATTGGAAATATCGGCAGTTCAGTATTCAAACCTGGCCGGGACTCGCTATGCCAGCCGGGACCCACCTGCGACAGATTCCCCTACCTATGGAGGCGAATCTGTATTGTTGGAAACAGCTGTTCCATCACTCGAAAGTCGGAACATTGAATACCGACTGTCAAGTTGATGTCGGAACCCAGCGGTCATGATTTTGACTGTCAAGAGCATCCCAAAAGTCATAATCCAGATTGAATACCCCTCAGAATGCTCTTTGGGGGCTTTTTCATATATTCTGCCTTGTGCCATTCTCACAAGTGACAGCAGAACTGTTATCTGTTCCCCATCATAAACTGATATCCTGAAAATGTATATACTGGTATGAGTAAGCAAAATACCTTTACAGAAGTTTTTTTTTAAGTCGCTATGTTGTTTGTTCACACCAAATTGACTAATTCAGATAGGTTATCAGTGCTGTTTCTTGGTTATGTACATACTGCCACTATGCACTGTACACGGTGGATTATTTGTGAACACATATAGGGGTTTCTTTACTAAGATGCAATGTTGCTATGGGCAACCAATCAGAATCTAATTCTTATTAATTTAGCACCTTTCTAGAAGACAATGGATATAATCTAATTGGTTGCCCATAGCAACATCCCATCTTCATTAGAACTCTCATTTTAGTACATAAACCTCATAAAGTGCCAACATTTACAATGCATCCTACAACTGGCAAGTTTTAATAGTCTAACTCTGTGTAATCCTTATTGTGTCCTAGGGTAATCTGAGCAGGGTAGGCTATATACAGATGGAGCCAGCCTCATTCAGCTGGGTGCTGGCCGGCAAATTGGCAACCACCAGCCGCTGGAATGGGACATGTATGCACGAGATGCTCGCATGTCCACTTCAGATGGAGCCCACTGCCGCCCTCAGCCGCTTCCATGCCACTCCCCCATCAGTGCCCACAGCCCCTCGCACCCCCTATTCCTTCCCGTCTCCCTGAAGCAGAGACAGGTAGGGATTGTATCCCCCACAGCCGAAATACTGGGACGCGTGTGCATGTGAGATGCTTGCATGTCCCAGTCAGATGGAGTGCCTCTCCACCGGCAATTGCCAGTTGGGGCATTTTGGTGATTCCCCGCGCTGAATGAGAGGCACTCCATCTGTAGATTGATATGTTCATTTTTGCAGGCATCAATTATTGGTTTACTCATAAAGTAGCTGACTTTGCACCACAAAAGCATGCTCTAATTATACCCAATGCTGGATCTGGATCAACAGTATGGTTCTATTACATAAAATATAGTTTCCTCTATATGATATATAAGCAGTGGCAGCTCTTTAACTGTCTCGCCAGTGAGTTTGCAGACCTCTTCTTCCAGCCCTTCTAGTAATTGATGTCTGATACCAATGGGATGCCTGGTTAGGTCCAATGGCAATGGGGGTGGGGCTTATGCCCAGAAGACGTGCTTAACTCCAACACTGCTAAACAGTCTGGTTTCTATGAACTGCATTAGCTGCAGCCCATAGAAGCCAGACTAAGCAAAAAATTATAGCAGGGAATGGCTTCCCATGAGAAGCGTTATTTCTGTAATTGCAGGTGGACTCGCAGTCCCAGGGGGAGAATACACTGTCCCTCTCTGGGACTGTCTGCTCGCCTGTGACTATCAGGGTAAGCTTTCTATGGGAAGTCATGGCCAAGCAGTGCCTGGAGGTGGCAGATTTTACTGGTGGGGGGGGGGGGGGGGGGTGAGCAGAGGTGGCTACAGTCCTGCAGCCCCTAGGTCAAATCCACTACTGTATATTCTGTAGTTAACATGTATAAATACTTTTTATATAACATTTATGTTTTTTCTTGTACTTTCTTCCTCTCTTTGCAGTCAATTCGCTCCTTTTATCCTAAACTCTCTTCCCCAATTACTTCATCTCTTTTGTACCCTTATCTGTCTATGTTTGCAGTAGCACTTGTTTTATTACAAGATTATCCTTGGTATCAACTTTCTAATTTTCATATTTGCTAATGTAATATTTGGGCCATCCTCACCTTTTCTCCTCTACAAACATTTTTTTTTTTTGTGTGTAGCTTGTGCGTTGTTGTGGACCTTTTTTTCTACTATACTGTTATGTTTTGGTTGTGGATTATGTTATGATATTGTTTTTGGTTGATCATCATCATAAGGTAGTGTATGATGAGTAAGCATAGAAAATAACCAACATGTTTGAAGACTCTAGAACATGGGTCTTCAAACTGTGGCCCTCCAGATGTTGTGGAACTACATATCCCAGCATGCCCTGACAGTTTTGGCATACTCTTATAGGAAAAAAATGTGGCAATGCATGTTGGAACACAACATCTGGAGGGCCACAGTTTGAAGACCCATGCTCTAGACTGTCTCATTGAGAGGGAAGCTTGCAGACTAAAGTGAAGCTTGATTACTTAAGTGACTTGTGAGTTGGAAACTGAAGCAGGTGAGTTATCTTGCATTCTGTCTGTCTTGTATTCTTTATCTGTCTTTCTATATAGAGACTGTAATTTTGAGGGAGAAATCTTAATGTGAGATTTTGGTTGTGCCTGTATCTGTATAGTGTATTGTTACTAGGTGTGAACAGATACTAGGAGGAGGAGCTAAATCTAGGTGTCAAGGAAGATTAGGGGGAGGAGCTGAGTGTAACAGGGGCCTGACATACTATATAAGGAGGGACATAACTCATTTGGGAGCTTGCTCATTGAGAGGGAAGCTTGCAGACTAAAGTGAAGCTTAAGTGACTTGTGAGTTGGAAACTGAAGCAGGTGAGTTAGAATACTGAAAAAGGTGAGTTTGAACACAGTCTAAATCTTCATATTCTATTTTATTGTAATATATTCATCTTCTTTCTATCCTATTGTAACCTGTTGCTCAATTTTGACATTTAATTAATTTTATCTATATTTTTTCCAACATTGTATTTCATTTTACTCATTCACTATTATTTTCTCTTATCTTTGCCACACATGCACTCTGTTTCCCTCTTCACGCCTGCTCACATTTGCCTCACTTCTAACCTTCTCTGTTCCCTTCATCCTCTCACTTGTTGTTTCATACTTAATTGGATTACTCAATCAACCTGATTTTACCCACTTGTCTCCTCTCTGACAGTAGTTCCTTGCCTGTTACCTTCTCTCTCACTCTGTTTTTTACCACATCCTCGCAAATATACTACAGACGCTGTCTGTCCCCCCAAATCCCTCTGTCTGCTTTCACTAACCTACCCTCTCACCTCTGGTCCTCATGGCTGTTAATCTCTCAACTTCACTTTCTCCAACCGCTCCTCCCCCCTCCCATCCCATACCTATCCTGACCACTCACCCCCGCACCCCCACCCTCCCAACGACCCCCCCTCGCTTCTGCAATCCCCAAAACCTTATCCACATAAATACACAACCCACCCCCCTCTTTCCTGTGCACTATGGAATGCCAGATCCATCTGCAACAAACTCCCTGCCATCCATGACCTATTCATCTCTAAAGCATTCCACCTCCTTCCAACCCCTGTCCTCATTTTACCCCACCACTGCTGCTGAAGTCCACTCTATCCTTCAATCCGCTTCTCCCTCCACCTGCCCGCTCGATCCTATCCACTCCAATATTATCCGTCGCCTCAGTCCGTCAGTCTGCTCTCACCTGGCTCACCTCTTTAATCTTTCCCTATCCTCTGGGATCTTCCCTTCCTCCTTCAAACACGCTCTTGTCTCCCCAATTCTCAAAAAAACAAATCTGGACCCAACTCTCCATTCAACTACAGGCCCATCTCCCTCCTCCCTTTTGCCTCTAAGCTCCTAGAACGTCTGACCTATAATCGTCTCCTAAGCCACCTTACTGCTAACTCCATTCTAGACCCCCTCCAATCCGGTTTCCGCCCTTTACATTCCACTGAAACTGCCCTGACCAAAGTCACTAACGATTTACCATCGGCTAAATGCAAAGGCCTCTTCTCTATCCTCATCCAGCTTGATCTGTCGGCTGCCTTTGACACTGTTGACCAGCCTCTCCTGCTCAACACCCTCCGCTCCTTTGGCATCACTGGCACGGTCTTCTCCTGGTTCACCTCATACCTCTCCGATCGCTCCTTCTCCGTCTCCACTCAGAGCTCAGAGCTCCTCCTCTCCTACTACCCCGCAGCCAGTCGGTGTTCCCCAAGGGTCAGTCCTTGGCCCTCTTCTCCCTCTACACCACCTCTCTGGGCACCCTCATCAGCTCCTATGGTTTTCATTACCACCTTTATGCTGATGATACCCTAATCTATCTCTTCTCCCCCGACCTATCCCCATCACTCCTGTCCAAGGTCTCCGAATGCCTCACGGCCATCTCAGCCTGGATGACCCAATGCTTCCTGAAACTAAACATGGCTAAAACTGAACTTCTAATCTTCCATCCCCCGAACATCCCCTCTTCTTCCACTATCTCCATCAGCATTGGTGAAACCGAGATCACCTCCACTGACCAAACACGCTGCCTCGGTGTCATCATTGACTCGTCCCTCTCTTTCACCCCCCACATTCGTGCTCTCTCACACTCTTGCCGCTTTCACCTACGCAACATCTCACGCATCAGACCATTCCTCTCCACTGACGCAACCAAAATTCTCATTCACTCTCTTGTCATCTCCCGCCTTGACTACTGCAACATCCTTCTCTCTGGGCAACCTCTCACCCGCCTTGCACCTCTCCAAACCATTCTTAACACTGCTGCTAGGCTCATCTTCCTCTCCCGCCGCTCTACCTCCGCCTCCCCCCTCTGTCTATCTCTTCACTGGCTCCCCATTCCTTTCCGAGTTCTCTTTAAACTCCTCACCACCACCTACAAGGTTCTCTCCTCCTCCACCGCTCCTTACCTCTCTTCACTGATCTCTATCCACATTCCCTCCTGTCCTCTTCGCTCCATCGCTGACCGCCGACTGACCTCTCACCTAATCACCTCCTCCCACTCCCGTGTCCAAGACTTCTCTCGCGCTGCTCCCCTGCACTGGAACAACCTCCCGCCACCCATCAGGCTTTCTGATTTCCTTACCTCCTTCAAGCGCTCCCTCAAAACCCACTTTTTTCGACTAGCCTATCCCTCCTCCTAACCTCTTTTGATCCTCCTATCCTGCCTCCGTTCCACTCCATTCCTACTTATCCTGTTGTTTTTCGTTCGTCAACCCACCTATTTTTAGTATGTTAACTCTTATGAGTAGGGTCCTCCTGCCTCACGTACTCACCCTACCTCTTTACCTCACCCGTCCTCCTGTCCTGTTCTTCCCTTCCTCTACTTCATCTTCAGTCTCCTCGACAATTTTGACACCTACTTCTGAACTGATGCTGATTTTATTTCTACCAGCTATACCCCTATTTATACTGTATTTTTCAACACACCCTGTATGTTACCTTGTCATTTGTTTTTTGTTTGCTATATACGGCGCTGCGGACACTTTGCGGCGCCTTATAAATAAACGTACTACTACTACTGTGTGTTATGCCTTCGTGTAACTCTGCAAGTGGCATCATTGACACTGATGAATGCGGCCAGAGTTCATACCAACTGTTCTTAATTGCCAACATAATGACACACTTTTTATTACTACTTGTCTTAGCTATATATACCGTGCCTTGCAGCCTTGCAGAAGTATCCCCCCCCCCCCCCCCCGCCCCCCTTAGCATTTTTTCATGTTTTGCTGCCTCACAACCCAGAATTAAAATGGATTGTTTTAAGGTTTGCATAATTTCATTCACAGAACATACCTACAACTTTGAAGATGTTGTTATTTTTTTATTGTAGCACAAAATAACACAAAACGTAAGCGTGCATAAGTATTCACCCCATTGAGTCAGTACTTTGTAGAAAGACCTTTTGCAGCAATTACAGCTGCAAGTCGGTTTGGATAAGTCTCTTTGAAATTGCCACATCTTGCCACTGAGATTTTTGCCCATTCCTCAAGGCAAAACTGCTCCTTCATGTTGGATGGTTTCCACTTGTGAACAGCAATCTTTAAGTCTGACCACTGATTCCCAATCGGATTGAGATCTGGGCATTGACTAAGCCATTCCAACATGTTTAAATGTTTTCCCTTTAACCACTCAAGTTTTGCTTTAGCAGTGTGCTTCGGGTCATTGTTCTGCTGGAAGATGAACCTCTGTCCCAGCCTCAAATCACAGGCAGACTGAAACAGGTTTTGCTCATGAATATTCCTGTATTTAGCACCATCCATCTTCCCCTCAACTCAGATCAGTTTCCAAGTCCTTGCTACTGAAAAAAATTCCCACAGCATGATGCTGCAAACACCATGTTTCCCTGTGGGGACGGTGTTCTTGGGGTGATGTGATGTGTTTGGTTTTTGCCAGACATAGCATTTTCCTTGGTGACCAAAATGTTACATTTTGTCTCTTCTGACCAGAGCACATTCCTTCATAGATTTGGGGAGTCACCCACATGCCTTTTGGCAAACTCAAAACGTGCCTTCTTATTTTTAACACTAAGCAATGTTTTTTTTCTGCCCACTCTTCCATAAAGCCCAGTTCTATGGAGTGTATGGATTATTGTGGTCCCATAGATACACCAGTCTCTGCTGTGGTACTCTGCAGCTCCTTCAGAGTTTCTTTTGGTTTCTGTGCTGCCTCTCTGAATAATGCCCTCCTTGCCCGGTCTGTGAATTTTGGTGGGTGGTCCTCTCTTGGCAGGTTTGTTGTGGTACCATGTTCATTTGAAGATAATGGATTTAATGGTGCTCTGGGGATCATCAAAGCTTTAGATTTTTTTTATAACCCAACCCTGACTTGTACTTCTCAACAACATTGTCCCTGACTTGTTTGGAGAGCTTCTTGGTCTTCATGTTGTGATGCCTCTTGCTTAGTGGTGTTGCAGCCTCTGGGGCCTCTCAGAAAAGGTGTGTTTATGTTAACAGATCATGTGACACTTAAATTGCACACAGGTGGTCTTCATTTCACTAATTATGTGATTTCTAAAGGTAATTGGTTCCACCAGATCTTTTGCGGAGCTTCATAGTAAAAGGGTTGAATACATATGCACATCCCAATTTTTAGATTTTTATTTTGTTAAAGTATTTTTTATATAAAATTTTCTCATTTCACTTCGCCAAATTAGACTACTTTGTGCAGATTTATCACATAAAATTCAGATGAAACAGTTACAGGTTGTAATATAAAAAATAGGTAAAAAGCCAAGGGGGTGAATACTTTTGCAAGACACTGCATATACACTACCATTCAAAAGTTTGGGGTCATTTAGAAATGTCCTTAATTTTGAAAGAAAAGCACTGTTTTTTTTTTTTCAATGAAGATAACATTACATTAATCAGATATACACTCTATGCATTGTTAATGTGGTAAATGACTATACTAGCTGCAAATGTCTGGTTTTCAAAGGAATATCTACATACTGCAGTTGTATAAAGGCAGATTTCCAGCAGCCATCACTCCAGTATTCTAATGATACATTGTGTTTGCTAATCGCGTTATTAGAATGGATGATTAGAAAACCCTAGAAAACCCTTGTGCAATTATGTTAGCACAACTTAAAATGGGTTTGCTCATTATGGAAGCTATAAAACTGGCCTTCATTTGTGTTAGTTGAGTATCTGAAGCATTACATTTGTAGGTTCAATTATACTCTCAAAATGGCCAGAAAATGAGAAATGGTAAACGTGACAGTTTATTCTTGTTCTTCGAAATAAATGCTATTCCATGCTAGAAATTGACAAGAAACTGAACATGTCCTACAACGGTGTGTACTACTCCATTCAGAGAACAGCACAAACAGTACCTAACCACAGTAGAAAGAGAAGTGGGAGGGTCCGGTACACAACTAAGGAAGAAGACCAGTACATTAGAGTCTCTAGTTTGAGAATTAGATGCCTCACAGGTCTTTAACTGGCAGCTTCATTAAATGTTACCCACAAAACGGCAGTGAAAAAAAGTGCTATGGACAGACAGAAGAACATTTGTGAGAAATAGAACGAGTGAAAAGATGTTGAAATAGTGCCTGACACCATCTGTCAAGCATGATGAAGGTAATGTGATGGTCTGGGGCTGCTTTGATGCTGGTAAAGTGGGAGATTTATACAAGGTAAAAGGGATTTGAATAAGGACAGCTATCACTCCCTTTAGCGACATTATGGATCACTCTTTATTATCCTTGCATTTATCTCTTTTTAAGGCTTAATACATCTGCCCATTAGTTTCTTACATATACTGTATGAAAAGATAGAGTAGTTGTTGTTGCCTACACGGCAGCAAACTCAGATATTACCCACCTGCCCTTAGGTGCTTTTAGTAAGTATTGGTCCTTGCATTTGATTTTTAAATATTAGAACAGGAACTATGATATGTAATATCAGGATACATTTATATAATACTAGTAAGCCCACTCGAAGCAATTGCGTAGAAAGCTAGTAAGTGTAGTTTCACTTGCTGCCAACAGATGGCAGTGTTTCAGAGAAAAACATACACTAAACATATATATATATATATATATATATAAATGTGGGGGGGACCCCTTCCTGCGCTAATGAAATAGAAGCAGCACCTCTGAAGGGTCTTCTGTTAGGCAAGACCCAGACAATAGAAATGGAATAAAGGGGGGTATCAGTGTGCGCTAAGATACAATCAATAACGATTTAAACATTTGATATTTAATAAAAAATAAAATAAAACGTACAAGTATAGGTACAAGAATAAAATAAGCCCTTATTAGGGTATCACAGATATACAATTGGTGAACATGGATAATTGCTGTTCAATTCAGGAAATCTTGATCACAGTTAGCCCATTATTATTATACAGGGGGAGCAGCCTGTGGTGTCATGGCATAATGCCACTACACCACAGGCTGCTCCCCCTGTACAATAATAATGACACCACAGGCTGCTCCCCCTGCATAATATAAAAGTAATGCCATGACACCACCACCAGATATATTGTTTTTTTTTATGTAACTTACTGTATTTTATTCCTCAGGCTCCTTTATTGCTGCTAGTGCTGCTGCGGCTCCAGTAATTTCAATTCCACTCTCTGCGCCGCAGCCTGTCCTGCTGCGGCCCCCCGATTCGGCCTGCCTTCCTTCCTCTCTGCAGACGCGTGGGTGGGAGGCATCATCGTCATGACGTCCCCACCCAGCGTCTGCCATTGCCTCGATAAGAGGGAACAGGCTGCCGGGCCCTCCTCCACGTAGCCATTGAGGCTGGCAGCCATGTTCCTGTGGCCGCAGACATCTTAAAAGACCACAGGAACATGGCCGCCGGCAGAGCAAAAAAAACCTCTCAAAAAAGATCTAAAAAAAGAGAATAACCTTTTCATACCCCCACTATCCACGTCGGCGTGGAGTTGAGAATAGAATAGTGTGGCGAGCGCAGCGAGCCACCGAGCCCGAAGCGTGGCGAGGGGACGCGGATACCTGTGAAGCCTGTGAAGGTATCCACGTCCCCTCGCCACGCTTCGGGCGCGGTGGTTTGCTGCGCTCGCCACACTATTCTATTCTCAACTCCACGCCGACGTGGATAGTGGGGGTATGAAAAGGTCGGTGGACGCGTACCGCCGCCCCTCGCGGCCTCGCTGCGCTCGCCACGCTTCGGGTTCACGTTGATCGTGGGGTGGCGTTAACAATTGTGGGGGCCATTTCAGACTTCAGGGGGACTATTTGGGCTCTGTGGCCCATTTAACATTGTTTTCTATGGAAAAATCGCGGGCATTGAGGCATTGAACAGTAAAATCGCGTCCAATCACACTTTTAACATTGATCCCTATGGGAAATCGCGGGCATCGCGGGCATCGCGTCGCACCCGTTTTTTAGTGCATTTGATGGCCGCGATGCCCGCGATGGGCGCCGTGCTAGGTAAAGAGTACCTAATAATGTCTTATACACAATGGATTATTTTACAGTGTGCTAAAGACTCGGTAATTGCATATACTGTACTTAAGGCAGTTGTTACTGCTTTAGAAAAAGTGCAGGGCCAATCTATACAGTATATCATATTCTAAGGAAAATACAATTACTGTACTTTTAAGAATTAAGCCAATTCATACATAAAATATTTAACACATGTGTAACTATTATTTATTTAAATGGCTAAGACACCAAGTCAGAGCATAACCTGTAATACTTATACAGAGGTTGTTCTTTCATGTATATTTATTGACGACACTGACACATTTTACCATGGCATTATTTAAACCAATCTTAGTATTTGAGTTTTTGGTTGCAGCATTACAAACAGGTTCCTTTACTTCAAAAGGATTCTGACAAATAAGTTTATCGCTGTTCCTAATATATTAAACTCTCTGTATATACAAAGTATAGACAGTGTATAGCTAGCGCACAGCGTATATGTGGACATTATTTCCACAGCCATATACAGACGACAGCTTCCAAACAACTTTGCACAACTGGCAGAGCTGAATGTAAAACAAAACCATATGTTTATGTTCTTTTGCCAAATGACTTCTGCAAATAATTCTATTATTCCCCCAGGTAACAAATGTGTGCCAAGTATTTCTATTAGAGTGTATCACGAAGGCTTTAGAGGGCAGAGACACAAACGAGTCAGTCGCTAGCTAAACATTAGCAAAGAGTTTGAAAAATTCTAGCACTAAGATACATTGTATAAGCTCTAAAGAAATGATTTATAAACATAATTTGCATATAAGTACACAATGTCACCTACATTCATATACACTGCACAAAAGGAAAGTGCCATTTTGAATAACTCACCATTTTCCTCTCAAGTAAAATGATGTGTTTGGATAATATGGTCAGCAGGGTTATATCTCAGGTGCAGATTTAGTAGATAATTCTGTTTTTCATTCTCTGTGGGAGAGAAAATAGATTTACTAAGAAATCAGCAGGGCCAGGAGACTCTTTAGCATTCTATTATAGCAAAATAATACTTTTTTCTAATATTCACATAGTCAAGTGTACCAATGCGGCAGCCACAGCTAGGAAAGTACATTGTGCTAAGTACAGTATCAAGGTTCAACAGTGTAAAAAATAACAATGATCCTATTACATAGAAAATAGTGACATACTGTATATGTTTTCCATTTTTCAAGTGCATATAATTATTCCTATTGTTGTTTAGAGAATATGTGTCTTAATATCATTGTCACTGTAAGCAATACAAAAATAAATGACTGAGGAATGGTCTAGTGCAGTGGTTCTCAACCTCGGTCCCCAGGACCCCACACAGTTCACGTATTCCAGGTCACCCAACAGGTGCACTCATTACTGACTGACACATTTTTAAAGATTCACAGGTAGAGCTATTTATTTAACTTGATTCTGTGAGCAGACCCGCAAAACATGCATTGTGTGGGGTCCTGAGGACCGACTTTGAGAACCTGTGGTCTGGCGTACAGCCCATATAATGAGATGTGTATGGAAAATTACAAGTATCCCTTGCATTGGGGGTTATTTTGGTTCACTCTTTCTGAAAAAAATCCTTTTTAGATGGACAAAACCATGTGCACTGCAGGGGGGGCAGATGTAAAATGTGCAGAAATAATTAGATTTGGGTGAGCTATTTTGTTTCTGTGCAACGAAAATACTGACTGATTTATTTTAACACTGCAATATAGATCTCACTTTGAAGTAAAACCTCACCCAAATCTAATTCTCTCTGCACAAGTAACATCTGCCCCACCTGCAGCGCACATGGTTTTGTCCATCTAAGAAGGAATTTGTCAGAAAGAGTGAACCAAAATAACCCCCATTGTGCTACAGCTGTGTATGTACTGTGCAGGTTATTTACGACAGTATGTACTACTAGTTAGTGAATGACAGATATCTTGTCACTCACACTAACCAATCAACAATAAGCTCAGCACGTGCATTTTCATTGTAGAAAAGTACTGTAATGATGTCTAATTGGTTGGTTTTGGCATTGCCATTTTTGCTCACATTTAGTACTGTTATATAACAACAAGTATATATTTAGGTTACAGAAATTTTGATGTGTACCCTGCTTTCTCCTGAGACTTGTAAACAGTGCATGGTAATAAGAGAATAAAGTTGACTATAATTCTTTTCTGTAGATTATGTTTTACAGGACAGTGTATAGTGTTTCAGTGTATAAAAGCAAATGCAACCACAAGCATCTGGAGCTCTATAATTGTCAAGATAGATGCACAAGAAGTCACAGAGGTGCACAGATTTGGCACCTAAAACACAGTTAGTAAATGAGCCCTAATGCTAGTAAATGAGTACCACTGATGCATAGCTACTGACTGTAAAATGTGCAGTGTCCCATGGATCATTACTTCCCGTGGCTAGCAGCAGCTTACCTCTCAAACCAAAAGGCAATGCTAATGCTAATGTAAAAAGTTTGACTGCTGAATAACCTGTTATAATAAGTATAATAATAATAATAATGCTAAATAACTGTATACTGTAGGTCTAGATTGCATGGTACGACAAATAAGCTTGTTTTTTGTTATGAAGTCTTTCTTTCAACTGAGGTATATTTTTAGCATTTTATTTCAAATATCCTGAAATATTTTTTTTTGGTGTCCCGTTTTACAGAACAAAATCTGTTTATAAAAATGATTAACGTTCCTGCCATGTAAATCTGTGTGCACCATTTAGGTGGCTTGTGATGAAATATGATGCACGTTTGCATGTGTAAGAGGAGATCCCCGTTATGTATTCATTGGGTCTTATGTTGATATCATACAAACGGTAACTGCCCTACTACAGTATTAACTACATGCTAATTTGCATTGGCTCTAATAATGCTGCAAGTAATGGAGACCTAAATGACTCCTTAATGTCTCACCTGATTAAAGAACAACCAAATAATATGGATGGAGGAGGAAAAAGTTAAAATTACAATCATGATGAAATCTATATTGTCTCTCAATCAATCAATTAATCTATCTATCTATCTATCTATCTATCTATCTATCTATCTATCTATCTATCTATCTATCTATCTATCTATCTTTACTTTTATTTGGGTATTTTGTAATAACTACATAAAAGTAACTGATAAGAATTAAGGAAGGTTACTCTATTTGTCAATGTACCTATTTATTTTTAGAATAACATATTTTAAAGATTTTCTTCCCCCCGAGCCTGTGCTCAAAGATTAGTAAATTCTATTTGCTGAAAGCAGGACCGGTGACCTAGACCCATCTGTACGTATAATTAACAAAATCTATTTTTTATATTAATTGTTCATTATTCATGATATTACTAACGTCTATCATCATATATTATTAACATATTTGTATTTTAAACATATATTAGAGATGATATTTCATTATTTTTTTACAAAGAGTGTCAATAAATGAACTAAATCACATAAGGGAGTAGTAAGACTCCTGCCCAGATCCCTGATGCCAAACTGATTAGCATCCAAATAAACACACAGCAGCACATCATCTGCACAATGCGATTTTTTTAAACTATTTTAATAGTGTTTCTCAAAGGGCTTGTTTTCAACTTTCTTCAGTGGCAAGTTGGTTCTCAGGGGGAAGAGTCGCTTCCTAATGCTCACAGCTTCTACCCAGTCTAAAGGAACCGTTTGCTGTCATATGCATCCACCCTCTGCCCTAATCCCATCTGCTGTCTATTTCATCCCAAGAGATTTAGAGTTAAGACAACACAGCTGAGATCCACTTAGAAAAGTACATATAGGCTGTATAAAGGAAACAAGCCACTTATTTTGTCAAATCTAGCCTTTTTTTTTTACATTTTGTAAAATGTTTACATGTTTATTACACACATATGCTACTATATATATGTAGCAAAGTCATTTAGGGACCCTCCCCCTACATTTATGAAATTGGTCTTGTATTCAGAATGTATTGCTAGAGTAATGCTGTGTACACACAGTGAGAATTGAAATTAAATTTTGACTATATAGTCAAAATTGCATGCAGATCGTATACAGATAGTATGCAGATCGCATGCAGATCACACAGGTTTTTTACCTTGCGATCCCAATGCACGCTACCGGGACAACACAAATCGAAACCCAGATAGACAGGGCAGCAATGACTATATAGTGCAAATCAAATGTAGATACAGATGTATCGGGTCTCATCTTTTCAGGGGATGGCGATGGCGTCGCCATCGCCATCCCCTGCCCCGCCGCCATCTGTATGGTGCTGCTGTATGGTGCTGCCCTCGGTCGCCCGGTGCCCACACTGGGCGACCGCACCCCCCTGCAGCCTCCTCGGGTCCCTCCTGCCCCCTCGAGCGGAAGGCGGACAGTAATGCGTCCGCCTCGCCGCCCCGCCGCCCGGATACTGAGACGCGCGTGCGTGGGGGATGCACGCGCGTCTCAGTCAGATAGCGGCTCCGTGTTGCTGGCAATCCGCCAGCAGCATGCTGCTGGCGGATCGCCAGCAAGGACGAGACCCGATACATCTGTAGCATGCATTGTATGCAAAAAGTACAGAGATAGCAAAGATTGCAGAGCAATCAAATCTTAAGTTGAATAACAAGGGAATCTCACCGTGTGTACACACCATACCTGGTATAAAGCATGTTTCTGCTTACATAAATTTATTGATCTTGGACCTCCAATAGAACATGATAGACAGTATTTTTATTTTTAAAACTAAAGTAATCAGAAATAAATGTTAGTCCAACAAAAACAGAGAAAATAACATAGGGCCTTATTCTGATCGGTGCGGCCGGATCCGAATATGCGGCCAGGACCGTGCGTCCTAAACCCCGCCTTCCATACGGATCGCCAACTCCGTCCGTACGCGGTAAGAAGCTGTCCGCACGGACCGCAAGTGTATTTCTCATGAATACACCTCCGCCATCTCAGGGAACCTCCACCATCATTCGATGGTCCCGCAACCTCAGACCAACCAGGCATTTCTCAGTGCAAAAGCAGGGATCTGGGCGGGCAGCTGACATCCGGAGATGTCATATGTCCCCTACGACTGCCCCTATGTCACGACTGCATTACCATGCGTACGCCCAGCGTTTGCATGGAAACGCCCATGAAACGCGGGGCGTATGCATATGGTAATGAGCCCAAATAGCCCTTCACGCCCCTCTCCACCCCCTGTTCGTAGTGTTTAGATTTCATGCGGAATTTGGATGTGCGTTCCGTTCACACATGCGCAGATATGCCTCTGCACATGCGCAGACACAAAACATCGGCGGGCCGTACGCACGCGGACATTTCCGCACCAACCAGAATAAGGCCCATAGTGCTGCTTTACAGTTGCAACATAGAAATAAGTTACGTGTCACTTAGCATACTATAAAAAGATGAGGTCAATTATAACAATGGGTCAGTTGGATTAGGGACATACTGTATCAGGCAAGTAAACTCAAGCTCAATGTGTGGTCCCCAGCTATGGTAATGCCAAAGCAGCAATAATGCAAGAACAGATTTGTAATCAGATTGTAATCTTGTCTATAGATAGTAAGCTTGCAGCAGGGCTCTCCTTCCTCCAAGTCTGTCTGTTGTTACCCAGTTTGTTTTATCACTGTCTACTATTGTAAAGCGCAACGGAATCTGCTGCGCTATATAAGAAACTGTAAATAAATAAATAATAAATAAATAAATAATAGCTGCAAAGAAGAAACAAACAATCACTGTTCATGGGGCCCTCCAATAGTCTTAGTTCAAACCAAGTGTTGCATAAAAGTGGCAATGTATTACGCATAATGTGATTGGTAGAGGATCAATAAAATTGTCCAACACAAAACAAAATTGAATGAGTTTATGCAAAGAGGCTTTAGCTCTGTATGGAACATAAAAAAGTTTGGTTATAAACAGGATAATAGTCAGAGAATATTCCTAAGCCATTAAGCGTGAGATGCATTTTTTTCACACCAATGTAGAAAGAATCAAGTAGAAAATATAATAAAAATAATCTACTACCATAAGCAATATAAACAGATGATCAATCACTTCTAAAATGTCCCTCTTCGGGGAAAGCTAGACATATTTTAGCAAGCGATTAGAAACACATAATTGTACTTGTCTCCAAAAATGTCATGCAAATCTCACATTCAGAGGATAAAAGATGGATTCCAATGTCCACATATTAAACATGTATGAGAGTCTGTGACACAGTAGCACCGAGGATATAGATAGCTTCTATGCTGTATATTGAGAAATATCTCCCAGGATGAGTTAGCTGTCATTTTTTCTAGCCAATGCTAGAGTTGGTGCTTTTAAACTTCCCAAATAACTTGAGTTATTGTTAACTATGGTCTTATTTATGGTTTCCCAAAACAAAATATATCCCAGGTCCAGTGCCTTGCTAATCTAACCAAGGAAGCGAGCAGGGTAAAACATGAGAAGAAACCAGGTAATGCAGTTGTTTTAATAGATGCTACCCAGGTTATTAAACCAGGGTAAAACCTAAAGACGATGACTGGAGTTTCTGGGGAACTAGCAAATGATGTTATTATTATTATTATTATTATTATTATTATTTTATTTATAAGGCACCACAAGTGTTTCGCAGCGCCGTACAAAGGAACAGTACAAGGAGACAAAACTTGGCATAACATTGAATAAATAACAAAAATAGAGTACGATTAAAGAGCGCCACAGTTCAATACACATTACAGCTTAAATATAAGTAGTGAGAACTCAATCAACATACTATAAGAGGCTTGATGCCAATGATGGAGATGAGTATGCGGACGAAGATGGCCACTGAGTGTTTGAGTATAGGAGAGCTGTGAGTGAAGTGTGAAGAGAAGTAGGCTTTGACAACAGGAGGGAAGAGGGCCCTGCTCGGAGGAGCTTACAATCTAGTAGGATGGGGAGAAAGACAGATTACAAGAGGTGCAAGCAAGTGGGTGGTGGCTAGATAGCAGGATGTAAACAGGCAAGGGGTCGGAGAACCAACTAGTTTATGCAGTGGAAGGGTACGCTTTGATGAATAGTTGAGTTTTCAGTGCCCTTTTGAAGCTTTGCAAGGTCAGGGAGTGTCTAATGGAGCGAGGGAGTGCGTTTCACTGAAGGGGTGCAGCACGGGCAAAGTCCTGTACTCTAGTATGGGAAGCAGTGATACAGTATGTCAGATGCTTGCAGAGACAGACCCACAGTCTGACCTGTAGCTCAAAGTCTGATCCTTATCCTGATCTGCAGCATGACTCACACCCTGAACTATAACTGGAAACACAGCTCTCCCTTTAGTGACCTCTTCTTTGTTTGCCTAAAAGGTACATTTCCCATTTCTAAGGACATCCTTATGGTTTTGCCAGGCTGACCAGTGTTCAGTCTGATAGAGGCCGACCTGGGAACAACGCTAATTGAAGTACAGTGGAAAATAGAGTCTGAAGCCAGTTCTGACTTAGGGTTATATATTTTTTCAATTGCTCATAGAGGTTGCCTTCTAGAAATATTCTCCATGGTAATACTGTAGTTAGTGGTACCCCTACATCTCCAGAGTTTGTAGAAGAATGCATTTTGAATATATGGTTGTAGGCACATTACATGGCTAGCCACCACCACACAGCTCAGTGCTTTCAAAATTCATGCTGCATCTGATGTGTCAGTCTGCAAAACCTTAAAAAGGTGTGGAAGAAATTACAGTAAAACTGGATATATTTTATTGCTTACATTCACTATCTGCCTAATCTACTCCACAGCAGTCTTCTGTGGGTGGGCAGCTAAGAAATGTACCCACATCTGAAAAGTACTGTACAACCATTGCTAAACAACAGTTGGCTCTTCCTGATGCCCCTTGTATGTGGTTTATATGGTAAAAGTGTCAAAATATAGAGTAAACTGTTTTGTCACTACGATTGTCAACATGCATTGACTATAAATCCTCTTGCTTACTGGCATTTACAGAACTACAAGTGCCAGCATGCATATGGGTGTAGCTACATATATTAAGTGGATATTAAAAATTCTGTCCACATCATGAAACAGTAACTGGAGCTTTAACTTTAACTAAATTGCCACTAGTTTTGTTCTCGTTCCAACGGTAGTTGCACCAGTGGAAACAAATACAGTAAAGATTAAGTATCCCTTATCCAAATATCCGTTATCCAAAGTATTCCAAAAACCATAGTCTCCAAAATATTCTTTTATTTTTTGCTAAAAAACCTACTGGCTACAGTTGTAACTGGCACTATTGGGGAAATAACATGTAACTGGCACTAAATATGTACATGGTCGTGATTGCTTGGCAATCAAATTCAGTGTCTGAGATTGAACACAAACTTTGTTTTATGTTTTGAAACCTTGTTTCATGCACAAATAAAATATATTTGTGTGTATTTCATGTGTTTTGATGTGTTTATACAACACAAATGCAAGATATCTCAAGATACATCATTGAAATATAAAAATATTTCAAAATACAGAATAATCCATTATCCAAAATTCTTTGAATTCTTCTGGTCCTCATCATTTTGGATAAAGTATACTCAACCTGTAGTATTAACCCCCAATGTAATATAGTAAAATAGTATAAAACACTAGACATACAGATGGAGCCGGCCTAGTCTTTGCAGGGGCTGGCGAAAGTATTGCCAGCCCCGGGCAGCAGCCGGCTCCCGCCAGGGGCATGCTCACACTAGACACTTGCGCGCCCCATGGCAACTGAGCTTGCCCAGGTCCCCGCTGCCTCCCTGCCATTGCCTCCGGTCCCGCTCAATCCCTGAAGTGGAGACGGCAGGGAAACGCTGCCCAGCCACCGTGATACTGGGACGCGCATGCGCCAGAGGAGAGGATCTGCCGGGTGCCGGCATTGAACGAGGCCGACTTCATCTGTATATCTAAAAATAATAATAATATCTCCTTGACAAATGATTTTTTAGTGCACCATAAATGGTGCTCTATACTCAATACTTACCTAACATATTCTTTCACTTATATATGATACACTCCATAAATTAAATCATAGTTAAAAATATTGAATGGACAGACCATATATTTATACTATAGTGAGTCCAGCTAGGTAGGAGCTTGGCAATTAATAAAAAAATGGTGAATCATTTGAGCTTAGCTCAGCGGCGTATAAAACCACTCCTGATTGGGTGCCCTGCTATTAACTAGCAAGGCTCACCAGAGACACCAAATTATATATTTTTTAACCATGCTCCTCAGGAGCCGACTATCTGTGTTTCTTTTTGTAGTTAAGGAATGTAGCCCTTGGGAGAAACATGTTGGATGAAAGCATGTATTATCTAGGGCACAAAGGGTCTACCAAAAGAAATCATGGCCATGCCCCCAAAATATCATACAATAACATGCCAAAGGTACAAACAAGAATCGCCAAAATGGGAGTGACAGGGTGAGAAGACACTCACCCTAGTGACACAACTGCTTACACTTACTATTTTTCTGTACCTAAATACTGTATTTAATTACTTGTTTTTTACTTAATGCAGGTTCATCTTGTAAACAAGCTTGATTGGGTTAATAAAGAATTTGAGAATGAAATTGAGATTGAATCAATAGAGTCTGGGAAAGCAGAAAGATTATGGAAACTTTAGACTATGACAGTGGTTCCCAAACTGTGTGCCGTGGCTCCCTGGGGTGCCTCAGGACACATGCAGGGGTGCCGCGGCTTGGTGGTCCAGGACCAACTCAAATTATTAATGGTTAATTATTTAGGAGCAAAACCAGTGCTGGTGGCTGCCAATCATAGAATGTGTACAAACCGAAGCAAATCCAGCCCTTTACCACATAACTGCCGCTAAGAATCGCATATAAACCCAATCTAATTAATTTTTTTGGACCTAGGGGTGCCTTGAAAAAAATTCTGATTCTCTAGGGTGCCGTGAATCAAAAAAGATTGGGAACCTCTGGACTATGATCTAAATGAAAAGTCTAATAAAATACCTGAAGAACATTGTCTATAATCAATGTGCCTATAATCATTAAGGATGTTTATAAGGAATACACCTTTATTGTATTTAATACAAGGGCACCACCGTCACACTTTCACTTGAGGAGCTGGAATATTGGTGGAGGTATTGGTGACAGAGTGGGGTTTGGGGTGGACAGTAGATTGAGGTTTCACCTAGGGTTCCAAAAGACCTTACACCAGCCCTGGCCCAATCCAATATTAAAGCTAACCAGAGATTTTAAAGCAATAAAGTAAAAAATAGAAAAAAAAACGTGCTTGGTCTTCATATTGATTTCACAAAATTAAATAACAAATAAAATGTGGCTACAACCATGCCACTAAGAAATTCTATATGAAAGATGGCCAGTAGCAGGAATGCTAACTAATCACAAATACTGTAATAGAAAAAAACAGCAGTTGCTCCATCCAATTAGAAGGTTGAGTTTAGTATTAGGTGGTGCTATTCGTTTTTTTTACACTAAGGGGGGTATTCAATCCCCCACCACTATTTCCAATGGGGGAAATATCAGCAGGTGCCTATTCAATGCTGTCTGTCCCAACAGCATTGAAGAGGCATCTCTGCAGAACTGACCATTTTTAAAAGCAGTAGAGTCCATTTTGTCAATAACAGTTGTGTATTGTCGAGCTCCCGGCTGTATCTCAATGATCCACGGACATTTTCAGCACTCGGCACGCGGGACATTGAATCCCATCTGCTGAATATCAGTTGAGCGGGCCCAGAATGGGTCAGGGACATGACTGTTGGGAGGTCCCGACAGTCATGACCCAGGATAAAATACACCCCTAAATCTTTATTCAAAATTTATTTATAAAAAATAGGTGGTACAGAAGAGAAAAACGGGGTAACAGGAAGGGGGATTGGGGTGACAGGTCATACAAAGGTGTAATATAGACCTAAACATGTAAAACAAAGTGCAATTAAAACATTAAGCAGCTAAGTCCTCAGATGGGGGTTCATTCAAACTGAAGGCAGAAAAGGGGTTCTGTGATGAATGTGAAGGAGAACAAACTTAACCCTTTGTATAAACATGCTACAGCAGCAGAGGAGAAGAGGGGTTTGTAGTAGATCAGGTGTTGCTATTGAATGATTTGAAAACTTTTAATCTTTCTTTATTGTATAAGATTATTGACCATTCTAGAATATTTGACTTTTGGGTACTTGTGGAGTATCACGGCTCCCACGATGTGCATCGTATGCTAAAAAATCGCATCGCATGCGATGCGATGCGATCGCATCTGATTTTGCACTGAAATGCATCCAAATGCATGGAAATGTGTTGCAAACATGTTAAATGCCCCCAAATGTCATTTTTCAGAGTGTACCACCCCCACTATCAACGCCAACCCGAAGCGTGGCGAGCGCAGCAAGCCCGCGAGGGGCGGCGGTACGCGTCCTACGACCTTTTCATACCCCCACTATCCACGTCAGCGTGGAGTTGAGAATAGAAAGTGTGGCGAGCGCAGCGAGCCACCGAACCCGAAGCGTGGCGAGGGCAGCGAGCCCCGCGAGGGGACGCGGATACCTTCACAGGTATCCGCGTCCCCTCGCGGGCTTCACAGGTGTCCGCGTCCCCTCTGGGGGCTCGCTGCGCTCGCCACGCTTTGGGCTCGCCACACTTTCTAATCTCAACTCCACGCCGACGTGGATAGTGGGGGTATGAAAAGGTCGTAGGACGCATACCGCCGCCCCTCGCGGGCTCGCTGCACTCGCCACACTTCGGGTTGGCGTTGATAGTGGGGGTGGTACACTCTGAAAAATGACATTTGGGGGCATTTAACACATTTCCATGCATTTGGATGCATTTCAGTGCAAAAACGCATGCGATCGCATGCGATTTGATCGCATCTCATCGCATGCCATCTCATGCCACTACATATGGCATGCGATGGCATGCGATGGGAGCCGTGATACTCGACAAGTACCGACTTTTGATTAAGTAATGTAAGGTAATATAAAATCTAATCTGTTGTCTACATGGTCAATACAGCAACAGATATTATTGCGTTTTCATTATACTCTGAGGAAATAGATGTGGTTTAATATTCTGCAAGGACATTCTCCAGAAAGAGACTGCCAACCAACACTGCTATCTAGAATGTCCAAGTTCACCTCCAGGTTCTTCTGAAATTACTGATCCTTATATTAAGAGACCATAATGCTGTTATGCTCACCAGGATGGAATCACGGATCCTGGCAGAGGCTTCTTGGGGCACATCCAGCAGAGGGGTGCAAGGACAGAAGAGTGGAATATTTGTGCTGATAGGCTGTGTGGAATCCCAGTTAATGGACCTCTGGACGTCTTCTGGGTAGCCACCCCTAACCCCCAGACCAGAGGTGGGCTGGGCCGGGGGGCAGGGTGCCAAGTGCCCACCAGGCCAGTGCAGTTATGCAGCATTGGGGCCACTGCTGCACTGATTGTATTTGCCTGGCAGCCACAAAAGATCTGCCTCCTGGAAGCTGCGCATGGTGCTAGTGTCCGGCATCTAGAACAGGGGTGGAGCTTAGCAAACACAGGTGTTTATAGAGGGAGGGGGCGGCTCAGCATGTGTTGAGAACTGGCTGCTTTACTTCTGGGTGCATCCAGCAGCCTTCCCACAAGTCACTTCCCCTTCCTCCATTTCCTGGCAACTTAGTTGTCTGCTGAGATAAGCTCCGCCCCCCCAAAACACTGAGAAGCTGATTGAATGCTGCTCTGCTGCTACCTTGAGAAGAGGGGATTGTCAGTTATTTAGAGTGCATGTAGCTGTACCCACGGTAACATTAATTTAAAGCCACTCTTCCCACCCAGTGCCAGCATTTGTCAATGTGTAACTGCCTGTCAGTTTGTCAGTGTCCATCTATCCACTTCTGTCTGTCTGTCAGTGTGTCAGGAACTGTCTGTGTCAGCATCTGTCTGCATATCAGTGTATGATGGTCGTTGTGTCAGCATGTTAGCATTTTGTGTCCATATCAGTGTGTTGTTGTCAGCGTATGTGTGTGCTGTGTGACTTGGATGCCCATTGTAACAAGGATTGCATTTAAAATGCAATATGGGTGATATCTTACTGGCCAGGAATGCACTTTAATATGCAATCCTATTGGCTGCATGTATGTTCCTGCATGCGGCTCCTGCGATGTGCTCAATCTGGTGCCACTGTTAGCGCTCACCATGCTGCCCTGGTGGGAGAGCGGTATGTAGCCTATAGGCTACAATGGGCTACTGACCTGTCAGAATAGCGGTAGCCCAGGGACCTGATGCGATGCTGCCTGATATTTTTACATCAGGCAGCATCGCATCCCCCTAGGAAACCTTAATATTTGTAGCTAACCATTAGCCGCAAATAAATGGGCCCCTAAGAGTGTTATAAACAGTATACAGGAAAGACCTACTTTAAAATTTCCACTTCTACTGTACCTCCTTATATATGAGTGCTATTGGAGAAGCCGGGGCCACTTGCTTGTGTTTGCCCCCCAGGCTGAAAGTTACCAGCCAGCCCCTGCCCCAGACCGGACTTATGTCGACAAGTGTCAGTGTGAACTTAACCCCAATGGATCCAAGCAGCTACCGGTAGGAGATGGACCTACACTGCCTACAGCAACCTAGCCTAACCCCAAATGACTAACTAAAAGATGACACAAGATGGCACATAAAGCATGCAAGCACAAAACGTGGACTCAAGAGACAACAGATGAATCCTGTTAAGCGTAAGCTGATAGGAACCTAGTGCCTAACTGGAACGGACAAGACAAGACAAGAGCAAGAACAAAGTGTATTCTCAAGCAAGTGTGAGCACATAATGTATATACACAGACTGTGACAAGAACAATTTAGGTATAAAGGTATACCCACAAACAGACGTGAACACATAAAGTATATACACAGACTCTCTCAGCAGCAGCTAAGATATACTGTATGAATCAATCCTGATGCAGGAGTACATAAAGAATACACACAGACTGACACAAAATAACCAAAATATGTACAAAGGAGGTATTTACCAATTGGTAAAGAGTAGGCGCCAAAAAAGGGTGTGTGTGTGATTCAAGCAGCTCACACCAAGGAATAGTCAGTTCCTTGAAAATATATCGACAAGAAAAAAGAAAGGGGAAGTGGAGCCCTAAATGTTAAAATTAAAAATTGGTAACAATTTACCTATTAAAAAAACGATCAATTGGGTATCACAAAATATAACAAACTTTATTATGCACCTAATAAAATATCAATAGGTTATTGACCAATATTACACTTGAATGAATGAAATAAATTGTAAACAAATATAGGGATAAGAAATTAAAAATAAAGATAAAAAATTGGACTGAGCAATATATTTAATGTAATCTCCCGCTTGCATATATTTCTGAGTCGACCTGTCCTCCTTAGTTTTTTACTGGAGATCGTAGTGATGGGTATCCATAGACCATGCTGGGATTTTTTGCCGCTGTGTTGTGGTGTTACTGTCTTTCCAATTGAGTGACAGACTCACAGACTGATGGTAGGCATCCCAAGGAATAAGATGGTGGTGGTATCCCGAAATTCTCTTCCAGTGTGGGAGGCAAAGTCTCAATCAGATGACAATGATTACAAAAGGTAAATCGTTACCAATTTTTAATTTTAACATTTAGCGCTCCACTTCCCCTTTCTTTTTTCTTGTCAAGGTATGTACAAGCACAGCATGTGTGGCCTGAAGCCACTTCCTCCACAGATACCCTAGTGGGGGCTGACTACAGGTGAAAACTGTAAAGGCTGATATTCTCCAAACACCAAACTGCTAAAGAAAAGCTAGATGATACTTGCTCAGCAGAAGAGGAGGGTAGCAGCCAGTCAGTAGTTCAGGAATACCCACCAGAGTACAGGCACAGTTACTAACAGGGACCAGATATACCAGCAGAGACAAAGCAGAGTCTCCAGCGCCGTGGCAGCCCAAATGAAAGACCTATAAAGACTTCCCAGCCACCTGCTGCAGAGTGTCCGCCCCTGATTGCAAAGAGCAAGTGGCTGGACACTGCTTCAGGTGTGCTAATGAACACTCCCTGCGGCTGCCTGGCGTCCCCGTCGCCTAGGCAACCGCCTGACAGCGGTGTGTAATCGCTGCTGCCTAGCAACCGCCGGGACATGTACCCTGGGAGCCGGCCGGACACCAGAAGTGAACAAAATACGGCACCTAACAAATGCTTATCAAAAGGCAAACTTTAGGAATGCTGTAGAGTTGCTGATAAAATTAGCAGAACTTACTCAAAAAACATATCACATAAAAATATGCTTTTGCTTCAGCAGCATGTGGAATACAGAATTAAACTCTAACACTATGGGGGAAATTTACTAAAGGAAATTTGTAAAAAAATAGGTGTATTTGTATCCAGAAATACACTTATTTTTTACATTTACTATCCCGAAAATACGGAAATTCGTATTCGTATTGATAGCACATCAATACGAATACGAATTGCCATATTTTCGGGATAGTAAATGTAAAAAATAAGTATATTTTTGGATACAAATACACCTATTTTTTTACAAATTTCCTTTAGTAAATTCCCCCCTATATATGATCTCTAGTATAGGCCGTATCGGTCAGTCAACTAAAATAAATCAGTGGTACAAAAAAGGTTAAATATATCATATTAAAAAAATACACAAACATAATAGAACCAGTACTGCACACAATTTCCCACCTCATGGTAAGGCTCCTGTTTCTTCTTCCCGGTAGCTACTCTCGGTCCCATGCATTGAGTGCTCAATCCACACAGACAGAAAACTTGGTAAAAGAAGCTGCTACCATTAGGAATTTGCAGCAGATTTGCTCTGGCCCCTAAAATGAGTCATTTTGTGGCAGCTCTAGTTGTAATCATTTTATATAACATTGACTTCAAAATATACTTTATCTGTTTTAGTCTGTTCATAGACTCAGGAATAATCTAAGTTGACTAGAAACCTGAGTGGTGCTCAATATATGAAGATTTATATTTTGATGACTCTAGTTCCATGAAGGAGGGGGGAGGGGGGGGGGTTTCTAGTTCCAACCTTTATCACACTTTATAAAGGAATTCTAGTATTCTCTTTTAGTGGATTTTTCCATTTTGCTTGTATTATTACCAGGTTGTTCCTATGGCTTGTGTACAGCTGGAACCCATTGGGCATTGGCATACCAAGTTTGGAAATTGAGTGTAGGAATTGAAATGCGGACCAATAAAGTCACTGCAGCTACAGTAACACAAACTGGGGTTTTCCCTTACTCCTGGATTATATATAGCAGAGTATGCTGTGCACGGGAGCTCCTGCACGGGTGCTGGATGGCTACCCGACAGTCGGGATTCCGACAGTCATTACTCCGACGTCGGAATCCCGACTGCTCCCTCGTGGGGGTCCACGACCCCCCATAGAGGGAGAATAAAATAGGTGGTGAGCGCAGCTTGCCACCGTGCCCGCAGTGTGGCAAGCGCAGCGAGCCCGCAAGGGGCTTTATTGCGCTCCCCCCACTGTGCAGTCGGGATTCCGACGTCTGACTAATGACTATCGGAATCCCGACTGTCGGGGATTTATACCACACCCCTCCTGCACTCCTTGCAGGAGTGCTGGTTCCCCTGTACCATCAGCTGCTGAACACATCATAAGGACTGGACTTTGACCTAAAACCCGTGAGTGTCTAGCAGGGAGTTTGTTCACTTACTCCATGCTGGAGTCCTGGACTGACACTCACCGCCGAGGACAGGTATGATATATATGTATCCCTTTACCATTTTTTATTCTGCATATTTTAATCCATCATTTAATGTACAGTATATATTTACTTTTTATTATAATGTTTTTTATTAGTTCCGAAAAATACAGAATGAAAATATGGAAGCACAATACAGAACAGACTAATACAACTTAATTTACAATACACTAATAAGGTATGAAATAGGGAAAAAAAACTTTTTATACTCACAGGCTAAATAGTAGTACAGGTACAGAAGTAGCCCCTGTCATCTTTGCTCAGCGCCCGCCAGAGCCTCCCCTCTGGCGAGCGCCGGCGGGCAGGGTCTACACTGAACTGGGACGGGAGTGCGTCTCACACGCACGCGTGTCCCAATCCTTCGGCGGTGGGGCTGCGGCATCCTGCCCGTATCCGCTTCAGACAGGGTTAGGGGGGTTCGGGGTGGCAAGGGGGAATGGCGGCGGGGACCCCTGGGGAGCTCCATTGCCATGGGGCACGCAAGCCCCCTGGCGGGAGCTGACGGCCGGCACCAGCCCCTGTCTGGATGGGTCAGGCTCCATATGTATGTTTCAAAACATCCCTTTTTCTCAATTTTCCACCTTGGTATCTAGAACTCTGTACCCAGGATTTACCGGGCAGAGCAGAAATGTAAAATCTTAGTAAAGTTTAAGTTTACTGAAAACAAAATAGAAGGCAAAATACCAAGTAGAGACAAAAAAAATATGTATATATTTCTTATTAAAAATATATTTTTTAAAGTCAGAGGGCTAAAAGGTTTCCTTACATACCACACTCTGCTATTGGCATGACAAGTGTTCACCAGATCCATGGCAGATAGTTATGGAAGGAAGCCTGCTGCTCGGTGTCTATTCACTTTGTAGCCCTTGTCCCCTCTCATATGCATACATATGCAGTGAATGACTTTGAGTAGTATCACTGCAGGGCAGCCACAGTAATTACTGTACACCACTAATAGTTATGCTATCTGTATTGTCATATTGCCTGTAGACTGCACCTTCCATGACTTTAATTAGGTACCAGACATTGATGTTCCATTCTTGGGAAGAAATCTCATCAGGAAATGAGAAGCTAATGATTTTTTCTCCATAAATGCGTAAAAGCTGGTTTCTTTGCAATATTTGAGTTCAGCTTGATGCATCAAGGTCATAACATAAGATATATTGGAAGTATCTCTTCAGTTAGGTGAACATTAGTAATTTCTCAAGTTAACGGCGGTATTCAATCCAGGGCCCAACAGTCATGACCTGGACCCGTTCTCGGCCCGCTTGACTGCATCTCGGCAGGCGGGATTCAATGTCCCGCCTGCCAAGTTCTGAAAAGGGGGCGTGGCCACAAGAAACGCCCATGGATTGGTGAGATCTGGCCGTGAGCTTGACAATCCACGGCCGTTCTCGGGCTTGTTTTGCCTAGATGCTTGTTCAATGCTGTCGGGAAAGACAGCATTGAAAAGGTCCCAGCCGCTATTTTCCCCCGTCAGAAATAGCGGCGGGGGATTTAATTTGATGTGGTAAGCAGCTTCTGAAGTCATTGGCACATGCATATGCTATTATTTACCATAATAAAAATGTATACTTTACAGTTTGAAAGCTCAGTAATTGGTAGTGTGCATAGGTCCCATTGAAAGCTAGGGTTTATTTACTAAGATGGGAATACTATTGAATATGCAATGAGCAACCAATCAAAATGTATTTTTTATTCATTTTGCACATTCTAGAAGATAATGGGGAGAGATTTGGTAAGAAATCTCCAGTGTTTTTTTTAAGCTGCAATCATTGACACTGCAAAATCAGTTTGATTTGTAAATGATTGCTGCTTTAAAAAACCTGGAGATTTCTTCCCAAATATCTCACTTTCTGAATCTCTCATCCTATTAAATTTCATCTAATATATAAAATCTGATTGGTTGCCTATAGCAACATCCCATCTCCAATATAACTCCCATCTTAGTAAATAAACCCAAGTCTGTTTTATTTGTTGAACTGAAACATTCATTTATAATACATTTCTCAGCCAGGATTTGACAGTAACTGGGAACAGACACATCAGGAATAATGAGGCCCTGCTCATCTTGAATAAGCAATTTCAAACTCAGATACAACCTGTTTACTAAGCATCTAAACCAGTGATTCTGTAGTTGGGGACCATACATGGTAGGGAGGAGGAACTCCCACTGTACTGTTTTTCTCAGGTACTCTATGTATATGAGAGGGTATACTGTCCTTACACTGGCAAAGGGTCCTGATTGGTGATAATCTTAGAGATTGACTCTGGGATACTCAATCTTATTAGACACCACACTTTGCTTTTCTGTGCAAACTCTTGAACAAACTCTTGAACACTGCACTTGTCTCTAGATGGATAACAATCACTCTTTACTTGCTTCTCACACTACTTACCCTAACTCTGTATTTATTTGTCTTTTCTCTATTTTGACACTATCCTTCTGAACTACACTGTTGTGCCAGAGCCATGGTTCCTCAATCCTGTGCTATACCTATTCATTCTGCATGCTCTCTGCCCCCCTAGCAGGGTGTGTTGTGGCATGGGCCACAGTGCAGGGCTGTTAGGGTTCAAGGGTGCAGGTGGAGGGGGAGAGGAGGATAGGAGGAGGGAGAGGACTACTTTGCCCATTCTCTCTACCTGCTGCCTCATGTCCTGACCATCCATGCCATTCTCGCTTCTTGCCTTCGGGTCTTCTTACCTGCACCTCATGTCACCTGTCTGTCTCCCCCTCCTTCTAGATTGTAAGCTCCTTAGAGCAGGGTCCTCTTCCCTCCTGTTCTCACAGCACTCTTCTTGCATTTCAACTACAGCTCTCTTACTCACCTACAATCTATATCTGCATCTATTCTCATTCACTTCCCTATATCTCAGCTGTATTGTGTACTAAGAATTGTGCTTTAATTGTGTTATGTCTAGTTCTGTGTACCCTGTACTGTTCTAATGTGTTCTATATGTACAGTGCTGGCTGTTGCAATCACCATGTGGTGCCGCTGGATGGATGCCTGGGTGCTGGACAGCACAGTAATTATATGTTTCCCACGTCCGTGTCCCTCATTAGAGTACATCTAGTATATATCTGTACATGTCCTATATCTGTACTGTTACTGGCTACCTCTCTGGCTGGTGCAATCACCATGTGGCTCAGCTGAATGGCTGCCTGGGTGCTGCACAGCTCGGTAAATATGTTCCCCATGTCCGTGTCCCTTATTAGAATGCGTCTAGTGCATATCTGTACGTGTAATGTATATGTTTGATGTATATCTGTACTGCCATTGTTGCTTGTTCCTTGTACTGATACAGTATCCCTTTGTATTATAGTATGTGCATAGTTATTTTTAAGGTCTTTAAAGCGCCCTGTTGGAGAAATTGTGCTATATAAATATAACTAAAGGTGGCCATACACCTACAGATTTATCTTCAGATCTGGCTGCTTGCAACAAAAATCTGGTCATTTCTGAATGACAGTTTGTCAGTTTTCCAGCATTTCCAAGCAAATGGTCAACTGTCGTTTGCTCTCATCCATAACCATGTTTTTGTTCCAACCAGCCAGATCTGAAGATAAATCTGCGTGTGTATGGCCACTACACTTGTGAGATTCTGTCAGATTTGACCAGGTGGATTGGGTCACTTTATATGACAAAATCTGATGTGCCTGTCTGACAAAATCTTATGTGCCTGATGTGTAGGACCCAATGCACAATCCTTTGCCATTGGGTATAACCAAGAGATTGCTAGAAATTGATCTTCCTGCACATAGGATAAATCTCGAGTCAATCAAGTCCAACTTGTTGGACAATAAAGGTGCCCATACACTAGTAAGATTTATCTTCAGATCTGGCTGGTTGGAACAAAAACATGGTTATGGATGAATGACAGTTTGTCAGTTTTCCAGCATTTCCAAGCAAATGGTCAACTGTGATTTGCTCTCATCCATAACCATGTTTTTGTTCCAATCAGACAGATAAATCTGCGTGTGTATGGCCACCTTATGTTGTACAAGTGCAAGGGGGCCTTTACTTACAATATACAGCCCCCTTCACAACCTTATAAATTTATTACAAATTACAATTAACCTTATACAATACTTTACTATATTGTTAGTGCTATTTGAAAGGTAACATGAATACTGCAGTACACTTATATTGTGTGCTCCTTATTTCTAGGTGCTCTATCCATTACTTAAAGTTACTGTAAATGTTCCGTTATGGGACACACTCAGAATAAGGCATGCAATGATAATGGTGGAGGCTTACATCTGACTAAAATGGAATCAAACATACTGTACAGTATTTGGAAAATCCAAACAAAAACTATTTCTTCTTTTTGGCAACAAAAAACTAATACATCTCTTAAAACTAGACAAAAAAAACATACTTTATTTAAGATCTTTATAAACTTGCCCAGGTGAAATTGTCTTATTGACTGGGTCGATGTGAAGGGAATTATTTATTAAATGGCAGCATTTGTAAATTGCCACTTTGCAGAAGGATGGAGTTTAAAATGAAGATGGGCGCTCACAATGTGTAAAGCATGCTGAGCCATATACTGACTGCGAGCGGTGTTTTCAAGTTTCATCTCCAAACGACACTTTCAGCAGCAGCTTACAGACCAAAAACCTAGATCTGTCAGTTACATTGGGGTCTATTTACTAAGCCTTGGAGAGATAAAATACCAACCAACCAGATCCTAACTATTATTTTTCAAACGCAGCTGGTAACATGTCAATTTACAGTTGATTGGCTGGTTCTGTACTTTACCTTTCTCTACATGATCTCTCCCCACAACTTACGGGTATATGCTGAAACGTTCTGAGCACTGCTAGCGCAGCACACAATCTATCATGGGCCCTGACCGATTATTATCCAGCGCGCTGGATATTAATTACTGGGCAATAGCGACGTGCAGGATCGCACATCGCTATCGCTATGGCCCCTGCACACGTATCGATGTAGGTGCATTTTCTAAGCGATCTTGTGAGATTGCTTAGAAATTGCCCCTACATCACTACGTGTGTAGGTCCCTTTAGTCAATAGACATAATAATTGTTCACAGTTTTACTATTTTCAGTGTGGTTGGTCATGTCATTAATCAGTATAAAAATTGCACAGAGATCTAACTATTCCAAACTGAGGGGTGTATTTATCAAAGCTTGGAGAGAGATACAATTGTGAAATAAAGTACTAACCAGTTTCTACCCAACTTTTTACAGGCTCTGGGGCAGATATATTAAGCCTGGTGAGGAGATAATGTGGAGATAAAGTATAATGTTTATTCTAGCACTCGCCATCTTTGAAAACCCATGCAGTTCTTCTTCCCTGCCTGGGGTGTTGCTGTCTGCTTTAGTGCTTCTAGCACAGTGTGGTCTTTAAATCAGCACTGATATGCAACCTAGACCTGTGCTAGAAACACCACAGCAGACAGCGACACCCCAGGCAGGGAACAGGAACTGCATGGGTTTTCAAAGATGGCAGGTGCTAGAATGAACACTAAAGTAGACGTTAAGAATGCACCAGCCAATCAGCTATGTCTGAAAAATGAAAGTTAGTAGTTAATTGGCTGGTGTGTTATCACCTTCCATTTTATCTACAATTTATCTGCCACTGTGTTTGAAATATGACAGTTAGGATGTGATTGGTTGGTACTTAATCTCTCACGATTTTATCTCTCTATAAGATAAATACCCCCTTGATTGATAAATGAAATGATTAATAATTAGTATACTATAGTGGAAATGTCTGGTTTGAGGCACACTGTGAGTATTTGATGTGCCTATTTAGCTATAAAAACACATTTTTAAAAAAACTTTTATGTAAAAGAAACTTTTAGGACAGGCAAAAACACAAAAGATTCCAAAGATGAAAGGACTAATTCTTGTAGTTGAAGATCAGTCACGGTCACTAAGGTTTCCATTGTCTGCTCTCTAGACTTGTGTGCTAACATTTCCTAAAATGCAGCCGTCGTCTCAGTGATATGTGCACGATCTTCTGCTGGGCTTAACTTTCACCTGATTTACTTCACAAAGGATCTTTCTGAAAGCCAGAGGCTTCACTGTAATTACCATAACCGCATTCACAGGCCATTCACTGCTGATAATGCCAACACCTTGCAAAGTGCAAAAAGAAAAAAGTGCCCGGCAGTACCCACTCTATAACAAATTCAAGTGCGCTTAAAAACAATCTGCCATACTGTTTTTCTTTCTGCATAAACCTTGGGACAGTGAAATGGTTAACACAAATGGATTTATAATTTGCTTTGGGGGGACAGTTTCTTCTCCTTATTTATTAGCCCAGCTGATGGGGCAGATTTGATGAGGCACTTCTGGAATAATTGAGTCATCACACAAAGAAGGCTGCTAGCATTCAGAGTGGTTTTATCAGCAGCAAGCAGGCCTGATTACTGACAATTACACTCTGATCCGGTGATGGAGGAGAAAGAGCCAACGAGTGGGAAATGTCCATGTTTCTATCCAGGAATAATTTCTACATTCATTTTACATGCTAAGTGTTTCCTATCTCTGCATAATAAACTGTAAACAGGAATAGATGGTACAATGTCCCTTAATATTTCCTGGTAATGAAGACACAAATGTACAGTGAGTGCTGATAAATATAGATGAAACATAAGCTATTCTCCTAGTCTGTATTGTTACCTTTAAAATAAATGTATAAAACATAATCAAAGCTAATGCGCAAAAAATGACACGAGATTGAAGCCGTCCTTGTAACTACATGGAAAGTTAGTAAAAGTCCTGTTTATCACCGCCGCAGTATAGAGGTACACACTGAAGGTGACATCCCCAAAAAGTAAATCATTTCTCCTGAAATAATCAACCGGACAAGTACTGCTTTGATTAAACAAATATATGAAAGCAACAATGGTGACCACTGTTGACATCTCTGTAAGACGAACAGAGCTCAACGTTGAAATGAAAAGAAAGACAGCTGGCATTGAACGATTTCATTAGGATGAATTATTCTCTCCTTTCATTCTTTCAAAGGAGAGGCTTTCTTTCTACAGTTAGTGCAACATAAAAATTGCACTAATTGTTATGAGTTCTATCACACAGCACGAACTCTTATGTGGCTTAGAAAGCACTGCTGCGTTATCGTCAATTTTTCCTTTTTAATACTTTATTACAATATTCAAATGCTTACAATGATTTTTGTTTGTGTGTTGGCACTGCACAATGGAAAAATCTAATGTCTCTTAATTTTGTTTTGAAACCTTAGACCACACACCCCTTCTTTTTTCTTTCTGTTTTTATACGTTTTGTATGCTCTTTTTTTAAATGACCTGTAAACCATTCTTCTAACAACCCCCACCACCGATCGACAGCTACTGTTTGGCATGTAATAGCTAGAACACCAAAAACAGTAATAATAACTTCTAGCAGTATATAAGCTGAAGAAAGAAATGACTGCTTTATTTGTAACTACATTCAAAATGGGTTGGTTTATTGGCAAGTGATCTATAATATGGCGCTTGTAACTTGAAAATGTTCAGTGTAAATACTAGTCATGGTACTTATATGTTAGTTGGGCACCCAATAAGCTATTTGCTTAGTTTTCCGTATCCCCATTTTATTTGATAAAGAATAATGAAATTGTCACTATGATTGATCATTATATGGAAGCAAACAAAACAAAATATCCTGTGTTTGCTGTTAGTTTTAAAAATACTTAAGGCCAATTCAGTTACGGGTGATGTGCTACCAAGCATTACTGCAATGCTTGTCTGCTCTCGTATTTATCCATTATGGTACCCTCAAGATTGCTAAAGTTTAAAAAAAAAAATGGCATTGTTGACATGACAAACAATTGCCAATATTGACATGAAGAAGTCCCGACACAGTTGTGATCATAGTCTCCATCACCTGTTTCTCTGAATTCCAATTGAATTGTTTTAAAAAATAATTACATATACAAAGCATACAAGCCAGCCATGAATTACAAAACCAGCCAAAAGTTAGTTTAATGGTACAAGTACACTGGTGAAGTTTTCTTATTGCATAGCTGACTAAATTATCTGGATAGGGATAGATTGAAATAGAGAAATCAAATGGACAAATGAATGCGAACATGTCGGCCATGAAAGACTGTGTTGGTAGAATGGTTGGAGTCAAGAGGACTTAAGATGGTTGTCATGCGGTATGCAATTGTGCTGTTGCAATTATGGCACAAATGGTGCAGTTGGTGATTGTTAGCTGGTATATGGTTGTTAAACTTGTAGAATGCTTTGAAGATGTTCTAAATATTGCTTGTTATGATTTCTACTTACAGTAAAATACTTTAAGGGTTGTCTTTCTGCTAGGGACAATTGGGAGCTTCCAATCCGCCACTATCTGAGATAATGTGTCTAATTAGATTATTTTGATGGTGGGTTATCCTGGGAATACCATTTGGGAGCAGGAAATAATTTGGGGAATAGGGAAATGCTGACATCACCTTATGCGTAAAATCATCTTGTACAGATTTTTAACCAGTGATTTCAAATTTGCAGAGGAATATATACAATACAGGTTGAGTAACCCTTATCCAAAATGCTCGGGACCAGAAGAATTTTTGATAATGGATTAGTATGTATTTTGGAATATTTTTATATTTGAATGAGGTATCTTGAAGTATCTTGCATTTATGTTGTATCAGCACATCAGATATAAAATATATATAGATATACAAATATATTTTAGTTGTGCATGAAACAAGGTTTTAAAACATAAAACAAAGGTTGTGTACTATCTCAGACATTGAATTTGAATGCCAAGCTATCATGTCCTTGCAAATATTTAGTGCCAGTTACATGTTATTTCCCCTGTAGTGCCAGTTACAGATGTCCCCAGTAGGATTTAGCGAAAAATAAAATATAGAAGTACATTTTGGAGACTATGGATTTTGGAATAATTTGGATAACGGATATTTGGATAAGGGATACTCAACCTGTGTTAGTAAAGTTGTAAAGTCTATAGTTGATCTCAGCCTATAGAAGAGTCAAAATAATAGGCAGGGTTCAAAAAACAGCATTAATATCATCAAGAGTAAAAATGATTAAGATTTCAAAGGGCAACTGTCCACAGCCAAAAGGTCAGGAGTCGGAACTGTAGTTATGAAACAAATGAACAAACCATGGTAAACAGTCTAATAGTATCTGTAGCACTATTTACAAAATGGCCCAAAGAGCCAATTTACACAAATTAGCAGTTAGTTTCTCCTAGGGCAATTCAGACTTTAAGATGGAATTCAAGCTACAGCATTTACGGGAGATTGTCTTCAGGCATTTTCAAATGCAATGTGGCAGTTGTAAAAGATACAACAAGCCTGATTCAAAGATGGCTGCAGTGTCAATGTTGTAAGAAATGTAGAATTGATTTTCCACTGTGCATGCTTGTAAGTCACACTGTGAATTTCACAGGATGCTCATACAATGGTGGTATCATTGTGGCTTTATTCACAAAGTGTATGAAGTCAGGGAGAGTATGTGGTAGGCATAGGCATGCACATTTTGCTTTTTAGAATTGTATCCCATAAAAAGAAACGCCCATCAATCAGTTATGTGTGTTTTGCATTGTTACTGGAACTAGACCATTGTCATATCACTACATACCTGTGTCATCCATACTGTATATGTTTTTTACTTTATTTGCATGTACTGTTACACAGTAATTAGAAGCTTAAAACTGAAACAGGCAGGAGATAATGGTGTGGCTGGGAGACGTTTTATATTGTAGTGAGTGCCAATAGATGGTAGACACGCCTTATTGGTGGTGTTAGACACGCCCACTAGGACTGTGCACCCCCTAATGAAATGTGCTGCGCACGCCTATGGTGGTAGGTAACAGGTAGTGCTAACAAACACAAGCATGTTGCAATCATTTCAGGGGCTTGTCACAGCTAGCAACTGTGATCTCATATTCAGTAAACATGGTGTATTATTTCCAATGGCCATGATGCAACCCATATGTCAGAATAGTATGTGTCTGAACATTTAATCTTCATACACTAGTTTTGGAACTGAGACTTGCAGTGGGTGTATCAGTACAAATTCCTATGACAGTGGCATTTGCATATTTTTGCCTAGCTGCTGTGTACTGAATCACAGCTGTGAGAGCATTTGTGCACCTCTTTGAATCCAACCCAGTGTCCTAATGCTTAAAAATGGAGCAATGCATCTAATCACAGTAATAAAAAAAAAATGACACCTGATAAAAATTGGGTACTTGTGTACTAGCATGGCGCCCACGATAATTAGTTGCCCGATTTTTTATTACATCGCATCGCATGCCATACACCCGATGGCATGCGATGCGATTTTGACCAATATACAATATTAAACTGTATAAGCACCCTGATGGGTGCTGTTAAGCACCCTAATGGGTGCTTACAATGCTTAAATGCACCACCACGCCACCCCCCAAGTATAAACGTGAACCCGAAGCGTGGCGAGTGCAGCGAGCCCGCGAGGGGCGGCGGTACGCGCCCTACGACCTTGTCATACCCCCACTATCCACGTCGGTGTGGAGTTGATTTTACAAAGTGTGGCGAACGCAGCGAGCCACCGACCCGAAGCGTGGTGAGCGCAGCAAGCCCCGTGAGGGGACGCGGATACCTTTGAAGCCCGCAAGGGGACGCGCATACCTGTGAAGGTATCGGCGTCCGCTCGCCACGCTTCGGGCTCGGTGGCTCACTGCGCTCGCCGCACTTTGTAAAATCAACTCCACGCCGTCGTGGATAGTGGCGGTATGAAAAGGTCGTAGGACGCGTACCGCCGCCCCTCGCGGGCTCGCTGCGCTTGCCACGCTTCCGGGTTCACGTTCATACTTGGGGGGTGGCGTGGGGGTGCATTTAAGCATTGTAAGCACCCATTAGGGTGCTTATACAATTTATAATCGCATCCCATCGTATTGTATGGCATTGTATGCCATATACAATGCCATATAATTTAAAAATTGTATGACATTGTAGAACATCGGCCGATATCGCATCGCATCACATGCGATATGGTCTGCGATGCGATGGGCGCCGTGCTAGTACACAAGTACCAAAAATTGTTGTTATATAATTATGCTTGTTGGTCTACCTAATAGTTTTTTTTTTAAGAGTATTCAGCTTCTGATAACATTCTTATAAATATTCCCCAGTCTAGGGGATAGTTTGACGGATTTATGAAATGGTTAGCAGAGATCATCATGTCCAGGATGTTGGATAAGATAATGGATAAGAGCCATAATGCAATTTGAAAAAAAAAATGGTGTTTGATTGAAATCAGTTGTTGGAAATAAAATAGGCTCAGTGTTTGCTTTATTCCAAAATGATGCAGAAGTTGGAGATTATCCAGAGCACATTTAAGTGTAGCTAATAAGCAAATAAAGTTGATCCTATACAGCTTTCCTGATTTTAATGTGAGTGTTTCTGGTGATGCTGAGTCCTCAGCTACAGTATGTAGGGGCAGGGGCGGATCCAGGATAAAATGACAGGGGGGGGGGGGGGGCACCATGATAAAAGAGGGTTTAGGTGGGGGAGGGGTGGTGTTAGTGGTGTCAGTGTACATGCTAAGAGAGCGGCAGAGAGAGGGTGGTAATGGGATTAAAAATAGGCCCTGGCATTTAAAATATGCAGGCCCACCATGGAGATAAAAGTGAAGGATGTAGTTGTGCGCGCACCGAAGGCGCGCTCTGGAAAAGTGGATGTGGCCACTCCATGAAGGGGGCATGTCCTTGAGTGTAGTGTACTAGCACCATATACAACTTCTACACTATATGCAACAAAATACTATACCCCATTATACTTGCCCCTTACACATGATGCCAAGTGGAATGAGCCACAATTCAAATAATGCCACATAGATTGAGCCAAAATTCAAATAATGCCACATGGATTGTGTCAAAAATCACATAATTCCACACGGTTTGAGCCAAAATTCACATAATGCCAAATGGATTGAGCCAAAATTCACATCATGCCACATGGATTGTGTTAAAATTCACATAATGCCACACAGATTGAGACAAATTTTAAAAACGCCATACGGATTGAGCCAAAATTCACATAATGCCAAATGGATAGGGCCAAAATTCACATAATGCCACATGGATTGTGTCAACATTCACATAATGCCACACAGATTGAGCCAAATTAAAAAAATGCCATACGGATTGAGCCAAAATTCACATAATGCCACACGGATTGTGCCAAAATTCACATAATGCCATACGGATTGAGCCAAAATTCACATAATGCCACATGGATTGAGCCAAAATTCACATAATGCCACACGGATTGAGCCAGAATTCACATAATGCCACACAGATTAAGCCAAAATTTACAATACGCTTCATAAACAGGGACATTTTCCACCAAAGGCGCACATTAAACATTTACACCATAATGTCCATTACACGTTAAATTACAAGCCATTATGTCCATTATGTATTATGCCAAACACCATAATGCCTATTAAAAATGATTCTACATAAGTGCTGCTTATCTACATGCTCATTGCCAAGGGTTACATGCTCATTGCAATATCTCTGGAACCAATTGACCAATATGGATCAGCCTGGTATCTTATTGAAGGCCCAGCGATTTGGAATTGAACGAGATCAACCACAAGCTTCTGGGATGCCAAGGGGGGAACTGGTAGCCATTGGAACTGGGTGGGGGTCAGAATTAACGGGTCCCATATTATCCTATATGGAAAAACGTTACAGGTTTGCCAGGCGATATCTCTGGTTCCCGGGGGGGGGGGCTATAGATACGGGACTGGGCTCATTGGAAAGTCCTGGTCCTTAGCTACAAAATTAAATGACAGGTGGGCACGTGCCCATGTGCCCCCCTGAATCCGCCAATGTGTAGGGATGAGAATAAAGTTCAGTTTTCCAGTGGTCCTTAAAGGTCTACTTTCTTTGGGTACTGATTTACCAATTTTCCTAGAAGTGTCCTCTTATTTGACCTGTATGACTCTTAAGGGCCTGTTGCCTTTAGTATCTGGTTAAGTAGCAATGGGAGCCATACAGTATATAATCTAGTTGCACTGGAGAATCATTCTGTGGAATGGAAATCTTATGCTGTTTTCACAAAGATATGTATGTGAATTTCCCATAGACTATGAGTGAATATTATCTAGCTTTATTATATCAGATTTTTCTCAACTGTAGGTCAAAACACATGGGAACAATCCATGTGCAACATGATAAGGAGTTTATAGATTCTAGTCTTAGTAGTCTTAGTCTAAGACCCTATTTTAAAGCACAATGGAATAGGCTGCACTATCTAAGAAACTGTTAATAAATAAATAAAGATCACAAAGGCAAATTTAATAAACTGGCTATTGGAAGAATATTGCCAGAACTAGGGTATCGGGTGTTTCGATCTGTGTCTGTAGTGAGCCAGTGGAGGGTACAGGAAACATAAAGCTAGGGAGGTTGACGTATCATTGTTGCACTTACAGGGGGTAACACTAGAATGCGAAGGGCACAGGTAGAAAGAGTGTTGTCAGGAACTCAAAACAGAGGGGTGGAGTAAAATCCCAACTGTGATACTCTCATATATTTCAGGGGATATGGGTTTCACTGCTACCAGTGGGCAGGTTTCGGTTATCATGGCATCATATTAGCATAGTAGCAGAAATTATCTTAGTCTATGTTTGTAATGTGGTCAATGGACTGTTAAATTGAATGCCAAGTGAAGATTAGGGGGTCTCACTAGCAGAAAGTTAACCCTCTCTAAACGATGAAAACAATTATTTACATACAATTATACTGTCTCTTTTGGCAAAACAACAGTTTATACCACTAACTTACTATATTCTTGCTGCACAATGAACTAAAACAACTTTTTTGGATACAGACTCATACAATAAAGTCTCAAGTATCCTTGGACTAACCCTTCACTTTTAGTCTAGTTGACAAGCTTCTCATTCCAAGATATTTAGTTCAGGTTAAAACCATTTCTATTACCTTTCAAACAGACATTTTATATAAGGAATATATTTCCTGCTATGTGACTTCTGAATCTTTCAAAACTGCTTTATCACCTATTGTGACATTTTGGACTAGATTAATATACAATATTACTCCAAGGTTTCATCTCTAGTCTAGAAAAAGATAATCTGAATTCAGTTTCTTTTGGCTCTTCCTAACCATTTACTCCCCGTATACAGTAACAACTTAAAAAAATAACCCTTGTGAAGACCTTGTACCCAGAATAACAATACCATCAATGCTTCAAAATCGTTGATGTACTTTATTTTATTTCTGCATAATTCAGTTACATTTGAATTTCCCTCTCAAATGTGTTATCTCAGTCCACAGGTGGATTTAGACAAATGTGCCTCTAGATTGAATTCTGAAAAAGGTTTTATGCATTCATGCTTTGGTATGAGGTCTACATGCAATGTATTCATATCTTGACTTTGCTATTATTCTGTGATCATTTTGTTATTATTCTTGTCAAGAGAGAATCTAACACCAATTGATGGCCTTCCAAAAATGTCTTTGCCCTCCTCTCTTTAATATGGATATTTATATATTTAACTTTGGTATAGTTGTATCTATTGTGACAACCGTGGATAATATTGTTCTTGTGGATTGCTTTTAAAAAATATCTCTGTAAAGAAATATTACGTCAATGAAGACTGGAAGCTTCTAGTCATCAAGTAAAACTTGGAAGCACAAACATTTGTTATGAGTAATCAAATATTCTGTGACTTATTACAGATAACATAAATATTTGCAAAATCTTCAAAAAGCTCAAGACCTAATGTCATGATTGATAATCTTGTTGGACTCTACTATCATACCTGCTTTCAAGAAAGCTAAAACAGATGTCTTGTCTCATTTTTTAGTGACTCTGTCAGTCACTTCATTGGTTACCTGTATTCCACCATATTCAATACAAAATTATTTTACTTACACACAAAGCCATAAGCCAAACTACATCAACATACATCTCTTCTATTATCTCAAAATATCTTCCAACCCGACCTCTATGCTCCTCACAAGATCGACATCTCTCATCCACACTCATTAATTGCTCCAATTCCCAATTGCAGGACTTTCTTTGAGCTGCATCCACTCTATGGAATGCCCTCCCAAGCACAATAAGACTCTCCTCCAGTCTCCAAACCTCCAAGCATTCCCTGAAAACTCACCTCTTCAGGCAAGCTTATCAAATTCCAGAACGTATTAACCCCCTAGCAGCCGATAAGGAGAGCCATTATGCCCAGCGTTATTGGCTCTCCTTATTGGCGCCCCCGCAGGCCAGCGCATCTGCATTTAAAAAAAAAGTCCCTCTCTCCCCCCGGCCAGCTGTTTGGGCATGCGCAAGATCTCGCTTTTATCGCAAGATCTCGTGCACAGCCCAGAGCAAGCACCCTTGTCCCCGCAGTGGGGATAGGACAACGCTAGCCCTGAGATGGCGGCTGTTAATACATCTCAATGGGCACTAATTACTGGGGGAAATTGCAAGGGACATCTCCGATGAGCATAACTCAGTGGGCTGTCCCTAGCGCGCGCTATTAATACATCTGCAAAAACATAATCCCCCCAGTTAACTAGTGTTTAGTGCAGAAATGCACTTAACGCTAGTTCATACATCTGCCCCAATGTCTGATACTTACAGCATGCTATCTTTTTATTTGAGACACAGATTGTTAGATTACTTGTACCAGCAGTACTCACTTGAGCAATCAATGGTTTGATCAGGATAAATAAACCTCATTCTTTTAAGGCCTTGCACTATATATATCTTAGTAGTTTTGTTGCCTGAATACCTGCATTTGTATCACTTTGTTTTATTATGTTTGTTCCTTGTTATACTATTTTACTTCTAGACAACCTGCCTTTGGATTCAATACAGATTATGTACATTATCAGCATGCCCTAACATCATCCCCTATCAGCAATCACTTATTGAAAGTATCTGTTGGACCTAAACAAAGTCTTTTACTCTCTGGTGAAGGTCCAGTGTGAAGTATAAGGTTTCCATTAGACTTCACACCACAATTTAGCCAGTGACCATCACTAGTCTAATAAATTGTTCACATAAACATATTCCATTATATAAGAAATTTAAATTACTTATTTATAGTCAAAGAAGACAATTGGACAATTTAAGATTATCATATCTGAGCTATACACAATATTCAGGCAACCATATACACTGTATAATGTCAGATCAGTCTGTGTACTTAAAGTACACAATCTGGAACAGATTATGGACATCTTTGCTGTATTACATATCATCAAAGTCATAACATTGGAAATGGGGTCACTGCTACTGGGCCCCACTGCTATTTTGGACACTATGGGCCAAATGTAATAGGGTGAGAGTTTAAGAAAGTGAGAAATTTTGGGAGAGTTTTCCCCTTTTTTTAAAGCAGCAATCAATTACACTGCAAAACCAGGTTGATTTTGCCATGTAATTGATTGCTGCTTTAAAAAACAGGGGGAAACTCTCCCAAAATCTCTCACTTTCTGAAACTCTCACCCTATTACATTTGGCCCCAGGTTCTAGGTTTTTTTTTATTACATGACAATGACAACAGGTGCTAATCAGCATCACTTCGTCAAACACAGTTGTTTGACAATAAATGGCTTCACGCAACCACTAACCATGAGTGAAAGAAACGTTTGTGAGTTATCATTCATATTCTCTGACAAATGGCCAGAAAATCACAAATTCTCCTAGGGTATGTAAACTTATGAGGATAGTTGTAAAACCACCCTTACCAAAGTCTATGACTATGGGATATAAATTTTCAGATGCACATCACTGATAACACTAGTGGTCAGAGGAGCAGGCTACAACAGATGACAAAATAATGGCTGGTGCAGCTGCAGATAAGACTGTCACCAGCAGTAAGCATAATTTTTCTCACAGGTATCCACAGCAGACTGCCGCCACAAGTCCTGGCACCAATAGACAGCTGCCTAATGGAAAAGCCGGTCCTGCTGCCCGGGTGTCAGATTTTTCCTATCAAAGTAGAACAACCGATGTCCATTGTGCTAAAGTTACTGAATGCTATGGATACAGTAATACACGTAGGCATATACAGCACTGATGTATCTCTTAAACAATGCTGTCTTTGATCAGAAGTGAAATATACCTGCACATACTGTGTGTTCAGTGGTGTAGCTATGTGCCACGGTGCCCGGAGCAAGGGCATTTTTTGTGCCCCCCCCCCATTTGTAGTAAGCGGGCTCTTAAGCATATAACCCCCTCCCCCTCTGGGCATATAAATCCTCTTGAAAGGGGCCCCCCACCCTCACCCTTTCAGCATGACAGGTTAAAAAAAATACATATTGGTCCCCACATTAAAAAAAAAAACATACCCAGAACTCTAGACTATCAGCACCACATTGTAGTGTAGTGATCCGTATAGTTTATGTACATGCATTGTAAGGGGGTGTGGTCATATTAAAGTAGAGGAGTGGCTACATGACAATAGGGGCATGGCCACATTATGCCACACACCATAATGAATCTTATGAAACCGCAAACCGTCATGTCCACTACACATTATGCCATATGCTGTGATAATCATTACACCACATACCATTATGCCCATTATACATTATGCCACATGCCATAATGCCCACTACACATTATGGGACACTCCGTAATACCCATTACATATTATGGGACACTCTGTAATGCACACCAGTGCTTAAAGTGGTCCTGAAGAGGTGGTGGAAAAGGGGTGTGGTCACACAATAGTCACCCCCATATAAAGTACACCAAATGTATAGCCCCTATTTCATATTACTACACAAAGTAGAACCCATATTCCCAATATATCACTCAGTATTGCCTTACACAAAATGCCCACAGTTGCAATGCCAGTTATACTTAAAAATGCCCACAGAAGTAGTGCTGATTATACTAATAATGCCAATATTAGCAGCTGTGATGTTAGGTAATACACAAAAAAAATTATTTAAATAAAAAAATCTAAATATAATAAAAATGAACAACAAACAAAAAAGAGCAACATTATCTAAGTGAGAGCTTTTAGGTGCAGAATACGCCCTGAAGCCAGAATATGAACTGAGGATTGGCTGGATATGAGGTGAGGGCAGTGGGAAACGTCGGGCAATGGATTGGAGCAAGGAGGCATGGTGACCAAGTGGAAAGACTGGAAGGATGAAAGAAGATAAAAAAAGATAGCATGGGTGATAAAATGAGTAAGTAAAAAGTGAAGGGTTACTAGGAGGGGGATATGGGAGTGGGACAGAATGAGAGGGGACGGGGTACCAGGAGAGAGAAGTAGATTCAGAATGTAAACAGATACTGGCCTGGATGTATTGCAATGTGGAGGCCGTGCGGGATGCCAGACAAACTCTAAGTTTTTTTTTTTTTTTTAATGCCAATCATTTACAAGAATGATTTATCCTTGTAAATGAGTACTACTTTTAAAAAAACCTCCAAGTTCATCTGACATGCCGCATGGCCACCTGATTGACACCGCATTACATCCGGCACACAGGCCCTTATTCTGATCGGTGCGGATATTCCCGCATTCTTACGGTGCGGTCCGCACGCCACGGTGTTTTGCCGCGTGCGGCCATCGTCCGTAGAAACGCCCACGTGTCCTCCGCATTCGGACGGACTCACTCTTTAAGAACAGGGCGTGTTTACGGACGACATACAAAGCATGCGTGTGCGGGAGAAACACTCCGATTCGGCACGGTATTACAGAGTATTACAGAGTATGCTCGGGAATACCGCATCCGAACGGGAGCCAAGCGGTGCTACCGCACGTAAGCGGAGTATTTACGCCAAACAACCCACTATGAAGTATCTTCTGCTATACATCACATGACCCACTTATTCAATTACCTATCCTCATAAAAAACTGCTTATTTGGAATTGGAATCAATTAGATTCCAATATATCCTTACAAGCATGCCTAACACATGCATTGCACACATTAACCCTTACAGCAATTGAAGTGCAATGGTTTCAATTAAAGCACTGACAAGCGGCCTATTAGTGAGTAATGAGTAAAGGAGTAGATTCTATTGGGTTCAGGTGTTAATGGTTGTAGTCATTAGGCGTACGTTCGCCTACCGCATGAACGAGTGGTGTCCGCAAAGCAATAGTACACTTGTGGACACCGCACATTTCTGCCCTTTTTGATCGCGTGCATTCGGAGTGGTTTCCGAATGTACGCCCCCCAACATAAGTGTACTCCCCCGTGTCCGCCCATGTTTCCGCCCCGTTTTGCCCACTTTGAAACTACGCCCATGTGTCATTCCGCATGACGCCCATAATACGCCCCTATTTCCCGACTGATAGCGGTGAACAGTTTTGGACGGGATTTGGCCGAACTGGTACCGAGTCAAGGCGTGGCACATGCGCGTAGCGTTCTCCACGCATGCGCAGACGTCATAAAGACGCGATCCGTAAGTACGCGGTAAAGTCCGCGTCAATCAGAATAAGGGCCACAGACTGGAGAAACTGAAGAGCACAGCAGTAGCAGTCAGACCTAAAACAAAATATAGCAGTAAGAAAGTGTTATTGTATTGGTCAATTGTAATTAATAAGTATATGAGTATAATGTTAGCAGCAACAAATAAAAAAACACTAAAATAAAGAAAAATAATATAAAACAAGATAAAAAAAGAATATAATATAAACGGATTAAAATTAATAAGATTAAAGCACTTTTGTAAAAGGTGCTTGCTAAAGCTGTGAAATCCCCCCTACTCTCACCTAGATGTTGCAGTCTCCTTCCTCATTCTCCTTCTTTTGCTGCCTCCCATTGCTCCAGTCCACGCAGCCTGGATTTACTTGCAATGCAGGAAGGGGGGGAGGGGGTTGGCAGAGGTGTCAGAGACGCACATTTCAAATGCTGTCAGTGGTGTTAGTTTCCCACTGGCTAAGCCTCACCACTCTCAATCACTGTGGAGGCTGGAGGCATAACTCTTTTCAACTCCCGGGGAGTCCTTGGTCACGCACAGCGGGGAAGGTGGGCTGGCGGAGCTGGAACGCGTTCCATCTCCAAACACAACTGACGGACCGCTACCTGCCTGTATCTCGGCCCGGCAGCTCTTCCCCCCACCTCAGATGCGCGGGCAGCGATGGCATTATGACATCACCCGCATGGCATCAAAACTGTACACCCAGCAGCAGCATATTGGTCCTCGGCAGTGGCAGGCTGACAGCCGGCAGCTAGAGGAGGTTGCGCAAGCCCCCAAGAAGAGGCGGTCAGCGCCGGGCACAGTGGGAAGTCCAGGGGGTAGTGTCTGGGCGGGGGAGCCGGCGAGCAGGGCGGGGGAGCTGGCAGCAGAGAGCATGGCTCCGGCACCAGGGCGGGGGAGCCAGCAGCAGAGAGCACGGCTCCGGCACCAGGTGACATCTATTAAAATTATGTTGATGATGATGACTATTATCCTATATTTATATGGCCTCACAATGATTTAAGAGAACTTATCAAAGTACATACACAAAAGAGCAAAACAAGATGACTTACAAAACAATACAATGTGCAATAGTATATGAATATTGCTGCATCAGCAGACAAAGCACTGAAAGAAGCATCGGGGTGACAAAAACAAAAGGGTTAGTTGCCGTTGTTGGATATATGGAGCAGAGGAGAGTCTAAGTAAGAGTAGGCTAAGCACATGAAGGGAGAAGTCCCTGGACATGGGAGCTTACATTCTAAAAGTGAGCGGAAAATGGACATGGGTGTAAGAGATGGGGTACACAGTGGGCTTGGAACAAAGGGTTAGGATGAAAGGGTTTTATAAGTGAATGTGAGAAGATTGATTTGGATTCGGAAGGTGAAGGGGAGCTTGTGTACGGCTTGTAAGAGATGGGATGTGGACATTAAAATTGTAAATTTGTAAAAGTAAATTTGGAGAGAAAAAAATGGCAGGCAGCAACATTTAGAGTAGGTTGGAGAGAGTATTTTAAGGATCCAGGGAGGCCAGACAGGAATAAGGTTCTTAATAAAGTGTTATGGGTTAGAAAGGGTCTGATCCTGTAAATATAGGTGATGGAAAAATAGAAATGTGAGAGGTACTAAATGTGTGATGTGAAGGATAGGGAGGAGTCAATGACATCATACTTGGGAACTAAAGGAGAAAGTTGTGCCCTCAATAGATACATAAATTGTGGGAGTTGAGGTTATGCGAGAGGATGGAAGGATGATCAGCTCAGTCTTAGACATGTTGAGGGAAATTAATAGGATGAAAGATTCAGAAAGTGAGAGATTTGGTAAGAAATCTCCAGTTTTTTTTAAAGCGGAAATCACTTACAAACCAGTTTGATTTTGAAGTGTAAATGATTGCCGCTTGAAAAAAAACTGGCCATATCTTACCAAATCTCTCACTTTCTGAATCTCTCATCCTATAAAATTTCACCAGTTAAGTTTAAAAAAGTGCCAGGACATCCAAGAAGTGATACAGAGAGACATTTATAGATACTAGTGAGGAGAGAGAGAAGGAGAGGTCAGGAGATTCCAAGTTTAATAAGGGCATTTGATGTTGTGCAGTATGTGATGCAAAAAAGTGCACACTGTTCATCTTGCTTCATATATAAACATATTCATTAGCAAACACACAAACATATAGAGGGAAATAGAGAGAGTACATAAATGTTTTTGTGTCCTAACTCATCGCAATTGTAACATACATAGTAACATAGTAATTAAGGATGAAAAAAGATGTTAGTCCATCGAGTTCGACCTATCTAACTTGTAACTACTGACTTGAGTAAGTCATATCTATAGGATTCCCTTAGTTGCCAAAAATGCATCCAGTTTTGATTTATATTCATTAACAGTAGTTGCTGTAATCACCCCCACCGGCAATGAGTTCCAGAATGTTACTGCTCTAATGGTGAAGAATCCTCTTCTTAATTCAGTACGGAATGTATTTTCCTCGAGCCTCAGTACATGCCCGCGTGTCCTAAGTATAGGCCTGTTAGTGAACAAATCAACTCCCAGTTCTATGTGATTCCCAATCCTGTATTTGAACATACTAATCATATCACCACTCAACCTCTGTTTCTCCAGTGAAAACATATTCAGCCTGGTTAAACTATCTTTGTATTCTATTGATTCCAGAACTTTTACTAGCTTAGACGCCCTTCTCGTTACCTGTTCCAATTCATTTATGTCCTTTTTAAGGTGCAGTGCCCAGAACTGAACACAATATTCCAAGTGTGGTCTCACCAATGCCTTTTAAAGAGGCACTATCACATTGGCATCCCTTGAATCTATACCCCTTTTAATGCATGCCAGTGTCCGGTTTGCTTTTGCTGGTGCACTTGAGCAGTGTGCACTATTACCAAATTTTTCATCTATGATGACCACCAAGTCCATCTCTACAGCAGAATTTCCTATAATAACTCCATTTAGCCTATAAGTAGCTTGTTCATTTCTGTTCCCATAATCAATTACTTTACATTTTTCAACGATAAACTGCATTTTCCACCTTTCCGCCCACTTTTCCAGTTTATTTAAGTCACTTTGTAGTGTTTCCACATCCTCTCCTGAGTTAATTTCCTTACTCAATTTCGTGTCGTCTGCAAATATTGCAATTTTACTCACTATGTCACTTCCAATTTCATTAATGAATATATTAAACAAAGTGGGTCCCAATATTGAACCTTGCCTGACTCCACTTTGAACCTTACCCCAGCTGGAATGTACTGTATGCCACTTACCACCACTCTCTGTCCCCAATTGTGCAACCAGTTTTTAATCCAATTACAAATGTTATCTCCTAACGCTAAATTACCTAGTTTCATTAATAACCTTTTATGAGGCACCTTGTCAAAAGCTTTAGCGAAATTAAGCAGTATTACATCAACAGATTTCCCTAAGTCCAGCCCCCTACTGACTTCCTCATAGAAGCTAATTAAATTAGTCTGACATGATCTATTTTTGACGAACCCATGCTGAGCCTTACTAATCACTTTCTCCTGTTCTAAGAAATTTTGGATACTATCTCTTATTATTCCTTCTAATATTTTTTATAATTGTAAGATTTGATGGTCTTGTTCATGTTTTGGGAAAAACAGGGGTGCAGAATTAGAATTGTTTCCTCTCCTGAGACAGTCCAATAATTTAAGTAAATAGAGATATTCCCTTTAGGCCTACAGTTATTAAATCCCAGAACAGCCATGCACCAGGTATGTAGGACAGCTCCATTGCTTTTGAATGTTCTAATAGTCTCAAACCGAGTGTCCATAGAGCCTAGAGAGGATTATTTGTAGGCTTCAGCACTTAAGACCCATCGGAGATAGCGAGGGAATACGCTTGTTTAGACTGGCATTACCTACAGTTAGCAATAGTCTGCTAATTAAGACCAATCAGACACTAGGAGATTATTAACTAAAGCCAGTTTCTTTAATCATTAAATTGCCTAAAAAATCTGCAATACTGTATTTGAAAGAATTATTAAATAGTAAATGATCTTACCAGCAAAGATCATCAAAATCTTCGGTCTGGTTTAAATTCTTATGAATCATAATAACAATTGATCGATTCCATTAGAATAAAAACTATGCAGCAACTTAGTCAGTAGTTTGAACAAAAATGTATTTCTTTTCTTTTCAAATATACTGTTTCTGTTGAAAAATTGGTTGTGAGCTAGAGCCCATATTTAGTAAACCACAGGTTCTCAAAGTCAGTCCACACAGTGCATGTTTTGCAGGTCTCCTCACAGAATCACAAGTAAAATAATTAGCGAAACCTGTGGATCTTTTAAAATGCATCAATGAGTAATGAATGCACCTGTGCACCTGCTGGGGGACCTGGAAAATGTGAATAGTGTGAGGTATTGAGGACCGAGTTTAAAAACCCCGGGATTAAACTGCAAAAATTTCACTTTAAAGGTTCAACTGTTTGCCCTGGGGATAAACTTCAAGCGTTGCAGTTAAAGATCATTTCAATATATTGTAAAGGCATTTACCTTATGAAAATCTAGACCTGTGGCTACAGATATTGAACTGTCATAAACTTACCAAACTATGATTACAGGTTCAGTCACTTGAAAAATAGTTGTTACTTATACCCCTTTTACACCTTCAAGCTGGGTTGCACCCAGGAATTTGTACCCAGCTCCAACCCGGGTGTGACCTGGCTTGTGGCCTCCTTTACACCTGCGTAATGCTGGAGGCAGGGCCTGAGGCGGTGCTGGGAGATGAGAGAATTTCCATTGCACTGAACGGATCACGGATCAAACCGTCCCGGTTTACCCATTTACACTGCATAGTGAGTTGGGTTGAACCCGTGTTCAACCCTGCTCGCTACCGGGATTGAAATGCCGGGTCTCAGGACCCACGACATTTCAAATGGGAGCATTTACTCTGCCAGCAAAACCAGGTTTTTGTGCGCTCCCATGCAGAAACGTGTTGTATTTAGGCTGGAGTAAAAGGGTATTAGTTAATGAGGAAAATAAGTATTACCTAAAATATACATAGAAAAACATATAATGTTATACTAGATGCCTCTTTTAAAAGTGAATGATAATGGGGTTCCTGATATTCAGACCTAAGGTTTTTGGACATCTTTGAATGTACTTTCTTAAATATATCATGTCAACATTGTACACAGACTAAAATTGAAAACATTTGCAATGTTTTACTCCATGTATGGCCTATGTGTTTTGCCATCCAAAATGTGGGCTAAGAACTCCAGTCTTGAGCCATCACTGTTGACTTTTAAAGAAAGTTGCCTGAATTCAACCATATTAACCTAGTTAATACCACTAATATCCATAGGTATGTTTCTTTTGTTGAATGCATTATCCTTTATTTATTACATTACAATGTATCTATCTATCCCTCAATCTATCCATCTATTTTTTAACAGATTTCTATGGGTTTATATAATTTAAATAAAACTGAAGTTGCTTTTTTTCATCGTGTGTCTATTATTGTGGCAAAACTGCATACTGTATATTTTGTGGGTATTTTGTACTTTGATAAACACTCAATTATGTAATTGAAACAAGCTTTAGGCCATACCACTTACAATATGTAAGATAAAGCTGTTTCTTTTGCAGCAGATCATAGCTGTATACATATACTGTAAATTGCATCTGTCTAAGATCAATTCATTCTTCCATTCATCCATTGAACTCATTTAATTATTTACATGATATGTCAAACCGATAATATTGTTCATGAACATGAATTCATTATCCCTTAGACTGCCTCAAATAATTTTCACATTATAGATTAAAGAGAAAATGGTACTCTTTACCTAGAACGGCGCCCGCGATTGAAATCGCGGGCGTCGGGGGTAAAAATCGCGGTGATCGCGGTCATCGCGGGCATCGCGGGTAAATCGGGATGGCCGCGATGGCCGCGATGACCGCGATCACCGCGATTTTCCCATAGGGAACAATGTTAAAACGGCAGATTGACCGCGATTTTACTATTAAATGCCTCAATGGACCCGATTTGGGGCCAAATTAACCCTTAAAATGGCCCCCCAAATTTTTAACGCCACCCCACGATCCACGCCAACCCGAAGCGTGGCGAGCGCAGCGAGCCCGCGAGGGGCGGCGGTACGCGTCCTCCGACCTTTTCATGCCCTACTATCCACTAGGGCGTGGTGTGAGAATATAATAGTGTGGCGAGCGCAGCGAGCCACCGAGCCCGAAGCGTGGCGAGCGCAGCGAGCCCTGCGCGGGGACGCGGATACCTTCACAGGTAGACGCGTCCCCTCGCGGGCTTCACAGGTGTCCGCGTCGCTACGGACACCTGTGAAGCCCGCGAGGGGATGCGCATAACTGTGAAGGTATCCGCGTCCCCTCGCGGGGCTCGCTGTGCTCGCCACGCTTCGGGCTCGGTGGCTCGCTGCGCTCGCCACACTATTATATTCTCACACCACGCCCTAGTGGATAGTAGGGCATGAAAAGGTCGGAGGACGCGTACCGCCGCCCCTCACGGGCTCGCTGCGCTCGCCACGCTTCGGGTTGGCGTGGATCGTGGGGTGGCGTTAAAAATTTGGGGGGGCATTTAAGGGTTAATGGGCTCTGTGGCCCATTTAACATTGATTCCTATGGCCAAATCGGGTGGATTGAGCCATTTAACAGTAAAATCGGGTCCATCGCGCCTTTTAACATTGATTCCTATGGGAAATCGGGAGCATCGCGTCGCGGGCATCGCGGGTACATTTATGTGCGGCTGCGACGCGACCGACACGATTTCCATGTTTAACATGGGTTTCAATGGGAAATCGCGGGCATCGCGTCGGTCGCGTCGCGGACGCACATAAATGTACCCGCGATGCCCGCGACGGGCGCCGTTCTAGGTAAAGAGTACCGAGAAAATACATTTTACAAATTGAAATGTTAAATTGTTCAAAACTGTAATCCTGGTCAAATAAAGGATTTCTTAGATTGTGGGAAATGTTATCCTGGGGTGCCTAGAAAATGTAGTTGGCATTACAGTAGTTGATCCTTAAATTAATCAACCTTAAAACATCAGTTTACTGTATTAGTAAAGAATACATTTTAAAAATATATTTATTTTAAGAGAACTACATTTTGCATCCTGGAAAAAAAAGTAGTTCATTTCCTGCTTGCCCATTGCTGTTTGAGAGATACTGATGAGGTTATTCAGAGGTGAACACAAGGAAGCCATCAGTAGCAAGTCATTTTTCACGGTGTGTGTGTCTGGACAGGATTGCGTATACACCATGATGGCTAATGCATATCAAAATTGCATGGAGATTCATGCAATTTTGATGGACATTTCAGGATGGTTATTGGGGATAAGGTTATTGGCTGTGGAGGTGTCACAGGCATGTCAGTGTCAGTGACTGCATCTTAAGTCACTAACAGCCAGTGGCAGCTTCAGAGGTGGAGCAACATTTGGGTTCCTGGGTGCAAGCCTGGAACTGGTAGGATATGATGGTTAGTTTTCATTCCTGGAGCTGGGGGCAGGGGCAGGTTGTAGGGCAGAGAAGTGTACTCTTGTCCCTGTTCTTGGGGTGTACTGTATGTATGGGAGGACTGGGGCTACAGGCTGAGGGTAGGGGGTAGGGGGGCTGGGGGAAGTGTGAGTTACCAGCATATGTTTTCCGGAGTCTGGATGGTGCTTATGGTGGGTATACTGTACTGGGGGAGAGATGGAGACATGGTAGAGAGCAAGATAAGGAAGGGTTAGAGAAAGATGTTGGTCTGACAGAGGGCCTGTTGCACTAATCTTCAAAAGTGATAAAATGGAGAGTGATAAACAGCCAGCCAATCAGCACCTGACATTTTTCAAACACAGTCTGTGATATGGTAGGTAGGAGCTGATTGGCTGGCTGTTTATCACTCTCCATTTGATCACTTTTGAAGATTAGTGCATCTGGTTCAGATAGAGAAAGAGACAAAGACAAGGGAGAAAAATAGAAACTTGGAGTAAGTGCCGCAGAGAAGAAAAAACTTACCTTTTCTTAGAACTACCATGCATTTAGCTATTTTTTGCTTAAAATATTTATTCATTTTTTTATGTTATTATTAAACATAGTCAATTGACACTATATAATTCTGTAGAATCCTTTCATAGTATGATGATTTAAAAAAAAAAATTTGATCGTTAATTTAAAAGCTTTATCAAACATGTGAGCTGCTGTGCCAAATTATTTTAGTTTTCATTGTTTCTATTGAAGTTACTTGGTTGCAAAATTCTAACCAAATTTATTTGAAGTGTTTCCAGTTACATAATGATGTATTGTTTGAAGTTAGCCTAAAAGTATATTGTATAAACATTAAGGGGGTTATTCTGGTTCATTCGCTCGGAAGCGAAATTGCATTCTTGCGAGTGAACCAGATCCCGCATTGAGAATGGTGTTACGCCGGCCCACCATTCGCAAGTCGCATACATTCGCAATGGCTGCAAATGGATATTTTACATAAGCATTCATTCGCATGTCACTGGGACCATCAAACATCTTTCGATGGTCGCTGACCATCTAAAGATTGGAAGGTGCACGCATATGTAAGGTTGCTCTGAGCAACCTTACATATGCATGTATGCTCGGGCGGCAGTGGGCGGGCAGCTGACATCTGGTGATGTCAGCTGCCCATCCACCACATGTCTATCGCAGCCTCATTAGCATTAGAACACCCAGCGTTCTCATGGTAATGCCCATGAAATGCTGGGCGTTCCCATATGCTAATGGAGGAATCAATTACAGTATTTTATTCTTCCAATTAAGTAAGATTGCCCCAACAAAAAGAGTTGTCTGTTCTCCCCATACTGCTATTCACTGTTTCTGCAACCCCTTGGAGTACCACCAATGTAGTGTCTCATTACTACACCCAGTGGCGTAAGTTTGTCCATGTCGCCTGGAGGCAAGATAAAAGTTGGTTCCCCCCATATATAGATAGCTAAAGAGAGGGAGAATGATTTGAGAGAGAGACAGAAGAGTGCATCAGGGAAAGTGAGGAAATTAGTGTGGAGAGCGAGAGAGTGTCAGGGATAGAGAGAAGGGGGTGAGAGGATTTAAGGGTGAGAGATAGGGGTCAGGTACAAATGGAGAGGGGAGGTCATGAAGAGAGAGAGGGGGTTACGCGTGCGAGAGAGAGAGTGAGAGTGGGGTCAGGTAGAGTAAGGGATGGGTTAGGCAGAGAGAGAGAGAGACGGGGTAACGCAGAGAGAGAGGGGGCATCAGGCAAAGAGAGATGGGTGACAGTGGGGACAGGCAGAGAGGGATTGGGTGACAGTGGGCTCAGGCAGAGAGAGGGGGGGTCAGGCAAAGAGAGATGGGTGACAGTGGGGACAGGCAGATAGAGAGGGGGGTCAGGCAAAGAGAGATGGGTGACAGTGGGGCCTGGCAGAGAGGGATTGGGTCGGGGGGGGGTAGTTAGGCAGAGAGAGGGGGGTCAGGCAAAGAGAGATGCAAGTCGCCAAAGGTGTACGCACAACTCCCTGCACATGCGCATATGCAAATGCGCATATGCGAATATGCGCATAGCGCAAACATTGGTTCTCAGTGCGAATACTTTGGGAACTAAGCAGATAAGAATCAGGCCCTATGTCTAGAGAATTGATACTTTTTCTATAAGCTGTGCTACATACCATATGCATTGAGTCTCACACAAGTGAAAGAAGTAAAGCACCAATCATATATATTTACAAACTGAAAAAAAGTGTAGCAGTTTATTGAACACTGGAGTTTTGTGGATTATTTTTATATTCTTCTTAGGGTTTGATATTTCTTACAATTACAACTGAAGAAATGAAGATGTCGATTTTATATTACAGAGGCACGGCCAGCATAAGGTTTCTAGGCACCCTAAGCAAGCTTCACATTACCGCTTCTGTCTAATGTAAATGTGTGAGAAGATGACATCATCCAAATATAAACCAATGAACTGACACTGTATTCATTATTTTCAGAATTTGTACTTTTGATGTAATTGGTTTTGAAACTCACTAATATAATATTCACATTGGGTCATATTGACTCGAACAGTACATTAGTACTAACTACTCATAATTTGAAAAAATTAATAATAATTTTTTTTGTTGCTAACAACTTTTTCCCCCAAAAAAAGAAATGTCATAAAATATGGAAATCATAAAAACATAAGTAACAAACTGATACAGAAATTAATTTTGTTTTGGTCAAATGGACCCGAACAGAACAGCAGGGTTAATGATGTTACCTCTGTCCGGCCCCGGCTCTTTAGATTGTTGCCTACGAGCACCGGGACCTGAGGGGGCAGTTAAATAAGAAGGCCTATGAGAAAATCTAAGCATATCTCTGACATCCTAAGTATGCTTACTGCTGGTGACAGTCTCTTCTGCAGCTGCACCAGCTGTTATTTATTGACCTGTTGCAACCTGCTACTCTGGTCAATAGCGTTATCAGCTGCATGGGCATCACATCCCCTTCTCTCTCCTTCCCTTGCCTCTTACACAGTCAAGTATGCAAGCACTGCCTACCAGGTGTGCATATGAAAAATGAATCATCCCATTATCATGGACACTATCTCATATGATAGGCGCTGGTACCTTCTAGTGCTTTTATAGTATATTACCTCACTTTGGCCTTTATTCAGATCTGATCGCAGTACAAATTGTTTGGGAAAATGTGCACTGCAGGTGGAGCAGATGTATCATGTGCAGAGAGAGTTAGATTAGTGTGAGTTATTTTGTTTCTGTGCAGGGTAAATACTGGCTGCTTTATATTTACACTGCAATTTAGATTTCAGTTTCAACACACCCCACCCAAATGTAACTCTCTCTGCACATGTTACATCTGCCCCACCTGCAGTGCACATGGTTTTGCCCATTTTCCAAACAAATTTGTACTGAGCTCAGATCTGAATAAGGGCCTTTGTCCAGACTGCTGCTCTTATAAAGAAGAGATTGTACCTTCCAAATAAATTATCATGGACTTTGGCATCTTCAGTTTTATATGAATTAAAGGAGTGCATTGGGTTGTTATTATTATTATTATTATTTATTTATAAGGCACCACAAGTGGTACGCAGTGCTGTACATATACATACCTCTCAACTTCTTGAACTATGGAAGCGGAATCCTCGTGTAGAGCCGAAAAGGGGATGTTGCCTATGCATATAAGGGGTGTGTCATATGCAAATGATGTTGCCGCCTGGTCACGCCCCATTTTCACCCTCTGTATTGCTGAATAGATGCTCTGCACATGCTCACAGCGTCTATTCCTGCTGGCTGGGGGAATCCCAACTGCCCCCCTGCCGCAGGACACTGCCGGACCCAGGCTGGACACTAAAGAGTATACAGATCTAAACATAACAGCAACAGAGGAACTAAAGCAGGACACAATTTACAATTAGCAGCACAATTCTTAGTACACAGTACAGCTGAGATGTAGGAAGTGAATGAGAATAGATGCAGGTATAGATTGTAGGTGTGTAAGAGAGCTGTAATTGAAATGCAAGAAGGGTGCTGTGAGAACAGGAGGGATGAGGGCCCTGCTCCAAGGAGCTTACAGTCTACAGAGAGGGGGCAAGACAGGTGACATGAGTTGCAGGTAAGGAGACCACAGAAGTCTCACCCATTATTTACAAATTTGTATACACAGCCCTATAGGGCTGAACAAAGGTAGGCAAGTCTATCTGTACCGTAAGTGCAGCATATAGTCAAACGTACTTACTGAGGAAAAAATATCTCCCTTTATTCTATCAGATAGTTGACATGGATGGGAGATCAATACATAAAATGTCGACGTTCACAATTTCGACATTACCAGAGTGTTGACATTCTGAATGCCAACAGTTGTCATGTGGATCATGGGGTTTTCCATTGATGAGGTAAGTACCCTTTCTCTAATCCTAACCCTAACCACTAAACTAAAATCAGTAATAAGATGGCTAAAATGGCTGTGAACCTCCATAATGTCATCATTATGAATGTTAACACTCAGATTATCTTGACATTCTGAATGAATACTGCAATGTATGTCTTATTAGAAATTTGTGATGTGGTTCAGTTGCTAAATCCCACTTCATTCTGGGAGGCTTTATTCCCTTTTTAACATCTAAACAATTCCTTTACACCCCACTTAAGTTAATAGGTAATGTGCTTTACTGACTACCCCACTTGTAAACCAAATCTTTTATGACTACCCCAGGCTATATACTGAGTGGGTTACACATGAAAATGAAGAATACATAAATGGTTATATATATTTTTAGTAAACATGAGTAAGTTCTCATTTTTGGCCCTATTCAATTTAAGCTGTTTTGGTCACATCTCGGCTGTGCTCCAACGAATGTTAAAATTTGGCAAATGCTGCCTTCTTGTGTGTGCTTGCCATAGCACGGATATATTTTTGTGATTTTCATCAGGAGTGGTTGCTAATAATACTTTCCTGAGAAGCACACAACATTCTAGCCTGCTTAATAGCTGAAAAATATGCTTTAGTGAAAAGTTAATTAAATGACACTATAATGGTGTTGGCGTTGCTCCGACAACAAAACAACATACAGAATGTAGTATTTAGCCCCTCCTTCATCAATAACCAAACAGGTGTCAGCTCATGTGTTGCAATGCTATTGTAATAAGAAAGCTTTGTGTTGTGTTTCAACACACTAATATTTTTGGGTCCACCTGAAAGTGAATTATCAATGACAGTTCTTTTTTTTTTTTTTTTTTAAGACTCACTGGTTTAACACTAATTTCTAATCAAATCCTACAGAAAGGAACAGCCCGCATGGCAGCTGTACTTTTCCCAGGGTTAATTACCTTTCACTGCTCTATACTAATGAGTCAGCTGTTCCTGTCATTACACAACTACACTGTGTTCATCTGTAGCTCTCACTGTGGACAAACACAGCCGCCATATCTCTGTTTGCTTAGTGCGGATGTTTGTAGTGCAAAGATTTTTCAGACGTACCAGACTGTGTTTTTTTATTATTAGAAACTTTAAACTAAAAACATGTGCTACTTCTACTTTTGTTTAAATAACTATTATGTGGAACATTATAATTTCAGACTACATTTGTTTTTGAAATGTATCACAAGCTGTCAGACATAAGCTTCTTCTTTTTTTTAAAAGCAAAGTGCTTCTTTTAAAGCTGTTTTGTAAAGATGCCACGGGTTTAAAACAGATATTTGATGGTGTATAGGAGTAAAACAAAAGTTAAAGTCAATGGGGCCTTTTATCATTCAATGTTGAATATTAAACAGCAGTTTTCAGGGGGAAATGATAAATCTTGTCGTAATAATAGCATCCAGCTAATATCGCTCCCTGATTGCATTGCAAATATGATTCTTGATACCTAGGCCCCAATAAACCATAAATGTAGCATGCAATATTACTAATATTAATTAGAGATGTGTGCAGAGCCCATTGATTGTGATTTTTGTGGCAAATAGTCGCTGCATTTTTGTTATAGATCTCTTTAAAATATTATATTTAAAGAAAAAATAAGGTAACTTGGACACTAGTATGTAGCATTTCAACATGAACTACAGCCCACACCCTCATCAATCACTCTCTTGTGTGAAATGACACCTGGGGCAAAATGTAATAGGTAGTGATTTTTGCACATATGTGATTTTTAGGTAAAAAAAAACAGCCAAAATCACACATTTACCTAAAATCGCAAGTCTATTAACATGCGAATTGGGGTAAAATTTGCACGTTTTGACCTGTCTAAAAACATTACGCATTCAAAATTACAACCAGATGTTTTCTCATAGAAAACATCAAAATTGCAGGTACTTATATGTTAGTTGGGCACCCACTAAGCTGTTTGCTTAGTTTTGCGCGTCCCCTCGCGGGGCTCGCTACGCTCACCATGCTTCGGGCTCGCTGCTCTTGCCACACTATATAAAAACGACTCCATGCTGACATGGATAGTGGGTGTATGAGCGTACTTCTATAGAGGGCGCCCAACTAACATATAGGTACCAAATCGCAAATGTAATAGGGTGAAAATTTTCAATAAGCAGCCTTAAAATGACCAAAAATTGCAAAACAAACAGACCAGGTCCAGTCTGCCACGTTTGACAGAACCATGCACAGATCAGTGAAACTGTGCGTGGTTATTTAAAAAAAAAAAGTGTCTTAAAGTTAATTCTTTTTTAAAAACACATAAGGTCCCCTCCCCAAAACCAGCCCCAATCTCATTGAGCCAGTCCTGGTTCCCCAATTAGGTGGGTGAAAATAGTGTGGACCCCCCATATATAAGAAACTGGCACTGGGCACTTAACCCAGTCCTGGTTCTAAAATACGGAGGTAAAAAAAAACCTGTGTGTTCCCCATATTTTGGAACAAGTACTGGGATTCAACAGCCAGCGGTGTCATGCTACAGCTACTGTATGGAACACTTTTATGCAAGGTTCCCCTTGCGAACCATGATCACCCTGGCTGGTCAAACCTGGACAGGGTCCTCTCGGAGTGAGAAACTGCCAATACAGGGGTCCCCCCTCCAGGCTTCAGAGCCTGGTGCTGGTTTCTTTTATATGGGGATCCCAACTATTTTCCCCCCATATTTGGGGTACCAGGACTGTCTTAATGAGCCCGGGCTGGTTATGCTCGAGAGGAGGGACCCAACACCATTTTTTTTAAATTTTTTACTGAAATTCACACGCTCCTGTTACTAAAAAAAAATTGCACATTCACAGGACTAAAAACCCATACCCCACACGCGCGTCTCAGTCAGATGGAGCACCTCTCCGCCGGCGATCGCCAGCGGACAGATTTTGGCGATCCCAGAGCAATAGTGAGAGGCGCTCCATCTGTACTTGAATTAATAAACAAAGAAAATACTTGAATTCATGTTTTTCACATTACATGTTTTATTCTCCTTTCTTTCAAATTGCTGATATAAGGGAAGTCGAAGTGCACAGGAAAATCATTTCTGCATGTTTACATTGTTCTAACATCAAAAGAGAAGACAACTTACACAGAAAAGTACAAAGGCAGCTGATTACAGAGCACATATATACATGCATGTTATCATGCATGTAATATATGCGCTATATCGGTCCCCCGGGGATTGCCAGCTCTGCCCAGGAGGAAGTATAAGCTATTATAATGTTAAGCCCGCAAGGCCCCCGATACAATCAGTGCTAGAGATCCCCGAGGGCATTGATAGAGCATATATATATTACATGTATGTACTGTATATGTGTGCGCTGAGATCCCCTCTTGCACTTCTTGGTTTGTGATGCAGCCACCTCTGGAAAAAAGGAAGAAGAATCAAACCTGAATGTGACAACCAATCAACTATCAGGTTATCATTTTATTGAACATACAGTACCAAGTAAATGAGAACTAGAAAATTTGAGTTTTGATACATTATGAGTACTATGCTAGTGTGCATGCCATATCTTGCACCAAATTATTCTGTGCATGCCCAGAAAATGGACACATACACAATAGATACCTAAGCCATGGGTGATCCCAGTTGTGAAGAGCAACTGAATATGCTGGCGCTTTATCAATAACTATAATAATAATAATAATAATAATAATAATATTTCAAGATACAGTAGAACATACAAGGGAAGAAGCATTCTAAAGGTGCGTACACACGGGGCAATATGATCGCTGGCAATATATTGCTCCGCAATCATAGTGCTCAGTGTCCTGTTTTCAACTGCGACCAGAGATGGTCGCAGATGAAAATTTCACACTGCTGGGAGAAGAGGCATGCTCCTCCGACCAGCGACCATTCAGGGGCTGAAAACGGGAGCGCGCACCCGGCGATTTGTCGCTGGTGCACACTCCAATTACTGGCAATATGGTCGCTGAGCGACCATATTTCCAGCGATATTTTCTATAATCGCCCCCGTGTGTACGCACCTTAATAGAGACCAAGTGCAGTAGGGTTGTGACCAGTGGCTGCTCCAGTGGGGGTATTCAGTGCACTCCAAAATGACTGAGTTTAGCTGACCATACATCTACAGATTTAGTGTCAGATCTGACTGGTTGGAAGGCCGGCACCACCACTAGGCAGCCTTAGGCATTTGCCTAGGGCGCCCGCCACTGGAGGGTGAAAGAAAGGAGCAGGAGGTCCCGTCCCCCCCATGGAGGTAAGCAACTCTACCCCCCCTCCCCCGAACCCCCCCCCCCCCGTGCGATGCGGTGGGACCCGCCCAGCATCACCCGGCACCATCTCCCCATGTAGCGATGCAGCAGTGGCCGCATCAAAACCCCCCCCCCTGATGGAGCAGAGGTGACCGCGCTGATCCCCTCTCCCCTCCCTGCAATGCCTGGGCTGTACATCACCTCACCCGGCACCCTCCGTCCCCTCCTCCGTAAGGGGAGGGGACGGAGGGTGCCGGGTGAGGTGATGTACAGCCCGGGCATTGCAGGGAGGGGAGGGGAGGGGAGGGGAGGGGAGAGGGGGGGTCAGCGCGGTCACCTCCGCTCCATCAGGGGGGCCGCACGACGGGGGCGGCGACGGCCGCACCCCCCCCCCGCACGAAGCGATGGCGAGCGCCGGAGCGGGTGAGCACCGGGGCATCCCCCCCACCTGGGGCGCTCCGGTGCCATGCACCGGCCCTGCGCCTATGGTTGGAACAATTACCTGGTAATATCTGAATGACAGTTTGGCAGTTTTCCAGCATTTTGAAGCAAATGGTCAACTGTCATTTGCACTCATCAAGTACCAGGTTTTTGTTCCAACCATCCAGATCTGTCAATCAATCTTTAGCTGTATAGCCAACTTTAGTCATCTTATTTGTGGGTGGTCTTTGGCAGTTCCAATCTTACTTATGATACAGACAATTGGCAGCACTAGGCAACTATCGGAATTCATTAATGACACAGATACTGTAGGTAATTTTGTCATTGATAGAGCATGTATGATGATTTGTGTGCATGTTTTAGCAACTTTTTTTCCGTTAAATAATGAGCTGTTTCTCTTGTATAAGAAAGGTATTTAATTAATGTCTAATAGTGAAATTGTATATAACATGCAAAAAAGGTTTAAAAATAAATAAATCATGGGTTTACTGTAAGTGAATGTGATCTTTGCCTGGAGTAAACCAGGAGCACATGCTGTAGATGTAGAACCCTTTCCATTTTGAGAGTGCATTTTCTTTTTAAGTAAAAAGAAGGAACCCACATTAGTTATTTTAGTTTTGGAGTGATATCTCATATTGAGCCTGATTCAGTTGTTGCAAATGAAATGTATATGCAAATGTTGCAGTAGCTGATATTTGTATTGATCCGCTGTTCATGTTCTAAGATTGAGACATTGGACCGATAGCATTTGATAATACACTTTCTGAGTAACTATGGTCACGCGGCATGAAGCAAGACACCAGAGTCATTGTAACTTAATATGTGATTGCAGTTGCAAGCTGTGACACGCCCCTGATATGGTCAGACATGCCTGTATTTGAGTCACCACTCCCCCTGTTACCTCCCACTAAAAAGCGCTTCCAAAAGACGATTGCATCACATGTTCATTGCGACTTGCATGCATGCTCAGGGGCAAGATCACTCTACAGCATACAACATGGGCACTGCGTCCATATCTGAATCAGATCTACAGATGTGTCTCATGAATGTAAACCAGCTTACTGTAGCAGGATTGCAATGCTTACTTATCGCAGCATGCCTAGTGCATGTGCTATAATGACAGGCTCCCATAGGAACAAATGGCTGGTGACTGTATTTGTATGCACGTGGTCGTCAGCTCAGATTATAGCAGCAAAACTGGAATCGGACATATCTGTATTGACTTCTTATTATCTTCATCATTTATTTATATATTGCAACAAGGGATCCACAGCACTCAGTTACAGAGCTTATAAACAAGTAAATAAAAACAAGAACAGTGACTTACAGTTCAAGACAAGTACCGGGTTTATAAAATAAGTATTAGGGTGGTGTAAAACCTGAGGGAATAGATGCCATCGAAGGAAGCCTGGGGATGGTTCAGGTAAAAGAAGGGAGGGCACATGAGGGAAGAGGGTCCTACTCGTGAGAGCTTACATTCTATAGGAGAGGGTCAGACAGACAGGGGTGACACAAGTAGTAGTAGTGAGCAAGTAACAGTGGTTTAGGATGAGAGTTGGCTGGGCTTGGTGAAGAAATGGGTCTTGAGGGCCCGTTTAAAGTTTTGTAGAGAGGTAGTGAGTCTAAAGGTGAGATATAGAGTTCCAGAGGTAGGGAGCAGCATGTGAAAAGTCTTGGAGGGAGGAGTGTAAGGAAGTAACCAGTTGGCAGGAGAGGCGGCGTGCATAAGTGGAGCAAAGGGAAATGGTAGGAGTGTAAAGGGAGATGAGGTCAGAGATGTCAATGGGAGAGGAATGTGTGAGAGCTTTGTAAGTGAGAATCTTGAATTCTGAGAGAAGGGAAGCCAGAGTAAGGCTTGTATGAAGAGGAAGTTAGGTGTACTGCATTTGGTGAGAAAGATAAGCCTGGCTGTAGCATTGATTCTAGATTGGAGTGGAGAGAGGTATTTGTATAGATTCCAGCATTAAATAACAGCAATCTACATATAACAACTCTGATTTTACTATATTAAAGAGTTCTGTAAGATCATCTCTGCCATCCTATGTATATTACTAAAGGTGGCAACTGGAACAAACTGAAATTTAAATTGGCATATTGTGTATGATATCATTCTGAATGTTGTCCAGTATTTGCTCAATGGGAGCTAGAATGTACATCTCCTCTGTAACACTCTCATCCCCTTTACCCAGCAGACGATTGGTGCCAGTCCTGAGGACCCCAGAGGCAAAGGCAGAAGTGATTGAGCTGTCAAATGCAAGTGGGTGTGTGCTATAAGGGGGATTGCCCTGAGAATCCTATCTGCACGGCGGGACCCATGACAGGAAAAGGAAAGTTTAAAGAGATACAAGGTGTAGATAATGAAGCTGAGAGGTAGACTGGGGAAGAGATGTGAGTAAGAAAAAAGTGACGGGTAAAGACAAAATGATGAGAAAGAAAATGGCAGGTAAGGCAGAAACAAAACAAAACACATAGCTACAGTATGTGTGTGAATGAAAATGATGACAGAACAATTCTATGTGGTAAGCACTTGCTTTATTTTCAGGTGGTATGTGACTGAGGGCCAGATGTATCTAGCTTCAAAAAGTAATAAAATGGAGAGTGATAAACAGCCAGTCAATCAGCTCCTAACTGCCATGTTACAAGCTGAGTTAGAAAGGTAACATTTAGGAGTTAAATGTTTATTACTCTCCACTTTATCACTTTTTGAAGCTTGATACATCTGGCCATGAGAGAGACATAATGATCACAAGCTACTTTAGGGTTGATTCCTCCGAGGAACACCAGTATGAGACAAGTACACTTCCAATTGACCTATCTAGAGGCCTCCTTGTAAGGGATTGGGGTGATTCCTGTTTGTGAGGGATTGGGGTGATTCCTTTAGGGAACACCTGTATTACATGGACCTAGAAGTACACTCTAAAAAGTACCCAGTGCAAATGGTACCGCAGTGACCTAAGTGAAAGGAAGGCCACACACCGGTACCCTATCAGACTTTCCAGCAAGAACCATTCATCGCTTTCTCGTGGGACAATTATCAATAATGGAAGCTTACAACCTAGGTTGAACTAGATGGACGCAAGTCTTTATTCAGCCTTACCTACTATTTAACTATGTAACTCACCACTAGTGTGGGATCCTGACACAATTTATATGAATTTTTACTATCAATGTGAACTGATTAGTGCACCACCATTGGGTATTACACCTCCCCAATTGGAGAACAAAATTCTGCATAGAAGAGTATAGTTTGCTAACACAGGAGTTCCCCAAAGAAATCTCCCCAACCCACTCACAAATTGTTCTTTTCAAAGAAAATGAATATAGTTGCTTCGTAATCTAATCCACCATAAAAACTTTGAGAGCTTGTGTATCCCAGTCACACACGACCTGAAAATATAGTCAGCATTTCCCATATAAACAATATTTGTTCTATTATGTTTTGGTTTGGGTTATAATTTAAAAGAAAAAAAATCATAAAAAAAATAAACAAAATATTAAAATTGATAACCAAAACTAAAATAATTAAATTTTTGTAATCCAGAACACAAAAATGTTATTTTAAAGAAAAAAATTTGAACCAGTACTCGATTTGAACCAGGATCAGATCGCCTCTGAAGATCTGGATGCAGTTTTGGTTTGGATCCACAAAATTTTGTTGGATTCAGATTCCTGGAGAACCTAAATGCACATGTCTATCACAAATACTGCATAAAGCAGCAACCACATATAAGGTCGATCTCACCCTATAAATGATTTCTGCTTTAAATTTAGTGGCAACCTCACTGATGCCATTCCAGTTCCTTCATCTTGGAACATACTGTATGACATAACATCCTATATTTATGTATCTAGGCCAGTAAAGCACTGTATGTCATAGACCTGTCATACAGTATGACATTGTCTAATACTGTATGTTTATTTTGTTCTTTCAAATGTTAAATACACATTTATCTATGTAGTTGCATTTAAAAATATTTTAAAAAAAACCTTTGTACTCTCATCTATATATATTGTTGTACCAAATTTACCTGTGACAGTCTTGTTTATAAACTTCTAGAATCCGGTCTTCATTCTCACACCAGCACAGAAAGAATGACAAAGTGGAAAAAAGTACACTGTTGAAAGAGGGATCATTTATGGACCAATGGCTATAAGGAATTTATGTATATAAATAAAGGCTGCATCTTATATTCAAATGAAATGACAATATTAGAATTGCTCAAAGGTGGCTAAGAAGGCACTACAAGCCAACAGCTCTAGCCTTATAAAATGTAAACAAAATGGTGGAGGACTCAGACTCATCCCTAGGTGCAACCAGCTAAATAGAAGTCATCATCCATCCCTTATCTTGACACAGACTGAACACCTCTGCAAAGAAGCACCCAGGTTTACCCATGTAAGCCAGACAAATCCACTGTACCTCAAAGGGTAGATGCCCCAGATAGACCACTTGGACCACGTGTGACCACTGAGTGCCTACCACCCAAGCTGTGCCTCCTTCTGGTGTACATTTTTTTGAACAACTGAGCATAGTTATGGGTGGGAGGAAGGGACATCCATGCTGAAAAAAAGTTGCAGCCAGTTCAAATAGGCCAATTTATATCCAAACCTAAATAAAACCACACCCCTATGATTTCATAGGCTAAAACCAACGACTGACACTTATACATAACAACTATATTATCTAGTTTCAGGCCTATAGCTTTCCATCGAGTCACAAAAAGGCATAGATATAATTGTCGCTGGCATTCATCTAATCTAACAGTCTCAAGGTTGTTTCTCAACAAAGAGCATGATGAGAATTGCATGTACAGAAATGTTGCATAATTATTCACGTGTTTCAAGCATGGACATACGTGTAGGGCGTCCCTAGGTTGACAATGTCAAGGTCAAAAGTCACTAGGTCAACCACTATTGGTCAACAGTGACTAGTTCGACATACCCTAGGTCAACAATGACAGAAGGTGAACACAAGCTTAAGGTTGACATGTACATGGTCGACACCTCAAAGGTCGACATGGGTTTTTCGTTTTTTTTTTTTTAAACTGACACGGTTCATACTTTAGTTTCTAAAGGTGTGCCGAGCGCAGGGAGGCACCGTACCCAAAGCATGGCAAGCATAGAGATCCATGCCATTCGTTTTATAATTTGGAAAATAGTTATTTTTTTCCAAACAGTTCAATAACAGTTCGATAGTGATAGTATTTGTTTTTATTTGAAAGGAAAAAGGAAAAAATCTGTGAGTGTAGAGGGAGCTCCTAGTAGTTCTATACAGTACACAAAGCCCGGCGCTTGATGGAATGTTTTATATTTTCTATATGGATTTAAATAATTATATTCTAGGTTCAGCTGCAGCAAGGGCAAGTGAGTCTGCTGGTGACTCACTGAGAAATTGCAGAAATTATTGTTTTTTTTTGCACTTGCGCTGCTAAATCTAGGTTAATACCCTGCGAACCACACTGAACAAAAGGACACCTGGGCACGTTTTTAAAGTAGTATAGTTACATTTTTATATATGAAAAAAAACACATTAAAAAAGTTTACATACACATAAAAAATATACACAGATAAAAGGGCAGATACCATATATCAAGTTGGGCTTCTCATATGCGGATGAGGCCCTAGAATAAAATTATATAGAATAGCCAACTCCAAATGGGTCACGTGTTAAATGGTAGAAGATAATTTCAGGAGCAAAATAGAAGTCAGTATGATGTTAGCATCAGCCAGACTGTTAGTAGCAGAGGACAATGGGTTAAAGGAATGGGGAGAGGTACAAGCCAAAGCACTTTGTAAACTGTTGTTTAGGAGCACACTGCGAATCGCCTGTTTAGCACATGTAACGCCAGATGGTAGATGTCAGGTAGCGCAGAGTCTCCTTAGATTATGCTCACCCTCCTTGATGGTAGGTTGTGGAGGGACGGGGGGCCCGATGGCAAGTGGCTCAACCCGCTGCACGTTGTGTGCTGGCGTCCTTGGTTTTACTCCGGTGGGAAGCGGCAGATGAGCCGTGGAGCAGGCTGGCTGGTGCCGGCGGCTGTGCGTGCTGGGGTAAGCTCCAATTCGAGCCGTGATCAGTCCGTGACGCTGGCTCCGTAACCACGTGAACGTGACCTCACAAGTGTGTTGGCGTTCAGGCGGATATGACGTTTATTTGAAAGGAGTATTAAAAAGTACATTTAATAACAGTTTTGATACACTAAAGATCAATTTACTTTGAATGCTGAGCTATTTACTTGTGTACTGCGTTATATATTTCTTCCAGTTACACAGATGAGCAGGATAGCATCTACTGTACCTACCTCTCTTTTTATCATGTTCTAATTGATCACCATTTACAATGTAGAATATCAGCTGTTTTAATAGAAATATGGCATTAGGACAAGGATGTTGGAAAGCTGACATTTCAGGTATAGATTTACATTATTTCTGTTACAAATTTAATAAGTTCCAAGACCGATTTATTTGATTTACCTGGGGTAAAATGATTTTCATGATATGAGTTTAGGACTGGACATCGGATGGTGTAATGGTTAGCAATACTGCCTCACAGCAGTGAGGTCCTGGGATTGATTCCCACCAAGGCAATAACTGTGTGGAGTTTGTATATTTTGTTTAGATAGGCTTCTTCTGGGTACTCCTGTTTCCTCCCACACTCTGGTTATTCTGGTTGACTTGCTCGGATCGCACCCTTGTGAGTCTATCGGAACCCACCCTGCAAATGGCAGGCTACTGCCCCCCATCTCCCAATTCACACGACATGAACGTTCACATGGTCTGCAAATGGATGTTTTACATAGACAGAGGGTCACTTATATATGCGTACACATTCTGAAGGAACTAGGCGGGCAGCTGACATCCGGTGATGTCAGTTGCCCGCCCCTGGCACGCACGTCACCTTGCGATTTCCATGGGAATGCCCAGCGGTTTCATGGGAATGCCCATGAAATGCTGGGTGTTCCCATGGGGGTGAACCCGGCAACCAGTCTGTTCACTGGGGCCGCACACACCAGGGCCATGAGCAGAATGGGCCAGATTAACAATGGGCCTGATGGAGCTACAGCTCCAGGCCCACTCTCCAAATAGGCTCATTTTGTAGATAAGGACTGGAGCTTTCCAACGAGCCCAGCCCCCTGGGAACCAGAGATACCGCCGGGCAAACATGGGACCTGCTAATTCTGACCCCCATCCAGTTCTGACAACTGCCAGTTCCCCCCTGGCATCACAGAAGCTTGAGGTTGATCTCATTCAAACCCAAATTGCTGGGCCATCAATCTAATACCATGTTTCATATGGGTTAATTGGTTCCAGAGATATTGCAGGTAAACCGATTTTTTTCCCCCTGAAATGTAATTTCATGGCTGTTCATGTTATTTGAGGGCAGATTTCTCTGGACTCAAATGGCCCAGTTTCAAGAGACCAAAATCATTCGAAGCCCACTAAAAATTTCTTCAATGTGATACTGGTCTCATGTAAATGGGTCAGTTGTTTCCGAAGATATAGCTTGTTAAACGACATAGCCAGTTAAAGGGGGGGGGGTGGTTTTCTCTCCCCTTCACACCAAAAAATGCAAGGACTAGGCTGGTGTAAAAGGGGCCAGGCCAGGAATGTCCTTACATAATCCTGGTACCATATTCCCGGGTAAATCCCTACATTTTCTGGTCTAAAAGGGGTATTATTTCAAATAGCCGGGACCTGCAGTGCTCTGAATACAGCCAGGAAGCCCCCTGCTCTCTGCCCTGCTGTCAATGGCTGTCACTTCTGCTCGGCGGCGGCTGTCCCCCAGTTACCACGAGCATGTATTCCTCCTTGGCAATGAGCATGTAATCCCACATGGCAACAAGCATGGAACCCCTGGCAATGAGCATGGACCCCTGGCAATGAGCACGTAGGTAAGCAGCAATTATGTAGCATAATTTTTAATTGGCATTATGGTGTTTGGTATAATACAAATTGAAATTATGATGTGTGGCTAAACATGTATTGGGCATTATGGTATCAATTTTTAATGTGCGCATTTGGCGCTCAATGTCCCTGTTTGTGTATATTGTGAACTTTGTCTCAGTCCGTTTGGTATAATGTGTATTTTGGCTCAATCTATGTGCCTAAGTGCCTTAGGGGGGTATTCAATCTGGGGGTCACTGTTGTCGCGCTTGCTCAACAGCCGTGACCCTGTCACATTCTCGGTCTGCTCGACCGAGAACACGCAGGCGGGATTCAATGTCCAACCTGCATTGGGATGAGAAGGGGGCGTGACTGCGAGTTACGGCCGGAAAGAGGTGAGCTGCAACCAGCAGCTCATCACTTCCCGGACGTTCTCTGCAGAATGAGCCCAACTGCTTGTGAAGTCGGGCCCATTCTGCCGAGCTCCCAAGTTCAATGCTGTCGGGGAAGACAGCATTTAATAGGGCACGGCGGCCATCAGGAGATGGTCGCCGGTGATTGAATACCCCCCTTAATCTGTGTGTCATTACATGAATTTTGACTCGATCCATGTGGCATTGTGTGAATTTGGGCTGTCGGTGTGAATTTTGGCTCATTCCATTTGGCATAATGTGTAAGTACAGTATAAAGGGGTTACTATTGCATGATTTGTATAGGCATATATGGTGTGCTAAACTTACAGTATGTGCTGAAATGTTGTCTACCAAGTTTTGGCTTTCATTATTTTTTTTATGACTGGAATGCCGCCTCACCCCACAAGTATCTTAGGACATCGGTGTCCTGCGGGTGCACATTTGGAGGGCACCCGCCAATATATCTCCTTGCATCCTGTGAGTGTCGGAATTTGTATGTGTGTATATATATATATATGCCATGACCTGAAGAAATTGCTTATTAAAAAGCAATGAAACGTTGTCCGTAAGGATGGCCTAAGAGAGTTTTTTTGCCAAGACGCCTGGAGTGCTGCATTCCCCCCCTTGTCCTCTATTCTACTACTGAAGCGGGCACCCGGCGCAGTAACACAGACACAGGGAGAGCCGGATCCCCCCTACAAAGTTATATATATATATATATATATATATATATATATATATATGTGCATTAAACTGCACCAGCACTTTTCTTAATAAATTCTGAGCCTTATGTGTGCCGCCTACTTTCCTGCGACCATATAGAATGGACTTACCCTTAAGGGACACCGGAGTGCCGGGGAAGATGTTGTGTGTGCGTGTGTATGTACAGAAGGAGCGGGTCTCGCTCTTGCAGGGGATGGAGGAAGATTCGCCAGCCACCATCCCCCGCCAGCCACCGTAAGGGGACACGTGCGCACGAGGGGCAGCCCGGCTGTAACAGGATAACGTGCAGGTGGCGTCAAATGACGCGGCAAGCGTACGTGCAGCGTCAACTGACGCGATAAGCGTCAAATTACGTGATAAGCGTCAGATGACTGACGAGGCCATAGTGTTATGGAGCGTGATGTCGCGTAAACCAATGTACGTGTGTATAACACGTCATACGACGCACACAGCGTCACATGACGCTTGTAGGAGGAACCTCGCGCCAAATGACTGGCGCTGTGTGCGTCGTATGACGTGTTATACACACGTACATTGGTTTACGCCACATCACGCTCCATAACACTATGGCCTCGTCAGTCATCTGACGCTTATCGCGTCATTTGACACGTACGCTTGCCGCTTCATTTGATGCCGCCTGCACGATATCCTGTTACAGCCGGGCTGCCCCTCATATACATTGTAGCGGCCAGCCCCACACATGTTTTACTCACACCCACTTAATCCCGGCAACCAATTGCCGTTACTAATCTCTAAAGTGACTGACAGTCCTAGTCTACAGTCGTAGTAGCCACGCCCTCTGACAAAGTCTATACGACGAAACGCGTCAGGGCGTGGCCTACGACGCTCCTTCTTATCTCACAGCTGACGTCTGGTTCCTGGTGACCCCTGCACGCCTCCCTGCAAGCCAGCATAGCGGTGTCTTTGGTTGATCCTTGTTCCAGCGCCTAAGTGTGAGCAGCTTAGCCTCAGGCTATATTTTAAATCTTGTGGTACCCAGTCCACAGTGCTTTTATTTATGGTACGAGTCTGTATTCGCCTGTACCTGGATTTTACTATTGTCCATTAAAACGTTTTATAAGTGATATTGCACCATGAAGCGCCTTCTCTCTGCCTTTTTCTAGATTTCTTCCTCTCTGTGGATTCCAGAGACTTCACCCTATAGAGAGAAGCAGCAGCAGGTTGAAAAACAAACTTTGGTGCTGGTATTCCCTCTATTGATTTACTGGGGAATTTTTAACTGGTGACTTGTCTGAAATACACTTGGCGCAGGGGTTCATGCCTGTTTTATTCGTTTATATATATATATATATATATATATATATATATATATATATATATATTATATGCCATTGCACTCTTTGGCTGGAGGGAGTGTGCATATATATCATCTGATGCTCAGTGCGGGCGATACATGGTCGGCACTGAAGCCCAATGGCTACAAGGTAAGTATATTCTGTTTTTTTTTTTTATAATTGACCTTTTAAGGGAGGTAAGGGAAAAAAGGTATACTTTTGACTGACCGCAAAATCAACCTGGCCGGTTATTGAGGCCAACAGCATGTGGCCAAGTTCTGTACTATAGGGAATCTCAGGCGTCCCAGTTTACAAGCAAGTTTCTGGTAATAGAGACAAAGCAGAGATCAGCAGGGACTGAGAGAGAAAAAATAACCCTTGCTCACAAAGCTGTATCTTATGCCCCTATGAATGGGCTACCTCTAGTCCAGTACCTCACTCCTTTATGATGCTGCCCGATCTCCAGGTAGGTAAGGCTGTTTGCCCTGCGTGCTGTCCTGTGGCCCCTGGCAGGCTGCCGCTTCCCCGTCTCCCCTCCTCGTTATATGCTGCTGCCGTGCTCTCTCTTTGTGCCGCCCGGGCTCCTGTGGAGTTAGGCTGCGAATCTATCAGTGGAGTCCTGCAGCTCCCGCTGGCCGCCGCTTCTCCTGCTCTGCGGCACACCACACACTGACGGCTCCCTCACCGCTGCGCTGTCAGGCTAAGCGTCTCCTTCCGGCTTCCTCCAGGCGCAGCCTCTCCTCGTCACACACACGGATGGCGGGTGCCGATACATGCCTCACGGCTTCTGCAACCCTCCCCAGCACCGGGCAACCAGGACCACCACGGTACGCGGGGTTGTTTTAAATTTAGGCCGGCTGTTGGAACGATCACCTGGGGGATTTAGCACTCTGTAGCACCCAGGATGGTGGAGCGGGAGAGGACGCCGACATGCGACCTACACCCTGCTCGCCGTGGTCACGCCCCCCCAATCAAGATCTTTAGAATTTTCTTTTATCCCTTTTTTTTTTTTGGAGGTAGAAGATATGGGGAAAACGCAAAATGCCTCAGCTGCAAATCGCCTGGCAAAATTTGCAAGACCCCCGGCAACTCCACCATCTGCCCCCAGAGGGGACAGTCCCCCCCATGGTACCTCTCCTGAGAGTGATAAGTCCACAGTACAGAGTGATACCTCAATTCAAAAAGTACTGGATGCATTAGCCGCCAGCGAGGGCCGCCTTGCAAACAAAATTGAACAAATACAGGACGATTTGAATATAATTAAACAGTCAGTGCAACAGATGAAAGACCGTGTAAACGGACCTCAGACTTGGAGGATGGGCTCACTCCACTGGTGGGGAAGGTTGAAGATCTGACCTCTCAAATTAAGGCCATTAACAGTAAATTGGTCGACATGGAGGGACGTGCCCGCAGAAACAACTTGAGATTCGTGGGGTTACCTGAAAGGGCTGAGGGCCAATACCCTGAAAAATTTGTGCAGACCTGGTTGATCGAATCATACGGGCAAGAGACTTTCTCCAAATTTTTTTCAGTGGAAAGAGCTCACAGACTGCCCATGCGTGCCCCCCCTGCAGGGTCGCCACCCCGTACTTTCATCATCAAACTTCTGCACTATTCAGACCGAGATCTAATACTGAAACTGGCCAGAGAAAAAGGCTCTCCGGTTTGGGATAACGTGAAGGTCTCCATTTTCCCGGACTACGCTGGGGAAGTACAGAGGGAAAGAGCCCAGTTCTACCCAATTAAAAAACGACTAAGGGAGCTGAGTCTACAGTACTCGATGCTGTTTCCAGCAAAACTTCGTGTTATACACGATGGTTCAACCAAGTTTTTCAATACACCCAAAGAAGCTGCAAACTGGCTGGACGGTAGTTTTCCCGCAAGCAGTCAGATGAACACACATTGATGAAGCTGTGTTTTAAAAAAAAAAAAAATGGACATCTCCGAGAAAGACAACATTAACCAGATAACCCTAATTGATCTTTTTTCTTTTTTATTTTTTTTTTTCTCCCATGGGGTTTTCCTTTATTCCAATTTTTTTTTTTTTTTTTTTTTGTGTTTGGTCAAATACTGCTGTTAAGGATACAGGTAGAGCGGGATTAGGTATCTATGCATTTTGGCTGTGTTTTGTGTTTGAGGCTCTATCCCAGGATAATTGCCGCATAGGATAAAACATTTAAAGGTTATTTAGAACAGTTAGCGGCATATGCAACTTGTCCATCTGCTAAATCAGTGCCCGTCAATTTATGTTATTTATTTATTCACCTATTGAGGGGGAGAGAAGAGAAAGGCTGTGTTTCAAAGGGGAAAAAAAAATGGACATCACCGAGAAAGACAACATTAACCAGATAACCCTAATTGATCTTTTTTCTTTTTTTTTTTTTTTTCTCCCATGGGGTTTTCCTTTATTCCAATTTTTTTTTTTTTTTTTGTGTTTGGTCAAATACTGCTGTTAAGGATACAGGTAGAGCGGGATTAGGTATCTATGCATTTTGGCTGTGTTTTGTGTTTGAGGCTCTATCCCAGGATAATTGCCGCATAGGATAAAACATTTAAAGGTTATTTAGAACAGTTAGCGGCATATGCAACTTGTCCATCTGCTAAATCAGTGCCCGTCAATTTATGTTATTTATTTATTTATTCACCTATTGAGGGGGAGAGAAGAGAAAGGCTGTGTTTCAAAGGGGAAAAAAAAAAATGGACATCACCGAGAAAGACAACACTAACCAGATAACCCTAAAGGGTTTTTTCCCTTTTTTTTCATGGGGTTTTCCTTTATTTATACATTCATTTATTTTTTTTTATTTTTTTCTTTGATTGGTCAAATACTGCAGTTAAGGATACAGGTAGTGCCGGATTAGGTATCTATGCATTAAGCAGTTTGGCTGTGTTTTGTGCTGGAGGCTCTATCCCAGGATAATTGCCGCATAGGATAAAACATTTAAAGGTCTATTTAGAACAGTTAGCGGCATATGCAACTTGTCCATCCGCTATATTAGTGCCCGTTAATTTATGTTATTTATTTATTCACCTATCGAGGGGGAGAGAAGAGAAGAGAAAAAGAGAGAATTTTTTTTTTTTATTTTTTTTTTTTTTATTATTATTATTAATTTTTCCTTTTTTTTTTATTTATTTATTTATTTATTTATTTTTTTTTTTTTGGTCAAGATACTGTTAAGGCTACAGGTAGAGTGGGAATAGGCATCTCTGCACTGAGCAGTCGGGCTGGGTTTTATGCTTGAGGCTCTACTCCAGAATAATTGCTACACACGATAAGACATCTAAAGGTTTATTAAGAACAGCTAGCTGCATATGCAATCTGTCTATCTGCCATATCAGTGCTCGATAACCTACGATATCTATGTATTCTGTTATCTATTGCAAAAAAGAAAAAGGAAAGAGAAAATTTTCCTCTTCGTGGGTTTTTATTTATTTTGTAATTTTTTTTTTTTTTTTCTCTTCTTCTTCCTCTCAGCCAAATATTGCTGTTAAGGCTTCGGGTAGAGAGGGAATATGTATCTCTGTGTTGGGCAAATTGGCTGTGATTCATGCCTGAGGTTCTATTCCAGGATAATTGGCGCACACGATAAGATTTCTAAAGGCTTATTTAGAACAGCCAGCGGCATAAGCAACTTGTCTATCTGTTATATCAGTGCCCGATAATTTAAGCTATTTATTTCTTCCCTTTTTTTTTTTTTGATCTGATTATGTAGGGTTTATGTGTTCGATATAAAGGAATGGTCACCGAGGGGAAGCACGGTATGGTATATAAAGGGGCGGGGGCGGATTCCCAGCTCGTGGTCATTACATAGATTGTCCCTAAAAAGAAAAGGATGGAAAAGAAAGGGAAAAAAGGGCGGGATAGGAGGGGAGGGTGGCCTTGGGGGGAACCTAGGTGGGCGAGGGTTTGGACAAGGCATGTCAGGACGGGTGTAGGGCATGCAGGGTGGGGGGAGGGGTTGGGTATGCAGGGAGGGGGGTGGGTCTGGGATATAAGGCGGATGGGTTGTTTGATTTTTTTATTGTTTAATGTTCTTTCCCATGGCGTTAAGACTTATTTATTGGGCCCATTCATACCCTGGTCAGTATGGTGACAGCTAAATATTCTTTCCTGTCCTGGAATGTACGTGGCATGAATAACAAAATAAAAAGGGCGCTAGTAATGAGACAAATAAGACAATATGCTGTCGATATAATTTGCCTACAGGAGACACATCTTGTGGGCAATAAGTTGCTATCTATTAAAAAGCCATGGATAGGATGGGCCTATCACTCCTCTTTTACCTCCTCATCTCGTGGAGTATCTATTTTGATTCATAAGGGCGTGCCATTCACTAAAGACACTATACAGATAGACCCAGGTGGAAGGTACGTGTTTATGAAATGCAAATTGGGGTCGTTAGTTTTTCTACTGCTTTCAGTATATATCCCTCCGCCCTTTAGATACGAGGTATTGAAAAAAGCGGCGGAATTCTTGGCAACTTTCCCCAATATCCCAGTTATAATAATGGGTGATTTCAATAACCTATTAGATCCCATACTCGATAGGAAAAGCCGCACCAATGCTCCCTTGGGCTCTCAGAGTTCATGCTTTTCATCTCTTATAGGGGAAATGGGTCTGAAAGACGCGTGGCGTGAGCGCTATCCAGGGGTGCAAGAGTTCTCATGTTTTTCTAGCTCACATCATGCCTTCTCTAGAATTGACCTAGCATTGGTATCGGAGGACTGGCTCCCTCGTATTCTAGGAATAAACTATAAAACGCGAGGGATTTCTGACCATTCACCACTGGAGATGACGGTGGATATAGGGGAAACAAAGGGTTTTGTTTTCTGGAAAATGAATGCTTTCTGGACAACGTTATTTGTATCAGGAGACAAACTCGAATCCTCCTGGCAGGAATTCTTTGATAATAATGATGGGACTGGCTCTGTTGAAAATATATGGGGGGCATTTAAAGCCTTCCTTAGAGGTACTTTGATTAAAGAAATTTCTGGTCTGAAGGCTTCATATAAGAGGGAGGAACAGACTCTGGAATTAAACTGCCATGATCTAGAACTTAAGTACCTGAGGGATGCGACAGATGTTAATAAACAGGCGTGGATAGATGCCCAGGAAGCATGGCTTAGATGCCTTGCAGATAAGACAGCATATAAAGAGCTATTCACAAGTCATAATATTTATGCTAAAGGGGATAGGCCAGGTAGTTTCTTGGCTTATCTATCACGCTCAGATCAACCTGGGAACATAGTCTCAGAAATTCGTAACTCGGAGGGAGCAATGGTACATCGGACTCCTGAGATAGTGGAGAACTTCAGGCAGTACTTTCAGGAACTTTATACCTCCCAGCAGAGTCGATCCCCTGAGGAAATTTATACGTTCCTGTCCGGGGTAAAGAAAACAATTTGTTTATCAAATGAATCTAGAGAATTCTTGGATAGCCCAGTGACGCTTTTTGAGGTGGAAACGGCTATAGCATCGATCCCCGGCGGTAAGGCACCGGGCCTCGATGGTTTACCACAGGAGCTATATAAAAAATTTAGTAAATTTTTCTCACAGAAGCTCTTCGAGCTGTATAATACACTTTATTCAAGTATGACACTCCCTGCTAGTATGGCAGAAGCCTTGATTATAGTTATATTAAAAAAAGACAAGGACCCTAAAAGCATGGATTCCTATCGCCCCATTTCATTGCTGCCCAACGATATTAAAATCTTAGCCAAGATCCTGTCAGCTAGGCTAAATAGGGTCTTGGGCGAAATTATTCATAAAGACCAAACAGGATTTATGCCTGGGCGGTCTACCTCAACTAATCTGAGGAGATTATATATTCAACTTCAATCTCTAAATAGAAGTAGGGGCAATTCAGCGGTGGTATCATTGGATGCCGCCAAAGCCTTTGATACAATCGAATGGGAATTTCTATGGGCAGCTTTGAAGTGGGCAGGTATCGGTCCTGCATTCATAAACTGGGTGAAGTTGCTTTACGTTTCCCCATCTGTTAGGGTCTCTGTCAACAAATTTATATCCTCCAGTTTTAAAGTGGGACGTGGTACGCGTCAAGGTTGCCCAATGTCACCGGCTCTATTCGCTATAGCGATGGAGCCCTTGGCCTGTATGGTCAGAGAAGACTTATTACTTCAGGGCTTAAAAATAGGCCCCAGAGAAGATCGCATCGCCTTGTACGCCGATGACATTTTGTTATTTCTCCACGACTCTGGTGTTGCATTACCTCGGGCCATGGAGTTGATTAATGCCTTCGGCATACACTCTGGCTTAAGGATAAACTGGAGTAAATCCTACTTTATGCCCTGGGAGATAATAGTCTTACGGGAGTGGATCCATCTACGCCGTTGAAGCAGGTTGTTGAGTTCAGATATCTGGGTATATTGGTATCCAGGGATACATCCAGATTTATTCCACTAAATATAAATCCTGTAATGGAATATATTAAATCCAAAATCAAGCCTTGGGCCAGATTACCTTTGTCTTTGACAGGTAGAGTTAATCTTGTTAAAATGATTATCTTGCCTAAGCTTTTATATATACTACAGCACTCCCCTCTTTATATCCCACGAAGCATATTTAAAAAGATCGAGGGCTTGATCTCATCCATTTTGTGGGGTAGCAAGAGGGTCAGGCTCAGACAAAGTATTCTCTCGAGAGACCGGGACGGCGGGGGCTTGGCCCTGCCTAACTTCTGGCTGTATTATCTCTCCTCCCACATGCCATATATTAAAATGTGGATTAAAAGGGGTGAGGAGAGTGATAAGATTGATGCAATGGCAGAAATTGTCTCACCAGGGCATACCCCATTACAAATTTTATTATCTGGCAATATGGGGAAAAAGTGGCCCCCATTAGTAAAGCAGGTTATTAAAATCTGGAGGTCAGTGGAGACCTTAATGGGTAGTTGTGGCTTAGATCCCGATACTCCCCTGTATAATGCCCTTCCTCTCGCTCAGTTGAGAGAACTACAGATACGCGAGGCGTGGGCTGGTAAAGGGTTAAAAGCAATTGGCCAATTGTATGAGGAGGGAAACCTTAGAACATTCCAGTCTCTGAAAAGTGAATATGACTTACCAAATAAATATTTTTATAGATATTTGCAAATCAGACACGCCCTGGAAACTCAGTTTGGCAGTACAAATCCCGATATAAAAGAGTCCCTCACTAAAAAATTGATTAATAGATCTCCCCAGAGACACGGGGTATCCTTTTTTTACAAAACCCTACTGCAGGTGCAAGATAAGGGCCTACCTCAGTTGAAGGATAAATGGGAGTGGGATTTGGGGTAAATAGAGCTAGAAAATTGGGAGGAGGCTATGAGAAACATCGGTAAAGCCACAAACCAAGCCAGATTCCAACAGGTCCAGCTGTTTATATTTCATAGGATATACTTGACACCTGAACGCCTGTGTAAATTCGGGGGAGCAAGTAGCAATCGGTGCCCAAAGTGTATAGCCAACATGGGCTCATTCTGGCATCTCCTCTGGGAGTGTCCTAAAGTGGCCGCGTTCTGGATGGGAGTAATTGGAGTCCTAGCTGATATGGGGTATCCCAGATCTATCTGCACACCTCGGGTGTGTATCATGGCCATAGTCGGGAATACACCATTGTGCCTTGATGACAAACTATTACTAATACAACTATGCACCCTGGCTAAAATATGCATCGCCAGAAGGTGGTTGGCGAAGGAAAGCCCTAGTCTGGAAGCATGGTTGGCATTGGTGAATGTAACTAAGGACCATGAAAAATATATATTTATGGCTAGAGGTACAACCCAGAAATTCTACAATATCTGGGATAGATGGTTGTCATATGAGGAGAAGAATAAACGCCGAAAGTAATCCTTTAGGACAGAGTAAGGGATTGCACAGAGAGTAAGGTCAGGATGTGTAGCCATCTGCATAGTTTTGTTAATAAGTATAACCGGGAGAATATTGTAACCCAACGCCTGGGTGGGGGGAGGGGGGGCAGGGGGGTAAGGGGGTAGGGGGGGCAGGTGCAGTTGGTAAGCTAATTTTATATAGATTTCCTGTTCATTTTAAATGACTTATGTATATATGTACATGTCTGTGGCTCGGTGACCTGGCCCAAGCGTTCGCCTAGCGATGGCGGTGGGGAGGTGAGGGGGAGTAAAGCGATCGCGCTTCTTTTTGTTTTTTTTTTCATTCTCTATATGCACTAGTAGTAACTTATAAGATATAGGTAAACTTCATAAACATAGTACCACAGTATTAGTCACGAATAATTTTTGCGTATCTGTATTGCACATATAAAGGGTAGAATAAGGAAAAATAACAATAATAATAATAATATATATATAGATTTAGGCACTGTACCCCTTTTTTTTTTTTTCTCTTTCCCCACTTTTCTTCACCTATTAACACTAGAAATAATATTAATAATAGGCAAAATATATAAGTTTTTCAACAATATCACGTTATAAGGCACGAATATCGATTAACACTCGAACACCATATATTAAGGTCATAGTCTTAAATTTAAACTATATACACGTACTCAGGACTCATTTCTCCTCCCCCTCTCTTCTAAAAAATTTTTTTTTTTTTTTTTTTTTCTTTTCTCTCTTTCCTCCCTCCCTCTTCCTTTGCCCTGGTCCCTCTTTATTACTTTCCCTGCTAGGAATATACAGAACACCTATTTTCTCTTTGGCTAGCGCCTGGACGGGCAGATCGTGAGGTTAATCCGCGATATAGTTTACGTAGCAGTTATCTAAAGGGGAGCGTAGGGGCCTAGGCCACTGAACCATAGACATATGAAGAGTTACTGGAAGAGAAGATTATATGAATATACAGCCTGTCTGTGAACAGGAATTGTAATGTTTTACTCTAAGGGGCTCACATCTTCAATGTGGAACCCGATGCAAATTTTCTTACCAACCTTGTATTAAAGAAACCAAAGTATAAATAAAGATCGAATTAAAAAAAAAAAGTATATTCTGTTTTCCCTCTTTTCTGTGCCAGGCCCTTGCATATGCCAACCTCTTTGCCATTTTCCACCCTATACTAAACCATTGGCATTTTTCCTATGCCAGCCCCCTGTCTTCTTCAGCACACACACACACACACACATTATATAATTACTTGAAAATATTTACACAAATAGAGACACACCCATGAGCAGACCACCCAACCAGAACACTGGTCACGCCCCCCCAATATTAGTTGCTGGCCACAACCCCTATTATTGCGCATAATAGGCCCTTGATCATTTTCAGCTGCAGGCCCATTTAGACCTTAATCTGGCACTGCACAGAAATGTGCATTGCTAAAACATCAGACCTGTGCGGATGCATACCCATGGCCAAACAGACCTGAATAACGTCCACATGCATGTGTTTAGGGCAGACTAGATTGGTCAAGTGGTTATTATCCACCATAAATTCTATGTTTCTAAACGGTGTATTGAACCAGTGTATTCTCATTAACAGGCAGAGCCCTAATGCCACTCACAAGTTTATGCCGAAATCACTTACTTTACAATTCCGATGGCCTCACAGTGCACTCCATATTTATGGAGCTAATTAACTCATTACTACAAATGTACAGTACATTACCTACGACCAAAGCTCATTCCTTGCCTACAGAAGGGTTTATGCTGTATACAGTGGATATAAACCAGTATGTCTAGTTCATGATTTTGCAGCTTAAGTAAAAAAAAAAATCTACTTAAATTACCAAAATAAAATAATATAAATGACCAAAATATAAAAACTGGATTATTCAATTATTTCTGTTCATGGCATTACACTATTGGTTAAAACAATGAGTTATTTGTATCCTTCAACCAGCTTTACAAATCCCATTTCATAATAGCAATAAATTGTTCTCATTCAACAAGATCATTATATGCTTTAATGTTAAATAACATTGACCTTTACATTAGCATAAAAGTGCTTAGAGTCCTTTGTGTCAGATGTCACTAAATAATGAACATGAAAATTGAGCTCGAGATGGCTTTAACTTTAAATGTAAAAATGGTTTTGAACCTTGAAAAAAAAATATATATATATATATATTACAGTATATGTATATTAGAATATCAGATGTACTGCAGTACCAATAAATGCAGTGTTTTTAACATTAAAGTGTGAATTTATGAAACATCGTACATAACCCTAAACACTGAATATAGACTTTAGAGCGCACATTATATGTCTTAAAACATGAATCTTCTAGCAGTGACTCATGGATGTTCGCAATTTGCTGAATATATTTGCAGCTTGCTTTGTTTTAACACTAAACTTTTCTCCGAATACAAAATACTTCCTTTTTTTTACTGTGCACAGAACTCGTGCCCAAATAGATAATTTCCGAATGATCATTCTGGAAACTCAGATAATGTCTTTCCAAAAAAATGGAATATGGGATATTTTCTTTTACAGCCGCCACACTAATGGCACAAACTCATTTTACTGGTCTGACATTCACCAGGTGACCTCTCTTGTTTGTCCCTACATGTTTTCCAAAATATAAAAGTGAAATAGAGTCCCAAGGGTACTGTACTTGAAAGGTTATGAGAGTTAGAGAATTTCACCCATGCCTGCCAAATCAGCAGATGGCTTGTGATTATAATTATATGCATCAATAAAACGAATAATCTTTACAAAATTTGAATTTCTACTAAAGTAAGGGATTTGGTAAGCAGATGCAACCGAATATATTTTCTTTAACCCTTTCTGTTGGTTTCTGTAACATAGTGTAGATGAAGTTTTGGAGGCAGTAGTTTCTGCAGATAAAAAATATATACAGTATCACCAGTCTGAATAAGATAAGTACACTGAGGATTACTGTGACTGATTTATAAAAAGTTTATTAGGGGACAAACAGGATCACAATGATAGCTGTTCACTGTTGTACTGTATAATAAATATGTAATAAATAAAGTATTGCACAGGATTTCTTTTTATTTAAAAAAATGTATGTGGTTGGTTCAATAAGTAAGATAACAAGGCCTGTCCCATGTGTAATGTCCTCAGTATAGCTCTAATTTCCCACTAGGCCAGAGTAGGTTGACCATGACTTCCCCCATGGCCATACTGTAAGTCCTACTGTCTCAACATTTATTTTATTATTTATTTACAGTTTCTTATATAGCGCAGCATATTCCGTTGCGCTTTACAATTGGAAACAACAGTGAATAAACAAACTGGCTAGAAACAAATGAACATGGATGAAGGAAGGCCCTTCTCGCAAACTTATAATCTATAGGGATAATAGTAGGGATACATAAGGATAGAATTCCATAGCATGGCAGTCCCACCAGATAACAAGACAGACCTCATGGGATGCAATTAGATATGAATGCTAATGGAGGATGTGTGGGGGTTCCTGAATATTATAAGGTTGCCTGAAGAGGGTAGTTTTCAGAGAACGCTTGAGGATGCTAGAGGAGAGTCTTAATGTGCGTGGAAGGGCATCCCACATCAGTTGAGGTTGGCAGATACATGGTCAAACATTGAGGTGCAAGCTGTGGTCAGATTTATGTGTCTAAAGGACACATTAGCAGTGGAAATTAATCGCCAACTGGTTGAAGTGTACAATGATAAATAATGTCATGGAAACATGTTTAGGTTTGAGGCACTAGCATTGGGGGATAGGCTTGGCTGATTGGATCTCTACTGATCTGGTAACATTACACACCAGTGTTTGACTATGTTCCAGCCCAACCATCTTACAACTGCTGTTTGGGAAGCAGTGGTCTGTGTACTCTGGCCTGGTGGGAAATTAGAATGGAAAAGGGAACAATACACATGTTAGAGGTCTGGTTACCTTACTTGTGAAACCACTGTTGTATTTCCACCTTCCATAACCATACTGTATGCTATAATAATTTGCCCACTCTTATTTGTAGTAAATAGTTGAATGTATTACTACTGCAAATGTGGTTCCAGTTGATATATCTACCTTGTCTAGATATACACTCAATATGTCTACCCTAAAAGGTCGACATGCAATAGGCTGGCAGGGTCAAAGGGTCAACATGCAATAAGTCAACAGGGTCAAAATCTCAACGTAATTCAAATGTAGACATTAAAAAGGTAGACACATGATTAGGTCAACATGAGTTTTTCATGATTATTTTTTTTAACTGTCTTGTTCTTAATTTACCATCTATGTAAGCATAGAGGGAGAGCCTGAAACATGGCGAGCACAGCTGTACAGTAATTGGGTGTCCATGTAGACAGTTGTCAACATTGATACCAAACAAAAAGGTGAAAAAAAAAGTCTACCTTTTCATGTTTCTACCGTTTTTTTATGTCAACATATTGACCATGTCTACATTTTGACCCCATCCACCTTTCTCATGTCAGCCTTTTGACCCATCAACCTTTTGACCCTGTCAACTTATTGTATGTCAACATTTTTGGGTAGACCTATTAACCGTCTATCTAGACTCTGTGTATCTAATAATTCACACCCCTCCAAATGATGTATACTGTATCCAGTAGTCACACTATTGTTGTTCCTCAGGGTATTGCACATTACAGCGACAAATACAGACTGTGACATCATGAAAGTTGTACCCCTTGTATATATTCCTTTTTTTGCTATGGGTCTTATTCAGAGATGTACACAGTGCATCAGCTACCTTAGGTTCCTCAGGATGGCTTTATCAATGGAACCCAGGGCTGGTGAAGCTGCATCCACAGGTGCAGCCATTGGCCTTGGCATGCCCAGAAACCAGAGCTGGCACAAATCTGCACATGCTTAGTACAGAACCTGTGCATGTGAAGATCTGAAAAAAAAATTGGAGATGTGCGCACACCATCGGATTTGCATACATCTCTGTTATCTTTAGCACAATTATAGGACTGTCGTGTGGTGTGACCATTTATTTATTTACAGTTTCTTATATAGCGCTGCAGGTTCCGTTGCGCTTTACAATAGTAGACAGTGATAAAACAAACTGGGTAACAACAGACAGACTTGGAGGTAGGAGGGCCCTGCTGCAAGCTTACAATCTATAGGGACCATGACAAACATATACCAAAAAGAAACCAAAATAGAATTTATATATATATATATATATATATATATATATATATATATATATATATATATATATATATATATATATAAATATCTGTATATGCAGCATTAGTTAGTGTAATTTCTGTTTCATAGTTTTGACAACAGAGAAGACATGTTGGTGACCCAGACCATGTCAGTAGCATCTACTTAGTAAAACAAACAATACATGGAAACATTTTTTTCCCTGTTTCTTTAGAATCACTATGTAGCCAAAACAATGTCGTCATCACTTAGAATTTTTATGCTGATTATTTCAGGTAAACCTACTGAATATAGTTGAATATAATCAATCATACAGCCATAGTCAAGCATTATGAGTAGAATGGGGAATCGAGCACTGGAATTTAGTCATGAGGTCGTCAATTACTATGTATACAGTAAGTATAATGACCTTCACAAAGCCAAAATCAGGATAATAACATGGGCATGATTTGTTAATGGAAAAATGTGGCCAAAAGCCTGTTTCTGGCCTTTCCTAGCATCTCCCATATGTACCTAGCACCACACATCAGGGCTTTGTTGTGGAGGGTAACACCAGCAAAAGCTGGCTTTACCCTGTAGAAGCCTATGGGCTACATTTTGCATCCATAGGGATCCAATCAGATTACTCCAAGCATCCCCTGTGTCCTTCTGCACATGTGCAGATGGACTCCCAGTTCATAAACTCTGAAGTCCAGGGACCAGCACTCATCACAAAGGGAAGATCTTATCAATAGAGCTAATCTATGTGTTACTAATAACATATGTTAAATGGGATTAGTATCGGCGTGATGTGTGGCAGTATGTACTGAAAAAGTTTGGTACATCCTGCCCTTTATCACATTACCCATAACAGCCCTATGGGTGGGTGAAATGCAGTGAGGAGCATTAAGCCCTATTGATAGAGGTTGCTGTATTGTGTTATGTTTTATAGTCAGTGATGTTTTTATTGCTAACGTTTTAACATACTGTAACAAATTGTCATGCGTTTCATTGGCTAAATAAACTCCCACCCCCCCCCCACACACACACATTAGATAAACAATCTACAGCATACCTCTCAACTTCTGTATTAGCTAAAAAGGGACACTCGAAAAGGTCTATTTGCTTGGTCTATGCAATTAGATTGTTGCCTATTCAAATGAGGCCACAGTCGGGCCGCGCCCCCATTTTTCATTCTCTGCGCTGCTGAATAGATGTTGTACGCATGTGCACAGCGTCTATTCCATTTAGGCTGGGGGGACTCCCAGCTGCCCCGGGTAGGACGTGGGACTGTCCCAAAAAAATGGGACAGTCCAGTGAAAAATGGGACTGTTGTGAGGTATGTACAGTATGCAATGTTTTTGTCATGCCAAATTGTGACATGCCAGGCCCCTTGCTTGTGTGCCTATCATCCAAGATAAAGAAGCCAGATTTCCACTAGCTGGGGTTTAGCTATTTGTCTTAATTTTAGTTGAACTTAAAAATCTTTAAATTCCAGAGAACATAACATGATTCTAATGTTTTAATTGCTGAGGGACTTTTATTATTAGTATACATTCCAAAACATAAATAGACATCCATTTGAAACCTTGGGGCACCCAATAAAAACTGTAGTATCCATCCCAGAAATTACAAAAAAGCATTGTAGTAAGAAAACACATTTGAAAATAAACTGAATGCAGCAGATTATTGGATAGATGCAAATCCATCAGTTACTACCCAACATTTCAAATAGCCAAAGGGGGACCAATAAGATTAGTGTAAATAGCTGAACTGTACACACAACCAGGAGACATCTGGAAAGCAATTAATATACAACTTTTCAAATATCTCAAAGCGATACAACCAACAGTGTGGATATGAATTTGGAAAAAGAAACACACAGAAGGGACCAATAGAATTTGTATATTGATAAAAAAAAATCCTATGTAGGAATTGCAAAAGTAGAGTCACATGAAAGGTATCCAGAATATTTGGATACAAAATATAAAGAGGGAAATTTACTAAAGGAAATTTGTAAAAAAATAGGTGTATTTGTATCCAGAAATACGCTTATTTTTGACATTTACTATCCCGGAAATACGGCAATTCGTATTCGTATTGATAGCACATCAATACGAATACAAATTGCCGTATTTTCGGGATTGTAAATGTCAAAAATAAGCGTATTTCTGGATACAAATACACCTATTTTTTTTACAAATTTCCTTTAGTAAATTTCCCCCAAAGTGTCCACCAAAATAGGAACAGATGGTAAATTCAGTATACTGTAGTTTATTTAGATCACGAAACCTAAAATGCAAGCAGTCTTCTATACATTAAATATTAATAACTTTCACAATTTCATAGTTAGTGCTAACAGTCACAGTGGTCCAGTACGCATTTAAAGTCTGTGCCACTTACTTTAGTAAGCTGGCTGGTCAGTATACAGTAGATCCTAGGTTTTCAGAGACTGTGCAGGCAGGTTTAGTGAAGCTTCCGAGATCCGGCACTTTTAGAGTTCAACCAGAGGCAGAACTTTGGGAGGCAATGGAGTCATCTGCCACCGGGCTCCTGCTCCCAAGGGGGCACCTCTTCTCCACTGTGAGTTTGAATCAGTTAATTTAAAGCCGCTGATATCGCTTCTGTGGCTGTCTCCTCCTCCTTGCAGGACCATAGATGTCACATACAGTAGGAGCAAGTTTCATCTTGGCTCCTTTGTCCATACAATACGTATTGCAGCTGAGAACAATAGAATAGCCATGGCTAGCCATGGCCAAAGGAGCAATGATGAAACTTGCTCCTACTGTACTCTTTATTTTAAACATAATATCCATAACATACATACATGCATACATATATTTATATAAGATGGTGTGTGTGTGTGTTGGGGGGGCGCCAATATTTATCTTGCCTCCGGGCAACTGGGATGAACTTACGCCACTGAGTTCAACTGTGCATGTGCGGCCGGCCGAAATTGTATATACTCAGAAAATGTTCTGTATATATACAAACCTACTAAACAGTCTTCGATATTTTTAGGACTCAAACGGTGGAAAAGATTTACATCTGTCAAAAAGTAACAAAGCAATCATTGCTGGATCACCTGTTAGGGATTCAGTGTGGGAGTCTTAAGGGGTGTACACAGGGGCTGCAGATGGGCGATTTTGAATGAATGATTTTGCTTAGTCAAAATCGCGTTATCACTGCTGGAGATAAGCCAGCGGCTATCCACAGCAGCAGTTTGCATGTACAGACACTGCAGGTCTAGTTAAATATTCTTGCCTGCAGTGTCTATTTGGTTGGGCGATAAGGCCAACTTTCTAAGCGATTTTGACGATGTAGTCAAATTGTTTAGAACAATCACCCCATGTGTACGCTGCTTTACATCAATAAGATGTAGTGAAATAATCAGATTTAGTGGTTTACTTTGTCTCCACATTTGTCTTATTACAGTTTTGTAAATGTATCTCTACCCCATGTGTGCCTCTAAGCCACCCAACCCGTTCTTCTACCTGTCCACCACCCCTAATGCGACTCTTCCTACATGTGACTCTGTCTGACCATCCCTAAACCCCTGTGTCCATCATGTGTGGGATGAGAGATTAAGGAGAGATGCCCCAAACCAGAATCTTACCTACAGTAGGGATGCATTGTCTTAATCTAGCCATCTAGCCATGTAGGGTCACAACTATGACATACAGGTCCAGGTCACAAACAAACAGACCACAATTGCCATGTCATAGACTCAAGGATTTAATAGTCCTTTTCCCCAACTGCCTTTTCTAAATGTGTACATAATCTAACTCAAACCAATGTTTTTCTATGCCCCTTCTCTGACTTAGTATATATAGTAAATGCCGAAACTTCCATATAGGGAATGCACATTAAAGCACACAACAGGAGGTTCTCACCAGGTGTGCTAAATGTAACATGTTTGAAACCAGATTCCTGTTCACCCCAGCAACCAGCCTCTACCTGTTTTTCATTCCTACCACCAGCACAGATACTGGAACACAGCCTGTGGACTATGAGTGACCTGTGAAATGAGCACAGCAGAGCCCAAATGCCTTTGTGTGTGTGTGTGTGTGTGTGTGTGTGTGTGTAAGGGGGGGGGTGTCTGATGAAAGCCACCAATATTGTATGGTAAACTCTGCACTTCAGCTTTTGGCATACACCAACTTCAAGAGTACGGTCAGCATCCATGTATTCCATGCAATAGTTGGGCATTATGGTGTGTGGCCTTATGTGTAATTGGCATTACGGCGTTTGGCTTTATGTGTAATGGGTATTACGTAGTTTGCTAAAATGTGTAATGGGCATTACTGTGTATGGTCTAAAGTGTAATACCACACCCCTTTTTGTGACACCACTCCTCCTTCCCATGGGACCACGCCCCTTTTTGTTGCGCGGATATGCCGAACAAAGGTCCCCCTTCTATTATGTCTAGATCTGGGACCACCCATTACCATAATTCTAGATTCGCCTATATAACTATCCCCTACCTGGATTATACTGTAGATAGGGATGTGTTAGACAATCCCAGGTATGAAAATGGAGCATGTATTTAAGAAGCCAATGGAAGGTTTTCATATTGTTATTTGTAGTGGACTGTATTGTACTCTACCACTTTCATTACTGTCACTTACAAGTCAGTAACTGCTCCAACTACTGAACACCATACCTTAATAAACATATCATATTACAAAATACTGATTTTAAACAAACAAAGGATTCTGGGCCAGATGCACTTAGCTTCAAAAGAGATAAAATAGAGAACAGCCAGCCAATCAGCTCCTACCTGCCCTGTCACAGTGTGTTTGAAAAATGTCAGACATGAGCTGATTGGTTGGTTGTTTATTACTCTCCATCTTATCACTTTTGAAGATTAGTGTATCTGGCCATCAACCTTTAGTTCTTGAAAGTGATAATAAAATACAGTTGGAAGTAGGTTAGCAATGAAAGTGAATTAGATGTTTCCACTTTCGGAAGTTACTAGAAGTAACAAAAAAGGTGTTAGTATAAACATAAACATTATAAACATCTCTTCGATAGTGAAAAAGTCTGAAATCTGCAAACTATAAGTCTCATTTCACATTTGGCCAATGTTCCCTGTCCTATGCCAACCACAACACATAACAGAATGAGTTGCCGTTCGTCATTCCAGCTCTATTCATAGATTATAAATTGCGAAAAAGATGAATTTACAAATATGGTTTGATGCGAATGGCAAAGCAAAACGGAAACCAGATATAGTAATGCCAGTACAAAATACATCTACTGTCAATTACATTTGCTAATCCACAGTATATTCAGAATATAAATACTTAAAAAACATTATTTTATATGCATGTAAATAACATTTTTGGCTACTGTACATGAAATGCAAAAAAAAAAAAAGATGCCTCATCCTGCCGCCCTCTTCCATTGCATATGAGGTATATGGCATACAAGGTATTCAGCTGGCTGACAAACAATGTCTAGATTGGCAGTCTTAAGGTTGACATACAAATGATTGACATGGTCAAAAGGTTGACGCAAGCAATAAGTTGGCATGACAATGGTCAATGTGTGAAGAGGTCGATGTGAGTCAAAAAAAAATCCTTGAAAAATTCATGTTGATCTGTGTTGACCTTTGTTCCAGTTTCGACCTTGGCATGACGACCTTTTGGGATCTACCTAATGACTGTCAACCTAGACATGGTCTGTGAGTTATACCACACCTAGCATACGATCTTAGTAGAATCAGTCAATCAAAACAATGTGTTGGAGTGGAGCTTACACTCATTGGGCCTGATTCTAGTTTGTTTGGTTCGCTGCTTACCGAGCGATGCCGCCCAGCTGAAAACATGCCCCCCACCACCGCCGATTCCCTTCGCTACCATACGAGGGGATATGGAAGAATAACACATCTCCTCGCATGCTTCCACTGCAGAAATCATTTGATGGTCGACGACCTCTGAATGATTTCTCCTGGCTTCGCAAATAGAAGTCAGTGGAAACTGACTTTTATTTGTGAGAGCTGGGACACATCATCCCACCCATCATTTTCATGGGGACACCCATAGAATAGTTAGTGTTCCCATGGGCGCCCCCCGTCTCTGCCGCCATTCACCCCGATCCTTGCAAACAGCTTGGCGACTATGCAAGTCATCAAAGCCATTCGCAAAGGGGAGCTGCACATGTGCATAATAAACTAGAGCCCCAAACATCAGAACGGGGGCTGAATTTGCCCTGTTCTGAATAAATGGGGGCCTATATTCCCTACCACATGTACATGCATTCATTTTGTTGGGAGCCAATTAACCGATCAGTACAGTATATTTTTGGATTGAGGGAGGAAACCCACGCAAGCATGGGGATAATATACAAACTCTGCACAGTTAGGACCATGGTGAGAATTGAACCCATGACCTCAGTGCTGTGAGGCAGTAATGCTAACCAATACACCATCCGTACTGCACCAGCTCCTCCTTGATCATGAGAACTTGGCTTGGCATGACTACAGATACTTTTAGTGTCACACTGCTGTTTTTTTTGTGTACAGGATTTAATTACAATGAGTTTATATGCCGTGTATGAGTGCAGATTAAACTCAAGTTAATCCTTATTTGTTACAGTCTTTTTAAGTCTCACGTAATTAGTGCGAAATGTATGCTTTTCAGTCTGATATCCAAGTTTCACAGAAAAATACTATTCAAATCAGTTTTATATTTCTTAAGACCATATTGGTAGAGATGTGGTGTTTCATAGACATAGAGAATATGGAAGCTCATATAAATCGCTCAAACAATCACAGTATTACTGAAAACTGATTGGAGCAGCTTGTATAATTACAAATAGCTACAGGCTAACATCCCTGGAGAAACAACCAATCCCAGTGGAGGCAGTAGCTTCTGGACCACTATTGCACCAAGCATTGGACCCTTGAAGGCATAGGTTGTGTATACTTTGTAATTCACACAATTCATGAGCTATACTTTATGTCATAGCAAGTCTGTCAATACTCTTCTGACACTTCCTGAGTCTCTCACACAAGCTCGAGAGTGTGAAATGAAGAATACATTAAACGATGGATATGTTTTTATTGCTATTTTATTTTTATCTTGTAAGTTCTAGCTGCAATGTAACCATTTCTCCTATTTCTCATGACTCTTTGCTTACCATGTGTTTTATTTCATTACTATTCACTATTATTTATATATGATTACATTTTGGGGGTTTCTGATTAGGAAAGAACGAACTGATTATTGCAAAACAAAATGAGTTTCAGATAACACAATCAAGCTCACTCTGATATTCCGTATTGAATTACTGTTCTTTGGAAAACCTTATTTGACCTTTTAAGTCAAAGACTGCACAAGGTTCCATATGCTGTATGGAGTGTAAATAGAAACTGATTGCAGCCACGGAAGCCATAGAAGAGCTATCATTGTTTGCTTACAAGTCATATTTCCATAACCTGCTCATTATACCTTATGTTTATAACATATTTTAATTTGAATGCATCCTCTGCACATTGCAAAGAAGCACACTCACATGAAGTGCAAATTCAAGCGGTGTAACATATGACAATTTGTAGTAGAACTCCACAAACACCACAATATTCAAACACATAATAATAATAATAATAATAATAATAATAATAATAATAATAATAATAATAATAATAAAAAAAAAAACACAACACATGATTGTTGAATATATTAACTTGATGATACAAGCAGATATTTGTGGACCTGTTTTATATGGTATATACTGTACAAAATAATCTATTAAGAAACTCTTACTGGAAGTAAAGTAGGAAGCGTTGATGAAGTTACTATCTTTGTAACTAAAAGATAGACAGTTCGGAAATCTATGAATGAAATATGGCATTATACAGAACTGAATTACCCTGATTTAAAAAAAAAAAAAAAACAGTGCTAAATATGGTTGGAGAAAAAAAAAGTTGAGTTACATTTTTCATACAGTATATGGTTTCTCCATTGAAGATGACTTTAAACTAAAAGGGGCATATTAAAAGATGTTAGGGCCTGTAGACAGTCTCCATTCGGGCTTGCTCCTCTCTAGCCATTATTAATCGCTCATAGACTCTAGCACAGTGGCAGATTCTGCTATGCATGCACAGGTCTCTGGGAAAATGATGCAGTGTCGATGTTCCCTGTGATTTTACAGCACAGTTGCTGCTGACTTGGAAATCGGGATGGTAAGTATTGAAGATATGGGTGAAGAGTTTTGGTGTGGGCATCCATTATAGATATACCAATGGTTCCCCTAATCATGCACAATGAATTCAATCCATTTGAATGTGACATTAAACTCACAATTTTCCCATACAGAAAAATATTAAAAATGGACTGTTGGTAGAACCTGAGGCAAAAATAATTTATAATAAGTTGAAATAGTGTGTGTGTGTGTGTGTGTGTGTATGTGGTAAGCATCTCAGTGCTACAATAAATGTATCTACTGCATGAAGACACGTTTAAGGCATTCATTTTTTAAAATAATAACTCATTACCAATCATTGCATAATAGGCAGCTTCATATCTCATAACTGTACCGCTTTTTGCGGGAATGTCCCAGTTTTTGGGACATTCTTGCATCCTGCCCAGGGCCAGCAGTGTCCCATGGTGGGGGGAGGGGACAGTTGGGAGTCCCTCTTGTCACCCATGAATAGACGTTGAGCCCATGCCTACAGCGTCTTTTTTGCAGCATGAGAGGCTGGGGCATGACCTCATCAGTATAGGCCACACCTCAGTACCACTAGGCCACGCCCCCAAAATTTCGGGCACATGTCTCTGGCACACGAGGTGTCCCTCTTTCCGCCTGGCTGATGTTGGGAGGTATGCAGCTTTGATTATAATGACAAGCCGGGAGACTTGATTTCAATGCAACTCCTTGTGGGGCATGTCAGTATCATTCGTATCTTCTTTTTTTTCCACTTTAAATCTCATTGGATTAAAAAGGTGAAAGACTGGAGCCTTTAGTGACTAATAGAATGGTAATATAGGGTTTGGGGCAGTGTTTATTTAAGTATACATTTTTTATATTTTTATTCTTTTATCTGTCTGCCCTGGATACCAAGCATACAATTGCTTGCAATTCTCCAAGTGTGAATGTACTAGCGGCCATGGGTATTCTGGCACTTTTTTGTTTTACAACCATCGGAATACCTAATTCGTTTTTCACTGACACAGTGGTGTTACAGCAAAAAAAAAAAAGTTGATTGATCCAATGTAATAATTTATTATCCAGCACCAACTAGCTTTTTTGGTAGATGAGGGGGCAAAGGCCCAGTTTGAATAAGAAACTCAGACCATTTCTGAACAGTCTTGGGTTTATTGCCCTTATGAGGAAGGAATAATACACAGTGAGTTTGCCCCATCTCAGTATAGTGCCACCAGCTTAATTTTGCAGGTTATTCACATCTGATCGCTAAACTTGTTGATTCTCAAATGGTCAAATACATGTGCGATGCAAATATAGTTGTAGAAGTATGGTGGCACTCCACTAATAAAGAATGAGTCACAAAAAAGTGCTGATTACCAATGTTTCAAATGTGTTCACATTTAATAAATTAACATAAATGAATTTTATACCTTACCATCAAAAACGCGCCCACAAGCCGGCTACTTCTGGGTACTACGCTCAAGGATGTCAGCGCGTCAGCGTCCTGACGCATAGACTCTACACAAGGTCACCAAGACAACAGCCTAACAACTCTGCTGTCATCCACCTCCCATCACCTATCGACAAATTTATAACCTAATTCAGCCAACAAATGGCCGTACAACTTAATGTGAACACGCCATACGAATGGCAGATCTGTGTTGCACTGCACTTTAGAGAAAATTATTTTATGTATTTGTTTTGCATACACCCTGACGAAAAATGTGAATACATTTGAAACGTTGTAATCAGCATTTTGTTGTGACTCATCCTTTAGTTTTGGTGTGCCGCCATCCTTCTACGAATATGTATAATGTGTATATATATATATATATATATATATATATATATATATATATATATATATATACACAGTATATATATATATATATATATATATATATATATATATATATATATATACAGTATATATACACATACACACAAGTCCTGCACTCTCACCCTCATGTAGAGGTAGCCGCTAGGGTGCTGTATAAATAGTATATGGGGGGATCTTGAAATGCACATTCTAATAATATACATGTATCATGAGGTGCCATCAGGCTGGGACCTGTAGTTCTACACAGAAAGAATGAGAGGTCTCATTCTGACAGAGCCTTTTACCAGTGCACATCTCCAGATAGTTGGAATTGCTTCCTGAGTAATCCTGACTTTGCACAGAATTTTTCTATATTTTAACTAAGTATAGACAGCATACTTTACTAGTAATACCTTATGGGCTTTGATAAACCATTCATCAGGCTCACCTAAATGCATGGAGCTGTCAGCAGAATTTTTAACTGTTTAAAGGTATGACCATTTACGAGAATTAAGAGGCCCTTACAAGGACTCTAATGAAAAGAGTCAGAAAGACAGTGTTCTTCAGAATTCTATACAAGGACCTATTAAATCACTCTATTGTGGATATACTCCGCGTGTGAAGGTCGGCGGAAGTAACTTTTGTGTTATCTGCGAACCCCTGATGAAGTCCCACGTAGGGACGAAACGCGTTGTAAATACTTGTTTGCTATTTTTTAAGTATCTGAACCTTATAACGGTTTGGAACAGCCACTGATATTGGCCCTTATTCTGATCGGTGCGGATATTCCCGCATTCTTACGGAGCGGTCCGCACACCACGGTGTTCTGCCGCGTGCGGCCATCGTCCGTAGAAACGCCCACGGGTCCTCCGCATTCGGACGGACTCACTCTTTAAGAACAGGGCGTGTTTACGGACGACATACAAACCATGCGTGTGCGGGAGAAACACTCCGATTCTGCACGGTATTACAGAGTATTACAGAGTATGCTCGGGAATACCGCATCCGAACGGGAGCCAAGCGGTGCTACCGCACGTAAGCGGAGTATTTACGCCAAACAACCCACTATTATGTATCTTCTGCAATACATCACATGACCCACTTATTCAATTACCTATCCTCATAAAAAACTTCTTATTTGGAATTGGAATCAATTAGATGCCAATATATCCTTACAAGCATGCCTAACACATGCATTGCACACATTAACCCTTACAGCAATTGAAGTGCAATGGTTTCTATTAGACCCTGTGTAAAAGATTATAAACAATCTACACATATACTGTTTAATGTGCAAAGAAAACCAACAACTGTGAACTTGCATAAAACATTTATTATAAACCAAAATTAACATTTAAATAAAAAAATATAAAATTATAAATTAGATCAGGAGATCGCGAAGGTCCTGCAGATCTGCTAGTAAGAGCCTCAAATGGTGCTCCGCCCGCAGGAGGGCCCCAATAACTCCCTCATCTGCCGGTGTGGTGTCATCTGTGGGCATGTCAAAGGGGCAAAAATTAGTCATGATATTCATGCATACATTTCACATACTGCTACATAAATTGCACAAATGCTAGGTGACATGTGTATATATATATATCTATGTAGAGAGATAGAGACACACATAGATAAATAGATATGACACATACATATCTACATACATACACACTTATTTACTACATACTGTGTTTTTGTCCCTCTACCCTTTACTCTGCAGAAGACATAACAGTCATAGTGTTTCTTCTCAGTCACAACCCACCCATGACTAACCAATGACAAGCATGTCATGGCCTCCGTCAATAAGAACTTGTCACAATCTCCTCAGTCTAAGTTCAGTGATGGTTCGTGGCATGGGAGTTATGCAAATGTCAGGAATGCACAGTACACATCCTCCAAATCATAATTCAGTCTAAACCAACCTACAATTCTGTGACGGCAAAAAAACAATCTGAACTACAGGGGGTGTTTAGGTAGAGGAGGCTCCTGGGACACTGGCAACTTGTGACTCCATTCCAAGGTAGGCCGGCCCATACTCCATTTATAGCATACATCCTATAGTTTAGAAATAACATTCACCAACAATATAGATTCCACTATTTGATGGGTCATAATCAACGCTTGCAGCAGGTGAATTTAATCCACAAATGATCCACTCATCCCTTTACTCCAGGATCCTGTTTAACTACAACGGTTATGTGGCAGTCAAAATGGAGCTCCAAGCCATCCCACAAACCTGTGTAATTCAGAGGTGTCCTGGATGAAAGGGATGCCTTGGACACCCCATCTAACCCGTACCTGTATCTGTAGCTACCCACTTTGGGGTCTGTATTAATAGTATTGTAACAACATTTATCATCACCAGTGCTACATAACAAATACCAGTACAACTACTTCATGAATGATGCATTATGTAAACATACCGATCAGATGTGACTCCGGGGCCTGACATGCCTCCTCCCCCTCGGAATCGGACACCTCTGGGGCAACCGTGGCCTCCTCAGCCCCCTCCTCCGCCAGCTCCTCCGCCACCATGACCTCGTCCACCTCCTCCGCCACAACCACCTCCTCCACCACCACCACCTCCTCCTCCACCTCCTCCTCCACCACCACCACCTCCTCCTCCACCTCCTCCTCCGCCACCAACACCTCCTCCTCTGCCACCAACTCCTCTTCCACCTCCTCCACCACCACCTCCTCAGGCACCTCCTCCTCCTCCACCACCTCCTCAGGCACCTCCTCCTCCTCCACCACCTCCTCCACCATCTCCTCCACCATCTCCTCCACTTGCTCCTCCAACATTTCCTCCTCCTCCACTTCCTCCTCCTCCACCCTTGCCGCCACCTCCTCCTCAGGGTCTTGGGCCTCCTCCTGGGCCAGGGCTGCCTCGGCCTCTTCACGTGCCTGTCGGGCTCGGGCTCGTGCTGTGTGGTAGAAAAAAAAATCATGGTCAATGTCGGGTCATTGGGGCACATGTATTAATCCATAACAAGACATACATGGAAGGGTGATAATGATGGCAAACGATGCAGGAAAGTAGCTCCTTACTGTTAATGGGCTCCAAAATGTGACATTTAAATTATTATGTGATTGTTAGTAATTTGTTCAAACATTACAACCCTGGCATTTATCAATGTGTAACACATATTAGATCTGGCACATTGTATGCATCAGAATCCTCAATGCTATGTCATTACATATAAAAGCCACATGACTGCATGTTAACCAGGAAGAAGCACACATAACAGTCTATGGACTTTTAAACCCATGGACACCCACTTATCATGAGACACATTTTATTGTTTATATATGCTATGTTGTAAGTGCGAAATTTCATAGCTAAAATACTCACAATCAGCAATTTCGCCCCTGATTTGCTGTAGCAGCTGGGGCTGGCGCCTGCGGAGGTCCGACCACCGCCTCTCGAGCTGCCCGATGGACCTCCGCACCCGAGTGCGGGCGTAAATACGGCGCCCTGCCGCAGCATAGGCCCTCCGCTTATGGCGGTTACTGATAAAGGGCCCCGCACGGCCCAGCCTTGTCTCCATGTCTCAAATTCGCATGCCTTCAAAACAGTAGTGCTGATGTATGGCAATGAACAAATCTGATATATATAAAACACAGTGTGTATGCACTTAGCAAATCCAATGACGCCTCGCTCCGCCAAGCAACGCGTGCTATAGCTTAGCAACGCATAGCTGTAGTTAGCATTACTTACTCTATGCATCTATGTGTATGCGTACATTTATGTTTAAAAGACACATACACATACTTGCAGGTATCCTGAGACCAGCATTATACACCAGCCCTGCCTGCCTGCCTGCCTGCCTGCCTGCCTGGCTGCCTGGCTGCCTGCTCCTTGAAATGTTGAAACATGTTAATAAATTCAAATATCATATATATAGATATATATATATATATATATATATATATATATCTGCAAACAAATCATACATCAACACAGGAAAAAATCCCCAACACATTAGAGAATAAATCAATGTACTCACCAGTCATCAGGGATAGTATCAACTACAATAATGAAGATATAACAAACACATAAGATCCCTTGTACAAGGTATAATAATGAGCACCTATATTGAACTTCCCCCAAAACTAAGCACATATGATAAATATCTCCTATTTCTTTGCCATTAGGAGGGCAGGCTGGCTAATTTTCGTTTTGTAACACTGACAACTAACACACTGTACTTATTTGAAGGGGTGATTTTTACTAAAATTGGTGTGTTCTGTCAACTCGATAACATGTACCTGAAGTATCTTTGCGCCACAGAGTCCCGCAGCTGGTATCCCCTCCGGCATTCAGGGGCGCGGGATGGGCGCATGGGCGGATCTTGCGGCTCAGATGGTACCTCCCACTCATCAAAGGGTATCTCACGCCGCACAGCAATGTTGTGGAAAAATATACACAGGCCCACGATCCTCGACACCATTTGAGGCGCATATTGTAAGTCACCACCAGTGCGGTGGAGCACTCTAAATCGACCCTTTAAAAGGCCAATTGAGCGCTCCACCACTTGCCTGGTGGCAACATGCGCCCGATTGAATGCCTCCTGTGGGCCCGGTGCTGGGTAGCTGTACGGCGTAAGTAGCCAGGGCGTACATGGGTAACCGGAGTCACCCAGAACCCACGCATCACGGCCTTCCAACTCTTGTAGTCTTTGCCATATCCCGGTTTGTCGGATGACATGAGAGTCATGGGCACTTCCGGGAAACTTCGAGTTGAAGGCGAGAATCTCCATGGATGGGCCACATACCACCATCACGTTCAGTGAGTGGAACAATTTGCGGTTCCTATATATCTTCTCACTTCGAGATGGAGGCACAAATGGTACATGGGTGCCATCCACAGCCCCTATCACATTAGGGAAGCCAGCAATTTGATGGAAGGCCTGCTGGCTTCTGCGCAGGGTCTCGGTGGCAAATGTCATGGCCATGAAGTGCCCCTTGCGCCTGAACATGGCCGACGTCACACGCCTCAGGATTCGGCAGAAGGCCGGCTGAGATATTCCAGCAAGTACTGCTACTACTTGTTGGAATGATCCTGAGGCGCAGAAATGCAACACCGCCAGCAGCTGTGTGTGAGGCGGAATTGCTGTCGTGATCCCGTGTAGAGGTTCCAGATCACTCTCAATTAACGAGAGCAGATCCAGAATGACATGTGGCGGTAACCGGTACCTAGTAAGTACCTCATCATCGGGCATAGCAAACAGAGTCACCCGTGTGCGATAGATTCTAGCACGTCCTGGCCTCCTTGGGCGACGAGTGGGGAGAGCCGCAAGTGCCCTTAGCCTCCTCTCCATGTAGCGCATCATTGCTTCAGCAACCTATAAAGAAATGAACATAAATACTGATGCACCTATGCACATAATGGCCATATCCGACTACAAATAGATTTGTATGCTTCAATACGTACAATAGATGGCCGCCCCGTGAAATCCCGCAGATCCATTTGACTCTATAATGATGTAACAATAATATGAACTCAATACACACCGTCCTAAACACACAGATAAAGGTGTCAGCATTTTTTGCCAACATCATGTACTATGAGACATTTCATCTATTGCTGGGACATGTTGTCCTGCAATAGATGAACCCACACAGGTTTAAGACCTGTGAGTGAAATAGTGAACATGTGACATGTTGCAATAATGCTACACGCACTTTGCTGGCCCAACAATCTGTAGGCAGTGAGGCAATGGGGCATACATTCATACACTTACGTTGTTAATGGATATCATATCTACAAGGAGCATGGAAGAGCTTACCTTAGACCCTGACAAGTCCAGATCTGGAGACAAATGATTCTAGCAGCCAGTCACTATTTATAGGCCTCTCACATGTGTGGTCTATAACAGTAGAGATGAGTATTGCATGACTTGTGGCCTGGATTATCTAAGGGATTGGGCTACTTTTAGCTTGCAAACAAACTCCACAATACCACAGTAGTCATGAATCAAATGTCATGTCATGCTAGCAAATAGCATGTGTATTGTGCAATAGTCACAGGTTTATCAGAAGATTCTATGCAATGTTAGCATTGGTGACCAGTATTTCATGTCGAACTTTCGCCAGGTTTTACACAATGGAATTTCCGCCACCGTATGCGGCGCGAAAAAACAGCGACGTACGCTCACGCACGGAACGCAGCTGCCGCTGATGTCCGCCAAACAGGATACACAAACAGTATATAAAGGTGTATTAGAAGGTGACAATGTTGTTGCTAACATGTCTGGATCACAACCAGAGGTGGACCCAGACCTGCAGCAACTATTTGACCAGATGGACTCCAGCACCACCTATGTGCCACTGCACATGCGGCCAGTGGGTAATGAGGAGGCTGCTGGCCCTTCTACAGCAGGGCAACCTGCACCTGACCATTCTACAGCAGGGCAACCTGCACCTGGCCCTTCTGCAGCAGGCCAACCTGCAGCTGGCTCATATGCACCATCAGCAGAATTGTTTGGAACACAACCGGGGACTTCACAAGGTAGTACCATGGCCAGCACTTCAAGTGCAGCGACACGTGACAGGGGGCGTGGCCATGGACGTGGCAAGGGGAGAGCCAGGGCAACAGAGGAAGCACCAAAAAAAAATAAGGCATATGAAGCACAGGAGCTTGCCATCCTGGTTCCCCGAGCACGTGATTGGATTGAGTGTCCATCGGAGAAGCTGACACACACACGCAGATGGAAGATTTGGGAACAGATAACGGCAGAGATTAATGAAGTAGCGCCACAAGTTCGTGAGACGGACCATGTGAAGAAGAGGCAAGTTGTTTTGTGATACATGTGCCCAGTAATAGCCAAGTAATGATTTAATTGATGCTTAGATGGATTTTGCAAATGGCCCGTGAGGTTGTTACGATACACAGACATTATTGACATGTTATTTCGTTGAGAGTTAGAGTAGGGTGATTGTGAATGTGTATTGTAACGGTTGATATCATAGTTGCATGTCATATTATCTATTGGACATTAATCACATGTCGTAATATGTAGCACAGAGCAATGGCTGCAACAGCTAACATCTGGAGTGACATGTATTAATATGTCAACTTACATTGCAGGTGGCAGGACTTCAAAACCAACCTGAAGAGGAAGATGACCAAGCGGTGGGAACACAGCCAGACATCTGGGGCCGGGCCCATGCCATCAGGGCTAGAGCTCACCCCCCTGGAGTTGCTGGCCGAGAGCTGTATATCAGTTGAGGAGATCAGGGGGGTGAGCACGATGGATAGCGAGGCCCCAGCTGAAGTGTTTGCGTCTTTTATTGAAGGTAAATATTGGTCATGCCATAAACTTGTGCAAGTAATTATCTTAGAATGTGTCCTAATTTTGTTTATCTTTTTCCACAGACAACCCACCGCTTGGTGCCGACTCTGCTCAGGAGGTGGAGGAGTCCGTGCCACCTGGCCCCAGGGGTAGGCCTGTGCAGCAGCAGCCATCGGACCAAGCCGATTTGGCCGCCTTGGCCAACATGCTTGGGGACATCAACCAGCAGGGAGAGTTGGCATCAGAACGGATGCATAGGACCGAGGAGATCCTGGCGAGCTTGGTCAGCACCCAGCAGGCCATCGCTGCGAGCATGCAGGCCATGGCTGAGTCACATCAGGCCATGGCTGCAAGTGCTCAGGTGCTGGCCGAGCAAGCCACCCGCCAAAATGATCTCCTCCTCCACCATAATGAGCTTATGGTGGAGCTGGTTACCAGCAACAGGGTCCTAATGTCATCCGTTTCTGGTGCATTACCACCGGCAACACTCCCTGCTGGCAGGAGGGGTAGACCAGCCAACCCCTCAACATCATCTGCTCCACCTGCCCCAGCATCTGCCCGTGCCAGAAGAGCTGCTGCACAGGCCAAGGAGCCTCCCAAGGCCAAACGTGGTCGCAAATGAACTTGTGGCTGCATTAATCTCCACCGTTATGTGGTCCCAAATCTTCCATTGTGCTGTGTGTGTCAGCTTCTTGTGTCCAATCACGTGCTGAGGGTAACCAGATGAGCCCTTGCTTCATATGTCCTTTTTGGTGCCCCTGTTGCCCTCTTTTGCCTGCCATTACTGTCAGCTGTACTTGAAGTGATGGCCATGGTACTATCTTGTGAAGTCCCCGGTTGTGTTCCAAATGATTCTGCTGATGGTGCATATGAGCCAGCTGCAGGTTGGCCTGCTGCAGAAGGGCCAGGTGTAGGTTGCCCTGCTGTAGAATGGTCAGGTGCAGGTTGGCCTGCTGTCGAAGGGCCAGCAGCCTCCTCATTTCCCACTGGCTGCATGTGCAGTGGCACATAGGAGGTGCTGGAGTCCATCTGTGTGCAATTATATTTGTTTTGTATTCTTATTAATTTTTGTACATTCCTGCCATGTTGTTTTTGTTTGGTATTTTTTATTTTTTGGTCATTGCATCACAGTGGCATTGACTGTGACATGTATAGAAATAAATTTGTTTACTTTACCAAAAATGTGTGGTTTCATGAGTACATGTCGAATACACATGTGTATTGCTAGTATTAATATTCAGTCATGTCCATTGTTAGCAGTTTTAAAGTGTGTGACAAGTACAGCATATGTGGGGGATTAGTACGGTTTCCTTGAAGCAGCAATGGTTTCAATTAAAGCACTGACAAGCGTCCTATTAGTGAGTAATGAGTAAAGGAGTCGATTCTATTGGGTTCAGGTGTTAATGCTTGTAGTCATTAGGCGTACGTTCGCCTACCGCATGAACGAGTGGTGTCCGCAAAGCAATAGTACACTTGTGGACACCGCACATTTCTTCCCTTTTTGATCGCGTGCATTCGGAGTGGTATCCGAATGTACGCCCCCCAACATAAGTGTACTCCCCCGTGTCCGCCCATGTTTCCGCCCCGTTTTGCCCACTTTGAAACTACGCCCATGTGTCATTCCGCATGACGCCCATAATACGCCCATATTTCCCGACTGATTGCGGGGAACAGTTTTGGACGGGATTTGGCCGAACAGGTACGGAGTCAAGGCGTGGCACATGCGCGTTGCGTTCTCCACGCATGCGCAGACGCCGTAAAGACGCGATCCGAAAGTATGCGGTAAAGTACGCGTCAATCAGAATAAGGGCCCTTGTGTGGAGAAAGAGACTTTTAATAAATGTTTGAAATTTATGCACTTTACTTTTCTTGTCTTATAACTATTACAAGGCTTTACTGATCTAATTACAACAGTCACTAAAAAGGGCGCCATCTTACAATTGCTATCCATATATTATATATATGTTGTAACACTGTAGGGGAACTGGATGCATTTTCCTGAGGTAGAAGGCAGCAAGCAGCAGCTGATAAATCATACAAGTCCAGTCTTTGGGGTGCAACTGGCCGCAACCAGTTTTATTCAGCAGAAAATAAAAATAAAACAACAAAAGAAAATACCTTGCCTGTCTGGCACTAACTAAACACAGGATATTCCTAACTGTCTCTAAACAAAACACCAAGTTTTCCAGTCACTACTGGATGGCTTACTTGCATCAGAAAGCTTGTTCCTTTCACAGAGATTCTGCAACCTCCCCAGGCAGTCTGCACACACTGATCAGTCCAGCAGCTCAATCAGCTGTAAGTGCTGATTAGCCCTCTGTGAGGCCAAACACCTGAGCTGGGCCTTTACTCAAAAGAAACATTCTCATGGAAGTTTTCCTGTTTCTAAAAGGTGTAAGACATGAACCTGGGACAAATATACCTGCCCTCAAACACTGTTCCAGTGTTCTTGTCACAATATATATATATATATATATATATATATATATACAGCAACAGGAGTTCAAAAGAACTCCACAAGACAAAGCTCCTAACAAAAACTTCACAGTCCTGCGCAATAATTCTGCACAAATTCAGGCAAGCTGCTAGGAAGAAGTCCGAAAACCCCAGAACCGCCTTTCCCTATGGCGTGATTCAAACTACAAGGACAGGTAGGTATCCAAAGATACCAGGTGGGGTCGATCCTCAACACCAGCGCTGATCTATAATCAAATAACCACACCTCCCTTAGGAAAGAATGGCGTCTCCTCTTCTCCCAATATGGAATCGCTTAGGTAAATCACCAGGCACCAGTCAAACAATCATCTGTCCAGTCATTCTCACAAGATCCCTCAGAAAAGAGAAATGGCATATAGTGCAAAACCACTTTTATTACAACAATAATCAAACATTTCCACCTGGTTTTCCACCTTTTTTAGTAAAATCCACCTTTTATATCTTCTGGATTCATACATGTTTGATTGTTGTTGTAATAAAAGTGGTTTTGCACTATATGCCATTTCTCTTTTCTGAGGGATCTTGTGAGAATGACCGGACAGATGATTGAAGCTCAATGCACACAGTGCCTGCAACCCATGACAACGAGAATGTAACCCAATGACAGTGAGCATAGAAAATCCTGGCAATGAGCATGTAGGTAATGAAATGAATTTGGATAAAAACTTTACTAAAGTGTAATAACTGACAGAAAAAACTATATTTCTTTTACATAAAATAACTGTCTGAAAAAAAAAAAATACATCAAATTACAAAATAATTTATGGAAACGGAGGTGAGAAGACAAAAGAATGCTGTTTACCAAAAGCCTTGGAACAGCAACATTGATAACAGCAGGAAAACATTAAGCCCATCTCACAATGTAAATGTGATTATAACACTGAAACATTTAGAACTCTATAGTATAATAAGTATTAACCAACATGAGTTTGTGAAATATCGTTTGTGCCAAACAAATCTACAGTATTAAGCTTTTATGAGGAAGTCAGCAACAACCTAGACAACGGAAATGCTGAACACTTGGTCTTCCTGGATTTTGCTAAGGCTTTTAAAAGACTGCCAATTAAGAGGTTGATATAAGATTTGGGACTAGGGGTAAACATTTGTAGATGCGTAGAAAACTGGCTGCGGAATAGAGAACAGAGAGTGGTTGTAAACGGTGCAGTAGTAAGTATGATACCAGTATGATACCAGTACTAAGTGGAGTGCCACATGGGTTAGTACTAGGGCCCCTTTTTAACATATTTATTAATGACACAGGGGTGGGTATACTCCGCAAAGTTTCGATCTTTGCTGATGACACAAAAAACTGAGCAGAGTAATTAGAAAAAGCACGGATGTCCACGCTTCAGAGTGATCTTAATAATCTAGAAGAGTGGGAAAAAAATGGAAAATTAGGTTCAATGTTGCATCTTGGGAGTCACAACCAGTGTGCCAGTTATAACCAAAACGGGGTGGCTTTAGGTATATCAGAACTGGAAAAGGATCTACTGTAGGAGTCCAAATTGATGACAAACTGGGGTGTAGTGCTCAGTGTCATGCAACAACAAATAAAGCCAACAGGATGCTACCCTGTATAAGAAGGGGTATGGAGATTAGGGACTCAAATGTAATTATGCCTCTTTACAAAGCATTGGCTAGCATCTAGAATACAGAGTAAAATTCTTGGCCGTGCACTACAAAAAGGACATAATGGAACTAAAAAAGTCCAAAAGAGCAACAAAGACAATAAAGAGGTTGGAGAATTTAAATAATGGAGACAGATTGAACAAATTGGGATTGTTTATGCTAGAAGAGAGATGTTATGCCAAGACATGCTTAACATGTACCATTATATCAGGGGCCAATATAAGGAATGGTCAGGCACCCTTTTTGCTTTGAGGAAGGACTCATGGACACTTGGGCATGCGTTTAGAGGAAAGAAGATTTCATACCTTTAGTAGGAAATTTTTTTTATGATCAGGGCAGTCAAATTGTGGAACTCTCTTCCTGGAGAGGTGGTGTAGGCAGACACCACTATACATTTAAAATAAGTCTGGCCAAATATATATTGGGTAAAAACAACAATCATAATCTGTCTAAATAAATAAGAATACAAAACATATATTAAGGGATGTAACAAATAGATCATACACTCTAACCAAGGTTGAACTCAATAGATGCACGTCTTTATTCAGTCTTAACCACTATGTAACTATGTAACTAAACATAAAGACAAGCTGGGCATCAGGGCTACCCCAAAGACAAAAACAACACTGGGTATCCACCTTATTAGTGTTTTATTAATTTGTTGATGGTTACATCCTGCTTATTGATAACTTAATAACTGGAAAATATAAACCCAGGTAACGCCGGGTACTTCAGGTACTGTATTTAAGAATATGGATGACATATGAGCTGTGTAAATACAATACACATCCCAACAAGTCCTGCAACAATTAAACCAAGCCCTAACATCAAAATGGTGGTGGGAAGTGCTGAAATCTGTAGTTCCACTGCAACTGATGTGCCAAGAGTTGAGTACCCATGGCTAGTCTAGTCATGTGACTTGTCAGTTCCATTGGAGAAGTAATGAGTCAAAGGAAGTAGAAAACCCCTCAACCTAAACCTTCTAATGATGATAACTCACAAAACGGTTCTTCTATGAATCTAGGATTAGCCTATAAACAGACATTGGCTGACAATTAAATATGGTTTTCTCCTTAATGAACCACATATAAATCAATAAACTACTGTATAACATCACAGATAAGCCTGCACATTTTCAAACTTAAAACTGAATGAAATTATGAGTTCATGAAGTCATGAACTTCCATCTGTGGAAGCAGCAGACAGCAAGAGCCTGGCCAGCATGAGCAGTGACCTAGTAGAGGCATCTGCGGGTGCTCTGGCCAACAGAAACCCCGGGAAGCATGACAAGTGACCTAATAGAGTCCTCTACACCAGAGTGTGATCCCAGTGTCCTACGACCCCAGTGCCCAACACACTGTCTCACATCTGTAACCCCAGTACCATTGTAATGAAGATACCCACTTAACACCATGTTCTACCTGCTCCCACAGCAGCAGCACACATGCTCCCTGCCCGAGTCCTAGCTCTGCACACTGTTGCTTATTGTGTCCTGGTGGAGCAAAGAGGAAATAACACCATGACTTGCCCATGGCCTTCATCTTGTCTCTCGGAGGAAGGGAATCAGCATGGTTGTCCATCACCTTCCTACTCTGCTTACTTCAGCCCTGGTAGAACCCCCTTCAGCAACTGACATCGTGGCACTGCCATTGCAACTGGCCTAGACCTAACATTTCTGCACCATGTTGCCCCGGACTGCTACCATCACCCTCAGCCATGCAGTTGACCTTTTGCCCTGCAATGTCTACCTGCCCATCAGACTTCTCACCCTTCCTAGTGCACCCAAAATGGCTGCCTCACTTGTTGTGCTCGTGGATGTGATGTAAAATACATGACGAGTTAGGAAACTGCACTCACCAATACTTTGTCATCTCTTCTATGTATGATGTATTTCACATAGGGTATCCTACATAGTGCGCCCAAGATATCTGCCTAACCTGGGGATGGAATATACAACCCATATGAGTTATAACCCAAAATGTTTTCACCAACCCTAAAATACAGTATGCTCATTTCTTTTTTCTGGGTTTCTGATGTTTTACTGTGTGGTTTTCTATATTCTATAAAACCCAATTCTTGTACAATGTGCTATGTTTCTGATGTCTGTAAAGCGACTTTGAGTCATTCGGAAGAAAAGTGCTATATAAATAACATTATTATTATAATAATTAGTGTGTGGTAGAACCATAGAGCACTTAGGGCCATGACAGGATCTCCTGTGTATTTATAGCAAGTTACACAGTTTAATATTTGCACCAGTGAATGTTTGTCAATGAACTCTGTTAAGTGGTGTTTTTAATCAAGTGTTTATCAAGAGCTTCTTCTTATAATGATTTAGGAGTGTATGATTAAATGAGAATCTCTGATAGGTGAACAAATCAAAATTCCAGCACTAGTTTTCTTTTCTGTGCTCTTAATCATTTAGAACTATGTATAACTGATTCAGATTTTGTAGATAATTAATATTTGTGGTAGATTTACAGTAATAAGGTTGACCGCTATTGGCCAACATGTATTAGGTGGACATGGTCAAAATGTCAACATGTTCAAAATGTCAATTTGACAATAGTCGAATTTTTCACTTTTTGTTTTATGTTACAACTTTTTCATACATCCACTTGGACTACAATTAGGTACAGTAACCTTGACTGAAGCATAGTGAGCTATGTGAGTGGACAAGGTACACTAATTGGGTGCGCATGTGCTAAAAGTAAAAAAATGTACACCCCAAATTTAAAACTTAAAGACATAAAAAACTCATGTCAACATTTTCATGTGTCAACTATTTTCATATTGACTTTTGTTTGTGTTGACATTTTTCTGATGACGACCTTGTGCAAGTTGGAGGCAACCTAGACACTTTTTTCCTTTTGCTGTGTACATAATGAGGGTGATTCTTGTTGACTCACAGTATAGCCCCATTCTGATGTTTTGGGGACTACGCATATGTAAAGTATGCAAATGATTTATGAGGGTGCACCCAGGAAAACACTGAGCATCTCCATGTAAATGTGGCAGGCCGATGGCTGCCGCAGTGGTGTAACAATAGCCCCGCAGACCCCGCTGTCGTGGAGAGATGCTGAGTAAGTGTGGGCGCCGGGGGTCTGCGGGGCTATCATTGGCTGCACTGATGCTGGGGCCTCCTCTAGCATTCTCAAAAATGGTCTGCTGTAAGGGGACGGACATTTTGTGAGGGTCATTTTCATTCACAGAAGCCTGCCCGGTGGAGAGACGGGACCGCAGACAAGTAGATCTGCGGGTCCCGGCAGTGGCGAGCAGAGGGGTCAGCAGTGGGGTTGGGGGTTGGAGGCAGGCTTTATTTTATGGGGGGTGGGCTTTATATTAAAGGGGGGCGCCCAATTTATAGTTATGCTACTGGCCTGCCGGGAGTAGTCGGCTGACATCACAGGACGTCAGCCACCCTCCCCGTCTTCATCCAGGCGCACACAAATAAAGTCAGTTTTCACTGACTTCTATTTATGAAGGTAGGAGAAATCATTCAAAGGTCAGTGACCATCTAATTATTTCTCCTGCAGTGGAGGTATACAAGGGGATGTGTTCTCGTTACATATACCCTTGCATGTTACCGAGGAGAATCGGCGGTGGCTGAAGGTGGGCATTCAGATGGGCAGGGGCCGGGTTTCAGGTGCTCGGTAAGTTGCAATGTTTTCAGTTTACCAAGTCAACCTGAATCAGTAGTGTGAATGATTTGTTTGCTACTGTATAAGGTTCCATTGTGCATCAAAGTTTCAATGCTAATTATACTTATACAATATTAACTTACTGTATATTCAATTTACTTGATATGTAACATAAATCTATGAAATAAAGTAGTTTGTACTGTATACAGATGAAGCATGTCCCATCCTGGCAGGGGATGGCGACGCCAGCCGCCATCCCCCACCAGCGCCATATCAATGGCAAGAACGGGTCGCACGCGCGTGAGAGGCGCGCGTCCCCTTCCGACGGCGCTTCCATCCGCTCCCCCGGGTCCCCGTCGGCTTGTCGGCGGTAACCCGGGGTCCCCGCCGCCTGCCCGGACCCCCCTAACCTCCCCTAACCCTGTCCGTCTCCCTGAGGCGGAGACAGACAGGGTTTCCGTCGCGCTGGCGACGGAGACTGAGACGCGCGTGCGCGTGAGATGCACGCGCGTCTCAGTATGATGGATGGCGAGGCTGCTGGCGGATCGCCAGCGGGGACGTTCTGGCGATCCGCCAGCAAGGATGTAGCCTGCTCCATCTGTATAAGGATAACTTTTTGAAAAAGCATCAACATCTCATCTCAGGTAAGAATATGGTCACTGGGATTAAAAATAGTATGCAAAGATATTATGACATTTTGGAGATTCTTCAATAGAACTCCCAACTTAGTAAATTTACCCCTAAGAGCCTTTAAAGCATTGGTACAAATTGTGCCTCTTGTAATCCCTATTTATGGTGTCACTTCAGCTTGTGTGTAATGATGTCAACTGAATTTGTCAATCATTCATCATCATCCATTGCAATTTATTCAGCAGGCTGCATCTTTTTGGGCTGTTGCTGTGGATAAGTGTACAGTATGTTCTGATATACAGTAATTGGATATAATCTGGTCAAGTAAAATTCTTGGGATAAAGCGTGCACAAGGTCTCATATCCCTAGAATACGCTTTGGATTGTTTCAGGGAGGAGGGCCCCAAACTGGTATCTTGCCTAGGGCCCCATGAGGTCTATCTGCCTCTGAGTACAAGGTATTTCAAACCTGCATTTATTCAAAATGTAGTACTGCACATCTGATCCCAAAGGGATTGTTCTTAGTAACCATAGCTAGAATATTAGATACAAAATCCTTGCAGAATATGATTTTGACATATGTATATCAAGTCATAAATACCTTGCAGTCTATTTATTATTCAATTTCAGTGAGAAATCGTAAATCTCAGGTACGAATAGGTTATGTTTAATACAGATAAATAATGTAGTATTCATTTGTAGATGCAGTTTTCTTGAACATAAAAGCTTTGGCAATAAGTGGAGTATATACAATGGTCTCTAAGTGTGTTGTAGTCACTTTGGGTATAATGGATTTCTTCATTAGGCATAAATGGCAAATGCTTAGGCAACACTAAAAAATAAGAACAATAGTCTGAAAAAACCAATCCGGATACCCAATGTTTCAAAATGGTAAAAATTAACAAAAGCATGAAAAATAAATAGAGCCAATGGGCAAATGAAATGAAAAAGTTACACTGGCCCTGGAAAATATTTGAAAGTATCAGTTTTGTGGGTGCCAATAATCACAATGGGTGCCAATCACAATGGGTGCCAATTCTCCCAGTGGTTATGACCAGCAAACCTGGGGGAATAGTTACAGTATTTCTTTCTAGTCCCTTCAAAACATCAGCACAACATCATGCTGTATGTAGTGATCCCTTTAGGATCACAGCAGGGCAGGGTTCCGGAGCAAAGTGGTACTTTGAATGTGGGCGGGCCACTGACATCACAATTGTGGGTGGACCCACTGATATCATGAATTTGGGTGAGCCCAACTGCCAATGTCACGAATGTGGGTGGGCCCGGCACCTAAGCAGGCTGGGTTTCCCTTAATTGCTCCACAGAGCAGCGGCAGGGATGGATGGGCCTGGCTGTTTTAGCAGGGTGATGCTAAATCAGCTAAAACAGCCTAGAGTGAACACTACTGTATGCGGTAATGCTGTAGGTAGTCTTAAAGAACAGAGAAGCATATTTATTTATTATTTATTACATATTCCTCAGAGCTTTACAGAAAATATTTGAACATTCACATCAGTCCCTGCCCCAGTGGAGCTTATATATTCCCTACAACATGTACGCACAAAGACAGTCTAGGGTTAATTTGTTGGGAGCCAATTAGCCTACCAGTATATTTTTGGATTGTGGGAGGAAACCGGAGTACTCAGAGGAAACCCACGCAAGTACGGGGAGAATATACAAACTCCGCACAGTTAGGATGTGAGCGTCAGCCCCCAATTTGGAGGATAGCAGGTTCTGGAAAAGTCAGTCCAGGCTGACTATTGTTAGCGAAGGGAGGAGAACTCATTCGATGGTGAGCAACCATCGAATGATTTCTCCTCCTTGGGGCAGCATGCAAGGGGATTTGTGAGCATACACATGCTAGTGATAGGATTCGGGCGGCGGGGACAGGCGGACGATCGTCTTGCAGAGTTTACCTGTTTGCTAGGCAGCGTATATATATATATATATATATATATATATATACAACTAGGAGTGACTCTAGTCGCGCCACGCAGAAGGCTGCTGCTCTAAAGAGACTCCCCTGTTAGTGGGAGACAGTAGGTAGGATAGCAGAGAAAAATAGAGAGCGCCAGAGGTTTCCACCACCTTTAGTGCAGTAAATGTGTCAAATGTACAATTAATCAAAACATTTTTGAAAAAATGACATATTTTATTAAAACATTTGTAAGAAAACGTGTGGTGTCTCAGTTCTTTTGGAGACCGTAACAACCCAACGCGTTTCGTCTTTAGAAAGACTTCATCAGGGGTTAAAAAAGACACGATCAGGAATATATGTAGATGCCTCAAATATTCTCACATTATATGGTGGAATTCAATAAAAAGATAGAGGTCGCAATCTTAAATAGGTGTAATAACAGGATAAGGGATTTTAAACATCCATATATGATGGGGCTGTTGTAGGTCCCATACTTTTCTAGATGTGAAGAATCTTCACAGAGTAGTCAGAACAGTGCTGGCCGTAAATAGAAAGTCTGATTGGGACTGGACTAAATTGAGCAAGTAAAGGTGGACGTTCGGCAGGGTCAACCGGGGTCAGATGACCTTAATTTCTTCCTGATAATATCTGGGATAGATAAGATGGTACTGGTGGAACTCAATCCGCACAGACAGATAGCACTGTAGATGGCACTAGTACAGTGGCTTTAGGCTACTGAAGTTCTTCCAGAAGTTATCTGGGGTATATACGATGGTAAGAATGGAGCTGATTCCACACAAAAAGGCGTTGCTGTGAAGACACTTGTATAGTGGATTTATGCTACAGTGCTTCTGCACAAATGTAACGATAAAGGCAACAGCAACGTCCAATGAACTCATTGGACGTTGCTGTTGCCTTTATTGTACATTTGACACATTTACTGCACTAAAGGTGGTGGAAACCTCTGGCGCTCTCTATTTTTCTCTGATATATATATATACGCTGCCTCGTGAATAGGACTGAATCAGGCCCATAGATTGTAGAACTTGCACATTACCAAAACAGGTCTTGCAATTTGTTTTACTGCATAATATATTATTTTTCATACAATTCCTTGTACACTAGAGTATGTGTAACCAAAAACCATAAAGTGCCCTACAAGAATTACCATGTACCATATGCAAAATCTGAGCTCTGGCTTAATAAAAGGACTCTGCTTGATCCAAGGTGCCTTCCTCATATAGCTCCTGCATTTGTGATGTATTCCAAATGAAAAGAGCTACAATGACCATTCTACCTGAAAACAGCGAAGAACATGAAATACCTTCACTTGCTATAAGCCAGGCATGTCCAAACTATGGCCCTCCAGCTGTTGTGAAACTACAAGTTCCATCATGCCTTGCCACAGTTTTGCTATTAGGGAATGCTAAAACTATGGCAAGGCATGCTGGGATGTGCCATTTCACAGCAGCTGGAGGGCCACAGTTTGGACATGCCAGCTATAAGCAAATGCTAGATTTTGGCCATGGATATAGACCTGTAATATACGCGGTCCAGGACATTCTTTTCTTACAGCTAGCTCTACACTCAAGAGACTTCTCAGACAATACTAGAAATAAATAGTGGCTTATATTGCTTAGCAATTTTATTTTCTCATTTGCTTTCATATGTTGTTAAAACTAAAACAGTAGGAATCATAAACATTAAGTTAGGCACTTTTATAAATTCAACAAAAAAGTAAAAAAGTGGACTCATGGAAAGTGTGTACTGTACATAGACACTATTTTCTTCCAAACAGAATCAGTGTAGTAGAAATACAGTAAGCGAGATATCTATTAGACAATACTTAGCATTAAAAAGTAGTGTGGATGGTGTAATGGTTAGCATTAGTACCTCACAGCATTGAGGTCATAGGTTCGATTCCCACCATGGCCCTAACTGTGCGGAGTTTGTATATTCTCACCGTGCTTCTGTGGGATTCCTCCGGGTACTCCGGTTTCCTTCCACAATCCAAAAATATACTGGTAGGTTAATTAGCTCCCAACAAATTAACCCTAGAATGTCTTAGTGTGCGTGTACATGTGGTAGGGAATATAGATGGTAAGCTTCACTGGGGCAGGGACTGATGTGAATGTTCAGCTATACTCTGTAAAGCCATGCAAAATATGTGTGCGCCATTTAAGAAACTGTTAATAAATAATAAATAAATAAAGAGCCTGTGTCAAAATCAAGTTAGTCAAAGGTACACAAAGAAGAGTTTAATTGATAACTCATAAACTGCAGTAATGCTCAGTAGCAATGTAAACATGTTGTCCCTCTTTAAGTTGTGTATATCTTATATGATAAGTGTGCACTTTTTCAAACTTTGCAGTATGAATAGGGCAGAAATGAGAAAAATCACATAATTGTGCTGTGGAGTATACAGTATGTGAAGACATGGGTCTGTTAGGACATTGAAAATGTAGGTTTGTTGCTGGACACCTCTTCTTGTTTAAACTCTTTTAAGGCCCATACACACTGGGCGATTTTGAGCTTACAGCTGCTCAAAACAACAATTTTGAGCGGCTTTTAGCTCAAAGCCACCCAGTGTGTACAACCCGCCAATGAGCGGTGAGCGGTTATGTGCGCTCCCCTATCATTGCTGGGAAAGCCGCTCATCTGCTGTATGAGTGGCTTTGTGGACGGCTTTGCATAGCGCTGTGCTATGCAAAGCTGTCTGCCTGTCGATGACAGCGGCGGGCAGCGGAAAAGCTGCTCAATGTGTATGCACTGAATGCCCCCCCCCCAGCGATGACAGTGGTCATCACTGTCCTTACACGCTGGGCATAATCGCCCAGTGTGCATGGACCTTTAAACTCTTATTGCTTTTGTTGTACTATGTTAACCATGTATGTACTCTATGTACTGTATATATTATTATTATTTATTAACAGTTTCTTATATACACACATATTCAACAGCACTTTACAGAGAATATTTGATCAGTCCCTGCCCCACCAGAGCTTACAATCTATATTCCCTACCACACACAGACATTCTAGGGTTAATTTATTGGGAGCCAATTAGCCTACCAGTATTTTTTTTCGATTGTGGGAGGAAACTGGAGTACACGGAGGAGTAACCAATACCAGTACATGGAGAATATACAGTGCTGTGAGGGCACTGTACAGATGGAGCACCTCTCATTTAATGCCATCTCTCGCCGGATCCCCTGTGCTGGTGGCAGCTAGTGGAGAGGCGCTCCATCTGATGTGGATGTGCGAGCCTCTCACACGCACGTGCGTACCCATCACTTGGTAGTGAGAGCGGAATCCCTGCTCATTTCCACTTCAGGGAGATGGGCAGGGATAAGGGGGTGCATGGTGGCTGCGTGCAGTGACGGGGGAGCTGTGGGGAGGCGGAGAAGGGCATCGGTCAGCTCCGATGGAATGGGGTGCGCAAGCATCTCGTGCGCACGTGCCCCCTTCCGTCTGATGGTGGGTCCTGGCAGTTGGTGATACAATCGCCAGGATCCACAACACTGAGGGTAGCTCCATCTGTACGTATGTATGTATGTTATTGTAGACTGGACAATGTGAAGAAATTTGACTTTCAGATGCATCAGGCCATTATAATTTCAGGCAGTAGGTATTGTACTCAGCCACATCCTGCTTTAGCACACATGTAGGAATCACACACACAGTGTGTCTGCAAGTGATTTGTGTACTGTGGCACATCCAATGGCAAACCTGGTAGGTTGGAACATGAGACAGACTAAAAAGAGTGGTCTTTTTCAACTGGAGAGTGCTGTCATAGGACCATCTCTAGTTGAACTGGTCGTTGGGCCTCAAGTGGGTAATGAAATCTTCATTTAAATTGCTATTGTGTAAAAATCAGGAAGACATTGAACAGAATGTCTACTATGTGGATATAGGAGCTTGCCTCAGCAGCCAGGATTGTACATAAAAAGGATTGCCACATAAGAAGTGGTAAGCACAGGAGTGTGGTGAACCCCCTTGTATTTGTTCACGGATTTGTGTTCATATTATATCGCTTAATAATAGATCTTTCACCCAATATTTTCCATTATTATTTATTTAACCATGTCGAAGCATCTGAAAGGCCATGATGTATAAGGCTGACTTATGGGAAGACTAGCCAACTGTCAGGCCAAAAGAGATAAAAAGTCCCAACAGTTGGACTAGAAAAACTTATGACCAAATTCTACTGATCAAATGTGTATAAAACACAGTAACTTAATTATGGAAATATTGTGATACTTTCTGCAGTGAATATTTACTAAGGCACAATTTCAGGCAAAACAAAAAACATACAAAAACAAACCACTAAAAACCTACAACATAAAGAAGCTTAATGATCTTTATATTACACTTTCACAAGTGCCATTTTTTTAAAATTCACAATATGACGTCTTATCGTTCAAATGAAAGCTGTTATTTTGTTGTGTAGACATACGTAGCTGTAATTCATAAATAGTAGAAGTAGCACAAGCTCCATATATCTACAGAGTATATAGAAATATGTAAGCCACAGGTATATGTTGTTCTCAATTCAGTTTAGGATACAGACGTTTATAAGCATAGTTTTAGTTGAAGTGGGGTTTTTGCAAAAAAACGCTTACAGGGGCTCCAAATTTTTATGTGACAAACACCAACATTTCATGCCATAATACCTGATAAGATATTCCTGATTCTTCATTTACTTTTCAGGCATTTGAAAATACTGTACTATTGTCACAATGATGTACTTCTCAAACAGTATTTGAGCTATTTTTGCTCCAATCTTCCCTGATTCTGTCACTGGATATTTCCAAGCACAACATCAATATAATTTGCTTAGTTGGTATGATATATTGATAATTATCAAAATGTAGTGCTGTGGTATGTTTGTTTTGTAACAATAGTTTTTTTTCTCTTTATTTCTATTATACAGTAACTCTACAATGTCTACTTTCGTCAATACCCTAATATTAATATTTCATATTTAATGCTGTATTTTAACTAAATTATTTGTTTGCCAGGTGTATTATTGACCTGAAATCTTGTAAAAAAAAAAGAAAACACTCTCCATACTGCAAATGTTTTTTTTTTTACCTGCTGTGCCATGTATCTATTTGCTTATTGTATTACTTCCTTCTTTCATGCAGAGATTCTGTTTTGCAAACTACAGTAAAGTTCTCTTAAAATTTGCTATTTCCAGAAAATTTTCAGATAAAATCAGTAAAATAAAGGCCGTATAACAAGCACTCTGTTGGCTAAAGTAATCTGAGTACATCACAATCCACATTGCTGGATAATAAAACAGTCAAAATGTAAAAAAAAAAATTGTAAAAAATATCAGGACTGTCATGGGACAACCAATACACAAGCTGCAGCACCCTACTTTCTTCAACTTAGGTATCCGCCATAAATAACTCATTACTTCAGTTTCCCTCATCATCAACTGCTATAGTGACTACAGGATTTTTTTTTTTTTTTTTTTTTTTTAGATCTAGCCAAAAATATTTTTCAGCCTTTACTGAAAATAAATACTGTGGTGTAACCTAAAAAATGGAAATAGCAATTTTATAAGTTTCAATCATCTGCGAAATGACTCATCAAATGTTTATTATACAACAAAATATAGCTTGCATGTGATAAATGGTCATTATAAAGGCAGAGTAATATTTTTGTTTCAGTTCACATGTTACTATAAATTACATAATTTATATTAGGTTCCTTAAACTATAGTGATGGAAGTGGAATGAACATACTCTCCACTTAAACTGCTCCACGCTAGTCAAGACCAGGAAGAAGATATAGATTTGGTTAAAAACTCTTTTTTTTTTTTGCACTATCAAGACCAAACAAAAAAAAAAATCCTCAATAAAAACTATAGTAGTAAATAATTAAAATTAATCCTAAGTATTTTTATCCAAATTTCTGTAGACATTAAACTACACAACACGATTAAATTTGTTACTATTTTATAAATATAACAACATTATTACATGTGTTAAGTGGTAGAATAAACTACTTTTGCACCTGTTTGTGATCTATGACAGTAGTCATTAACCTGCTCTATTGAACCCTTTAGCTGATAAATACATTATTAAGCTAAATGAAGTAAAGGGATAAACTTGACACAATATGAATAATTTGGTTCTGGTGTAGAATATACAGTACATTTAGTTCTGAACTACTATATGCTAAATTTTGAATGCTAATGATTATATTTCTTAGGGAAAGTTGCATTTCTTCAAGTTTTTTTTATTTTTCTAATATTTTCTCATTGTATATTGATGTAAAAAAAAATTTTTTTCTTGTTTTTACACTTCATTTTTTAAAGCCAATGTGTTTGGAGTGCAATCTAGATACTGCAATGGCTAATAATTAACAGAAAGATTCTCATCAGTTGTAGCATACAGTAGCTAATTGAAACTGACTTCCGATTACAGATGTTCAAAGTGTTTCAACTGAGTTTTACATTTTCATTAATATCAACTGTTCAACGTAGTAAAGTGCACAGAAACTTTTTGGTGTCTAATTTTGTGGGACAGGAAAATATACAGAATTCATATGCATAGGCATGTGTTAAATTAAAATAAATCACATGAAATACAAGTTTGCATGAATATGTTTTTAGAAGCCCCAATGTCTATACCATAATAATCAAACCTATTTTTATATACATTAGGGCTCACCTAAACGTGTTGCAATATATCGCGGTTCTGCCATAAATACATTAGATCACATGATTAAACTAGATATCAAAAACTTAAAAACTACTGTACAAGTTCAAAATACTGTACTATGGCATACATGTGTGTGTGTGTGTGTGTGTGTGTGTATATATATATATATATATATATATATATATATATATATATATACCGTATGTTGGGTTTTTTTTATAGCAAAAAAGTTTTTTTCTCTTAAAATGACATATGTATATAGCACCAGTAGCACATATTTTTGCTATAATTGTTTCCCCATTCTTCGTCGAAATGTTCCAGCCTTTAAAATCGCATCCCATCAAAATCTCATTGCATCAATGTGAAATGCAGTTTTTCAATCACTGTTTTAAATTAAATTTGTGCTTTAGGACATGCACTTTGGAAAGCTATAAATCCCATTCACTAATAAGTGGGAACTACCATAAACTGCTGTGTTGAACCATATGTTTGCTCTTTTATCATTTTAATGTAGCTATATGGTCTTTCTACACTATGATATTAGTCCTAATATTAGAACAGCAAAGCATCTGCTGCATTTAAATAACAGAAGACTAAAACCCTGTGATCTGCATAATTCATGCACCAGTTCCGTTAAAACTTCAATCTACAATCTCAAACTTTTAGCAAGTACTGTAAAAATACAAAGAGCAGGACTAGTAAACAAAGAGCTTGCAATCATTATTCATGTCAAATGAGGGGTAAAAATCATCCCTTTATTACGACCTACTTGTCTACTAACGGATTTTCAGACACTTAGATGGGCTAAGGTTTCCATAGTTTTTCCCCAGGGCAAAATTGTCAGACTGACTTACCGTGTGCTTTTTAGCCTTTTGTTCTGTCTTTCCTGCTGACTTGAGGGATGCAGTGATGTAGAATAAAGCAGGGTGGGCTAGGTTAGTCCACTGTTTGTGCCATTGTATGGTGTGCAGGGACACTTTATGATACTCTAGTGAGCTACTAAGCTTTTTTGTAGGCTTTGTGTCATTTACTTAACGACCAATCTCATTAGCTGCCAGAGTACAATAGGCTGATGCATTTTCTATGTACACACTCCACATAGTGACCCTCAAGGTTGCAGAAGGTCTGTATAATCACTCAGATGGTGAATATGTTTGCAATAATTCTTAAAAATATTTTTGTATTGTACAGGTAGAACAGATGATGCTCATGTACACTTACAGGAAATTGCAAGAACGAAACCGATTTACAATGAGTAAAAAAAAGAAATCCAACCAATGTATTAAAAAAAAAGTACATTGATCCAATTCACTTACTAACAATAAAGTTTTGGGGATTCAAAAATAACATTACATTTTGAGATAATGTGGACAATATTATGTTAAATTTGAACATGTTAGATCTTTTAATGACATTGCAAGCTGACTAAACTGGCACATTTGCTATTATGCCCTGTGTTCATTTACAAGGTAAAAAAAAACCCAATGAAAAATGAAATACTGAAAGCACTTTGAAGCATGACAGCTGTCTGTAAGTATCAGGGAGAGTTCCATTGTCCAACTTGTCCCTGGATAAAATGAATACTTTACAGCAGAGGCTGTTCAACTTGGCGAAAGAGTATGGGGAGAAGGGGAGGAGGTCACAGGAGATTTCGCACACTAATTTAATCTGGGAAAAGGACAGGCTCTGCATCTCACTTGAACAGACTGCCGGCAATCTGGGCTCCCACAGAACTATCTCCTTTTGCCTGTGCTCTATTTATTTCTTATCTCTGTTTACCAACCGCTAGGTCCCTTTCATTCACACCACGAGGCCGTTTCCCTACTATCAGTCAACAGCTGACACTGTGGAAGAGCCTCAAAGGCAAAAAAAGGGATCAAAACTGAACCAAAGCTGTATAAACAATACTGTAGCAGAAGTAAATGCATAAATCCTAATTCTTCACCCAACCCACAGGGTATGAACAGAACCTTTATAGTAATTCCAACCAGTTATGCACATTGAGCTAAATGCTATTGAAAACACAGGAAAGGCTGTAATTTATAACGTAACCGAAAATGAATAGGACTACTAAATCTGCAACAGACGCAACTTTTTATTGCTGAACTATTTTGACATAACGACCATGTAACATGATGAGTGTTAAATTACTTTTTAAGGTTCTTGAGTGGTATTTGGAAGAACTGATAAGCCATAAAGTGTCATTGTTTTATTACTGTAAAAAAGTAGCTAAAAAAAGGGATAAAGGAAAAAGGATAAAAGGTACAATAGTAACATGTTCAATATTTTTGGTCAAATTCAGCACAATGGTAGCAAGAAAGAGGGGGTGAGATTAAAGATCAATCCCAAATTAAATCACCTGAGTCCAAAAAGTCATGCCAGGAGAACCAGGTGGCTCAAAGACTTTGCAACCAAAGCTTACTATTGTAACGTTCTGTGTAACTGCAATAAGAAGAGGAAGCAACATATTTTCTATTTTGAGAGAAGCAAAGTAGTTTTGAAGAAGTAAATATCAATGCTACAAACTTCTGCATAAGGTACTCGGGTAAATGTATGAAGCAGTGATAACGAAGGAGAAGTGGTAAAGTGCCTGGTACTATATCACCGGCCAATCAGCTACTAAATGTCCCCTTTTAAACCCAGCCTGTAACTTAACAGTCGGGAGCTGATTGTCAGGTGATAAAGTACCAGGCACTTTATCACTTCCCCTCTGTTTTCACTGCTTCATATATCTGCCCCACAGATATAAACTGATGAACGCAATGGTCATTTTTTGAACATGTGTAACATATATGCAAAATAGAACTGCTCTAGAAGTGCATTCAGAGGCAGAACTCTGGGAGGCAATGGAGTCATCTGCCGCCGGGCTCCTGCTCCCAAGGGGGCACCTCTCCACCCCCTGCAAGTTTAAATCAGTTATTTAAAATCCAACCATATTTTTGTCTGAGTTTGCTTTTGAGTTATGAAATATAAATGTATTCTCTATCTATCTATCTATCTATCTATCTATCTAAATTTATGAACATAAATGTATGTTATATAAGGTTATATAGTGATGTGTGTGTGTGTGTGTGGGGGGGGGGGAGAAACCAATATATATCTTGCCTCCGGGCAACTGGAACGAACTTACGCCACTGAGTGCAGTGTATATCAGCAAAACATTTTTTCGGGCATCTAGCCCATTTTTAAACCCTCTGAGCCTTCTATGATACCAACATAGTAGTTTATGACTACACCCTTGGAACTTATTACTGATGAAAGAGTTGGCTATAAAAATAAATATTCTCCCATTCTAAGCTTTTATCTCGATCATTTTCTTACTCTTGGGTAAAATTCAATGGATGATTATTGAGAGGAGACAAATTGAGATTTCTTAGTGTTCAAAATTTGGAAAATTTGGAAATGTTAGTGCTGGCTAACCCTTTAACATGTCACACACCTTCTACAGTACTGTGTATATATCAGTACAGGACACATACTAAATGCAGTGTTGTATAAACAGCAGTGTTACACAGGTATTGTACATACAGCAGGCAAGATATTCCACTTGCTGCCACACTGTGACTTCAAACAATCACACTTTTATACATAATTAAACCTCACCTATGTCGATTTATTATTACAAATCTGGTAATTTACTATAGGACTTTGTTTTTCTTTAATATTTTATTATTGTGGTTACTGTACTTTTAACATACTATACAGGTATGTGTCTGCTCTGTGCATTAATTTACATTTTGTACATATTACAGTAACACTCTCTGTGCCACATGATACAGCACCTAGTAGACTAGGATTCTATTTCAAGCTGTTTAAAGCTAAACTAATGAAACTAACTTTTTTTACTGCTAACAAGCTAAAGGTGCCCATACACGGTGCGTTTTTGCCTTGCGTTTGCTATGCGCGCTCCCGCGCACATCACATTGCAAAGT